>NC_065452.1:9606466-10283966 GCF_917563875.1 Diabrotica virgifera virgifera | reverse complement strand
CACACCATGACTTAATACTTGAATTATGCCCGACATTTTTGGGACAATAAAAAACTAATAAATTACAGAACAAATTCTTGTTTTTTTAACTTTGTCAGTTATTTGCAAACAATTTGCATAAAATCTATGTTATTAATTTATTGTCATTATTATTTATTAGTCGCTTATTGCGGCTCTAATAGTTTTTCAAATAAAACTTTATATCCGTAAATTTTCTCATTTCTAATACTGGATATTTTGATTTGCACTATTCACATTTTTGTTTTCCTGGGAGTACTTCTTCTTCAAATCAAATTTAAAGAAAACCATTACGGATTTTATTTGTTCGGGCATCCATGGGGTTTTTGAAGTGTTTTAAGAGTTTTTACTGACTGCGTTTCTTTTTTTCTTTTTTTTTTAACTTGTGTTTCTTTTTTTGCAGATATTTATTTCTACAATTTTGTTTAATCTATTATTATTTTTTTTAATTCATATCACTCACACCTCTTCTATTGCCGATGATTTTCTCTTTTCTTGATTCTTGTACACCTGCTCTTTAATGTTTGACAATTGAACTAAAAGGTGATGCGAAAAAACTTACTTCTTTACTTACTTAATCAGTAGACTCATTGATACCTTTCGGTGTTGGGCCATTCATTCAATCTTAATCAGTGTCTTAATCTTCTGAGGTGTCGGGAGTTTCGTCTAACTCTCAATGAACTTCCTCCATTCTTTCCTATTGGTGGCCATTTGTGTTGCTTCTTGTCAAGTTTTTCTCTTACTTTCTAGTATCTGCGAGATGTGACTATTCCATTCTTTAATGCTTCGTCGTCTTCTGTTCTTCGCTATTGGTTTTGCTTGCCACACTCTTTATGCCACACTCAAAGAGTACCCATGAACGATCACATCAATCACTTTCCGTGTATTTGCTGTCCTTGTCTATAACAAACGTTTGTTATTTATAGAAAAAGACAGCAAATACAAAATAAGTGCTTGATGTGATCGTTCATGGGTATTCTTTCATTTTTCCGACTGTATGTATTATACATAAGAAACACATGTTCGGATTATCCGTGCTTCTCAATTATCCGTGCTTTTCAATTATCCGTGCTTTTCAATTATCCGTGCCACCTCCGGTCCCAAGGAGCACGGATAATCGGAATTCTACTGTAATTACTGCATTTGTCCATTGTCTGGGTATTACTTTTATTTTCCATATTAGGTTCTATATGCATAGTAATTTTTTTATGAAAACAAATTAAACAAATTATAAAAATTAATTTTTTTTTTACTTCTATATATTTCATCATTTCTGGTGCTACTTCATCGCTTCCTGGTACTTCTCTAATCTTTATCTTTCTTATTGCTTCTTCCAGTTCTTCTTTTTCTAAAGTTTCTTGATTTTCCGTGTTTCTCATGGACCCTCTATTGATCTGGCTTTCTTTTTCCATTGTATTCCCTTGCTTTCCATTCAGTATCAGCTCGAAGTGTTCCCTCCATCTTTCCATTATTTTTTTATCGTTTATTATTGTTCCTTCCTTGTTCATTATTTGTTTCACCTTTGTTTCTTTGTTGCTTTTTAGGTTCTTCAGTGCTCTATAAAATAACTCTACAGTTTCTGTGCTGTTTTCTTCCATTTTTTTTCCGAATTTTTCCCAACTTTTCTTTTCCTCTTCCTTCACTATCTCTTTCATTTTTGTTCTTTGTCTCTTATAATTTTCATATTTTTTTGTGTTTTGTCTTGTACGTATTGTTTTTATAATTTCTTCTTTTCTTTTATTTATCTTTTCACTTCATCATTCCACCAAGATGTTCGTTTCTCTCTGTTATTGTTTCTTGTAGTCCCACATATTGCATTAGCTGATCTTATCATCGCATTTTTAAATCTTTCCCATTCTTCTTCTATTATTTCTGTTGTTTCGTGTTCATTTTCCATCTCTTTCTCTAGCTCCTCTGTGTACATTATTTTCGTTGATTCGTTGATTCTTCCCTTAGTTTATAATTTTTTTATTATTTCTTTGTGTTTCCTGTTTATGCTCTCATTCCTTTTTATTTCTTTTCTTTTGCTTTTGAATGTGGTTTCCAGTATATAGTGGTCACTGCCAATTTCATAACACCTTTTCACCCTTACGTCTCTTATCCAGTTCTTCTGCTTTTTGCACTATAGTATAGTTCATAATTGATTGTTCTTCTCTTGATTTGACTTCTCTTGTGATCTTGTGTATACTTTTATGCCGGAAGTGTGTGTTCATAATCACCAGGTTATTGTCTAGACCTAGACAGAATTTGAGTGGTAATTTCCAGTTTTGTTTATTTTTTCCTCCCCATAAGGTCCAATGACATTGTTCCCTTTTTCTGCTTCTTTTCCCACTCTAATGTTCATGTCTCCTGTGATCATAATTTTCTCTGTAGGTACAAATATTTATCACTTCTGGGAACTTATCCCAGAACTCATTATTTTCGTTTTTTGTTTCGTCTTCATCTGGTCCATAGCATATGATTAGTTTTGTATTGGTTTCCTCTATATCCATATCTACGTCTACTCTTAGTATATGTTCGTTGTAATATATCCAATTTTTTACTTTGTTGATAATATTCATCTTTATTATGCACGCTACTCTTGCCTGAGCTCTCTTCGTTTCTACCACTTTACTGTATATTAGTAGCATTCCTTTTTCTAATATTATTGATCCTCTTCCTTCCTTCTTTGTCTCTGTTAAAGCTACTGTTTCAATGTTCTTATTTCTAGTTTCTTCCCGCAGTTCTATTGCCTTTCCATTTATACCTCTTCCTCTTACTGTCCATGATGCCATTTTCAGAATTGTTTTGTTTTTTTCTGTGCTTAACTTGTACTTTGTTTTTCCTTCCGTTTGTGTTATTATCTTTAGATCTGTTCATGTCCCTGTACTGTGCCTGTTTTGTTTCTCGTTCCGTCTTTGTGCTTTCTTCGGTTCCATGACATCTCGTAACGCGACAGTTCGTAACCGGACAAATGGTAACGGACAATTCGTAATAGCGACAGTTCGTATCGGCGACACTTCATAACGGCGACAGTTCGTAACTATACAAATTTGTAACGTCCAAATTGAATTATTCTGCTTATTTTTGTTAACGTTGAAACTAACTGTTAAACAGTTATAAATGAAATTATGTTTATCAAAGGTAATACCACGAGTCCTCTAAATTTTATCGATAAATTTTTTTGTTTTCACGAAAACTTCTTTATTTGGTAAAATTACGAAAACAAACCGAATGATAACGTCACGAGTCCGAAGGACGAGTGATTTTATCCATTTCGGTTTTTTTGAGTGATTTTACCCTAAATAAAGAAGTTTAAGTATGAAAACGAAAAAATTTATCAAGCAAAATTTAGAGGACAAGTGGTATTTGAAAAGATTATTTTGTGAACCAATATATATTATTAGTAAATACGGGCATCTGTGAAATATTTTTAAGACAACTAGGATCAATGTCTTAAGTAGGTTATAGATAAATTATTTTATGATTTAAAAATGAACCAATTTATTTATTATATTGTTAATACATAAAAAACTGTTTAAATCGAAAATGAACAATTATTAAAAACACAATTTTTATAACTAATATGAGATTTTCCAATGTCGTTCGTAATTAAGGTATGTACGTATTATGTGAAATTTAGGGTACCTTAAGTTTTATCAGGGACGAGACTGTTTTATCAAGGAAGAGGCTGTTTTATCAGTATTACACTCAATGATTGGCTAGAAAGACGCGTGGTGATTGGCTGAAAAAGCAAAAACGTCAGAATTTGACGGGTGAAAAAAATAATCAATTTAATAAATCAGTATCAGAATAAACATTTTTAAAATTGAAGCGTTTATTTGAAAAACAATACATGTCCATTTTAAGAAAATTCAATTTTATGTATTCTTCTCATAGAATAGTAGTTTCTTTATCCATCCGACACATTTAGTTTTGTAAAAATCTATGATGTCCGGAGTAAACTACATAGAACATTTGAATGTTTCTATAGAAAACAACAGATGTCTGGGAAGTTTTTCTTGATTTGCCAAAATTTTAATTTTTGGACAAGTGTTGTTTTTCACAATATCTTAATGGAGATTGTACAAAGAACGAGTGAAGAAAGAGGACTTAACCTCAACATAAATAAAACAAAATGGATGCTGGTCAGCCAAATTCAAAAACCTGCCAGACAATTAAAATAAAAAACCAACTAATTAAACACGTTGACTCGTATATATACCTTGGAACAGTCGTCAACTCCAAATGGGATCAAACAACCGAAATACGATCTAGAATTGAAATGCCAGAGCAACATTTAACAACATTAATAATATATTCACCCGATCCGACATATCTCTCCTACTAAAAATATGGCTGCAAAAGTGCTATTTATTTCCAGTCTTGCTGTATGGCGCAGAGGCATGGACACTGACGGAAACATTAATGAGGAAGCTGGAGGCATTCGAAATGTGGGTGTATCGACGTATCCTCAAAATATCCTGGACGACTCATACCACAAACGTAGAGGTACTGCACCGAATGGGAAAACAAAAAGAAATCTCTTTCACAATTAAGAAACAGAAACTTGAATACCTCGGTCATATTGTGAGACATGATAAATATTATATACTCCAACTAATAATACAGGGTAAAATAGAAAGCAAACGCGGACCCGGAAGAAGAAGACACCCATGACTTCAAAACTTACACCAATGGTATGGACTAACATCGATCGAGTTATTCAGAAACGCCGCAAACAAAATTAAAATTGCTATGATGATAGCCAACGTCCGCAACGGAGAAGGCAAGTGAAGAAGAAGAAAAGTTGTTTTCCTTTACAAAATGTTTACTTAAAAAGTTGGGAATGTCTAAAGACGGTTGCCGGCTTAAAGATTTCATTAATTACTTCATTAGTCCTTTGTCTAGGTATATGTAAATTTAAGGAACAATGAGAGGGATAAACTTTTAAAAATATTGTTAAAAGTTTGTATGTATTTAAATATTTGTTTGTTATTAAGGACTTTTAATATATTATTCTGAAACACGAAATATAAAATGTATTAAACATCTTCATCCCGGTACTGATTCATTAAATTGATAAACATTCAATTATAACTGTAATAACAGTTAGTTTTCACGTTAACAAACATAAACAGAATAATTCAATTTGGACGTTTACGAATTGTCCGTTACGAACTTGTATAGTTACGAACTGTCGCCGTTATGAAGTGTCGCTGTTACGAACTGTCGCCGTTACGAGTTGCCCGTTACCACTTGTCCGGTTACGAATTGTCGCGTTACGAGATGTCTGGTCACGGTTTTCTTCAGCTAGTTTTATGAACTAGCTGGTTCTGCATTGTTTGTTACTTTTTTTATTCTGCTTGTTTTTTGGTTCCATTTCCATTTAATGCCTTCAATAACTATGAAACCATAGCCAATTTTTGTCCTTTTTCCATTAGTCTTTCATTTGTTGCTATCTTCCTAAGGTTTCTTTGTACTTAGGTATTTCTATATTTTTTACTGTTAGGTCACATTCTAAAATTAAATACTCTATGTTGCGTGTAGTTCATTAGTTTACCCTTGGCTTTCAGTATTTTCATTTTATATTTCATTTATTTCAAAGTTATCAAAAATAAGATATTAAAAATAATACAATAAAGGTTAGGATATCTCGAAAACTTGACGTGACACAACAATTTTGACCCCAGATTCACATTCAGTGCACCAACCACCAAAAACCTTCGAGCTTCAGTTGCCCCTGGTTGACCTGTGATATTTTTAAAGTTTACGTACATTGTCATGATAACATCACACACACTACATTATCTTTATAACGGCCACAACAACAACAACAAAAAACTAACAAAGTATAAATCGATATAATTCCGCAAATTAGGTACACACCACTCGCTTCTGATAGCTCGTACCTAATGGCATCATGTTCCAAAGGAGTGTAAATTATTTCATGCACATATTATTTTAATCGTAGGGGGCAGCACTATATACGCAGCGAGAATGATGCCATAACAAATACATGTGTGTGAATGTACAACGATATCATCTTATGGCGTCATACACACCAAAATATTACAAAATATTAAAATGACGCCATCTGTGACAATATAATGCCGTAGATGCTAAAAATCGACTTAAAATTTTATGGCATCGCGTGTATGATGCCACAAAGCTCGCAGATGCCATAACGTAGCAAAATGCACACACATGATGCCATAATAAATGTAATACAAACACACACACACACACACACACACACACACACACACACACACACACACACACACACACACACACACACACACACACACACACATACACGGCGCCGCATTTGTTGTGGCATCTGTGCTTCAGACTGCAAAGTGGCATCATCAAGTCTATGTACGTTAGGTTGATTCTAATTAGGTGTGGATCAGTAATATATTTCTAATTTTGTTATACCCTCCTTCTAAACAAAACTACAGGGAAAACTATGATAACATTACTTGTGGCATCAGATGCCACATGTACCTTGAGATGTCATAAATACCACACTTGACACACCATGACTTAATACCTGAATTATGCCCGACATTTTTGGGATAATAAAAAACTAATAAATTACAGAACAAATTCTTGTTTTTTTAACTTTGTCAGTTATTTGCAAACAATTTGCATAAAATCTATGTTATTAATTTATTGTCATTATTATTTATTAGTCGCTTATTGCGGCTCTAATAGTTTTTCAAATAAAACTTTATATCCGTAAATTTTCTCATTTCTAATACTGGGTATTTTGATTTGCACTATTCACATTTTTGTTTTCCTGGTAGTACTTCCTTCTTCAAATCAAATTTAAAGAAAGCCATTACGGATTTTATTTGTTCGGGCATCCATGGGGTTTTTGAGGTGTTTTAAGAGTTTTTACTGACTGCGTTTCTTTTTTTCTTTTTTTTTTAACTTGTGTTTCTTTTTTTGCAGATATTTATTTCTACAATTTTGTTTAATCCATTATTATTTTTTTTAATTCATATCACTCACACCTCTTCTATTGCCGATGATATTCTCTTTTCTTGATTCTTGTACACCTGCTCTTTAATGTTTGACAATTGAACTAAAAGGTGATGCGAAAAAACTTACTTCTTTACTTACTTAATCAGTAGACTCATTGATACCTTTCGGTGTTGGGCCATTCATTCAATCTTAATCAGTGTCCTAATCTTCTGAGGTGTCGGGAGTTTCGTCTAACTCTCAATGAACTTCCTCCATTCTTTCTTAATGGTGGCCATTTGTGTTGCTTCTTGCCAAGTTTTTCTCTTACTTTCTAGTATCTGCGAGATGTGACTATTCCATTCTTTAATGCTTCGTTGTCTTCTGTTCTTCGCTATTGGTTTTGCTTGCCACACTCTTGATGCCACACTCAAAGAGTACCCATGAACGATCACATTAATCACTTTCCTTGATTTGCTGTCCTTGTCTATAACAAACGTTTGTTATTTATAGAAAAAGACAGCAAATACAAAATAAGTGCTTGATGTGATCGTTCATGGGTATTCTTTCATTTTTCCGACTGTATGTATTATACATAAGAAACACATGTTCGGATTATCCGTGCTTTTCAATTATCCGTGCCACCTCCGGTCCCAAGGAGCACGGATAATCGGGATTCTACTGTAATTACTGCATTTGTCCATTGTTTGGGTATTACTTTTATTTTCCATATTAGGTTCTATATGCATAGTAATTTTTTTATGAAAACAAATTAAACAAATTATAAAAATTAATTTTTTTTACTTCTATATATTTCATCATTTCTGGTGCTACTTCATCCCTTCCTGGTACTTCTCTAATCTTTATCTTTCTTATTGCTTCTTCCAGTTCTTCTTTTTCTAAAGTTTCTTGATTTTCCGTGTTTCTCATGGACCCTCTATTGATCTGGCTTTCTTTTTCCATTGTATTCCCTTGCTTTCCATTCAGTATCAGCTCGAAGTGTTCCCTCCATATTTCCATTATTTTCTTATCGTTTATTATTGTTCCTTCCTTGTTCATTATTTGTTTCACCTTTGTTTCTTTGTTGCTTTTTAGGTTCTTCAGTGTTCTATAAAATAACTTTACAGTTTCTGTGCTGTTTTATTCCATTTTTTTTCCGAATTTTTCCCAACTTTTCTTTTCCTCTTCCATTTTTGTTCTTTGTCTCTTATAATTTTCATATTTTTTTGTGTTTTGTCTTGTACGTATTGTTTTTAAAATATCTTCTTTTCTTTTATTTATCTTTTCACTTCATCATTCCACCAAGATGTTCGTTTCTCTCTGTTATTGTTTCTTGTAGTCCCACATATTGCATTAGCTGATTTTATCATCGCATTTTTAAATCTTTCCCATTCTTCTTCTATTATTTCTGTTGTTTCTTGTTCATTTTCCATCTCTTTCTCTAGCTCCTCTGTGTATATTATTTTCGTTGATTCGTTGATTCTTCCCTTAGTTTATAATTTTTTTATTATTTCTTTGTGTTTTCTGTTTATGCTCTCATTCCTTTTTATTTCTTTTCTTTTGCTTTTGAATGTGGTTTCCAGTATATAGTGGTCACTGCCAATTTCATAACACCTTTTCACCCTTACGTCTCTTATCCAGTTCTTCTGCTTTTTGCACTATAGTATAGTCCATAATTGATTGTTCTTCTCTTGATTTGACTTCTTTTGTGATCTTGTGTATACTTTTATGCCGGAAGTGTGTGTTCATAATCACCAGGTTATTGTCTAGACCTAGACAGAATTTGAGTGGTAATTTCCAGTTTTGTTTATTTTTTCCTTCCCATAAGGTCCAATGACATTGTTCCTTTTTTCTGCTTCTTTTCCCACTCTACTGTCCATGTCTCCTGTGATCATAATTTTCTCTGTAGGTACAAATATTTATCACTTCTGGGAACTTATCCCAGAACTCATTATTTTCGTTTTTTGTTGCGTCTTCATCTGGTCCATAGCATATGATTAGTTTTGTATTGGTTTCCTCTATATCCATATCTACGTCTACTCTTAGTATATGTTCGTTGTAATATATCCAATTTTTTACTTTGTTGATAATATTCATCTTTATTATACACGCTACTCTTGCCTGAGCTCTCTTCGTTTCTCCCACTTTACTGTATATTAGTAACATTCCTTTTTCTAATATTATTGATCCTCTTCCTTCCTTCTTTGCCTCTGTTAAAGCTACTGTTTCAATGTTCTTATTTCTGGTTTCTTCCCGCAGTTCTATTGCCTTTCCATTTATACCTCTTACTTTCCATGATGCCATTTTCAGAATTGTTTTGTTTTTTTCTGTGCTTAACTTGTACTTTGTTTTTCCTTCCGTTTGTGTTATTATCTTTAGATCTGTTCATGTCCCTGTACCGTGCCTGTTTTGTTTCTCGTTCCGTCTTTGTGTTTTCTTCGGTTCCATGACATCTCGTAACGCGACAGTTCGTAACCGGACAAATGGTAACGGACAATTCGTAATAGCGACAGTTCGTATCGGCGACACTTCATAACGGCGACAGTTCGTAACTATACAAATTTGTAACGTCGAAATTGAATTATTCTGCTTATTTTTGTTAACGTTGAAACTAACTGTTAAACAGTTATAAATGAAATTATGTTTATCAAAGGTAATACCACGAGTCCTCTAAATTTTATCGATAAATTTTTTTGTTTTCACGAAAACTTCTTTATTTGGTAAAATTACGAAAACAAACCGAATGATAAAATCACGAGTCCCAAGGACGAGTGATTTTATCCATTTCGGTTTGTTTGAGTGATTTTACCCTAAATAAAGAAGTTTAAGTATGAAAACGAAAAAATTTATCAAGCAAAATTTAGAGGACAAGTGGTATTTGAAAAGATTATTTTGTGAACCAATATGTATTATTAGTAAATACGGGCATCTGTGAAATATTTTTAAGACAACTAGGATCAATGTCTTAAGTAGGTTATAGATAAATTATTTTATGATTTAAAAATGAACCAATTTATTTATTATATTGTTAATACATAAAAAACTGTTTAAATC
The DNA here is from genome assembly GCF_917563875.1 of Diabrotica virgifera virgifera. Lineage (NCBI taxonomy): Eukaryota > Metazoa > Arthropoda > Insecta > Coleoptera > Chrysomelidae > Diabrotica > Diabrotica virgifera. The sequence continues at coordinate 10,273,946 of NC_065452.1, read as the reverse complement.
GAAAATGAACAATTATTAAAAACACAATTTTTATAACTAATATGAGATTTTCCAATGTCGTTCGTAATTAATGTATGTACGTATTATGTGAAATTTAGGGTACCTTAAGTTTTATCAGGGAAGAGACTGTTTTATCAAGGAAGAGGCTGTTTTATCAGTATTACACTCAATGATTGGCTAGAAAGACGCGTGGTGATTGGCTGAAAAAGCAAAAACGTCAGAATTTGACGGGTGAAAAAAATAATCAATTTAATAAATCACTATCAGAATAAACATTTTTAAAATTGAAGCGTTTATTTGAAAAACAATACATGTCCATTTTAAGAAAATTCGATTTTATGTATTCTTCTCATAGAATAGTAGTTTCTTTATCCATCCGACACATTTAGTTCTGTAAAAATCTATGATGACCGGAGTAAACTACATAGAATATTTGGATGTTTCTATAGAAAACACCAGATGTCTGGGAAGTTTTTCTTGATTTGCCAAAATTTTAATTTTTGGACAAGTGTTGTTTTTCACAGTATCTTAATGGACATGGTACAAAGAACGAGTGAAGAAAGAGGACTTAACCTCAACATAAATAAAACAAAATGGATGCTGGTCAGCCAAATTCAAAAACCTGCCAGACAATTAAAAATAAAAAACCAACTAATTAAACACGTTGACTCGTATATATACCTTGGAACAGTCGTCAACTCCAAATGGGATCAAACAACCGAAATACGATCTAGAATTGAAATGCCAGAGCAACATTTAACAACATTAATAATATATTCACCCGATCCGACATATCTCTCCTACTAAAAATATGGCTGCAAAAGTGTTATTTATTTCCAGTCTTGCTGTATGGCGCAGAGGCATGGACACTGACGGAAACATTAATGAGAAAGCTGGAGGCATTCGAAATGTGGGTGTATCGACGTATCCTCAAAATATCCTGGACGACTCATACCACAAACGTAGAGGTACGGCACCGAATGGGAAAACAAAAAGAAATCTCTTTCACAATTAAGAAACAGAAACTTGAATACCTCGGTCATATTGTGAGACATGATAAATATTATATACTCCAACTAATAATACAGGGTAAAATAGAAAGCAAACGCGGACCCGGAAGGAGAAGACACTCATGACTTCAAAACTTACACCAATGGTTTGGACTAACATCGATCGAGTTATTCAGAAACGCCGCAAACGAAATTAAAAATTGCTATGATGATAGCCAACGTCCGCAACGGACAAGGCAAGTGAAGAAGAAGAAAAGTTGTTTTCCTTTACAAAATGTTTACTTAAAAAGTTGGGAATGTCTAAAGACGGTTGCCGGCTTAAAGATTTCATTAATTACTTCATTAGTCCTTTGTCTAGGTATATGTAAATTTAAGGAACAATGAGAGGGATAAACTTTTAAAAATATTGTTAAAAGTTTGTATGTATTTAAATATTTGTTTGTTATTAAGGACTTTTAATATATTATTCTGAAACACGAAATATAAAATGTATTAAACATGTTCATCCCGGTACTGATTCATTAAATTGATAAACATTCAATTATAACTGTAATAAGAGTTAGTTTTCACGTTAACAAACATAAACAGAATAATTCAATTTGGACGTTTACGAATTGTCCGTTACGAACTTGTATAGTTACGAACTGTCGCCGTTATGAAGTGTCGCTGTTACGAACTGTCGCCGTTACGAGTTGTCCGTTACCACTTGTCCGGTTACGAATTGTCGCGTTACGAGATGTCTGGTCACGGTTTTCTTCAGCTAGTTTTATGAACTAGCTGGTTCTGCATTGTTTGTTACTTTTTCTATTCTGCTTGTTTTTTGGTTCCATTTCCATTTAATGTCTTCAATAACTATGAAACCATAGCCAATTTTTGTCCTTTTTCCATCAGTCTTTCATTTGTTGCTATCTTCCTAAGGTTTCTTTGTACTTAGGTATTTCTATATTTTTTACTGTTAGGTCACATTCTAAAATTAAATACTCTATGTTGCGTGTAGTTCATTAGTTTACCCTTGGCTTTCAGTATTTTCATTTTATATTTCATTTATTTCAAAGTTATCAAAAATAAGATATTAAAAATAATACAATAAAGGTTAGGATATCTCGAAAACTTGACGTGACACAACAATTTTGACCCCAGATTCACATTCAGTGCACCAACCACCAAAAACCTTCGAGAATATAATATATTAGAGCTTCAGTTGCCCCTGGTTGACCTGTGATATTTTTGAAGATTACGTACATTGTCATGATAACATCACACACACTACATTATCTTTATAACGGCCACAACAACAACAACAAAAAACCAACAAAGTATAAATCGATATAATTCCGCAAATTAGGTACACACCACTCGCTTCTGATAGCTCGTACCTAATGGCATCATGTTCCAAAGGAGTGTAAATTACTTCATGCACATATTATTTTAATCGTAGGGGGCAGCACTATATACGCAGCGAGAATGATGCCATAACAAATACATGTGTGTGAATGTACAACGATATCATCTTATGGCATCATACACACCAAAATATCACAAAATATTAAAATGACGCTATCTGTGACAATATTATGCCGTAGATGCTAAAAATCGAATTAAAATTTTATGGCATCGCGTGTATGATGCCACAAAGCTCGCAGATGCCATAACGTAGCAAAATGCACACACATGATGCCATAATAAATGTAATACAAACACACACACACACACACACACACACACACACACACACACACACACACAAGGAAAGAAAAAAGGTAGAGGATCAATAATATTAGAAAACGGAATGTTACTAATATACAGTGGAGTGGAAGAAACGAAGAGAGCTCAGGCAGGAGTAACGTGCATGATTAAGAAGGATAGTATCAACAAAGTAAAAAATTGGATATATTACAACGAAAGTATACTAAGAGTAGACAGATATATGGATACAGAGGAAACCAATACAAACCTAATCATATGCTATGGACCAGATGAAGACGCAACAAAAAACGAAAAGAATGAGTTCTGGGACAAATTACAAGAAGTGATAAATGATTGTACAGAGAAAATTGTGATCACCGGAGACATGAACAGTAGAGTGGGGAACTTGTTTTTATTTATTTCTTTTTTGTATTTTGTGGTAGTCAGTGTTATCACCTCTAGTCCTTATGCAAGCTTCAGTTTGCGTGGGCACGCTCCTAATCAAATTATCAACATTTTGTTGTGGTAGGTTGCTCCATCCTTTCAACGCAGCTTGTACTAGCCGTGCGGTGTTTTGTCAGATCTGAGAGTTTTCGTTCTTGCTTGTCTTCCTCGACCTCTAAGTACACGATTTCGTGGGTCATCTGATTACATTAAATCCTGACTGTTTTTGAAAATAGCACATTTTGTCAATCCCCAATGTTCAAGTTTTGGTGGTGAAGACACCAATTTAGGCGATCAATATTGTGCTGCCTGTATATCTCGGGAACCCATAACTGTCTCCTGCTGTATACTTCTTGGTACAAATTCTTCTTATCGTTTTAACTGAAATAGTTACACTGTAGCTTCCAAAAGCTGCCTTTGGAGCTGCAGGTGAGAAATGGTTGGGTGTCTTCCAGCTGATTGGACAATTAAACGATCGTGGAGAGCCGTTATTACTTTGGAGACTTTCCCTTACTTTATTTTTGAGCTTTCCTAGTTCCTGTTACCTAGCATATGTTTTGGAGAGAACGCCCTGTATTACGCCTAGCTCTGCAGCTATGTCCATCTGAAAACATTACTTTCTCCACAAAATCAATAATCTTTCCTCGTTGTAAGTTGTGTGTATAACCCTACATGAGGCATATTTTCGTTTTTAGACGCAAAAGTTAGTTTTTTTTTGTTCAATTTGCAACTCAAGCAAATAACCTATACCGTACCGGGCTGTACTATCCGATTGTCTTATATATTTGTTTATTTTCAATAAAAACCTTTAATCTTCGCAACAATAACAAGTTTTTTCAAAAGAAATAAATATTACTTTGAAATACATGGTGATTCCATATAAGTTTGGGTGTGTATATATGTGTTATGTGACTATAGTTAATTGTACTTTAAAGTAAAAATTTAGTCTTCACTGTATTTCATATGCTTCAAGCTGCACAGTCCTTGATTACGAGGCTAAATATATTAATACATAACAATCATACAAGAGCCAATAATAATGTGAAAAATTGTGATAATTGGCGAATAGTGAATAATTATGATTCGCTAAATACCGCATGTATGTGTCCCACTTAAGACATTTTAAAGACTTGTCGAAACCTGGTGCTAAGAAATATTTTGGAACATTGTTTCACTCAACTACAAATATGTAACACATGATTTTGTATTGTAGTTGTCTTTATATTTCCTTTGTAACTAGTAAAATAGATTTTTATTAAAATGTAAAAAATTAGTATTGTTTAGATAAGACTAGTTAGTTACAAAAATTGTATCCTAATTATTAATATGCTTACCATAGTTCGAAGGGACGGCTGTAATGTTTCAAAGAAGGCTCCAGCATCGACAGGTTCATTTGGATTGGCCCTAGCCGCAGCTTGACGTTGCTGTTCCAATCGTTGATGTGTTAAAACCTCTTCCTGTAAAGCTGGTGGAAGAGCCGCTAAAAATTCTGGACTAACTATGTTATCCTCGCTAGCAGCTGCAGCTTCCCCTTGTGGCTGCTCAGCAGCATTGCTGCTAGTTGCGGCTTCGGCCGCGGCAGCATCAGCTGCAGCAGTGGCAGCAGCAATACGCTGTTGGAGACAGAGTATGCGGTGTTGTTCCAAAACTTCTCTTCTCATTTCGGGTGGCAATGCTTCCAAAAATGATGGATCTACTCCTTCCGGAATTTCTTCATCATCTTCCTCATCATTACTTGGCCCCGCAGAGACAACTAAAACATTGTAAATTTCGTTTTATAACCAAATATTATTAAATAAAATTACGAAAGGTAACAAAAAGAAATGATAAATTCTAAAGGCAAATAATTTTACAATAGTGATCCGAGAGTGGACAAAGATCACTCAAATAAAATATAAAGATACATGCAGTGGGTACAAAAACATACCAAAAATATTTTAATTATTGATAGACGTCAATACAAGTACGCCAAACAAATAAACGAAGATGGGAGGAACCAAACTAAAAAGAAAATAAACCAAATATAGTTTAAACCAAGAAAAATATTAATCTGAAAAAGCTCTGGGTTGGGCTAATCATTGATCATCAGTCTACAGCAGCGTTTCCCAAACTTATTTTTCCGTGGCCCGGTTATTTTTATGCTTATCTTTCGTGACTTGACTAATTTTTTTGCATACACCGGTGTGTGTGTGTACAACAAAACATTAAATATTTATTATAGTTTTATATAAAAACTTTAAAAAGGGTAAACCCTGTAGTTGGCTGTATACCTTCGATAAAACAACGTGGAATGAAGACCTATATACAACACTTCTGTTGTATATAGGGTGAGGCAGATAACTGGCCTATTAGAAATATCTCGAGAACTAAAGGCAACAGAATCATGAAAATTGGAATAAAGGGGTTTTGAGGGATGATATGATCTATTAAATGAAAATATTTTCATCTCTTTGCAACTTCCGGTTATACCGGAAGTTGCAAAGTGGAAATTGGTTTTTTTAAATGGAACACCCTGTATATTTCTACATTTTTGGATTCTCCTCAATATCTTCTTTCTTAAAAGAAGAAATTTTGTAATATTATACAGGGTATTTTAAAAGATATTTACGTTTTTTATTAATTTTGTAGCAACATTCACACTCTGTAGAATTGTAATAGTTAAGACATTAAAAACTCTGCTTACGTTCAAGTGATTTTTAATATAGTCTATTATTGTTAAGAATCATTAGTATAGCTAATTTTGAAATTTTAGTATACAGGGTTGGTCGAAACTCGGAATGAATATTTTCTGAGGTTTCTTAAATAGAACACCCTGTATTTTAGTATTGTAAGGAAATGATATTTCATAGTACTTTTTTATTTTATAAGTATTCCCTATACCTAACTGCTTTAATTTGTGAGTTATTGGTGATTCAAGCTAAACATTAATTGCAACAAAAAATACGTAAAATTTTATTAGGTTGGCCGTGAAAATATTCAATCACAAATAATTTTTCAGAAATAAATACATATTAATCCAGACTAATCCTTAAAATTACCAACAATGGTTTAGCTATCAAAATACCTACGTAGTTAAGATTGTTGGTGCGACTAACAATTAAGCACAAATTAAAGCAGTCAGGTATAGGGAATGCTTAAGAAATAAAAAAGTACCATAAAATATCATTTCATTACAATACTAAAATATAGGGTGTTCCATTTAAGAAAACTCAGAAAATACTCATTCCGAGTTTCGACCAACCCTGTATACTAAAATTAAAAATTTAGCTATACTAATGATTCTTAACAATAGTAGACTATATTTAAAATCATTTCAACGTAAGTAGAGTTTTAGTTGTCAAACTACTTCAATTCTACAGGGTGTGAATATTGCTACGAAATTAATAAAAAAAACGTAATTATCTTTTAAAATACCCTGTATAACATTACAAATCCTCATATTTTGAGAAAGAAGACATCGAATAGAATCCAAAATGGAAAAATATATAGGGTGTCCCATTAAAAAAACGAAGTTATAAGCAACTTCCGGTATAACCGGAAGTTGCAAAGAGATGAAAATATTTTCATTTAATAGATCATCCTTCCAAACCCCTGTATTCCAATTTTCATGATTCTGTTGCCTTTAGTTCTCGATATATTAGGTACACCCTGTATAGGTAGATGAATTTATTAAAATTCTTAAAATTTATCCATAAGGGAGTGGAAGTACAAAACGTTTTCGGTCAAACTGACCAGCATCAGTGTAAACGTCCAGTGTACAAGTAATTGTAACTAGCCACTTCAATAGGTGTAAAAACCTCAAAATTACATTATTACTACATTATGTTCTATATAGTAGTCGACATTAAGTCGATGTCTTAAGATTATGAATATCACATGTGGATGTATGTCATCCTTGCTCGGAAATTGCACAAGGTTGTTGTGATCAGGTGAGAGGTTTGATCAGAGTTGGTTGTAAACCTTGGAGTTGATGCTTTTTGGTACGTAATGAACAATATTACCTCCGTAATGACATATAAAAGAAATAACCGTATAGTTACAATCATCCAAAATATGAAAGAATGACATCATATTCTCGTATATATAAAGAGACAATTCTGCTTCTTGAGAACACTGGACTAACTAGATGGCTGAGGCGATAGATAACGCCCTTTGAAGTACTATACAGGTACAGCTCCCGGAGCGAACCAAGGCCGGTGAGAGAAACCCTGCCTGCGTAAAGATTAGGTGGGTGTACGACCGACGACGGCGTATGTCACCGGCCATGGTTCGTTCCGGGAGCTGTAAGTCATTACACATTACATTGTAATGACAAATAAGATTAAAAATAGAATTACACACGTCATAAGCTAACTGCTTTAATTTTAAGGGATTAATTCTTGAAACAAACACCATATACAGATATTTATGAAAACTTACCGGCTGCTCCAGGAGCTATTGCTACAATAACTGGTGGTTCTGTACCCTGCGCGCTGGTTAATGCTTCTACAACTGCAGCACTAGCTAATGTTGGTTCAGCTTCAGTGTTGCTGGAACTAGACTGAATTGCTTCGGTATTGGTGATATTTTCTGTAGCAGTGTGTGTCTGGCGTTCATTGCTCGTTCTTGGTTCTTGATCTTCCTCAGAAGACTCATCAGGTCCATCTATAGGTTCGCGAACTCTTAATCGTATTACCCTATCTCGTGTCCCTTCTGTTTCACCCTCTTCGTTTTCAGCTCTCTCTCTTAATACGCGTATTTCTCGTTCTCTGTTTTCACGTTGTATTCTTTCTCTTAATTCACGTTCTTCTTGTGCTCGGTTTTCGCGTCGTACTGCTTCTCCAAATTCACGATCTGCTCTTTCCCTCGATTCGCGTAATTCTCTTTCTCGGTTTGCGCGTCGTTCTGCTTGATAAATGTTTGCTATTCGAACTTCTTCACTCATTGTCATCGCTTGTCTTTCTCTAATTAATCGTTCTGTTAATCGTTCGGTTTCACGTTCTTCTCTCATTAAACGTTCTGTTTCTCTTTCTCTCATTAATCGTTCTTCTCGCTGTCTGTTTAGACGCCGAAGGCTTTCCCTAAATTCACGGTCTACTCTTTCTCTTAATTCGCGCTCTCCTCTTTCTCTTAATTCCCGTTCTTGTCGTTCGAGGTTTTCACGTTGAATTTCTCTTATTTCACGATCGTCATCTCTACCTCTAGTCTGTCTTTCTCTCCTGTCATGATCTCTACCTCTAATCTCACGACCTCTATCTCTGACATCATGACTTCCATCTCTTATGTCGCGACCTCTTGTGTCAGTATCTCTTCCACTTCCTGTATTAGTACCTCCTGATCTATTTACTTGATCTGCAACAGATTGGTCAGATACTGTATCCATTTGCTGACCAATTGGCTCATCAAATACATAAGTTTCTTCATATCTAAAGAGGCTCGAATCTTGCAAAAGAGAGTTTGTCATAACTTCACGTATTGCACTAGTATCATCACCTCCTCTTTCAGTAGATACAGTAGATATAGGCCTAGCAAATATGATGTTACATCTATATGGAAGAGAGAGCTCAAACGGATTAGAAGAATCACTTTCTGCCCTTGTTTCTGATTCGGTTCTACTGTTGGAGTCATCTGTATTTTGTGTTATATTATCTGATGTATCTGTTGTCTGTACAGCAGTATGGGTTGTTTCAGAAAGATTGTTTTGAGAATTTTCATCTCCAGAACTAGCAAAACTTAGTTGCAATGGACAGCAATGGATCATATCGTCATTATGAGTGTGGCCGTCTCTTTCACTAGATGTATCTGATATTTCGATAGGAATACCATCCAGATCTTCTTCATTTGCTGGAACGGGCATAGCTGGATCATAAGCTTCAGCATCAGCATCATCCTCTTTATTTTGTTCTCTGGAAGCAGTAGTATTAGCCTCATCATAATTAAATAATACAGTTTCACCACTATACTCATCTTGATCTTGATCAGTTGTGGTTCGCTTGCGCTTTTTAGATAATTCTTCCTCTTTTTCTTTCTTACTCCGTAACTCTTCATTTCTATATTTTATCAAATCAGGGATAAGCCTATTGCATGAGTATGTCGTACAATCATATACAGACTCCAAATCGAGTAACTTAGATTCAATATTCCACCAGTGTAAAACAGGCGGTATGTGACTCAAAGTTGCTGCCAAACTAGGCCCAAAGAGAAAGCCAGATTGATCAACAAAATCAATTTGCTCTTCATTGGAAGGAATGATACCGAAGTTATCCATAACTACTACCCTAGCAGCTTCTCGACTGTCTGGAGCACCCAATATATTGTCACTAGGTCCAACATGAGGATCATGTGGTCTAAATAGCCTACGGATACTGAAAATTAAAGTATAATTGTTAATCGTGAGTTTAATAATAAATAATATAATTTACCTTTGTAAAATCACTGGTGGGTTTGGATTTCTGGGGTTAAATAGATACTGATATCTTCTGGGGCGATTAGCTCTCTGATTTCTACTAGCTGTGCTTTGATTATTCTCCGGAATTCGAGATATTAATAAGGGATGAGTAATAGCTGAAACATAGTGATTATAGTAGAGAAGTTAGTAATTAAGTAAATAATATAGTACCAGTAGGTTCGGAAGAAGTATTATCTTCTAAGAAGGGCATCGCAAAGCTACCGGTCTCATTCCAACGAATCATTCTAGGGGAAGTTGAGTCGTCAGTGTTGTAATGGATCATTAAAATATCTTCATCTGTAGCTGCACTACGGATTCTGAATATTCCTGGACCACCTTCATTAGCAGAACCTACAAAATTGTATTGATTATTGAAAACTCCTTATTCAGATCGTATTTTACGCACCCCTTCTACCTCTATCATTAGTATCATCCTCATCATAATTATTTTCCTCATTCTCTTCTCCATCTTCAATATTCTCATCGTCGGCCTCGTTATCATCATTACCCTCGTCGTCTACTTGATCTGATGGATTGGAATCTGATTCACCAGAATCTGTGCTCATTAGTTCCTCCTACAATTTAAATTTCTAATTAATCCAACTAATAACACACATAAAACTACAATAGCCATCTGTGTTCTCAGAAAGGTAACAACGTCAGCGAAGAAATTAAAAGAAGAATAGTGCTTGCCAATAAGTGTTACCCAGATATAAAAATACCCAGAAAAATTAAAGTGATTGTCTATAAAACACTAATAAGACCAGTGTTAACATATGGAGCAGACACGTGGTCACTTACACAGAAGAATCAAAAACTTCTTAAATATTTCGAGCGAAAAATCGTAAGAAGGATATATGTATGGAGGAATAAAGGCAAGGTTTGTGGCGCGGGCGTTACAACTTCGAGGTGTATAGAAGTTTCGGGGAACCTGATGTAAAATTTATTAAGGCAGCAAGCCTTAGATGGACTGGGCATGTAATCAGTCAACACGAAAGAGAGGAAGGTGCAATAGTCAGAAAAGTTTTTGACCAAAGAGGAAGAGTGAGACTTGAATATCAAGTGAACTTAGAGGACGATTTAAAATCTATTGGAGTTAGCTGTGATTGGAGTTTGGCTCTTCACGACCTGTGATGCCACTGATGACGATGAAGATGCTGCGTGTCAACAGATTTGGCATTTACAGTAATGTAAATGTTATAGTCAAAGCCCGAATTTCAGGCACTCCTAGGTTTGACTAGGCAATCCTCAGGTCCGACTGACGGTCTTAGTCAAAGTCCGAAATAAATTACAGTTTCGGCCTTTGACTAGTCAAACCTAGGAGAGACTGAGTTGGTTAGGCAAAGGTCGAAATTTAATTTTATGAAATCGGGGTTTGACTAGTCAAACCCCGATTTAGCTTAAAATGTCGTAATTTATTAGATTAGGTTTAATAAAACGTCATTTTTTTAATTTTAATGTTTATTATTTTTACATTGTCGTAATTAAAATAAAAAAATTAGTGTTTATTCTCACATATTGGGACATTATGGCATTTAAAGTTGTACAATACATTAGATTTAAACTTGCACAATTTTGAAGAGCATTTTTTTTATTGCAGTAGCCGTTTATAAAGCCTTGTAATCCAAATTTAGAGTCTGTTTTGTACTAATTTCTCTTAGAGACAGCTTAACGTCTGAAACATCTTCGAAATTAAGAAAATTCTCTTTTTTAATTTCTTGAAAAAAGTGTGTTTATTGTTCCGTATTTCGTACCAACTCTATATAAACCATCAATTATTATTGTTTTATCTTGTATGATACACAAAATTATTTGGGCATCTCCTTTGGCTGTATAAAAGTTAGGGATCGGTATTGTTACAGTTTTTCCGATCGAAATTAGAGGATTTTTTTTCACTTAATTGTTCCATAGCATTAGCCGGGCATAAAGACCTTCAATCGCCTTTCCTTTATTTATTTTAATCTTTTCTGTGTGTGCACAAAGCATACATGTAACTTTTCTTTCAAAACCTTCATAGTATGCACCTTCACAAGTGTGCTGTCAGCGTATACAACATGTACCACCAGACTACAAATTATGCACGTATGTGAGTCAGAGCTCTCTTTTTGGCAAATACAACAAACCACATCTAAAGAAGTAATCTGAATTGTTTGACAATTTTCTTCCTCCCCTAGTGACGACGGTCCATGGGCTTCGTTAGTATTATGGTGTAACATACTTAGTTTTTTCTCCGATTGCAATGTCTTCTTTCACAGTTGATGATAAAACAAATGACGGTTTATATAGATTTGATACGAAATAAGGAAAAATAAACACACTTTTTTCAAGAAATCAAATAAGAGAATGCAAAGAGAATTTACTTAATTTCGAAGATATTCTAGACGTTAAGCTGTCTCAAAGAGAAATTAGTACAAAAGTTTCTAAATTTGGGAGGACAATGCTTTATAAACTGCTACTGCAATAAGAAATGCTCTTCAAAACTATGCATGTGTAAAAGATCTAACGTATTGTGCAAATCTAAATGCCATAATGCCTCAACATGTGATAATAAACACTAATTTTTTTATTTTAATTACGACCATATAAAAATAATAAATATTAAAATTAAAGAATGACGTTTTCTTAAACCTAATATAACAAATTACGACATTTTAATAGCTGATCGGGGTTTGACTAGTCAAACCCCGATTTCATAAAATTGAATTTCGACCTTTGCCTGACCAACTTAGTCTCTCCTAGGTTTGACTAGTCAAAGGCCGAAACTGTAATTTATTTCAGGCTTTGACTAAGACCGTCAGTCAGACCTGAGGATTGCCTAGTCAAACCTAGGAGTGCCTGAAATTCGGGCTTTGACTTTAACATAAACATAAAACTCCAGGAAAATTTGGACAGCTGTTAATCTTACACAAAATAATAATTTGTTATATACTTACGGTTGCTTCTCCTTCATCAATATCCATGTTGCCTCTGCTAGTTGGAACGCTATTGTATTCTTGATTGGTGTCATTGCTTCTTTGGTCTAAAATGTGTTCCATCATTTCTTCAAGTGCATTTTCGAGTTCGCCGGAACTAGTGGTGTTGTCAAGACTAGACGGGTCATGCTCTGTGTTTTCAGAATCTTCTATCTCCTCTCCATGGGCATTAGCACCCTCAGTAGAAGTACCACTTTGAGCAATGTGATTCTCATCAGCTGTTGGTTGATTTTTTCTTGATTTACTGTTATTAGCAGCAGCAGGCTGATTAATAATTCTTGATAGAGATTCTAAAGGTTTTAATGCCAAATTTGCAGTAAATGCAGTGTTTGGTGATGACAAATCTAAATAGTGTGTAATCTTGGCTAAATCATTAAATATTCCCCTTCGCATCAAAAGCTTAACGATATTGCTAATACTGCAATTTGTCCACCTACTAGCATGAGGCAAAGGACAATTGTCGATCATATTGGAGATAATGTCACAAATACATTGAACCTGATTATGTTTCTGATAAGACTCTGGTAAAGATAATGCTCTGGTTAGAGCAACTTTTACCTCAGAGACTAAAGTAATTTGAGCTTCTGGTGAATGATTAGAAGAAGCTAAAGCTGCAACTAGCATTCTTCCCATAGCAGCACAATCCAAATCAGAAAAATTATCTGCTACTGATAAGATTTTATCAAAAATGAAAGCTAGTGCAGATGTCTCTTCAGTTATGGTTCCAGATTCATCAGGTTTGTATTTATAATCAGTGATGAGTTTTGCAATTGGGCCAAATGATACTACAGCGTCTGCTAATATCTTCAGGATAACCGACTTTGGTAACATTCGTTTCTTAGGAACAGCACTTTCATTTTTTTTAGTGGAAGTATTTTCACTTGTGCTGGTTTCAGCATTTTCAGTTTCATGTCTTCTTAAAATTTCTGCAAGAGAAACAAACGGATTTGAATCTTCTGATGAATCATCACTTGTGTCCATACCTTTATCGTCTTCTAGAGGTTTTAATAAGGCATCTAATAAATCAGAGATAACTTCTATGGACACAGGCTCCTCTAATGGTGGTGCTTTCATTCGAGATGGTGGCTCGACTCTTAAAGGAATCACATTTTCTGGATCTTCGCCTTTAGCAGCAACTGTGTCAATCCTTAAAATAGTTGTTGCTACCTGGAAAAATGACTGCGGAGAGCGAGTAACAGCTCCACCGACTTGTCTTGATAAATAGATCAAGTCTTTATAAGGGGGAGGAATTGTGGCTAAGGTGCGTGCTCTAATTACCTTTTCAATAGCATATTTTAACGTATTTGGCTCTTCTAATGCATGTCTAATCAAAATTGTAGCTAATATACCAAAACCTCCAAAATCTGTGATTTGTCTCATTTTTAACAAACATTTTACACCTCCTTCTTTTACAAAGAGTGTAGCAAGCGCAAAGTCTCTGGTATATCTTACACAGATTTGTAAAATCGAATGCAAAAGATTCTTTTCTACTGGAAGATGTAATAATTTCACACACGCTATAATAATTTGATGTTTTTGCTTCTGGCTAAGATCTGCGACAAGAGAACATCTTTTTTCTTCTTTGTCATTGAGTGATATATGCAATGGTCTAGGTATGTCTGGTCCGTGAATATTACTGCAAGTTGGATGTGTCAATGTGGCAGGAATCATTGAAATTGGTCTACTATTTCCGGTCTCATCATTCATTTGTAACATATTACAAAATGAAATTGTATACCTTTTTCTACCACAAGTAACTTTTACGAATTGTTCTCCACTCCAGTATGCTTCATTTATTAGTTGATTATTATTTATAGAATAGCGTGTCCACTTCCCTGTAACTACATCATACCATCTCCAAATACGAGTAGTTGTTCTATGCATGTAATATTTCCTTGTTGTAGATGTTGCAACTTTCGAAACTGCGTCTAATAGTAATAAACATGGAGCAAGCCATTTGGGTTCCTCCATCTTTTGCAATGTGGACAACATTCCAACTGTACTGCAAACTAACTCTATAATATGTTCGACTACCTCACCAGCATTAATGGCATTAAAACATGGTAGTTTCATGTCATAATATGATGGTACTTCGAATAGTAATATGAACAGATGAACATAGTTTGTTAATTTTGCTGCTAGCTCAGAGTCAGTTAAAACATAGTAAGTCATTATCGTTGATTTATTTTCAAATGCGCAGGAGTAAATATATGTGACACAAGTTTGAATCTTCACAACAAGTGCCATTAGGACCATATCTCTATAACTACGCCCATTTCTTTTCATCAAAGTAACTAAAAGCTCACATACTTTGTGAACAGTTTCTGGAAGCGAGTCAAGCAGATTTAAGCATATATCAAATGCATCTTGAGTAAAATCATTTAGCATGGATTCAAAGGAAGACTGACGTGCAGCAGGACTTTCTTCCTTTTTGAGATCTTTTAAATCAGTTTTGGTATCTTTTTTAGTATCCGGCGATGCAGAACTGCTACATCCCAAAGACATGGCAATAGCTTGTAACATTTGTTCATCGTCAGTCTCTACATCCATTTGACCAGTAGCACCAGCTCTAGATAAGTGAAGGGGATTAGAGAGCAAGTAATCTGTTGCCTGCTCCAAGTTATGTGAATGTATCAAAGATTGAGTTGCATGTTCTCTAGAAAAACCCATATCCATAAGATGTTGTAATTCATCATCCAAATTTCTGACCCTGATTACATTCCTAAGTGCACTGCCTAATTCAGGGCCGCTAGAGGAGCTAGTAGATGCTTCACTTTTATTCTCATCGCCTTTCATCTTTTCCTTGATGATTCTTTCCCCTCGGAAAATATGTCTTAATATGGTCAATGTAGTCTCTGTTATTCTTGAACAATATGAGGGTACAGGTTTACCCCAGAGTATCATTATACTTTCAAACGCTAATTTATGAACTTGTTGTAAATATTTTAATGGATCAAAATTAAAATTTTGTCCAGGACGACTCGAAACAACATGAGGAGATTCCAATATAGCTTTGGGATTGACCATTTTTTCAAGAAGTGTTAGCCAAGCATCCAAAAATCCAATTGTTCCTAAAAAGAAAGAAATACGTGTAGAGATTGCAATTACTGGACCCAGCATCAAGCAATGCAGCTGGATGCAGCAAACCGTGCTGGATCCAGCAGCGCGGATCCGCAAACGAGTCAAATTCGGATTTTGGAAACAGTGCAAGACGATATAATGGAAGTAGAAGATGGGCCAGATAATCCGGAGCCCGTGAATTTTACTTTAGAACAAGAACTTGAGATTGGTTCTGAAACTGGTTCTGAAAAAGATTCCAAATGATTTTGAAAAAGGAAATGACCGTCTATGAGACCGGATGAGTGAAAGGCGATCATTTGTCCATGGTTATGCCGATTTGATGACCTTAAAACCTACCAGCGTAGAGGCCGAAAGGGCTTTCTCCGCAACCGGCTATATGTGCAGTTCTGTGCGAAGTAGGTTGGACGCTAAGACATAAAATATGTTTTTAAGGTCTCACGTTCAAAAAAAAAACGAAATAATTCATGTTTCTGTTGTTTACAAATTTCGAATACAGACTGATTTTTATCATAAGATTCAAAAAACCTCGTCCTCAGTGCCTCATGGAAGGCAAACATACTACTTAACTTGTGTCGGTCCAAAATTGCCATCAATGAAACTTGCTTCAAATGAACTACTCTTAAAACAGATAACTTCATTTGGATAGAATTTCATTCGTGACAATTCTCAGCAGACACAAGCAAAGCCCTATGTTTCATTTCCATGGCTTACTGAGGATGAGTTTTTTTGGAATTTCATAGTAATTATAGAATTTGCTCTAGCCATTTTAAGTTAAAGAGAGGTAAGATTGATTGCGAATTGCGACTGATTTATTTGTCCTTATTTGATTTCACATTTTGCTGGATCCGCATTGGATCCAGCTGGATTGCAATCCCTAAATACATGGAATGAAGAATAATCATTTGCATATAAAAATCTACTTTACCTTCTGGTAGCGCTGAGTATTGAATTTCAGCAACGGTTGTAGCATTGCCTGTTGTTACAGCCCATGTAAATGCATTAAAAAATGTTTCTTGTCCTCCCAACGTCACAAATTTTTTAAGCATTAAATGGTAAGGGTATCTTCTTTCATCAAATAGCATTGGACCAGTAAAACCAACACTACAAATCAAAAATGTAAGTCTGCATTTCACTGATGGACATGGTGGGAGCCTGTCACAATCTAAACCCTCTGCTAAAAGCAGATTTAACTCTGAAGCAACATTCCTTGCAAACATAGATGGCATGGGAGGAGCTGCTACTATATTCTGACCTCTCCTTTGGCGGATGGGAGAGCCAACACAAAGTTTTACAAGTAACCCAAATAGTTCTGCTAAAGCTCTACCCAACCTGGATGATGCACCCAATAGAGGTTTAATATATCTGAAGTTACGTTGTGACTTATTAAAAGCGCTTGACTCTGGATCTATGTCCATCGTTATTGGATTAGCCACAAAAATATCTAGGGGAGCTGAAGATGCATCTGAAGGTGGACTACCTTCACACTACAACAAACAACAATTTTGTTTACTTTGTTTTATACTACATATAATTTTTAAATAGGGAGACAAAAAACCAAAAGGGAAGCCTTGGAGATGAGCAAATTATATAGGGAATAAAGGAATTGAAAGCAGGCACAAATAGAAAGATAGATTATACATGGAGCAAGAGAAGAATTAACCAGTAATATAAAAGCAAACTTGTAATTTTTCATCTATACTATTTTCTGCGAAAATGTGCAACAATGGGCATACCAGTACGAGAGAATATATTACATTCAGTACTTTTCGCCGAAGACCAAGTCATTTTTGCACAAGACAGGGAGGACATGGAATATATGAGAAGGAATTTAAAGGAAGAGTATAAGCTATGAGGACTCAAGATGTATTGGATCCGAGGTTGCAGATTTGAATTTAAGTTCAGAAGAAATTATTGAGAAGATTTTAAGGCTTTTAAGTATTGAAGGTCAATGATATGCCGAGATCCCCGAGAAGAAGACGGAAGGGAAGACCTATGAGATGGAAAACATATACAGGGTGTCTGCGTAACTTTGCACCATATGGGAAACTTTTTTAGTATCAATTTTACGAAAAAAAGTCATTCTTTATAAAGTGCTCTGCATAGTCTAAAACCTAAGGTGCAATCATCAGATATCAAATTTTGTCAACAGTATACGAGGTATGTCAAAAAATATTAATTTCGCTCAAGAGCAAACTACCTTTATATTTCAAAATATCAAAAAAATTTATTATGAAAAGTTATTTGTAATTAAAAACCATATTCAAATATGCAATAACAGCCATCTACGAGAAAAAAAATTTCTGAGATTTTCCTAAATTACTGATTCCGAACATCATTTTTATTTATTAGACCTGTAATAACTCTTTTATTAATAATTTTAGGAAAAAAGGTATTCTTCATAAAAATCTGTGCATGGTCTAAACCTCAAGATGCAACCATCAGTTATCCAAGTTTGTTAATTTTATACGAGGTGTATCAAATAATATGAATTTAGAAAGAATTCTTTCTATATTCTTTCTAAATTCATATTATTTGACACACCTTGTATAAAATTAACAAACTTGGAAAACTGATGGTTTTATCTTGAGGTTTAGACCATGCACAGATTTTTATGAAGAATAACTTTTTTCCTAGAATTATTAATAAAAGAGTTATTATATGTCTAATAAATAAAAATGATGTTCGGAATCGGTAATTTAGGAAAATTTCAGAATATTTTTTTTCAAGTAGAAGGCTGTTATTGCATATTTGAATATGGTTTTTAATTACAAATAACTTTTCATAATAAAATTTTTTGATATTTTGAAATATAAAGGTAGTTTGCTCTTGAGCGAAATTCACATTTTTTGATATACCTCGTATACTGTTGACAAAATTTGATATCTGATGATTGCATCTTAGGTTTTAGACTATGCAGAGCACTTTATAAAGAATGACTTTTTTTCGTAAAATTGATATTAAAAAAGTTTCCCATATGGTGCAAAGTTACGCAGACACCCTCTGTATAAGAAATTTAGAAAATTATAGACTGATGTCTTATTAAATCACCTCTGCAAGTTGCAAACCAAGTTCAGTAAAAATAGAGTGAAGAGTCAGACAAGGGGATCAAGTGTCATGTAAACTTTTTAAATTCGATCATGGAACGAGCTTTTAAGAATTTAGATTTGAAAACAAAAAAATAGAACTAAACGTTGAATAACTTACAACATCTAAGCATTCGAGATGTGGTGCTATAGGCGCATTCTCAAAATATCGTGGATGGACCGCGTCACTAACACGCAAGTACTCCAAACTTTAGACAAAAGATGCGAAATTATAAATGAGATAAAAACTAGAAAGATGAAAAATTTGAGGCACATTATGAGGCGTGAAAAGTACGAACCTTTAAGAAATATCATGCAAGGCAAAAGAAGTGTGGGAAGAAGAAAAATATCGTGGCTTCGAAATATACGTGAATGGTTCAGGTGTAGTTCGATTTAACTTTTTAGGCGCGCTGCTAATAAAGTCGCAGTGGCCATGATGATTTCCAATCTCTGCTAGGAGTGGCACGTGAAGAAGAATTTTAACAACTTAGTCCTCGCTGATGATATAATCCTTACAGCTAAAGATTATGATTTAGGAACAGTAAGTGATGACACATGAACTCATTGCGACAACCAAAACGGCTGGGTTTAAGACAAACATATCTAAGAGTAGAATGGTAATCAATTTTGTACCCAACCAGCTATATAATCCCTCGGGGGAACCTGTAAGCCCTAGAAAGAGCGTCCCCAGGTGGAGGATAGGAGAATTCCCGACTCGGTTTACCGGTGGGTGGAAGGGAAATAAAATACCTACCATAGACCAACAGGTACTTGTTAACCCGCCCGGCCAGTGTGAAAGGTTGAGGCTAAAACACCTCTTATGAAGGCGAGTAGAGATAGTGTCTCAAAATCTCGCACTGAAACTTCAGACAGTCCCATGAATTCTTAAGCGGACAGAAATTCGATCAGAAACAACAGAAACAGACATATAAAACATCTCAAAAACATCACACAAGTGAGTGGTTCATTGCAACCTACGTTGAATTGAAAAAGCTGTTAGAATTAGAAGAAATCAAGAAAATAAAGAGACAGTAATATCCAGTGACAGGTAGAAGTATGACAAAAAGGAGAACAATGTATCGAACTAAAAAGTACCTAAAAGTGGCCATAACCTATTCTACGAAAGAGATGAAAATCAAACAGTATGCGGCGTAGGCTTACTTATTAATAAACAATGACATCCAGGACAATCTACAAAGAAATTAATTGAGCAATGATGGCAAACAAAACACAGTATGTAATCTTAATGGGCGACTTCAACGCAAAAATACGAAAAGAAGAACACCAAAATGAAATCTTAATAGGACCCTATGGATTGGGAGAAAGAAATAATAGACCAGAAATACATACTAGTAAATTATGCAAGGGAAAACGATATATACATAACCAATACCCTTATTTAACCCTTAGTCTCCTAGCACGTTTAGATTTTTTTTGGCAGTTACTTCTCGACGGCACTGTAAGTCCGCCTTATTTTTTCGGTCATGACTTTTTAAAATAAGCTAAAAGCTTTGTTTTTTCCCAACAATCCTCTTTAGTACCTACAAATCTTATTGTGTATTTTACACGAAATCATTTGAATGTCATTTGAGGTATTAAACATCAGCTGATAACATTATTTAACAGAACATTCTCAATTTAGATCTACTTCAAAACTGAAAGCAGTAGAAATTGACTTTCTACGATGATCGTGCAGAATCTCTCGGTTAGACCACATAAGAAACGAAGTAGTTAGAGAACGAGCAAAGGTTAAGAGTAGCATTGACAACCGAATTGAATTCCGGCAACTGATTTGGTATGGACACGTAAAACACATGAACAATGAACGATGGCTATACATTTTACATGGCGTAAACGCATGAAGAAAGAAATAGACTATATTGTAACGACAGAAACGTAATATTCGTTACAGTAGTAACGCAGTACAGCAGTAAAATGCTAAGACACGGTTCCCGGGAAGGGGGGTTATCGTGGGAGGTCTTGTCACTGGGAATTTTCCGGCGTCAACTTATTTCTTAATGATTCTTTAGCCAAAATTCACTGAGAGCGAAATCGCAGTACGTTCTTTTTTTAACTAAACGCGAAATACATTTTTTCTGCACAAAGCTCTACTATTCCGTAAGCATTTTACATCGTTTGAAATTCATATTGTATTACCAATATTTTTTTTCTTTCAAAATCTCTCAGAAGTAGTTTTGGTGACATTAATACATTAGCCTGAATTTTTTCAGATTTTTCTGACTACTCTAAGACCACTTTTTGAGGCTTTGAAAATGATTTTTTCACTTTTTTAACAGTTTTAAACGCTTTTCAGATAGTGCTCTTTGTCCGGGTGTGAATATATAAATATACTTTATTAAATTTAATGATATTATTAGTAGATTTATATAAAGACAAAATACAAGCTTAAATTATGCGCCAATTTAAAAAATTAACTATAAGAGAGGTATGTATTTTTGCATTACAGGTGTTACAGGTAGAAATTCAATAACCATGCCGAATTCGACAAAAAATTAGTGCCGTACAAAGGTATAATGGAACGCATATTTAAAATGGCATTATAATGTCATAATAATATTATTATTTAAAAAAAATGTTTTCTTTTTCAGTACAAAAAATGTTGTAACACTTTGCCAATTTATTATACATCTAATATCTCTAATAATTGTTAATATTTTGCGGTCAACATATATCTGCATATTTATTTATATAATAAATAAATAATATAATATAATTATGTATGTTATCGAATTTCTACCTGTAACATCTATAGTGCAAAAATATGTATCTCACTTATATACTCTCGGACAAAAATATTGCATATGCATGTGGAATGAAATTTTTTGTGCTGCTATCCTTAGCCCTCCTGTATCATACGAATAGGATTTATTTTCCGAATGCCATTTTTTAAAGTATCACATAAATACTATAATCGGATTTAAATCTGATCTGGGCTATATACTGGCCAATATAATTTTTAAATTGAATCTCTTCAAGATAAGTATTCAATAGATAACGACAAGAAGTGCATTAGCACCAATATGTCATATCCAATATGGCTTTCAAATGGCAAAACATGATCTTCTAAAATGTTATCAATGTACATATCAGTTGGCATTCGCCTAAGCACCTTCACGTGTTCGGTATGTCCTTTCAAAGCAATACCGCTCCATAGCACTATGTCGCCAGCACCAAAACTAACGTTCTGTATGAAGTTACAACTGACATACTGTTCGCCAACTCTTCTGTAGACGAAGTTTTGTAAATATTGCTTCCATATGGTGAACGGTATGCCAGATGTAACCACATATAGAGGGTTAATTTTGGTGGTGGCGGCATAGTGCTATGGAGTGGTATTTCTTGGTAAGGAGATACTGAACTTGTGGAGATGATTGGGTGAATGACAGCTGATATGTACATTAATAAAAAAAGATCATGTTTTGCCATTTACCAGCCATATTCTATAACAAATTCGTGTACCATGACGCAGGTCTTAATGTCGGTAGAATAGTGAATACTTACCTTGATGAGATTCAATTTAAAAATTATATTGGCCACCATATAGCCCACATTAAATTTAAATCCGATTACACCATTTATGAAACATTAAAACATCGGATTCTGAAAAGAAATCCTATTTCTATGACACTGAGGGCAGCACAATATTTTTTATTTCACACGTTAATTTCAAAATATGCAAAATTTTTGTCCGTGAGTGTATATTAGTTTATTTTTCAAATTGGCGCCTAATTTAAGCTTGTATTTTGTGTTTATATATATATACTAATAATATCATTAAATTTAATCAAGTATATTTATATACTTACACCCTGAAAAAGAGCATTATCTCAAAAGCGTTTAAAAGTGTCAAAAAAGTGAAAAAATAATTTTCAAAGCCTCAAAAAGTGGTCTTAGAGCAGTCAGAAAAATCTGAAAAAAATTCAAGCTAATGTATTAATGTCCCCAAAACTACTTCTGATAGATTGGGAAAGAAAAAAAATATTGGATATACAATATGAATTTCAAACGATGTAAAATACTTACGGAATAGTAGAGCTTTGTGCAGAAAAAATGCATTTCGCGCTTAGTTAAAAAAAGAACGTGCTGCGATTTCGCTCTCAGTGAATTTTGACTAAAGAATCATTAAGAAATAAGTTGACGCCGGAAAATTTCCAGTGACAAGACCTCCCACGATAACCCCCCTTCCCGGGAACCGTGAAGAGTACGAATAAGAATTAACACCAAGACAAAGATGAAAACGCCAGACAAAAAACAGTAAATATAGACGAACTAAAACAGAGAAAAATCGAATACGAACAAAAATTGACAAAACATACTGAACTAATAGACAAAGATTCAAACCTTGAAATCCTAAATAAAAATTTAAGGAATATTTTAATATAATAACAGTGGCAAATTAATCGAGTCATAAAACAGATAAAGTTCAAAAACTCACAAAGAAATAAAAGAGTTAATAAAAAAAGAGGAAACAACTTGTGAAAGACTGAAAACTGAATAAAACAGAAATAACAAAAATCAACAAAATAAATAACAAAAAGGTCTAGAGACTTTTTAAATACTACAAGAAAAGAAAGGCATATGATACTGGAACAAGACAACAAGCGAAGATAGAAATCTAATTAGAAAAATTATTAATGATGAAAACGAGCAAATTACAGAAATTCAAAAAATAACCATCATGATAGAAAACTACTATCAAACATTATATGAGTCATAAGCAAAACCACCACCAGGTAAAGACGAAAAGCACCGAATAGTAAAAATGTTGGATCTGAACATATACCAGATATAACAGGACGAAATATGAAACACAATGAGCACTATGCAAAATAACAAAAGCTCCATGTGAAAACGGAATGGTGTTAGAAATGATGATCGTCCAAAAGTATGGAGGACAACACATCATAAAAATGCTAAAAATTATTTTTAATAAATGTATAGAAAGTGAAGTACCCACAGCTTGGTGTTAAATGCTCTTATAATACTGCTATCTAAAAAGGGAAATAAATATAAATTAGATAACTGTAGACCCATTAGCCTGTTATCAGTCTTGAATAAGTAGTCCAGAGAATTAAGATTTTTCTCGTGACACATCCCCCTCCAGGCCTAAACCAAATTTTTTGAGTAGTATGGACATCTATATTATTAACCTTTATGTTTCCTGCAGCCGATTTTGATGATATACACAGTTATAAACAAATGAAGATCAAAAAACGGTAAATTTTCGCTTTTCTCGTCTATAACCAAAAAGTTAAGCATTTTAAACAAATTTGAGAGTAAGAAACTCATAAATCGTCTAAAAAATTTCTATATGGCGTTCGCTGAATATGTCTATCCTTATTGGTTGCTTAGAAAATTGCAAAATAAATCATTAATTTTGAGTTTTTATAAATATTCATAACTTATGTAAAAGTTAACTTAGAACCTTCTTATTCCACGAATTGCTGAGACTTTTGGTGTTTAAATTATATTTTAAATTTCAAAACAATTGGTCAAATAGTTTAAAAGTTATTTAATTTGTTTATCCCAAATTCATTTTTTTGCAACACTACAAGTCAGAAAATTATGAGGTTACAGTAAGACTTCCGACAGTTTATGGAAGAACATTTATACTATTGACTTAATTTAAAAAATATGACAAAAAGTAATTTTAAATAGTGTAAAATTATTTTGCAAAAACACGTTGATTTTTTTGCTTACTTATAAACAATTAGAATAACTTTTTAACCGTTACCCGTAGAAAAATTATTTTTTCATATTTGGAAAGACTGTATTTTTATACACATTTAGGAAGAAAAACAATTGTTCTAGGACAATTAGGGACGAAGTTAACCCCCTTTTTTTAATTCACATGTGTTTGCAAAATAATTTTGCAGTATTTAGAATTATTTTTTGTAATTTTTGAAGTTATACTTCTTTACGGGCGTAATGACGGTGAAATTTTATATGGGAAAACCTAGCGACCGGGCGCATGCGCATTATAACTTTGTTCTGATTGGATGTTCAAATGACATGACAAAAATTATCCAATATGGCAGCTGTGGGACTGTGTTTGGTTATAATGTATGCTTGTTGCGTTTTAAAATTTGTAGGAAGAGAAACAACAAACAAAAAGTTAGTTAATGGTTATACTGCCTTTTTAAATAGTTTTCATATTATATTTTTGGACTTATTTACATAGAAGAGATGATTGTTGCATGCCAATGTGAAAGCTCATCAAACTGTGCCTAGTATGAGTGCCGCAGATCTCGCTTATTCAAAGCTAAAGAATCTTTCACTGTTAAGTGTTTTATAAATAGTTGATCAAATTTTGTTATGATATTTGAACATAGCCACTTTGCACGACGCAAGTGATTGCGAAATTTATTAGTCGTTATACGGGCTCCGATACCTACCTTGAACCAACCAAAATACATAAGTAGTATGTAATACTTTTATTTACATAATTTGATTCTTCTTACTCTATGTTTTGTTGTATTTTTTCAATTCTAAATCATTTCAATTCAAAATCAAAATAATTTGATTTACATAAGTTAAAAATGTCAAAAGGTTAATCTGTTTAGTTAGACGATCTTCGCACGTAATGACAAGCTGTCTCTATGGCGAAGTTTTAATGCGAGTGAATCCCAATACAACGCAAATACCAGCCGCGTGGTAAGTTGGTTCGAATCCCAATAGAAACTTTTATTTTTTTATTTTTTTTTATACATTTTATGATTGTAAGTATATTTATTATATAATTTTATTTTCAGAAAATACGTATTTAGTTAAAAAATTTTCCGACAATTAATGTTCAGAAATCATTTGTGGCATTTTTAATGTGTTTGTGTGTGTTTTATTTTTTTATTATTTTAATTTTTGGCACTGTTTTAATAAAAATGTTTGAGAAGTAGTAAGTATAAATTAATTTAATATTTAAATAAAATATAAATAAAAAGTATATTAATTTCGTTTATAATCATATAATCATATAATAGAAGTATAACTTCTTACGTGCGTACAAAGTACACACACATTCTTTTTTTTTTTTTAATTAAATTAATATTATAAATTTTCTTCTTTCGAAAACTATCCAAAGTATTACTGTAACTTCATCATTTTCGACTTATAGCGTTGCAAAAAAAAATTAATTTGGGATAAACAAATTAAATACCTTTTAAACTATTTGACCAATTGCTTTGAAATTTAGGGTATCATTTAAGCACCAGAAGTCTCAGCATTCCGTGTAATAAGAATGTTCTAAGTTAATTGTTACATAAGTTATGAATATTTATAAAAACTCAAAATTTATGATTTATTTTGCAATTTTCTAAGCAACCATTAAGGATAGACATATTCAGCGAACGCCATATTGAAGTTTTTTATACGATTTACGAGTTTCTCACTCTCAAAGGACATCGCACACATCTTATGGAAAATATAATGTCACTCAAATTCAATAAAATTTATACCAATAGATTCGTTTTAAATTAACGATCAAATCTTATCATTGCGCCAACTCTCTATTTTCAAAAATAAGAGCAGAAATTGATATAAATAAATCTGAAATCAAATGGGTAGGTACATAAGTTAGAGAGAGAAAAAATATTTGAAAATACCCAGATTTCCGGTACTCCATAAATCAGCGGATTAGTTTCACTAATCCGCTTAGGCCCAGCGGGATTTAAACTGTTATGAATAGCACTCAGAGCAATAATGATTGTAACTAACATTTTATGGACTCCAAAAATGTGATTTCGATAAACTTTAATTGCAATTTGCGCCGTAATTAATCATAATTAAGAGTTGGCGCAATGATAAGAATTGATCGTTAATTTAAAACGAATCTAATCGTATAAATTTTATTGAATTTGAGTGACATTATATTTTCCATAAGATGTGTGCGATGTCCTTTGTTTAAAATACTCAACTTTTTGGTTATAGACGAAAAAGCGAAAATTTACCGTTTTTTGATCTTCATTTGTTTATAACTATGTATATCATCAAAATCGGCTGCAGGAAACATATGTTATTAATATAGATGTCCATACCACTCAAAAAATTTGGTTTCGGCCTGGAGGGGGTTGTGTCACCAACATGATATTTTTTTCCTTATTTCTCTGAACTAAAGCTATTTGTGAAGATAAATTACATTGTGACTAACAAACAAACTGAATAGAGATCAGCCTTGGAATAGGCATGATTCAGAAATGATTATAGCAATATACACACACCCAAACTTATATGGAATCACCATGTATTTCAAAGTAATATTTATTTCTTTTGAAAAAACTTGTTATTGTTGCGAAGAATAAAGGTTTTTATTGAAAATAAACAAATATATAAGACAATCAGATAGTACAGCTCGGTACTGTATAGGTTATTTGCTTGAGTTGCAAATTGAACGAAAATAAATAAACTAATTTTTGCGTCCAAAACGAAAATATGCCTGATGTGGGGTTATAGAACTTACAACGAGCAAAGATTATTGGTCTTGTGGAGAAAGTAATGTTCTCAGAGGGACATAGCTGTAGAGCTAGGCGTAATACAGGGCGTTCTGTCCAAAACCTATGCTAGGTAACAGGAAATAGGAAAGCTCAAAAATAAAGCAAGGGAAAGTCGCCAAAAGTAATAACGGCTCTCCAAGATCGTTTAATTGTCCAATCAGCTGGAAGACACCCAACCATTTCTTACCTGCAGCTCCAAAGGCAGCTTTCGGAAGCTACAGGCGTAACTGTTTCACTTGAAACGATAAGAAGAAGAGTTCGTACCAAGAAGTATACAGCAGCAGACAGTTATGGGTTCCCAAGTTATCCACGCAGCACAAGATTGATCGCCTACATTGGTGTCTTCACCATCAAAACTGGAACATTGGGAATTGACAAAATGTGCTATTTTCAAAAAAAGTCAGGATTTGTGTAAAATCAGATGACCCATGAAATCGTGTACTTAGAGGTCAAGGAAGACAAGCAAGAACGAAAACTGTCAGATCTGTTCACAAATATACAAGGGGAAGTGTAATGTTCTAGAGAGGAATTGTGATCCGTAAAAAAACTCCTTTAATTTTCATCCAATCAACTTTAACTGCTCACAGGTATGTTGATAACCTGTAGTCAGGCTCTGGAGAGGTGCAACAGGAGAAAATTTTATTTTATTGCATGATAATGGACCTCTACATACCATTAGAGTGACTACAGACATCATTGAAGCAAATGGTATCCCTTGTTTGGAGTGGCCTGCTTGCTCACCCGAGCTTAATCCTATATAGTATTTGTGGGATATGCTTAAAAGAAAAATTAGAGCTCGCCGGGATAATCCACAAAACACCGCACGGCTAGTACAAGCTGCTCTTAAAGGATGGAGCAACCTACCACAACAAAAGGTTGATAATTTGATTAGGAGCCTGACCACGCAAACTGAAGCTTGCATAAGGACTAGAGGTGATAACACTGACTACCACAAAATACAAAAAAAAATAGAAACAATTTAAACATTATTCGTTTTACATTGAAATTTTGTATGCTATTGACTTAAAAACAACTAGTTTCAATTTGTTTGTTAAGTATTTTATTGTTTTATTTAATCATTATGTATTTGTTATTAAATTGCTTTAAAATAAATATTGTTTGATTTCGTGTGTTTGTTTTTTTAAATTCGCACGAAATAGTAAGAAATATCAGATGATTCCATATAAGTTTGGGTATGTGTAGATCATAAATATACAAATAATAAGAACACTAATCGAAAAATCAAACGAATACAATATAACACTCTGGATAGCTATTAGGGTAGAAGGCCTTTGACTTCATAGAAATTTGGGCCAATCTTAATGCCTTAGCAACAATAAATTTGATGACCGATAAATAAAAATCATTAAATATATCACAATGCTCCATTTTTTAATGGAGTTTCGCCGGACATATATAGTGAGACTGCAGGATGACAGGTGGACAAAAAGACTGTTCTTAAACCATCTGAGATTTGCCGATGATGTTGCATTACTTGCAAAAGAAAGAAGAATTGCAGGAAATGTTATTAGGCGTAAACACAAAATTAAAAGAAATATGATTAAAATACACTCACCGGTAGAGAAAACGGGCACCCCAAAAAATGGGTAATTTTTAATGTCTTGTATTTCCTAAACCTGATGTCCGATTTAAGTAATTTTTTAATATGTTATAGCCTTATTCTTTATCAATATCGCTGTAATAATATTGTTGCTAGACAGGTACATTGTCATATTATACAGGATGTACGAATCAAACTGTGTTTTTTTCCCAAACTTTGGAACACCCTGTGGAATGTTCTAGCTTTTATACAATACTGAAATTATAACCAAACTATAGCCTCAGGTTTTCTTAACATTCTGTTTTTTTATTCATTCGCTTATGTTGGATAATAAAAAAGTTAAGCACTTTAACAACTACCCCTGTTTTTCGTTAATACAGGGTGTTTTTAAATAAGTACGGCAAACTTTAAGGGGTAATTCTGCATGATAAAATAATGACAGTTTGCTTTATAAACGTATGCCCGCAAATGCTTCGTTTCCGAGATAGGGGGTGTTGAAATTGTTCTTACAAACTGACGATTTATTTATTTCTCTAAAACGGTTTGTGATATGCAAATGAAATTTGGTAGATTTTAAGACGTAGTTATTGCGCATTTTTTGGCATACAATTAAGAATTTTATATTCACCATTGGCGTGCATACGGGTATAAATATTTTAGATATATCCCGTATGCACGCCAATGGTGAATATAAAATTCTCAATTGTATGCCAAAAATGCACAATAACTAGCTCTTAAAATCTACCAAATTTCATTTGCATATCACAAACCGTTTTAGAGCGATAAATAAATCGTCAATTTGTAAGAACAATTTCAACACCCCCTATCTCAGAAACGAAGTATTTGCGGGCATAAGTTTATAAAGCAAACTGTCATTATTTTATCATGCAGAATTACCCCTTAAAGCTTGCCGTACTTATTGAAAAACACCCTGTATTGACGAAAAACAGGGGTAGTTGTTAAAGTGCCTAACTTTTTTATTATCCAACATAAGCGAATGAATAAAAAAACAGAATGTTAAGAAAATCTGTGGCTATAGTTGGGTTTTAATTTTAGTATTTTATAAAAGCTAGAACATTCCACAGGGTGTTCCAACGTTTGAGAAAAAAACACAGTTTGATTCGTACACCCTGTATACAATGACAATGTACCTGTCTAGCAACAATATTATTACAGCGATATTGATAAAGAATAAGGCTATAACATATTAAAAAAAATTACTTAAATCGGACATCAGGTTTAGGAAATACAAGACATTAAAAATGACCCATTTTTTGGGGTGCCCGTTTTCTCTGCCGGTGAGTGTATATTTATCAAAAACTAAATATCTAACAAAGATCTATATGCTATATCTCTAGATATAACAGTATGTTACTGAGTCGTTGAGCTATGGCCGCCAAAGATTATAAGTTACAGTGCCAAAAAATCTATAGAATTAAGTATAAAAGGACTACAAGAGAGCAGATTCCGTACTTAGTACTCATGGAAAGAAAGTTGTATGCCATTTGATAAGTTGTATGTCATTTAATAAATCAACAGAGCTATACTAAAAGCCACAGTTAGAATGCAGTGCGGGTAGTATAGGGAAATGTATTTCTTACCGGAGAACAGCCGACCACGTTGCCGGTTTGCCCCTAGCGGTGCATTAGGACCGGATTTCAGAATCATAGGACTGGAATATACGCGCACACAACAATCGCCTACGGTTGTATACCACTGTGCCGACATGAGCGGCATCCATGCGCGGCCGCGGCGTAAAGGTATGTATACATATGCGGTCCGCTCGGTGTGCGAGCCGCTCGCGCGCAGCATGTTCGTCAGATTAGTACGTGTTTTCAAGTGGCGCACCACGATCTAACTTCTGTTTTTCAACAAACGCTTTGATGGTTTGTGAGTGGTTTGTTGGTCTTGGCGCGCCGGAGTTGAATATTTCTTGGGCGGAAGGAAATATTATCAAACTTATTGATACTTACCGTGGAAAATCTTTATTGTGGGCACCACGGAAATCGTTATCAAAATACAAAACATTAATAAATTAAACAAATTTTGTTTTTGTTGCTTGGTAAAAAAATCTTCTAATTTAATTTTATTTGACTCGTGCATATTGATAATTCAGACATACATTATACATTTTAAAGTAGATGTAGTTGTAGAAATAAAGTAGATATAATAAATAGTGTAATATCAAAGAAACGGTAAACCGACACCCTCGCCAGGCCTCTTTAGTGTTTACGATCACCCATAAACGAGTATTTCTAACAACGATAAATCGTTACGTTGATTATTAAATAAATATCCGTTATTTTGTAACGGGTAAAATAACGGGTACGTACTTTTTTACATTAGTATATGTATTAATATAGATACAACAACCCTATAATGAAAATTAAAATTAAATAATAAAATGTTTCATCTAGACCAGTAGACGAAGCAACGAAGAACTAAAAAGCCCAAAACCTAGGAATTTTGTGCAGTAAGATGAATCGTCATGCAACTTTTTGCATTCAATTCGAGAGTGTCAGGAAATTTTGTGAACTAAATTGATCTCTGGAAAAAAAATTTGTGCATGAGAAAATGCATTTTCAAAGTGCATCTCAAAGAGATGGAAAATGAAAAATTTAGAACTCAGGAAATATTGACGGAAATGAGTTCAATTTTTATATTTGGGGGTTCTGGAGGTCAGTGAACACAAATTTCATGACAGAGATGGTCTCCGAGGTACCTGGTGCCCAGGGTGGAGCTCGTCGCCTGTGACGATCGAACAATTTGCGAAACGAAGACTGGATCGAAAAACTGAAAAATACGCGTTTAATATTTTTCAAAAATCTATCGAATGACACTAAAGACGACCCCCCCTCCATCCCCTGGAAGTGGGGTAGGGGTAACTTTAAAATCTTAAACGGAAACGCCTATTTGTTATTACAGATTTGGATTGCTTACGTAAAAATAAGCAACTTTTATTCGAGAAATTTTTTCGAATTGTGGATAGATGGCGCTATAATCGGAAAAAACGAGTGATATAATCGTGATACCATAGGTAAATTATAGAAACGGTCTAATATCTCGAGAAATACACTTCCAACTAAAGACCAAAAAATACGTATTTAATGTCTTTCAAGAACCTATCGAATAGAATAGAATAGAATAGAATACTTTATTGGTATAGCTTTACAGCTGCCATCAAACACGACTCTCCACTCCACCCCCTGGAGGTGGGGTGGGGGTTAGCTTTAAAATCTTAAATGGGAATCCCCATGTTTTATTGCAGATTTGGATTCCTCATGAAAAAATAAGTAATATTTATTCGAAACATTTTTTAGAATTGTTAATAGATGGCGCTAATAAATAATGTTATTCCGATTATAGCGCCATCTATCCATAATTCGAAAAAATGTCTCGAATAAAAGTTACTTATTTTTACGTAAGGAATCCCAATCTGCAATAAAAAATGGGGTCTCCTATTTAAGATTTTAAAGTTACACCCCTTCCCACCTCCGGGGGGGAGAAGGTGGTGGGGTCCATGAAATTCGTGTCCAGTGACCTCCAAAACCCTTAAGTATAAAAATTGACCTCATTTCCCTCAATATTTCCTGAGTCCTAAATTTTTTATTTTCCATCTCTTCGAGATGCAATTTAAAGATGCTTTTTCTCATGCACAAAAATTTTTGCCGGAGATCAATTTAGTTCATAAAATTGCCTGCCACTCTCTCGAATTGAATGCAAAAAGTTGCATGACGATTCATCTTACTGCACAAAATTCCTAGGTTTATGCTTCGTTGCCTCGTGTACAGGGCATTTAGCACAAAATAAATCGTAAATACAGCACCTAGAGATTTGAAACTTTTTGCATTGTGTTCAGGATGATGTCAGGAAAAAAGTCTACTATAGAAAAATGGGTGGAAATGCATCGTTGCATTTTAAAGTGCATAAAATGCTTCCATAGGGGCACACACATGTCAAAATGAGTGTATTAGGTTCCAGATTTTGTTACTAGGGGGGTTTTTGGGGTCGGTAAAGATGCATACGCCATCAGATCCGATCACCGGAGCACCTGGTAGTCCACTGCAAAGGCACGTGATCTGGAGTTTCGTGAAGCACGTGATCTGGCATGTGAAGGGTTTCGTTACTAAATTGATGCATTACTAGGAGTGTTATTGTGGTTGCTGAATAAGAATACGCCATCAGAACCGCCTTCCGGTGCACATTATTTTTTGCGACTCGAGTCCATCATAAGCTCGAAACCATTACGTGTTTTAAACAGGTTAGTGTGCCATCAACGTCGTTGCTTCCTTTTCTTTTTGTACAACCTTTAGAAACATTCTAGAAACCGTTTAGAAACTTTACCAAGAAAGCAGCACTTATCACAGAAATGGCGTAGGTTTTATCGCGCGACTGAGACATGACTAAACGTTCGTAAGTTTCCTTTGGATCGCGGAAGGTTCGTCAAAATGAAAAATTTCAACGAGCGTTGAACGCGCCGCGCGGATATCTATACATACCTTAAGACTAACACTGCATTCTAACTCTGGCTTTTACTTTAGAAGAAAATTTTAACAAATAATCACTTAAGCGAAATTCAATATATATGAATTATAATTATTTTTGCTTACCTTTTCGAAGAATGCATTCAGTTTCCCGATGTCTTCTTTGGTAACATCACAACCAGATGGTAGCAAATCGTCACTGCAGTAGGCCAATAGAAGGGTGCTTTCCCAAACTAATGATGTATACAAATCAGCCAATCCTTTTAAAACTTTTCGTCCATTTTCAGAGCCCCAATGTTGTAAAGATAGATTTCTTATTTCAGTTTGACCAGTTCGACAAATGTGGACAAACATTATGACATATCCATGGACAGCCCCCATAGCATGTAATAGGGGAGTAGATTTATATGTACTAAAAGCAGTCTCCAGATCTGGAGCCTTCGCTAGTTCTAGTAGCAGTTTAGAGCCACCAGCAACTTCTTGTTTTGCACACAATGGCTTAAGAGTATTTAATACAAGAGACAGTTGATCAAGTCCTTGAGAGAATAAATAAGGTTCGTGTGACAAATTCAATATACTCTTGCAGACAGAAGCTACTGCTTGTGCTGGTACTGTCGTGGGATAATCAACTGGTAAGTTGGGCAATCCAAGAACTTTTAATAAAGGATAAATTCCTCCTCTGCTTACAAATTCTTTGCAATGGTCATCAGTGGAGTTATTACTTAAAATTGCATCTATAAATTTCATGGTATTGAGGATATAATCTACTAAAGCAATAGGTGTTCTCTCGCTATTAACTTGAGTTTGAGTCTCAGAGTGATTTTGAGATGATGTTGATGTTTCATCTTCATCCTCTTCTTCTTCATCCGAAGAACCTTCATTACTTGCATTATTACTTCTAGATGAAACAGATGCTGATATTTCTGATTTATTATGTCCTTTGCAACAAATATTATTAGGATCAGTTCCCAATTGGATTAAATCATTCAATAAAAGCATTATAGCCCTAGTAGCGTCTTGTCTTAAGCTAGGTTGATGTCGCATTAGTTCGTCCATGGCATTGCCCAAATTGCAAGCTGTATCAGCTGTTGGTTCAGAGCTGCGTCTTCTTCTCATAGCTGGCAAATATTTTGGCGATACTAATATGCTAGAAAGTTTTTCAAATGGTTTAAGCTTCGCAAAGGCTTCTAGTCCTCTCGTATTTAAACATAATGCACTGAATACATTTGGAAGAGAGCCTAGAACTTCTCTAGTTGCAGGTACATCCTTTACTAATAGGGAGTGCAGTACAATGTCAGTTAGTCCATTGTCTTGTAAAGCAGAAAGTAATGCTGGCTCTTGATATACATATACAGTGACTACATCAGTAGCAAGTAGAAATAGGGATGGACCATAATATTCTGCATTGGCAATAATATTTTTAAGTGAATCAGGTAAAGTACCTTCCATAAGATGCCTAATGCTTTCAGCAAATGTGGAGTCTTGGAACGCTTTTTTAAGAAAGTTCAACATGGATTTTAGTAAAGCTGCCCTTTGTGGAAGACAGATTTTGCCCTCATTTTCTGGAAGATGTACTATATCCACACAAAGAGTCTCTCCTTTATCTGGCGCTCTAGAAGTGCTAGGTGCACTTTCATCGTGTTCAATAGTAGTGTTGTGTTGAATTTGGTAATGCTGGTGTGGTAGGCAGTAGGTAACTTCATTATCTAATCTGTTTATGAAACTATGTAAACCTCCATGAGTTTGAAATGCTGCCATATCAATATTAGTAATCAAATCAATTACGCGTACAGCACGTGTTACAAATGTTATATGATCTAATGCAAATCCTTGCCAATTTATTACTTGTAATAGAGATTCCATCATTCCACAGGATACTAAAGCTTCACCTCCTGATTCATAACTGGCGAGGTGATATAAAAAAGAAAACAAGGCTGTTGTTAAACTCACTGGAAATTGGCTGTACTTTTCAGTGCCTTGGAGATCAAATTGGTCTGTAAGTGAGGAAATACAATTTCTAACCAAGACTGGCAAAAATCCATGATACTGGCTTGCTCCAGTTACATCTATAATGTTATTCAATCGTGTTCCTGGTCTTCGACTGTCAAAGATAGAAAAGAGTAGAATTAAAAATAAACTAATTAAAATTGTCATATATTATAATAACTTGAACTTTATAATCCCTTAAATTAAGTTATCCATTAAATTAATATTTCAGAAAACAGAAAACAAGATATGTGTATGTATACATTAGTCCAGGGAAATAAGGATTTTCTCAGGACACTGAATAATCCAGGTAGGTGACAAACTATTTTAGTTATTGTAGAAAGCATTGAAAAAACTTCAAAATGTCGATTTTTGAAAGTTAAAAAGATAAGTTGTTACTTCGCAAACTGGAAAATAAGTGAAAATCATTATTTGCTAATAACTTTTATTAAAACTAACGTAGAACTTTGGCGTTGCACCCAAAATTGGGTATTGGAGTACTTAACAAACCCTTAAAATTTGAGACCCATCCATTAATTAGTTTAAAAGCTATTATATTTGGATAGCGCTTATCAAAAAGGTACCAACAGCCATTTTGCAGTTTTGAGTAAATTAAGATTAAAGATTTATCAGTTTTAAAAATCGGCATTTTATCATTTTTTAGGTTTCTCAATTTTTTTAGGGGAAAGATTGAGTTTAGATATTTGTCTTCTATAAAAAAATATAATAAAATAGTTTTTCTCTTTTTTGTAGTATGAAATGGCGCTTGGTTCTTTTTTGATAAAATCTAAATAATGTATATGAATCTGTTTAAATACTAATTTTAGGATTTGGATCTTTTTATATAAAACTACTGTTTACTTGGATCCTTTTATTAAATAACAGAACATTAATAAGTTGTTCGTACCATTCAATTATAACCTTTTTTTAATAACCTGTCAACATTCATTAAGCGTTCATTACATTTTAATGTACATTTACACTGAAAGTCGATATATGTTTTTGTTCCTTCAATATTCCTTTCAGTGTGTAGTGTTTTTTGTTACCGTCTTTTAATTTTTTTTCTGGATTTAAAAGACTGTCCGGGATATTTTGCAAATCCCCCTTTCTTTAGTCGACCTGTTAGACGAGTGTGGTGTTGTGGTTCGTCTTCTTTTTCATCATCTTGTTCTTGGTCTGTAGAGTCAAATCAGACTCATCAGCTTCTTTCATCATTTTATATATTTCAGCACTTCTTAAAGATGATGATTATCAGAAGGACTTTACGAAAACACGTTAATCAAAAGAAAACCAAATGATTGAAATGAAGAATGTCAAAAGGAATCCTAGCGACATGCGACATGATAAAACTTTCGTCGCTTGGATCCGTTTAGAGATAAACAGAGTCCTATAATTCATAACACGCAACTTGGTAACCTTTGCCAAAAGAGGTCTCTGACGTTTAGTTGGTGCTTGGGACTTTTTAGATAAACAAAGTTTAATATTATCGGCCAGTTAATGTAATTAAGTCAGAAATGGCAATTTGGCGCTTGGTACCTTTTAGATAAGCGCTATCCATTTGTGTATTCTAGAGACCTTTGTTTTGCAATAACGTAAGACAGAAAACAATAAAGATAGGGCAATTCTACGGGTACCAAATGAAAGATACTATCATCATCATTCTCTTTGCCTTATCCCTATGCGGGGTCGGCTTCCCTAATTGCATTTCTCCACACAATTCTATCTTGGGTCATATCAATGTTAATCCCCTTTACCAACATGTCCTGCCTTATCGTCTCCCCCCAGGTCTTCCTCTCCTACTCCTTCCAGGAATCTGCACTTCAGCTACTCTTCGTATTGGGTGATTAACGTCTCGACGTTGAACATGACCAAACCATCTTAACCTATGCTCTCTCATTTTGGCATCAATTGGTGCCACACCTAGACTTTCCCTAATATACTCATTTCTAATTTTATCCTTCTTTGTCACTCCACTCGTCCATCTAAGCATTCTCATTTCCGCCACATGCATTCGTTGTTCCTTTCTTTTTCACTGCCCAACATTCAGTTCCGTACATCATAGCCGGTCTTATGGCTGTTTTATAGAATTTTCCCTTCAGCTTCATTGGAATTTTTCTGTCACACAACACACCACTCGCTTCTTTCCACTTCATCCATCCAGCCCTAATTCTACCCCATACATCTCCATCTATTTCTCCATTACTCTGTAATACCGATCCTAGGTACTTAAAACTATTGCTTTTCACAATCATTTCACCATCCAAAGATACCATTTTATTTGTAGTAACTCCATCTTTAAATGAACATTCCAAATACTCTCGTTTTTGTCCTACTAAGTTTTAAACCTTTTTCCTAAATGAAAGATACTATCAATTACGTATATTAAAAAAAAGATTAAAAAATTTTTATTATAGTCACAAA
Source organism: Diabrotica virgifera virgifera (assembly GCF_917563875.1). Lineage (NCBI taxonomy): Eukaryota > Metazoa > Arthropoda > Insecta > Coleoptera > Chrysomelidae > Diabrotica > Diabrotica virgifera. The sequence goes on along the minus strand of NC_065452.1, from coordinate 10,236,284 downwards.
TTCTAATGTCCAATTTTTAAAATTTTGTAGTTTATAAACATTTAGAATATCTTATACTGTGCGTAGAAAAAATCTGTTTACATAGTCGAAAGGATTTTAACACGAATTTATAATAATTAAGGAACTTTATTGATGCCATTTTAAGGAAAGAGAATTGTATTTTTTGTTAAAAAATTTGCACAACTATTGTACCTTCCCAGGACCCTCTACGAATTTTCAAAAATGTTTTTTAAATCGTAACTAGGGGGAACCTACAAATCCACCGAGTTCAAATACTGAACAAGCAATTTCAAACTACTAAAATTTTCTATATCTTCGGATCAACCGATCAACTCAATGGAATTTGAGCTTTCTTTTTTTAATTTATATATAATTTCTATGTACATTACAAAATATGCAATTTGTCTATAATTTATTAATTAATAAACAGTCTAATTTTGTTTAAACAATTTTTGAAAAAATAATTTTCTTCAAAAAATCTTCTTTTTTTTAATCATAGAATAATTATTAATCAAAAAAAAATTAAAGTACACTTTAATACATTATTTTTAATAAATAATTATTTATTGAAATTATTTATTTGTTAAAGTGTACTCTAACTTTTTCTATGATTAATAATGATTAAAAAAATTGATTTTTGGGAAAAATATTGTTTCAAAAATTGTTTAAACAAATTAGACTGTTTATTATTTAATAAATTTATAAACAAATTGCATATTTTAATGTACATAGAAATTACAAAACAAAGATCAAAATATATTGAGTAGATCCCGAAACATAGAAAATTATTAGTTTTAAGTTGCTTTTTTAGTTTTCGAACTCATGGATTTGTAGGCTCCCAGCCCCCTTCACTTCTTACCACGACTAGTCACCATTTGAACTACATTTTTGAAAATTCGTGTAAAATATCAGATTTTCGAATATTTTTAAAGTTATTCTAAATGTTTATAAACTACAAAATTTTAAAAATTTGGCATTAGGATTTTTGACTATAATAAATATTTTTTTTATCTTTTTTTAATACATTTTGATAGTATCACTCTTCTACTTTCATTTGTCATACGCATAATTGTCCTACCTTCATTATTTTCTGTCTTATGTTATTGCAAAACAAAGGTCTCTGGGATAAACAAAAACTTTTAGACTAATGGATGGGTCTCAAATTTTACTAAGTATCCCAATACCCAACTTTGGGTGAAACACCAAAGTTCTACGTTAATTTTAATAACATTTATTACCAAATAACGACCTTCACTTATTTTGCAGTTTACGCAGCAACAAATTAACTTTTTAACTTTCAAAAATCGACATTTTGAAACTTTTTCAATGTTCTAAAAAATCAAATTGTGTAATTTTATGTCAACTATTTAGGTTTTTAATGGGGTACAATAAATCGAAAAAATCGCACTAAATTGTTAATAATTAAAAACGGCCCCAAACACTAGGCAGGAAACTGGTAGGTTTTCTTCCTATAGGTCTACAATAACTAAACAAGTTGTCACCTACCTGGATTATTCAGTGTCCCGAACATGGTCTATTTATTGCTTATTTCCTTGGACTATATGGATGGTCTGCAATAATAGTCTAAGCCACATATCTATAGTTTAAAGTAAATGTGCATAATGTATGTACCTACTTAAAAAAATCATTGATAGAAAATAAGGCTTTATTGTCAAATTTTTATATTTCAATAATTACAGGCTACCTTTAAAAGCGTACAAAAGCATAATAAATAAACACGTTTGATTGCAAAAATAACTTAAAGCGGCTTAGACGGTTTTTGCAACGGTTTTTTAAAACAATGAAAACATTCTTACAAAGATTTGCAACAAGCGGCTAACCCACATATGCCTAATAAAAACGTGGGTTAGACTATTTTTACAAATTTCTCTTCATATTATTTGATGAATGTGGTTTAGAAGTTAGTTCATAGATGCCGCCATAAGCATAGATGTGGCTGATATCATTTTTGCTTGCTGTAGTATGCATTATGATTGACAGTTTGACACGTCTAACTTCATTTGTTAAAAAATGTGGGTTAGACGGTTGTTGCAAAACAGCATCCATATGTGACTAACAAAAGTATGACTTCGATTTCTGAGAGTTTGGCAGTTTTTATGTTCAAATAAATGCAATCAATTAAACAGAAAAAAGTAATTCAGATGTTTTGTACAAAATATTTTTGTGATATTCCCAAAAAAAAAATCTAGTGATTAATCATATCTTGCTGATTTGTACTTTTCTTCTTATCAACTTGTCTAGGACAAAATTTTATAAGTATCCCCAAAAGACAATAGAGATATGTATCAGATAACAAAATGTAAGCCAGAATTTTATCCAAAAGTCTTTGGCCTACCCAATTCTAATATTTTATAAAAAAGAATCCTAACAGATTTTATTTGTCCCCTATCTTTGATAAAACTAAAACATATAGCCTGTACTCTGAATACTTTAAACACAACTCGAGAGTACTCGAGCAACTGGATAAACATCGCTCAAGATCGGAATATGTGGAAGAAATTAGAGGAGGCCTATATTCATTAGTGGACAAGAATGGCTGACTGATGAAGCTTGTGGAAGGATTAAGAGGACCAAAGGAGGCAGGCTGGGAGAGAGTTATAAATGATTATTATTGGTGTGATCCAAGACAAACTTATGGAAAAATGTAGTTAGTGAAGAAGTCCTGGCATAGAAATAAAGACAAAGAGTAATCCCATACATATTCGAGTTTCATTTATGCAACAAGTTTCAATAGACGTGATAATATCATAGCTTCAACAAAATGATCTCACTGGTTTTTAGAGAAAAGTCTATACATATATATTTTGTACAAAACAGCAAAGTGAAATTTAAAAAAATACTTACTTGGGAACACTTGGATTTCGATCTAAGTGAATAATAGCAGTAAGAGTGCGTAAAGCTGCACACCTAATATCAGTTAATAGCGGGTCTTGTAGTTCCACAACTTCCACCAATTCTTCTAGAAGACTATTATGCAATAGATTTGGGGAAGATTCTGCAATGGCATTCGAATATACTAATATGGATAATGCCTGTAGTTTAGCTTGGACACTCTTTAGTCTACGTTTATACTGACCAAAGTGGATAGCCAACCTCACATGTGTGAACAACCACATCTACAAAAATATATGTCAAAAAAAACGTATTTTATTTTATACAATCAAATTTGTTACCTCTTTTTCGCGGGGTATGTAGTACATTGATACAAGTTGCTTCATTATTTCGGCAGGAGACAATCTCAATTTATCTATATGTTCTATATGTATAATCTGTAATGTTGGTTTGGTTGATTTTGTGTCATAGTCGTAGTCATCTTTGTGAAACTCAACATGTAATGTTGTGGCAGAATGAGGAATTTCCTTGTCAAGTCTGCAGCAATCTGCTAATCCAAAACCAGTATCTTTGCCACCCCAATTCTATAAAAAAATAAATTATGAAATATAGTATATAGCATTAAGTTCAGCATAATCAAAAACTGAGTGGTATATATATAATGTTTTTAGTTGTATGCAAGGTTTGAGCAAATATATGAATTTTTCTTAAAAGTAGCTTTATTTATACCATAAGTGGTCATTAAAAAAGACGATTACTGTACTAGAAGTAATAGTAATGTAATGAATACTTACCTCTGACAAATATTGCAATCTTGGTAATAAGGACTCTTTTTCATCTGGCTTTAAACGAGTAAGAAAATTACTGCGTTTGGAAAACATATATAGCAGATTTAAGACTTCGATGACGACGGACATATCACTAGATCCAAGTAGAACTATCAAGTGTTCCATGGAATTATACAAGTGTCGAGAAAATGAGTGTTCAATTAATAAACTTGTGAATCGTAGTATGTTTATTAATAGTTTAAATTCCTGCAATTAAAATATAAGTAATTAGTTTTTTGTTAATTTATACATATTTTGATTTAAGTTTGAATTGAACTCATCTAGTAACTGAATGTTTAATGCCTCCAAATATTAGAACATGACGTTCACTTTACTTTTAACTTATACAGTAGAACCCCGCAAATCCGAACTAATTGGGGGGACAGCCTGTTCGGATTCCGAAAAGTTCGGATTATCAGAAAGTTAGCCTTAACTAGTAGTTCAAAGCTTTCATTGTGATTTTGAGTAGCCAAACGTTCTCGCAAGAGTGTGGATAATATTTTTGGACTCAAGCTGACTACGAGAGAACCAAAGTAAGTTTGTGTTTAACCTTTATAAACACTTTATAAACCTATATATTAAAGTATAATATTTATTTTTAAGAAATTTTAAATGTCAAAGTCCTAGTAATCCTACATTGTCCAATTTTCTGGCTTTACTCTGTATAATCAACATGTTTTTAAATTTTCGTCTTGAATTTTTAAATTTTTTTCACTTTCCGTTGGTTCGGATTTGCCGAAAGTTCGGATTCGCGGGGTTCGGATTTACGGGGTTCTACTGTACCACTGTCAAATATATCATTTATTAAAATAGAAGGTGCATGGAAAAAGGTTTAAAAAGAAGAATATCCTGGCTTCATAACATACGAAAATGGTTTATTTTCAAGTATACAGCTTGTGTTAACTATAAAAAAGAATAAAATAAGACTAAATTTTAAAAGAGGAAAAATACTAAAATTAGTAGTTTGTAAGTTGATAATAGCTACACTTAAAATTATTTTGAAATATACAAGGTGTCCCAATAAAGTGCGACATATCAAAGTTATGTTTTCTTATGGGACACCTTATATTTTATTGCATTTTCTATTATCCCCAAAAACAAACTATAGTTTCATAGGCTTTCCTATACCTATGTAAAGAGTGTTCTGAGTTATGTCGCCTTTTCTTAAAATGTAAAGGTTTAAAAGAAGACTCATTCTCAACTTATTTACGCAATCATAACAAATTTACTCTTAGACCTAAATAGTTGGATATTGGTTGAATGTATTCCATGATTGGATTATTCAATGTGTAATATGAGGCTTATTTTAAATGGATCACAATGTATATTAATAAGTTATCATATTAAAAAAATATTCCTTTTTCGAATGGTATACGGATGTCCTATACTCATAGTTTCATAGTCTCATAGTTTTTGTGTAATTTACAATTATTTAAATTCTTAATTAGTAAATGGGGCCTCAATATGAATATCCAGAAGAAAGATCCAGGTTTAGAAATTAGAACCACAAAAACATGTAAAGAATATAAATATCTCGGATCTATAATATCTAAAGAAGGCACTACCAAAAGAGACATCGAAAACAGAACGCAGCAGGGCAAAAAAGCGGTAAACATTCTATGCTCTCTACTATGGGTCAATCCAAAATCCAAGCCAAGTGGTTCAAAGGTGGTTGCTTGACTATTTTTAATATTTTTTATTTTTCTACCTTTTAAACTTCAGTCTATAGAGTATGCTCTAAAACGGCCTATAGCATTATTTAATTTCAAACTACCCTTAAAGCCTTAAATGAACCTCAAAGTTTGAAAAGGTAAACTGATAAAATGCCATTTTCAGCATTTTTTTAACAGCATAAGGCAAGCCGATAATGGTTTATAATTTTTTTCTGGAAAAGACATAGGTACATACTGTAAATAAAAAAAGTTTGAACTTTGAGACTTAAGTAAATTTTTTCAAAAAAAATCTCAAAAATGTAATTTTTTGAAAAAGCGTTTCAAAATCTTCAAAAATCGCGTTACGTAATACTTGAACGCTCCTTTGTATAAATAATGATATTATTGTTTATATTGCTGAACAGAAAATTGAAAACTCTTTCAAATGAGATAACATACGGCCTCTATTCCCATTTAAAAATATCGATTACGTCATCACGCCCAGATGGATGACGTCACTAGTATGAGATATATATATATATATATATATATATATATATATATATATATATATATATATATATATATATATATATATATATATATATATATATTTATTTTTAGCATCTTATGACGTCCCCCCATGTTAAACCGTAGTCTCTCGTGGCTTCCAGGTCTTCGTGAACTCCGATATACGGTTGCCACGAGGACTTTCCCTAAAATGTATCGCAAATGAAAGGTACCACTTCCTACAATGCTTACACAAAATATTGGCCGGACGTCCTCAGTCACGTTATCTGTATAATAATATACACATTACTTGGAGCAATTGCCGTCAGGCGCGCCATGTTCGCTTGCTGTATATCTAAAATCACTTTAACGGTTTTGATGGCATCCAAATATATATTTATTCAGTTTGCGGTTGTAGTGGTCTCCGTATATTTGAGTTTATGTCCTCATGGCTTCCACTGCGCTGTTGTCACCTCAAATGTTGGAATTTAGACTTCGGATATTTTTATAATTGATTATTGTAGTATGTTGAAAAAAATATTGTTGTGATATATTAATATTTTTTTGTATAATTAACAATGTATTTTTTTTCACTGCAAAAATAAAAAATTAAAAAGTATGTTCATTAAAATTGATGAATTTATCATAACCAGTTGCCGAATCTGCTGGTCTAATTGCTCAATTGTAACATATTATAGAAGTGTTAAAATTGAATTCTTAATTTTTTATTACAAAACTTTTACCTCGACAGCGTAGGGTACAAGAGGACGGCTTAAGTAAAGTAAGTACAAAATTTTTAATAATATAATTTGTTCAACTAATAGGTGCAAAGGTGTCTGGAAAATAATAAAAATGTTTAAAACATTGCTTACTTATTTCATACACTCAATGTATTTTTTTATGTAAGGATATAGAAAATAATATTTTGAAAAATATTTAAAATATAGTAGTAAGTCTTAAATTTCACATTACATAAAGTAGTTAAGTCTGCTAGTCTACAAAATTAAAAACAAATAGAATACATACTTAAAAAAAATTAAAGCACTCATGCCATACCAAACGAACTACATTCTTACATATTTAAAAAAAAAAATCTTTAATTTTGCCCAACCCGACTAAACTATCGGCAGGTAAAAAGTCTGCAGTATGCGGGGGCCCTACTGTTGAAATAGATTAGAAAATTAAAATAAACTTATCTACCATTATGAAATTCTAATTTGACACAAAAAACTGTATCCTGGATTAAGAACAAGTGTGTAGAATACTCTCGTGAATTAAGAAGCGTTTCTACTGTAGGGTGACCATATCATAAATTTGAAAAAAACGGGACACATCCAAGCAGCAGTAGCGCACCTATAATTTTTCTCTGGGGGGAAGGGGGTTGGCTTGGGCGTCGAAATTTTTTTCTATATTTTGTGAAAGACAAGTTACATTTTCCTGCTATTATTTATATATTTTTCATATGCCCTGGGGGAAAGGGAGTTTAACTCCCAAACCCCCCCCCCTGGGTGCGCTACTGCCAAGAAGGGTTTGGAGCGATAATACACAAACAGGGATTGAAACACCGTGTTTTAGCTAATTTGGAACCTATAAATCCTTTTCAATTTTAAATGTGTAATTTACGTACGATCAAGACTGCGAAACGCAGAAAACTAAAAAACTACGCTAGAATGACGTGGATAAACAACCAATCCGTCAAAACAAAACAGGGAAGAATAAAAAATAGCGAGAAACACAGCAAACTCAACAAATAAAAAGAAGAAAAATGACGGGTTTCGCTGGAGGACATTAAAAAAGACCAGAAAACCATCAAATATAACAATTTTACAAAAAAGTCAGATAAAAAATACGTCCAGCATTAAAACAAGAGTACTAAAAAACAAAAAAAAAAAAGAGGAACCCTGTTTGAAGACAAACAGATCAGCAGAATATGAGAAGAATATTACGAAAAAATGCTATTCGGTATGAAGGAAACAGATGAAGAAGAACAAGATAACAACGAAGTAGAAATTTTCACAGAAGAAAACGTACAAAAACAAATATTAAAAACATAGAAAACGGAAAAGCAGCAGAAGAAAATGAAATAACAGTGGAAAAAATACAGAGGAAGAGAATTACATAAGGAAGTAAACCAGCTAATACAACAAAAAATATGAACAAAACAGACTACCAGCCGATTGGAACGCAGATATTATAGTAGGTACCTATATACAGTAAAACCCCGCAAATCCTACTAATTGGGGGGACAGCCTGTTCGGATTCCGAAAAGGTCGGATTATCCGAAAGTTAGCCTAACTAATAATTGAAAGTTTACTTTGTCGTTGATTTTGAGTCGCTGTGCCTGTCTCTCTCCCTCTTCCACCCATCTCAGATTGATGTCACTGATGCAGGGCCAGTGTCATCATTTGTGCTTAGTCGTTAACTCCATGGCTTGATTTCTAATTTGAATAAGCTCCATTTTTCCCCGTTCCCCTATACAAGATGGATCAGAAAACTAAGAAGAAAGTGTAATTACAGAATGGATTGAAGCTGACGACAAAGGGAGCGAAGAATTTACGGATGAATACATTGTAGACTTGGTTCAACCTCAAGGCAACCCTAATGACTAATGAAGATGAAGAAAGCGAGGAAGAAGTTTCCCTGTCATATTGAGTGTCACACGCAGATGCCACTAAAGCTCTGGGTGTGGCTCTACGTTACGTGGAGCATAACTCTGCTGCATTACCAGTAGATGTAATGTTTATGTGTAAATAGAATTAGAATTAAACAATGGTTTCGAATTCACCTGTATAAGTTGCAAGTTGGGAGAGTCAGGTAGTAAAAAAGTTACGAATTGACCGGTGTACATTTTGATTTGAAAAAGTTTGTCATTAAGAGTTACGAGTTGGCGCGTGTCCATTGGAAGAAGGAGAATGTCACGGTTAAAGAATTTAAGGGACTGGTTTAGATGCAGTTCTATAGAACTCTTTAGAGCAGAGGTGGATAGATTAAAGATAGTGATGATGATATCCAACCTCCGATTAGGAGAAGGCACTTGAAGAAGAAGAAGATATTAGATTTTACTGATTATGCCGCCCCCTTGTGATGCCGCCTGATGCGGCTGCCTCACCGCATCATAGAACGGCACGGCCCTGAAAATTACAGTCTTTTCGTTTAAGTCGCTACAGGTAAAAATAAGTAATTAAATATCTTATATCAGATAGAGTATTCATTTTTAGTAGATGAACAAAGGTTTAAAAGGAAGGTTCGGAAGTTGCAAAAATAAACTTAAGACTGATATTACATGAAAAATTGGGTCAAACAGTCCATGTTCAGTCCAGATATAACAAAAAATTTCAAGGTGATTCGTCAATTAGTTTATATTTTATTCAATTTGTTTAATAAAAAATCCTTTTCTTTGCAATGATAAAGCATGCTTTTCTTCATAAAATAATAATGATACAGCAATTTTGTGGAAACTACATGAAAGAAGAATACTTATGTTTTCAAAGTTTTTAAAAAAATAATAAAAACTCATTTTTATCATTCCGAAAATATTTTAGTAAAGTAGTCATTTTTGGCTTATAAACAATTTGAATAACTTTGTTAGTATTGACTGCAAACTAAATTAATCGACTAAGGGATGGAAAAAACCTACCGGTTATAACCTAAACCCAGTTTTTTTAATTCGAAACAACCGGTTTTACCGGTTGTTTTTTTGTCCCGGTTATAACCGGTTTTTTTCTTTTTAAAGTAATAACCATTGAAAAACCGAATAAGTTGCCTGTGGAAAAAAATTAATTTAGAGAAAAATGAAGAAATTTCTATATATTTTCGATCTTAATCATATAATATTATAAATAATAAATGCGAAGTAATTAACCCAAACAACCATAATTCAACTTTTATTTACTAATAGAGAACTGGACGAAAGTGTCACATCGGCTTTTATGAAACAATTTTGAGAATAGTTATTTAGATTAATGTTTCAAAGACTGGTGAAATGGTGCGTGTGATGATAATATTTACATAAAAGTAGGTGATCTGCTTGAAATCGATATTCCAACCATCATCAGCTAAAAAATTTTTTATACTTGAGTACTTGAGACTTGAGACTCTTGTATAATGTGAATACCGAAATACGATTAGGAATCTCAATTATGTAATTTTTAAACAATAAATAATTCTTACGAAATAAATGGTAGGTATTATACAAACGTATTAAAAAATATTACCTACTGAAATTTTTTGATGGCAATAGAGAAGTAAATACTGAATTGGTTTATCGAATTTATTTTGTAAAATACCTATAAGTCATTTGGACATTTTTTAAAACTTGATAGATCCAAGCGACATTTTGATAGATCGATAGGATCATCACTTTTGGGAATATCCCAATTATTGACAACGCAATATACGCCGACGCCGTCTACAACGAGCGACGAATCAGAGATTGGGGTACTCTGGCCCATTTTTAGGGTAACTTGAAAGCGCCTGGGAAAATTTTTATAGGTTGAATTGGTTGGGGAATTTTTCGGGAGGAAAATTGAGCAAACTAAAGTGCAATATAAATGTAACATTATAACTTATTGAGTATTTGCTTTTGATTAAAAAAAACCGAAAACCTGTTTTTGGAACAACCGATTTTTTGACCGGTTATAACCGCCAGGTTAAACCGTAAGTTAAAAAAACCGGTATAACCAAAAACCGGTTTTTTGTTCAACAAGCGCCATCCCTAGATTTTAGGATTTAAAAAGCTGGTACTTTTACATTATTATTATATTATCGGTTTATAACGTTCTTCGTCTTCCGATACCCGTTCGCCATTCCTCTCTGTCCGTACATTGATCTACTTGCAGACCTCTTTCATCCATGGCTTTGTTTATTCCTGCCTGCCAACTTTTCCTCGGTCTACCTCATCTTCTTCTATCTTGCAGTTTCCATTTTTGCCCTTGTTTTGGGATTCTGTCTTCATGCATTCTTTATACGTGACCAAACCATCGTAGTTGTATTTCGTTGGTTTCGTCATTTATTGTATGTGTGACCTTCATTATTTCTCGTATCCGTTCATTGGTGACATGTTCTCTTCTTGATCTTCCTGCAGCCCTTCTCCAGAAATCCATTTCGGTGACCTCTAACGTTCGTTTTGATTTTTCCTTCATATGCCATACTTCGCAGCTGTATGTTATAATGCTTTTCACTACGGCGTTATAGATCTTTTTGTTGTTTTGGTTGTTTACCTGCTTGTCCCAGAGTACTGAGTTTAGGAGCCTAATTGCTTTCCTGTCCTGAGTGTTTCGTTCTTTAACGGCTCCGTCTAGTGTTCCATCATTCGTGATTTTCATATTCATACCCAGGTATTTATATTCGTTACATTTACTGATTGTTTCTCCTCCTTCTATAGTCGAGGAAATGAAGAATTTTGACTCGCAATTTTTTCGTCCAGCATGGATTTACTTGAAATTTTCACAGAAGGTAGGGCGTAGGGAATAGGCCAAGGATCATTTTCTATATCATGCCGCTGTACGCTAAAAGCTTGGGGTGGTTGCCACCCCATCTCGGGGACGGGAAATTTTTATTGCATTTTAACCATGTAAATCGATGTAAAAAGTAATTCTAAGAAAGAAATGTTTTTTACATTTTCTTCGTAAAACTAATATTTTTCGAGTTATTCGCGCTTGAAAGTAACAGTTTTTCGACGAAAAAATCGACTTTTTTAGAGGGTTTTTTGAGAATACCTCGAAAAATATGCATTTTATCAAAAAATACTGTAGATATGAAAAAATTATCTTTTAGTAACACAAATTACCCCTGTAGTTATCACATTGTTTTCGATGTGTACTTTTACATAAATGTTAAAAAAACTTTTACCTTGATTAATTACGGTCAAAGTTAGGCACTTTTTTTTATTTAATTCACAGCTAGTTTCTTTATAACAATTAAGAAACCTAACTAGCGCTATTTTAAAGTTCAAGGTATGTATATAGTTTATGTGTAAAAGTTTGAGTAAACTTGAACAGAGTTGTTAATATATCTTTAAAAATGACGTCCTAACGAAATCGACTCGTGGTCTGTGGAGCGGAATTATTAAAATCCGTGCACTCAAAAAATGAAATTAACTTTTCAAAGATATGTTGCGCTTAATATCTCCGGAGTTTGTTGATGGACTTTGATCATTATTTTTTTAATTTATATATACCTGTAGTTTTGTAGAGTATGTTATGTACACATATACCCACCTAACAATACAAAATGTTATGTATATGTTACAGTTCAAGTTGATTCTCAGTTAGAGTTGACTCCAACTAGTTGGAGTCAACTCCAACTGAAACGAGCAGTAAAAGTTGATTTTAAAAATTTAAATCAACTTTTACTAGTTGGAGTTGACTCTTCCTGGATCGATTCAGTAAATGTTGATTAAAAGTGCATTTTTGATGAGTGTGCGTTTCTTTGTTTTGACCGTTTCAACTACTTATTAGTATAGCCTGTAACGTCGCCCCCGTTAGGTAAATTATTTTGATTCGATATTTTGCACAAACTTACTCAAAAAAATACATCCGTATAACAATCCTTATAACAAATACACAGGGTGTCACGCGGTACCGCAGTCGAAAAATTGTTTAACCAATTTTTGTTAACCAAATTCACAAAAATAATTTTTATCTACTCTATCTCATATTATGTAAAGCAGCGGTTCTCAATCTGTGGTACATGTACCACTGGTGGTACATATCATTATTTGCCGTCCTGCCAAAGACAAACCATTTTATTTCCAATAATGACACGAGCCGTCTCACCGTGCCTCGGAGAGCACGTTAAGCCGTCGGTCCCCCTGGGCTAGTGTACATCGACACTAGTTACTTGAAACAGGGTTAAAGATGTAATTGGCGCCGGAACTCTCCGAATGGCAAAAATGCCATACGATATTATATATTATGAAAGTCAGAAACTAAAAAAATCAAAAATTAAAGCTACCTCTATAAGATCCTGAAGAAATTTTTGTCATTATTTCATTAATAAGATATTATTTTTAATTATCAACAATGAGCGCTAAGCGGGTATTGAGGCGGCCGTCAATGTGAGTGCGAGTGAGATTCCCCATTGGACGGGCGGAATGGTGCATCTCTTTATCTCTCACCATTGACGGCCGCCTAATACGCACTTAGCGCTCATTGTTAATAATTAAAGATAAAGCTTAGTAATAAAATACAGTCCTCTCTCTCTCTATAACGATATGCAAGGGACCGGGAATTTTCATCGTTATAAGGAGAGATCGTTATATAGAGAGAAAGAGAAAAAATCGTTATTGTAATAGTAATCGTACTGTACTAAATAACTTGTGTTAATTTTCTCTATTGCCCGAGATATCGATAACTTTTCTTTAACCGAGAGTACTCTACGCTTTTTCGAAAACATCTTGACTGTTCACAGGCCGAGATACAACCGAAATTGAAACTTAGAAGTCGTCAATAGTCAATAGAGGACAACATCTGTGTGAAAACAGTTAAGGCACACCGCCCGAACGATAAAAGCGTGTACTCAACTTTCTGCATATCGGATTGAAATTTGAACCACCAAATTTTTGCTAAATTAGAGCCAAAAAATGAATCACTCACTAATCACTTTTTATCAAGTTACACCTACGCAAGAGCTTTTTCAGTTATTCCCTGTGTTTCAATTAACTGTTATCTTTAATTGGTAAAATTCTCACGGTTTAGTTATCTTAGTTATTGCCAAACGCAAATGGTTATCAGTTGTTTCTTGAAAAGTGAGGTCATCGAATATTGAAAAGTTATCGTTATAAAGAGAGAACGATATCGGTATAGAGAAAGAATTAATACATATAGGGAATCGCTATAAAGAGAGACTACTGTAGTGACAAAAATTTTCTGCGTTATAAGAGAGACTACTGTAGTGACAAAAATTTCTGCTGGATCTTGTAGAGGAGGCTATAAACTCTGATTTGGTCACTTTCTGACTTTCATAATAATGGATTTTAACCGAGTTATTAAGCCTTGAAAATGGCTATTTTCGCATTTTTCAAATTTTAAATCGCGTATAACTCGACAACAATCAATTTTAGAGAAAAATCACAAAATACCTTTTTTTGCTCAGACTAACCCAAATGATCTAAAAAAAAATTGTTCGAAGTGAAAAAATTATTTTTGTGAATTTATCTAAAAAAATTGTTTAAACAATTTATCGATCAAGGTACTGCCTGGCACCCAGTAGATTTGTTATAAGGACCTCTTTTTGAGTAAGTTTGTGCAAAAAATTCGAATCGCAGTAATTTACCTATCGGGGGCGACGATACAGCCTAGACTAATTTGAACATATTCAGTAACACTTAATTTCTAGAATCGGCTGTTTGTGTGAATCAGAATCAACTTTTACTAAATGGCATTGGGAAGAGTATACTTTTCCTAGTTGGAGTCTACTTTTACTAGTAAATGTTGAATATAAATCTTCATTTTATATTTATAATCAACTTTTACTGAAACCAGCCGTTAGAGTCGACTCCAACTAGTTGGAGTCAACTCCAACTGGATAATCAACTTGAACTGTAACATATACATATACAAGTATATGTATACATATATAATTTCATAAAAATCGTTCAAGCGGTATCGGAGGATTATGGCAACTAACATTACGACAGGAGAATTTTATAGATGTAAATAAATAGATAACTATTAAAAAATAGGGGTTGGTGGTAGAAAGGTGAAAATTAAGGGTTGTATATATTTTTAATGGTACATAATATAAAATAAAGGTAGACAATTTTCTCCAAAACAATAAAAAAGTGGCAGGGGGCAACCCCCCTTATAACGTATGGGTGTAAATAATAGATTACCACCTATTTTCAGTCCTACAGAATATACGTGTAAAATTTCATAAAAATCGGTCAAGCCGTTTCGGAGGAATATGATAACTAACACTGTTACAGGAGAATTTTATGTACATAGAAGTAACTGTGAATTAAATAAGTAATAAAAGTGGCTAACTTTGCTCGTAATTAACCTAGGCAAAAAGTTTTTTTTTTGAAAATTCGTGTAAAAATATCAGCTTTTCAAATCCCAACGCAGATTTAGTCAATATGTTAATATGGTTATTAAAATTGTTTAGAAGCCAAAAATGATTCTACTTTCGTAAAATGTTTTCAGAATGCTAAAAATGACTTCTTATTGATTTTTTAAATAAGTTAAAAATATAAGTATTCTTCTTTCCTGTGGTTTCCACAGAATTGCTGTATTATTATAATTTTCTGAACAATAACATTGCAAAAAAAGCTCTTTGTGATAAACAAATCGAATAAAATTTAAACTAATTGACAAATCGTCTTCAAATTTATTGTGCATTATGGACTGTTTGACTCAACATTTCATGCAATATCAAAGTCTTAATTTCATTTTTATAACAATTTTTTTATAAGTTATAACAATTTTTTTATTTTCGAAATTTAGTTTTATTTTGCAATTTCCGAAGTAACAAATAATCGGATCAAAATGTAAAAAAATTTAAACCTTTGCTTATCTACTAAAAGGTGAATAATCTAAATAAGATATTTAATTACCTTATTTTTACCTGTAGCGATTTAAACGGAAAACTGTCATATTTGACCCTTATTTGTTAATTACTAAAATTCTCGTCCGAACTGTGACGGGCATTGTTGTATTTATAATGTAATAGGTATAACTCCAAAAAACCAATTTGCAACCTGGCTGGTCAAGTGTCCCGACAAAAACCTTATTTTTCTGGACTATTGCAACTAAGAGAAGAAAGAAAGAAACTTAAAAAAAAATGTTACAAAAAGAAGCAACCGAAGAAGGAAAAAGCAGTAGAAAGGAAATACAAAGAAAAAATATAGCGGTTAAAAAGCAAGCCAGGAAAGACAAAAGATACTATGTATATGATATGGTAAAAATGTCAGAAAAAGCTGCGCAAGAAAACGACCTGAAGATACAGTACAATATCATCCGAAATTTGACAAGGAAAACACTAAACAGTAATAAACAAATCAAAGATAAACAAGGAAATATAATTAAATCAGAACATAAAATAATACAAAGATGAAAACAACACTGCGAGGAAATATACTCCAAACACCAGATATAGACGAAGATAACGTAATACAGGAAATAAACATTAGAACAATTGAAATTACGAAAGAAGAAATACAAAACACACTGAATCAACTAAAAAAATGGCAAAGCCGCTGAAAGCGACAACCTACCGATAAATTTAATAAAGGCGGGCGCAAACAAATTAGTAGAAATGTTACACAAACTCAAGATATGGGCCGACCAGGAGCTCCCACAGAAATGGAACGAGGGTGTAACCATTAAGACACCAAAAAAGGGCGATTTAAATAAATGCGAGAATTGGCGAGCAATAACACTGCTAAGTGCCACATTCAAAATAATGTCAAATATCATATTGAATAGACTGAAGCCAGAAATAGACAAGAAACTAAGACTAAGAAGCAACCAAGAAGGCTTTCGCGCAAAACGCTCCACTATCGACCACATTTGTACTCTATCAGCACCTCTGTATCTTGTACCTGTACCGCTCTATCTCCTGTACTCTATAATTATCTTGGAACAAGCTAGTGAATGGCAAAAAAATATAAACATAATGTTTACTTTGACTTTGACTTTGAAAAGGCATTCGATAGTATAAACAGAGAACATGCGATAGTATAAACAGGTATTAGATTGAAATTGCATGACTAGTTGGAGGATTTGTAGTTCCCAGATGACATTTTTCCCCTAACCGAACATAGCAGCCATAAGCAAAAGAAGCTTGCAAAATACTCCAGGGTAATGGGCCTGAAGATAAAGACAAAAAAAAACAAAACTTAAAAAACAGCAACCAAGAAACTAAAATTAAAATACAAGGAAGACAAATACAGGAGGTAGATAACTTTACATATTATCTGGGATCAACCATGGAAAAAAAGGCGCTAGTAGATCAGATGTAGAAAAAAGGATAGTAAAGGCACAATATGCACTCATTAGTTCCTTTATTTGTGTTTTATTATATTATGTTGTAGGTTCAATTTTGCAATTTATAGTAATTTTGCAATATATTGGTTTTTGTTTTTTACTTCACTTTTTTTTAACTTGTTTATATATTTTTTTTTATTGACGATTTATCTAATTTTATAAAATTGTATTTGTTATTGTTATTGTTATGTATATCTTTTTCGTGAATCTATGTTAAGCTTTGTCCATAAAATTGTATAATTTTCAGTGACAATAAAGCATATTTCTATTCTATTCTATTCATTATATATTCATAATGCATTAAGGAAAATCTTGAACACACGCGATATATCAGAATTAACCAAAATCAAAATATTTACAGGAAGAGACAGGAAGAAACAACTAGCAAAAAATTAAAAACCTTTATAAATAAATCGTTGAGGAAAATCCTAAAAACATACTGGCCAGATAAAATAAAAAAACATAGATCTACGGAGAAGAACAAAACAAGAGAAAATAACAGTCACGATTAAAAATAGGAAATGGAAATGAATTACACGGACTCTGAGGAAGGATCGAAATAATATAACCAAACAAGCACTCGAATACCAACCAGACGAAAGAAGAAGAAGAGGAAGACCTGATAATAGCTGGAGAAGAACTGTAATAAGAGATCATGAAAGAATTGGCCTGAGATGGAGAGAAGTCAAACAGAGAGCGAGAAACAGAGAGCAATGGAAAATACTTGTATAGCAAATTTCGAAAGAATAAAACAGATAAGGATGCGCTGGGAAGGGATTACAGGAAGAGAGAGAGAGAGAGAGAAACAGTACCGATTATTATCAAAATAAAATTTAATAATATACCTAACCTAACTTATCGAAAGGCTCATCAAACAATTATTAACTTTAAAAAATAAAAATTTGTCAAGGCTATATAGTGGTATTGTTAAGTATATTACAATATAACTTATTCCATCGAAATCTTCCGAAATCCATAATCTTCTTCCATCGAAATAAAATAGAAAATCTAAAAGTTTAGAAAATACATCATTCATAACTACACCCAAGAAATAAGTTTTTCTAACCTGATTTAAGAGTATAAAAAAAACGAAAACAAACAATTTACAGCAAATCCTTATCGTATATCCGAGCAAAACCACCTAATTGGCAAAAGTTATAAATAGAATTTGTCTGGGTTCTACAACTAAATTTGCACTTAAACACGACCAAGGTTAAATATTTTACTTGATATTATAAGTACGTTGTTGCCAGTATAACGGATGCCAAAGCGAGCGCTAACTGTATGAAATTATTCTTGTTAATATACACGCTGTATATTGATCGGAAGTCACGAAGAGTCAAAACTAAACAGAAGCCACGAGGGACGCAAATGCAATATATATATATATATATATATATATATATATATATATATATATATATATATATATATATATATATATATATATATTGCATTTGCGTCCCTCGTGGCTTCTGTATAGTTTTGACTCTTCGTGACTTCCGATCAATATACAGCGTGTATATTAACAAGAATTATTTCATACAGCTAGCGCTCGCTTTGGCATCCGTTATACTGGCAACAATGTACTTATGGTATGAAGTAAAATATTTAACCTTGGTCGTGTTTATGTGAGAATTTAGTTGAAGGACCCAGACAAATTCTATTTATAACTTTTGCCAACTAGGTGGTTTTGCTCGGATATACGATTTGCTATAAATTGTTTGTTTTCGTTTTTATACTCTTAAATCAGGTTAGAAAAACTTATTTCTTGGGTGTAGTTATGGATAATGTATTTTCTAAACTTTTAAATTTTCTATTTTATTTCGATGGAAGAAGATTATGGATCTCGGAAGATTCGATGGAATAAGTTATAATGTAATACATATACTTAACAATACCACTATATACCCTTGACAAATGTTTATTTTTTAAAGTTAATAGGTAATTGTTTGATGAGCCTTTCGATAGGTTAGGTTTATTATTAAATTTTATTTTTTTATTTTGATAAATAATCGGTATTGTTTCTCTCTCTCTCTCTCTCTCTCTCTCTCTCTCTCTCTCTCTCTCTCTCTCTCTCTCTCTCTCTCTCCTCAGCGCATCCTTTTCTGTTTTATTCTTTCGAAATTTGCTATACAAGTATTTTCCATTGCTCTCTGTTTCTCGCTCTCTGTTTGACTTCTCTCCATCTCAACGCCAATTCTTTCATGATCTCTTGTTACAGCTCTTCTCCAGCTATTATCAGGTCTTCCTCTTCTTCTTCTTTCGTCTGGTTGGTATTCGAGTGCTTGTTTGGTTATATTATTTCGATCCTTCCTCAGAGTATGTATAATCAATCCATTTTCATTTCCTTCTTTTAATCGTGACTGTTATTTTCTCTTGTTTTGTTCTTCTCCGTAGATCTATGTTTTTTATTTTCTGGCCAGTATATTTTTAGGATTTTCCTCAACTGTTTATTTATAAAGGTTTGTAATTTTTTGCTAGTTGTCTCTTCCTCTCTCTAAGATTCTGCGCCATACAACAATATAGTCTTAAAACAGCTGTTAAAGATTTTGATTTTGGTTAATTCTGATATATCGCGTGTGTTCCAGATTTTCCTTAATGCATTATATGATTATATAATGAGTGCATATTGTGCCTTTACTCTCCTTTTTTCTACATCTGATCTACTAGCGCCTTTTTTTCCATAATTGATCCCAGATATGTAAAGTTATCTACCTCCCGTATTTGCCTTCCTTTTATTTTAATTTTAGTTTATTGGTTACTGTTTTTTAAGTTTTGTTTTTTGTCTTTATCTTCAGGCCCATTACCTTGGAGTATTTTGCAAGCGTGTCGATCTATTTTTGCTTATGGCTGCTATGTTCGGTTAGGGGACAAATGTCATCTGCGAACTACAAATCCTCCAACTAGTTATGCAATTTCCATCTAATACCTGTTTTATTATTGCTTACTTTCTGCATGATCCAGTCCGTTATTATTAGAAATAATGTCGGGGATAGCACACATCCTTGTTTAACTCCGCTTTGTATAGCTATATCTACATACTACCATTTTTCCCGCATGTTCTAGTCTGGCTCTATATTTCTTGTAAAGTAGTCTGATTAAGTTGATGTATTTTATCGGTAGTCCATATAGTTTTAGAATCTTCCACATTTGTTCTCTGTTTATACTATCGAAGACCTTTTCAAACTCAAAGTCAAAGTAAACATGTTTATATTTTTTTGCCATTCACTAGCTTGTTCCAAGATAATTGTAGAGTACAAGAGATACAGCGGTACAGGTACAAGATACAGAGGTACAGATAGAGTACAAATGTGGTCGATAATGGAGCGTTTTGCGCGAAAACCTTCTTGGTTGTTTCTTAGTCTTAGTTTCTTGTCTAGTTCTGGCTTCAGTCTATTCAATATGATATTTGACATTATTTTGAATGTGGCACTTAGCAGTGTTATTGCTCGCCAATTCTAGCATTTATTTAAATCGCCCTTTTTTGGTATCTTAATGGTTACACCCTCGTTCCATTTCGCCTTTATTAAATCTATCGGTAGGTTGTAGCTTTCAGCGGCTTTGCCATTTTTTAGTTGATTCAGTGTGTTTTGTATTTCTTCTTTCGTAATTTCAACTGTTCTAATGTTTATTTCCTGTATTACATTATCTTCGTTTATATCTGATGTTTGGAGTATATTTCCTCGCAGTGTTCTTTTCAGCTTTGTATTATTTTATGTTCTGATGTAATTATATTTCCTTGTTTATCTTTGATTTGTTTATTAATGTTTAGTGTTTTTGCCCTGTCAAATTTCGGATGATATTGTACTGTATTTTCAGGTCGTTTTCTTGCGCAGCTTTTTCTGACATTTTTACCATATGATTTACATAGTATCTTGTCTTTTCTGGGTCGCTTTTTAACCGCTATATCTTTTCTTTGTATTTCCTTTCTACTGCTTTTCCTTCTTCGGTTGCTTCTTTTTGTAACATTTCTTCTTTAAGTTTCTTTCTTTCTTCTCTTAGTTAGTTATAACATTATAACATTACTACTATTACATTATAAATACAACAATGCCCGTCAGAGTTCGGACGAGAATTTTAGTTATTAACAAATAAGGGTCAAATATGACAGTTTTTCGTTTAAATCGCTACAGGTAAAAATAAGGTAATTAAATATCTTATTTAGATTATTCATCTCTTAGGAGATAAGCAAAGGTTTAAAATGGAAGTTTTTAAATTTTGATCCGATTATTTGTTACTTGGGAAATTGCAAAATAAAACTAAATTTCGAAAATAAAAACTTGCTATAACTTTTGCAGAAATGAACTTAAGACTTTGATATTGCATGAAATGTTGAGTCAAATAGTCCACATAATGCACAAAAAATTTCCAGACGATTTGTCAATTAGTTTAAATTTCATTCGATTTGTTTATCACAATCACAAAGAGCTTTTTTTGCAATGTTGTTGTTCATAAAATAATAATGATACAGCAATTCTGTGAAAACCACAGGAGAGAAGAATACTTATATTTTCAACTTATTTAAAAAATCAATAAGAAGTCATTTTTACCATTCTGAAAACATTTTACGAAAGTAGAATCATTTTTGGCTTATAAACAATTTGAATAACCATATTAACATATTGACTAAATCTGCGTTGGGATTTGAAAAGCTGATATTTTTACACGAATTTTCAAAAAAAAAAAACTTCCGCCTAGGTTAATTACGAGCAAAGTTAGCCACGTTATTTATAAAGATATATTAACCACTATGTTCAAGTTTACTCAAACTTTTACACATAAACTATATACATACCTTGAACTTCAAAATAGCGATAGTTAGGTTTCTTAATTGTTATGAACAAACTAGCTGTGAATTAAATAAAAGTGGCTAACTTTGACCGTAATTAACCAAGGTAAATTTTTTTTAACATTTATGTAAAAATACACATCGAAAACAATGTGATAACTACAGGGGTATTTCCGTTACACCAACAATCAACAAAATATACGGAAGGATCTTAAAAAACCGAATAGAAGACGAATACAAGGAAATGGAAGCAGAAGAACAAGCAGGATTTAGAGCCGGAAGATTTACAATTGATCACCTTTTTGCAATCGCACAAGTCATGGAAAAGAAAACAGCGATTAACCAAGAGATTTATTTCGTATATTATATTGATCTGAAAAAGGCATACGACAGTGTACCTTTGGAAAAGTTGTGGGAGGCAATGGTGAATACAAATATTAACATAGAAACGTGAAAAGTGAAAACTACCCCTAATTGTAAAAAATTATAAAACAACATTTTAAACTTTAATATTGTCAATTTTTATTAGGTACATAATGATTGTTTTATGCTTTAAGATATACTATCGTAATATTTCAACCCTTAAAACCACCCTTCTTGGAGCTATATATAAAAAATTTACTTATCCTAAAAGAATCATTTCGGCTTGCATCGATTTACATAAAAATTTGGGATTAGGATCATCTCACCCTGTACTTCATATTCTATATCATGCTTAAGGGCGTTGATTATTTTAGGGGTGTAACCTACCCCTTATTAACAAAAATGACATAAAAACATTGTAAATTTTAATATGGGTAAAATTTGGTTATGATTGGTTAAATAATTATTGTTTTATACTTTAGGATAAAATATCATAATATTTCAACCCTTAAAAACCACCCTTAATAACATCACAATTTTTATAAGTAGATAATTTAATAGATCTATACAGAAAAAAAAAGTAGAATTAAAGAATTACAAAAATATTTATGTACACAAAAATACGAATTAACAAATATGTACAAATACAAATAGTTTTTTAGTCATCTTCTAGTATACGAACCGGTTCTGTGGTATTATACATACATTGAAAATGATCCATAAGTGGACTATTCCAATTTTTCAAAAAAATATTGGTTTTCTAAACATAGCTCCTTCATTTTTGGCGATAAAAAGTTTTTTCAAAAATAATTTTGTAGGATTTTTAAAGAGTTATAAGACTGTGAAAACTAAATTCTGTAAGAGCCCTTAGTTTTAATTGGGGTGGGTTTAAAAGAATAAGGGGGTGTTTGCTCGAAAATAGAGGTTTTAAATAGCTATAGTATCTCGCTAACTGTTCACTGTAATGAAAATCTATGCAGAAGGGAATTTTACTTATTAAATAATAAGCTACAATTTAGTAGTCCATAATTTTTTTCGTATCTCCAGTATTCGTAACTCCAATTTTTCTAAAATTAGGCGTTTTAAATAGGTCAAACTTCTTGGGTGTATTGATAATACGAATATAAAGGGAATGGCAGAAAGGTGAAGACTAATTTTTAATTAGTAGGGTAGTTAGGGGGTTCTTTTCACTGATTTTTTCATAGAGAATAGCAGGTACCGACTGTTTTGATCATAAGTCGCTTAATTTTCATACTAGAGGAGCTTCATATTATTATTTTTTTGAAAGGTCTAACAGTATACTTGAAAAAAGATTATTTAAGTTTAATTTAATTTGTGTTACTAAAAGATACATTTTTGATATCTACAGTTTTTTTTTGATTAAATGCATATTTTTCGAGGTATTCTCAAAAAAACCCTCTAAAAAAGGCGATTTTTTCGTCGAAAAACTGTTACTTTCAAGCGCGAATAACTCGAAAAATATTAGTTTTACGAAGAAAATTTAAAAAACATTATTTTCTTAGAATTACTTTTTACATCGATTTACATGGTTAAAATGCAATAAAAAATTCCCGTCGCCGAGATAGGGTCGCAACCACCCCAAGTTTTTAGCGTACAGCGGCATGATATAGAAAATGATTCTTGTACTATTCCCTACCTTCTGTGAAAATTTCATGTAAATCCATGTTGGACGAAAAAATTGCGAGCCAAAATGCTTCACTACCTCGACTATAGAAGGAGGAGAAACAATCAGTAAATGTTACGAATATAAATAACTGGGTATAAAAATCACGAATGATGGAACACTGGACGGAGCCATTAAAGAACGAAATACTCAGGCCAGGAAAGCAATTAGGCTCCTAAACTAAGTACTCTGGGACAAGCAGATAAACAACCAAAACAAGAAAAAGATCTATAACGCCGCAGTGAAAAGCATTATAACATAGAGCTGAGAAGTATGGCATATGAAGGAAAAATCAAAAGGAATGTTAGATGTCACCGAAATGGACTTCTAAAGAAGAGCTGCAGGAAGATCAAGAAGAGAACATGTCACCAATGAACGGATACGAGTAATAATGAAGGTTACACATACAATAAATGACGAAATCAACTAAATACAACTACGATGGTTTGGTCACGTACAAAGAATGCATGAAGACAGAATCACAAAACAAGTGCAAAACTAGAAACCGCAAGGTAGAAGAAGAAGAGGTAGAAAGAGGAAAAGTTGACAGGCAGGAATAAACAAAGTCATGGATGAAAGAGGTCTGAAAGTAGATCAATGTGCGGACGGAGAGGAGTGGCGAACGGGTATCGGAAGACGGAGAACGTTATAAACCGATAATACAATAATAATGTAAAAGTACCAGCCTTTTAAATGCTAAAGTCTAGGGATGGCGGTTGTTGAACAAAAAACCGGTTTTCGGTTATATCGTTTTTTTTACTTACGGCTTAACCTGGCGGTTATAACCGGTCAAAAACCCGGTTGTTCCAAAAACCGGTTTTCGTTTTTTTCATCAAAAGCAAATACTCAATAGGTTATAATGTTAAATTTATATTGCACTTTAGTTTGCTCAATTTTCCTCCCGAAAAATTCCCCAACCAATTCAACCTATAAAAATTTTCCCAGGCGCTTTCAAATTACCCTAAAAATGGGCGAAAGTACCCCAATCTCTGATTTGTCGCTCGTTGTAGACGGCGTCGGCGTATATTGCGTTGTCAATAATTGGGATATTCCCAAAAGTGATGATCCTACCGATGACATCCTACAAATGACATATTTTACTTAAAAATAAATTCGATAAACCAATTCATTATTTACTTCTCTATTGCCATCAAAAAATTTCAGTAGGTAATATTTTTTAATACGTTCGTATAAATACCTTTTATATCCTAAGAATTATTTATTGTTTAAAAATTACATAATGGAGGTTCCTAATCGGTTTTCGGTATTCAAATTTCTTACAAACAAGAGTCTCAAGTCTCAAGTACTCAAGTATAAACAATCTTTTAGATGATGGTTGGAATATCAATTTCAAGCAGATCACTTACTTTTTTATGTAAATATATTATCATCTAAATCTAAAAATAACTATTCCCAAAACTGTTTCATAAAAGCTGATGTGACACTTTCGTCCAGTTCTCTATTAGTAAATAAAAGTTGAATTATGGTTGTTTGGGTTAATTACTTCGCATATTATTTATAATACATATGATTTAGATCGAAAATAGATAGAAATTTTTTCATTTTTCTCTAAATAAATTTTTTTCCACAGGTAACTTTTTAGGTTTTTCACCGGTAATTACTTTAAAAAGAAAAAACCGGTTATAACCGGGACAAAAAAACAGCCGGTAAAACCGGTTGTTTCGAATTAAAAAAACCGGTTTTAGGTTATAACCGGTAGGTCTTTAGCATCCTTAAGTCGATTAATTTAGTTTGCAGTCAATACTAACAAAGTTATTCAAATTGTTTATAAGCCAAAAATGACTCTATTTTACTAAAATATTTTCGGAATGATAAAAATGACTTTTTATTATTTTTTTAAAAACTTTGAAAACATAAGTATTCTGTTTTCATGTGGTTTCCACAAAATTGCTGTATCATTATTATTTTATGAAGAAAATCATGCTTCATCATTGCAAAGAAAAGGCTTTTTTTATAAACAAATTGAATAAAATGTAAACTAATTGACGAATCGCCTTGAAATTTTTTGTATATTATCTGGACTGGACATGGACTGTTCGACCCAATATTTCATGTAATATCAGTCTTAAGTTTATTTTTGCAAAAGTTATAGCAAATTTTTTATTTTCGAAATTTAAGTTTTATTTTACAATTACCGAAGCAACCAATAATCTTACGAAAATTCAAAAACTGCCATTTTAAACCTTTGTTCATCTACTAAAAATGAATACTCTATCTGATATAAGATATTTAATTACTTATTTTTACCTGTAGCGATTTAAACGAAAAAACTGCCATTTTTGACCCTTATTTGTTAATAACTAAAATTATCGTCCGAACTGTAACGGACATTTTTGTATTTATAATGTAATAGGTATATAGTGTCCAAAAAATCCATTTGAAACCTGGCCGGTCAAGTGTTCCGAACGTATATTTTTGATATATTTCTCTGGAGTACAATGTGTTTCCGGTTATCCATTTCTTTTCTCTTTTTTTCATCCCTATAATTTCGTTTGCAGTTTTTGCATAATGTCCTTGAACTTCTTCCATATTTCTTCCACTGTTTCCTCATGTTGGGACAGTGCTGTTCGGTTTAATTTCAGTCTTTTTGTGAATTCGATTCTTGTGTTTTCTTGTTTAAGAGCTTCGACATTGTATCTTCTTCTTGTGTTTACTTTCCCGTTTTTGTCTTTGACTAATTTCATCTTTATTTTGGCCCTTACTCGCATGTAATATTTAGTATTCGCCATAAGTGTCTCCACTTGACCTTGTCGAACGCTTTACGATAATCTATAAAGCATATTATGTACAGTGGAATATTGAATTCCCTAGATTTTTCGATTATCTGTCTTATATTCAACAGGTGTTCTCGAGTACCTCTACCTTTGGTAAATCCAGTTTGCTCTTGTGGAATTTCTCTTTGAAAAAATGTTTTTATTCTCTCATTGATTATATGTAGCATTATTTTAATTTTAATGGCATGTGATATAAGAGAAATAGTTCTATAATTGTTGCATTTATGGAAGCTGCCTTTTTTATGAATCGTTGTTATTGTAGATTTTGTCCAGTCTTTAGGCCATTGTTTAGAATGCCATATTTGTTTACAGAGTCGATGAAGTAATTTTACAGGTCCCTGCAATACGATCTCCATGTCTCTGCTATATCTTCTCTGATTGTTCTCAGAGTTCCAGTGTTGTCTTCAATGGCCCAAGGTCTGGCTTTGAAGTATCTTGTTAAGTAGCGTATTTTTCTAAATAGACCTCTCGGCTGATTATTCTGATCATGTCTCTCAATTTCTTTGCATATATTTTGATAGTAGAGTTTTTTATCTGCCTTGCATCTTCGCTTTACTTCTTTATTGAGGTTTCTTAAACTAGCTTTTTCCCTTTCACTATGCATACCACTTTGACAAAGATTTCTTCTGTTCTCAATGATTTGAAAGATTTCATCTGTTATCCAGTGTTTCCGTTGCACAGGATTATTTATCTTTGGATGATCAATTGGTGTTGTTACACAATGTTTAAAAGTCTCCCATATTTCTTGTGATGTTCCGTGACGAATAGAGGGCATTATTTTATGTACTTCCTGGAGAAGGTCGTCCTGCTTTCTTAGTTGTATCTAGGGAGCGGATTTTATGCTAAATACATATTGCATGCATATTTCGCATATTTGAGAACTTTACTAAATTTTGCATATTTTTAAAGAAACATGCATATTTTGTGCCTATTTAAAAACATGTAAGTCCAAAAAAAAAAAATTAAATTTTTTAATTCGGTAACTACCTGAAGAGAGACGGCTCATTCACTGCCCTTCATTTTTTCTTAGAAAATACCCGATCTTTACACAAAGTAGTTATAGTGCTTATAGTACGCCGTTATAAACTGATTGTAGGATGTTAAAGTGTTAAAGTGATGAAGGATGGTTTACCCGGAAATCCGAATTTTATTTACTTTTATTATATTTAGTAGGTACCTATAATTCTGGTGATTTTTTAAATCCTCTATTGTTAAGAGAATTTACACCTTTAACCATAGTTTTACGATTTTCTAACGGAAATTAACAAGGTATTTTAAATACGCCCCAATTACTTCTATTGATGTTGGAAGGAGTTTTTCAAGTTATAAAAATATTTTATCTGATCAAAGAATATGTTTCTTCTTAAAGAATTTGGAAAAACACATTGTAGTGAATTATAATCGAAGTTATATTTATAGTAATATTGTTGTTTTATTTTAAATAGGTAACTATTGGTAGCAGTTTTTGTAAAAACTGTAAATAAATTGCATATATAAAAAATGATTTTATTTGAAAGATAATAAATAAGATTGCCGCCCCCCTATAAAAGAACCCCCTAGAATAGAATAGAACAGAAAATTTGTGGTTTCTCGAAATGCGCATTTTTTGAATTTTTGTGCATATCTTGCGCATATTTCTTAATTTTTTACTGCATATATATGCGCATATTTCATCAAAATTGATCGCATATAAATCCGCTCCCTAGTTGTATCTAATGATCTATCTGATTCTATCTATGATAAAGGTGGTGACATCATAATTGATATATTATTATTATAGTATGAGAATAGAAAAATTATATAATTAAAAATATTGTAATAAAGAATTATATCTATATATCTATAAGCGAGGTTACTATAGCCTCTGCTGCTTCTCGCATTTCGACCGCCATCTTTTTCTGTCCATCCATTCGTCTTCTTTGATGGCTCTATCTCTCATGATGTGCTTGCTGTACATGTTCTTCCCAGGAAACTCAAGGCCTTCCCCTTTTTCTTCTTCTTTGTTGTGGTATATAATTTAAAGCTTTCTTTGGTCATCTATCTTCATTCATTCGTTTGACGTGACCATACCACACTAGTTGTCTCGTTTCAGTTCTATCTACTCTGGAATATACAGTTTTTGTCCTCCTAATATCTTCATTCCTGATGCGAACTTTTTTGGATATACCACACGCTCTCCTTAGATAATCCATTTCTACTACCTACTTTTATTCTCTTTCTATCTTTTTTCGTGATCTGCCAAACTTCTGCCCCATAAGTCATAATAGGCTCTACCAAGGTACTATAGATTGTCGTTTTTTGTCTTATCTTTTTAGACCATAGCTGAGAGCTTAGAATGTTTACCGCTATTTTGCACTGCTGTGTTCTGTTTTCGATGTCTCTTTTGCCTTCTTTAGATATTATAGATCCGAGATATTTATATTCTTTAAATGTGTTTGTGGTTCTAATTTCTAAATCTGGATTTTCTAATCAAGAATTAAGAACTAAATTCTAACACTTCTATAATATGTTACAATTGAGCAATTAGACCACCAGTTTCGGCAACTGGTTATGATAAATTCATCAATTATAATGAACATACTTTTTAATTTTTTTTATTTTTGTAATAAAAAAATACATTGTTAATTATACAAAGAGAACATCATTAATCTGTCACAACAATAATTGTTTTAACATACTACAATAATCATTTATAAAAATATCCGAAGTCTAAATACCAACATTTGAGGTGGCAACAGCGTAGTAGAAGCCATGAGGACATAAACTGAAATATACGGATTCCGCGACAACCTTAAACTGAATAAATATATATTTGGACGTCATCAAAACCGTTAAAGTGATTTTAGATATACAGCAAGCGAACGTGGCGCGCCTGATGGCAACTGCTCCAAGTAATGTGTATATTATTATACAGATAACGTGTCTGAGGACATCCGGCCAATATTTTGTTCAGGCATTGTAGGAAGTGGTACCTTTCACCTGCGATATATTTTAGAGAAAATCCTCGTGGCAACCGTATATCGGAGTCCACGAAGACCTGGACGCCACGAGAGACTACAGTTTAACATGGGGGGACGTCATGAGAGGCTAAAAATAAATATATATATATATATATATATATATATATATATATATATATATATATAATTATTTAATTTAAAAATAAAAATCGACCAGTTTTGGCATTCCCTTAAAATCTAATAACTGCCAGATATCGAGGTGAACTCTTTTCTTTGGCCCACCCTGTATACATTTGTATTCATTGTGAAATCTGGTGAAAATAGATTAATTTTTATTTCATTAGGCAGTTTATTTGAATTTTAATTACCCCGATTTTTGACCTAGATTTTTTTATTTACCCAATTTGATTTTTGACCATTTTTCAGGCTTGTAACTTCTATATGATGTAAGTCTACAACTCAAAATCTTTACTCCTTATTCTACTTGCTAGGGGCTAACATTCAGCCAAATTTCAAATTTTTTCATGCGTGCCCATCAGAGATATAAGGGGTCAAACTTTGAGCTTTTTCAAAAAATTACATTTTTGAGATTTTTTTGAAAAAAAATTACTCAAGTGTCAAAGCTCAAACTTTGTTTATTTAAAGTACATATGTACCTATGTTTTTTCAGAAAAAAATTACAAACCATTTTTGGCTTGCTTATGCTGTTAAAAAAATGCTGAAAATGGAATTTTATCAGTTTACCTTTTCAAATTTTGAGGTTCATTTAAAGCCTTAAGAGTAGTTTGAAATTAAATACAGTGGAACCTCGAAAGCCGGTCTCCGATTACCCGGAAGTCCGGCTAACCCGGACCGATTTTCATCAGACAAAACAAACATTTTTTCACTTTGGCTTAGTTTTTTTACCAAGAAATAAACAATACTATACAGGGTGAGTCATGAGGAACTGTACATACTCCTACCTCGTATAGAGGCTCCTATGGGGAATAACAAATGACCATTAAAAAGTGTCTGCTCCCATTGTTTAATAATATACAGGGCGAGTTTCGCATTTTGACAGAAATTTGTATTCGTCATAATTTTTGAACGGTAAGATCGATGTGTCTCTTATTTTGGCCAATCGTTACACTATTACCACCTAATCAACTAATTTATTCAAACTAGAAAAAATCAGGTCCGGCTTTAAAAAAATTAGTTCGTTTGGGTCTTAGAAAAAATTTCACCCTGTATACGCTTTTTGAAAACTCTAATACAAATTTTACAAATTAGACAAATAGGCAATTAAAATGGCATATTTATTTTTTTCCGCACACGATTACTTCATTTTTTATAAAAAAATCCACTATGAATTAAAAGTTTGGTAAAGTGAACCATAGATTTAAAAAAAATAACTTTTATTACAAAAATTAATTTTTTTTCCACAAATAAGTAATTTATGTTACCATCCAATCAACTGATTTATTCAAACTAGAGAAAAATCAGATCCGGATTTAAAAAATTAGTTCGTTTTGGTCTTAGAAAAAATTTCACCCTGTATACGCTTTTTGAAAACTCTAATATGAATTTTACAAATAAGACAAATAGGCAATTAAAATGGCATATTTATTTTTTCCCCACACGAGTACTTAATTTTTTATTAAAAAATCAAATTTGTCAAAATCGGAATTTTAACCTAAAAATGAGAAAAAAAATGAACTCACGGTTTAACTCGCTACAACTCTGTTCCATTTTAATATTTTTTTTCTGAAATTTTTACAGCACATACCTCTTACCATTGTGAAGACTATGAAAATTGTTGTAGACTTTCAGTCTTCTTCTTGTAAAAGTTGCAAACTTGTAAATCGCAAAAATTAGGTGGAAAAATTTAAAATTTATCAATTTGATCACTTCTATGTTAAACTATAGAGTCCAAAAGAAGTGTTATTGGTTATGGGAAGTTTTAGATCTAGACGTGTTATAAAAAAAAATGGTAAAACTTTTAATTTTAAGAAAAACGTTGTTTTTGTAAATTAATTTTTGTAAAAAAAGTTAATTTTTTTAAATCTATGCAAAAACTTTGCCAAACTTTTTATGCATAGTCAAATTTGATTTTTTAATAAAAAATAAGTAATCGTGTGGAGAAAAAATAAATATGCCATTTTAATTGCCTATTTGTCTTATTTGTAAAATTCATATTAGAATTTTCAAAAAACGTATACAAGGTGAAATTTTTTCTAAGGCCCAAACAAACTAATTTTTTAAATCCGGGCCTGATTTTTTTCTAGTTTGAATAAATCAGTTGATTGGGTGATAACATAAATTAAATATTTGTTCAAAAAAATTCATTTTTGTAATAAAAGTTATTTTTTTTAATCTATGGTTCACTTTACCAAACTTTTAATTATTCATAGTCAAATTTGATTTTTTTATAAAAAATTAAGTAATCGTGTGGGGAAAAAAATAAATATGCCATTTAAATTGCCTATTTGTCTAATTTGTAAAAATCATACTAGAGTTTTCAAAAAGCGTATACAGGGTGAAATTTTTTCTAAGACCAAAACGAACTTATTTTTTAAATCCGGGCCTGATGTTTTTCTTGTTTGAATAAATCAGTTGACTGGTGGTAACATAAATTAAATATTTGTTAAAAAAATTAATTTTGGTAATAAAAGTTAATTTTGTTAAATCTATGGTTCACTTTACCAAACTTTTAATTCATAATCAATTTGATTATTTTATAAAAAATTAAGCAATTGTGTGCGGAAAAAATTAAATATGTTATTTTAATTGCCTATTTGTCTAATTTGTAAAATTCATATTAGAGTTTTCAAAAAGCTTATACAGGGTGAAATTTTTTCTAAGACCCAAACGAACTAATTTTTTAAAGCCGGACCTGATTTTTTTTTCTATTTTGAATAAATCAGTTGATTAGGTGGCAATAGTGTAACGACTGACTAAAATAAGAGACACATCGATCTGACCGTTCAAAAATTATGACGAATACAAATTTCTGTCAAAATGTGAAACTCGCCCTGTATATTATTAAACAATGGAAGCAGACACTTTTTAATGGTCATTTGTTATTCCCCATAGGTAGGAGTATGTACAGTTCCTCATGACTCACCCTGTATACAACTGTAATTAATTTAGATGTACTGGGCATATGTATTTCATGTTTTTGCAACTATAATGTGTATTTTTGTTTATTATTTATATGTATTTTATTAATTTTTACCATATTCTCCGGCTAACCCGGATCGACCGAGGTCCCGATTAATCCGACTTATTGAGGTTCCACTGTAATGCTATAGACTATACACCGTTTCTTTAGAGCATACCTTTCTAAAAAGTTTGGTTTTTGTTTTATTGTTCTAGGACAAACGTCAGTGAAAATATTGGCTAAAGAGCGAGGCCATGTTTTCCGTGGAAATGATCGATACGCTTTAACAACAATGGCCGTCATCGGCAAACTAAATTTTTTTAAAATAAAATGAATGCGATTTTGTAATCTCTGTAGAAGTTTAAAAGGTAGAAAAATAAAAAATAATAAAAATAGTCAAGCAACCAACTTAATTTATATTGGACCACTTGACATGGATTGACCCCTACGGTCTAAATATGTAAAACAAAAAACGAAATTGACAATCTATCGTACCTTGGTAGGGCCTATTATGACTTATGGGGCAGAAGTTTGGCAGATCACTAAAAAATATAGAAAAAGAATAGTAGTAGAAATGGATTATCTAAGGAGAGTGTGTGGTATATGCAAAAAAGATTACATCAGGAATGAAGATATTAGGAGGACAAATACTGTATACATATTCCAGTGTAGCTAGAATTAAACGAGACAACTAGTGTGGTATGGTCACGTGAAACGAATGAATGAAGATGGATGGCCAAAGAAAGCTTTAAATTACTTACCACAAAAAAGAAGAAGGGCAAGGCCTTCAGTTGTCTGGGAAAAAAATGTACGGCACATCATGAGAGATAGAGCCATCAAAGAAGACGAATGGATGGACAGAAAAAGATGACGGTGGAAATGCGAGAAGCGACACAGGCTGTAGGAACCTTGCTTATAGATAGATAAAGAATCGGTAAATCGATTTCAGAACAAAAGATGTAGTTAGTTAATGTCATTGTATGACATTGTCATTTTATGACATTACCATAGGGTCTCTCTCTCTTCAATCCTGAACCCCGAGGGAGTGTAGTGGTCGACGTGATGTCGTGTATTGTCCGTCTCCAAAGATCTCTGTCTCTGGTCATTTCTTTTAATTCATGCATAGGTCTTTTGCATATTCCTGTAATTTGATCGATCCATCTTGTTGGGGATCTTCCTCGTGATCTTCGGCCTTCCACCTTTCCTTGTATAATGAGTCTTTCCATGTTTTCTGTGTTGGCTCTCATAACATGTCCAAAGTATTTTAATTGTTGGAGATGGACTTTACTGGACAGCCGTTGGCTAACTTTTAGCTCTCTTAAAATCGAATTATTTGTTCTATGGTCGGTCCAAGGAATTCGTAGCATTCGTCTCCAACAGAACATTTCAGTGGCGTCTATCTTTCTTCTTTCCGAATTTCTCAGGGTCCAAGATTCACATCCGTAAGTCAGTATTGGGAATATTAAGCAGTTGATCAACCTCATCTTTAACGCTCTTGAAATTTGACAGTCCTTCCATATTGTGGTCATTTTTGCTGTGGCGACTTTTGCTAGATCACATCTACGTTTTATTTCCTCCTGTAGTGACCCTGTATTTGTGATTAATGATCTCAGATATAAGTATGAGTTCACAACCTCAAACCGATCAATTGTGGTTATATGTGGATGATTGTTATGTAGTCTATCCACTATCATGATCTTTGTCTTTGATATGTTTAATTGCAGACCAAATATTTGACTTTCGTTTTCAACCAGTCGTATAAGATCAATCAGCTCTGCTTGACTATTTGCAAGAAGGGCTGTGTCATCTGCGAAACGTAGGTTGTTTATTTTATGACCATTTATTGAGATGCCTTTTTCCCATCTTTCAAGTGCTCTTCTCATAATATGCTCTCCATATATATTGAATAATTGTGGCGATAGTATTTTTTCCCATCCTTCAAGTGCTCTTCTCATAATATGCTCTCCATATATATTGAATCATTGTGGCGATAGTATACATCCCTGTCTGACACCCCATTCTGGATGAAATTCGTTTGAAAGTGTGTCAAGCACTTTAACTGATCCAGTAGTGTGTCCGTATAGTTCAGTTATAAGCGAAATAAGGTGTTGGGGTATGCCCACTTCTTTTAGTATTTGCCATAAGTGTCTCCACTTGACCCTGTCGAACGCCTTACGATAATCTATAAAGCATATGTACAGTGGATTATTGAATTCCCTAGATTTTTCGATTATCTGTCTTATATTTAACAGGTGTTCTCTAGTACCCCTACCTTTGGTAAATCCAGTTTGCTCTTGTGGAATTTCTCTTTGAAGGAATGTTTTTAGTCTCTCGTTGATTATATGTAGCATTATTTTACTGGCATGTGATATAAGAGAAATAGTTCTATAATTGTCGCATTTATGGAAGCTGCCTTTTTTATGAATTGTGGTTATTGTAGATTTTGTCCAGTCTTCAGGCCATTGTTTTGAATGCCATATTTCGTTACAGGAGTAGATGAAGTAGTTTTACGCCAGTTTCTTCTGTGGCTTTGAGCATTTCTGCTGTTATCATATCTGGACCTGGTGCTTTATTATATTTGAGCTTACTGATCGCGAGTCTTACTTCATTTTCAAGTATATCAGGTTCTTCTTCCACCTCGTCAGATATTTGGTTAACAGGTTCTTGGCGTTGAGCATCTTATATAAAGTCCCTGCAATACGATCTCCATGTCTCTGCTATATCTTCTCTGTTTGTTCTCAGAGTTCCAGTGTTGTCTTCAATGGTCCAAGTTCTGGCTTTGAAGTATCTTGTTAAGTAGCATATTTTTCTAAATAGATCTCTCGGCTGATTATTCTGATCATGTCTCTCAATTTCTTTGCATATACCCTGGTAGTACTGGTTACCATAGGGTAATTATCAAAAATATAAACAATCCTGTGTAATATTTAAATTTAATTGTTCCTAAAAATGAATAATTACGCTATCTACGAAAAAGGTCAACATGGTACTTTGCATTGGGGAATGTTTAGAAAATATACTATTCTAATTGGGAAATAAGCCACAATTTAAGTTAAAAATTGATTTTATTGATGTTTCGACTTGTACTTCTAATATTTATTTAGCTTATTTCCCAATTAGAATAGTAAATTATATAAATGCCACAAAGAAATAGCTTCAGAACAATATTTGGAAACTTGTCTCTTAGTTTCTAAAGTAGACGCTCAAAAGTATCCTGATAGAAGAGACAGAAAAGGAATGATAATTTATGAAATTCAGAATTCCGAACGCTTTTGCTTCTATAACTGTATTATCTGAATGCCATTCGAAAGAGGAACATTTTTTTAATATAATAACTGATTAATATGCATGGTGTTCCATTTAAAATAAGCCTCATATTACACATTGAATAATCCAACAATGAAACTGTAAATTTTTAACACCCTTTAAATAAATGTTTAAAGCGGCTCATAAATTGCGTTCTTGCTCGACAGTTTTGTTCAACGAGCAAGAACGACAGTTTTCAACCCACACGCTTTCGTTTTGCATCATTTTTGTTCAAACAGACTTGCTCGTCGAACAATAATGCAATTTGTGGGCCGCTTTATAATCATGATGGAATACATTCAACCAATATCCAACATTTAGATCTAAGAGTAAATTTGTTATAATTGCTTAAATAAGTTGAGAATGAGTCTTCTTGCTACATATTACTAACAAAACAAATGAATACATCATGCTCAGGTTTGATACTATGAAATAATTTACACAAATTAATTATTCAATCTAACATAGTCTGGCTAATTGGTTCTCACCAAAGCCATAAATTCCACGAAAAAAAAATGAGTCTTCTTTTAAAACTTTAAATTTTAAGAAAAGTTGATATAACTCAGAACACTCTGTACATAGGTATATACAGAAGCCTTATGAAACTATACCTTTTTTTGCTTAGAAAATTCAATAAAATAGAGGGTGTCAAATAAAAAAAAATATGACTTTGATACGCCACTTTATTGGGACACCCTGTATATTTCAAAATAATTTTAAAATGTAGCTATTATGCAGATAAACTGAAGAAGGCTACTAACGTGTATTACTCATTAAATAATACAATTTTTGGAAAGTCAGAAATAGACAACAAAACTAAACAAGCGTATACAACAACATAGTCAATCCGATAATGACATAGGTGGACGAAACCACAGTATAAAGAGGGACAGTAGAACCATTCTCCGAAAAATTGGAAGTAAAATCTGTAGTCGCGCATGGCGACCGCGCAATGTTCTTAGTCGCTTTTGCCCCACTCTCGCATTGTTAGTCGCATAGAAACGTATGGATTTTAACAGGGAAAACCCGCATCCACCACTGGTGAATTACCAATTGCGTACTGCCGGTATTACTTCTTGAGATCAAAGCGCCGACAGAGGAGTGGTTTTACTGTGGAACCTCTATATACTGTGACGAAACATAGATTGTGCAAAAGAAACATGAATCAATGATAAACGCGACCGAGATGAAATACATGAGAAGAATAGCTGGAGTTACGAAGTTTGATAGATTCAGAAATGAATATACAGGGTGAGTCATGAGGAACGTACATACTCCTACCTCGTATAGAGGCTCCTATCATCATCATTCTTTTTGCCTTATCCCTATGCGGGGTCGGCTTCCCTAATTGCATTTCTCCACACAATTCTATCTTGGGCCATATCAATGTTAATCCCCTTTACCAACATGTCCTGCCTTATCGTCTCCCCCCAGCTCTTCTTTGGTCTTCCTCTCCTACTCCTTCCAGGAATCTGCACTTCAGCTATTCTTCGTATTGGGTGGTTAACGTCTCGACGTTGAACAACACACCACTCGCTTCTTTCCACTTCATCCATCCAGCCCTAATTCTACTGCATGCATCTCCATCTATTTCTCCATTACTCTGTAATACCGATCCTAGGTACTTAAAACTATTGCTTTTTACAATCATTTCACCATCCAAAGATACCATTTTATTTGTAGTAGCTCCATCTTTAAATGAACATTCCAAATACTCTGTTTTTGTCCTACTAAGTTTTAAACCTTTTTCCTCCAGAGCTTGTCTCCACTGTTCCAGTTTTTGTTCTAAGTCTCTTTCACTATTTCCTACTAACACGACATCATCAGCATACATTAAGCACCATGGAATGTTACCCTGTATTTTCGCTGTTATCTGGTCCAAAACTAATGAGAATAAATACGGACTAAGCACAGAACCTTGATGCAATCCTACTTTCACATGAAATTTATCAGTCTCTCCCACACCTGTCCTAACACTAGTCGTTACTCCCTCATACATATCCCTCACAATCTTTACATATTCACCAGGGACTCCTTTCTTATTGAGTGCCCACCACAGAATCTCTCGAGGAACTCTATCATATGCTTTCTCAAGATCAATGAATACCATATGAGCGTTTGTTTCTTTACTCCTGTATTTTTCCATCAACTGCCTTATAATGAAAATTGCATCTGTTGTTGATCTACCCTGCATAAAGCCAAATTGATTCTCGGATATTTCGGTTTCTTCACGTATCCGTCTATCAATTACTCTTTCCCATATTTTCATGGTGTGGCTAAGCAGTTTTATAGCCCTGTAGTTTGTACATTGTTGTATATCTCCCTTGTTTTTGTAAACAGGTACCAGTATACTGCTTCTCCATTCGTCTGGCATTTGTCCAACTTCCATAATTCTATTAAATAGACCTGCTAGCCACCTTGTTCCTGTCTCTCCCAATGCTCTCCATACTTCCCCAGGAATATCATCTGGTCCTACCGCTTTTCCTTTCTTTGGCTCCTATGGGGAATAACAAATGACCATTAAAAAGTGTCTGCTCCCCTTGTTTAATAATACACAGGGCGAGTTTCGCATTTTGACAGAAATTTATATTCGTCATAATTTTTGAACGGTCAGATCGATGTGTCTCTTATTTTGGTCAATCGTTACACTATTACCACCTAATCAACTGATTTATTCAAACTAGAAAAAATCAGGTCCGACTTTAAAAAATAGTTCGTTTGGGTCTTAGAAAAAAATTTCACCCTGTATACGCTTTTTGAAAACTCTAATATGAATTTTACAAATTAGACAAATAGGCAATTAAAATGGCATATTTATTTTTTCCCCACACGATTACTTAATTTTTTATAAAAAATCAAATTTGACTATGAATTAAAAGTTTGGTAAAGTAAACCATAGATTTAAAAAAATTAACTTTTATTACAAAAATTTATTTTTTTTAACAAATATTTGATTTATGTTACCACCTAATCAACTGATTTATTCAAACTAGAAAAAAATCAGGTCCGGCCATAAAAAAATCAGTTCGTTTGGGTCTTAGAAAAAATTTCACCCTGTATACGCTTTTTGAAAACTCTAATATGAATTTTACAAATTAGACAAATAAGCAATTAAAATGGCATATTTATTTTTTCCCCACACGATTACTTAATTTTTTTATTAAAAAATCAAATTTGTCAAAATCGGAATTTTAACCTAAAAATGAAAAAAAAAAAAAGGAACTCACGGTTTACCTCACTATGTACAACGTTCCATTTTAATTTTTGTTTCTGAAATTTTTACAGCACATATCTCTTACCATTGTGAAGACTATGACAATTGTTGTAGACTTTCAGTCTTCTTCTCATAAAAGTTATGAATTTTTAAAAATAAAAGGTGCAGATTCGTGAATTGCAAAGTTAAATCGCAAAAATTAAGTGAAAAAATGTGTTCCAAGGAGAAGTGTTATGGGGAGTTCTAGATCTAGACGTATTATAGAAAAAAAAAATGGTGAAACTTTTAATTTTAAGAAAAACGTTGTTTAATTTTTTTTAATTTTATGGTAAAATTGTGATTTTGACAAATTTGATTTTTTAATAAAAAATTAAGTAATCGTGTGGGGAAAAAATAAATATGCCATTTTAATTGCCTATTTGTCTAATTTGTGAAATTCATATTAGAGTTTTCAAAAAGCGTATAAAGGGTGAAATTTTTTCTAAGATCCAAACGAACTAATTTTCTAAAGCTGGACCTGATTTTTTTCTAGTTTGAATAAATCAGTTGATTGGGTGGTAACATAAATCAAATATTTGTTAAAAAAAATTAATTTTTGTAAATTTTTTTTTAAATCTATGGTTCACTTTACCAAATTTTTAATTCATAGTCAAATTTGATTTTTTTATAAAAAATTAAGTAATCGTGTGGGGAAAAAATAAATATGTCATTTTAATTGCATATTTGTCTAATTTGTAAAATTAATATTACAGTTTTCAAAGACCCAAACGAACTAATTTTTTAAAGCCGGACCTGATTTTTTTCTAGTTTGAATAAATCAGTTGATTAGGTGGAAATAGTGTAACGATTGACCAAAATAAGAGACACATCGATCTGACCGTTCAAAAATTATGACGAATATAAATTTCTGTCAAAATGAGAAACTCGCCCTGTATATTATTAAACAATGGGAGCAGACACTTTTTAATGGTCATTTGTTATTCCCCATAGGGGACTCTATACGAGGTAGGAGTATGTACAGTTCCTCATGACTCACCCTGTATAAGGAGAGAGCTGGAATAAGAACTGATAATGAGGAAGATCGAAAACAAACAATTCAGCTGGTTTGGCCGCATACAACGAATGGAGTAAAGGAGACTAACAAAGAAGGTCCATGAAGCCAAAATGGAAAACAAAAGAAAAAAGGGAAGACCGAGAAAGACATGGATGAACCAGATCCAGGATATAGGTGAAAGGAGACATAGAGTATAAGAGATATGAAGAACCTGGCCACCAATAGAAGCACATGGAAGGAATGGATAAGACGCGGAACCCGTCATCCGACGCCCTGAAGGGCATTAAGGATTATGAGAAAAAAGATTGTTCACAAAAATTTTACAGTTTGACAATAAACTATAGTATTTTCTACTACAGTAGAACCCCGCAAATCCGAACCCCGCTAATCCGAACGTTCGGCAAATCCGAACCAACGGAAAGTGAAAAAAATTAAAAAATTCAAGACAAAAACTTAAAAACATGTTTATTACACCGAGTAAATCCAGAAATTTGAACAATGTAGAATTAATAGGACTTTGACATTTAAAATTTCTTAAAAACAAATACGTACTTTATACGTATGTAGTGTTACTTACGCCGGTTCTCCTGTAGCCAACTTGAGTAAAAAAAATTGTCCACACTCTTGCGAGCAGGTTTTGCAGCCCTAAGGCGCTTTCTTAAAGAAGTCGGTCACATTCTTCTGATGGATGCATGGAAGTGTAGCGACTCAACGCAGCTATCTTGAACAATTTACGCATAAACATTACAGACCGGGAACGCAGCAGAGTTCTGCTCCACATAACGTAGAGCCACATCCAAAGGTTTAGTGGCATCTGCGTGTGACACTCGATCTGGCAGGGAAACTTCTTCCTTGCTTTCTTTATCTTCATTAGGGTTGCCTTGAGATTGAACAAAATCTACAATGTCTTCATCCATAAATATTTGGTGCTCATTGTCGCCACCTTCAATCGATTCTGTGGTTGCACTTT
Organism: Diabrotica virgifera virgifera; assembly: GCF_917563875.1. NCBI lineage: Eukaryota > Metazoa > Arthropoda > Insecta > Coleoptera > Chrysomelidae > Diabrotica > Diabrotica virgifera. The sequence goes on along the minus strand of NC_065452.1, from coordinate 10,195,180 downwards.
CTTCTTCGTTTTCACATCCTGGAAGTTGTTGTACGACTTCTAGGAGGTCATCTTGTAATGGATCTTGGAAAAATGGAATTTCTTCAAATTGTAAATATGGCTACAACTTCTTACATGATTAATCTAATTCAAAGCCTGAGACTTTGTACATATGCAGGCGGTCAACGCCGCGGTTAGTCGACATTTTACCGTAAGTAAGCTAGCGCTGCGTTTGCTGGGGGGTCCCATTCCCCCCAGCAACTCGAACCGCCCTGCAAAGGCGGCATTTGAAGTTATTACAACCGCCGCGGTTTGACGAAGTTGGGCAGTTGCATGTGTAATACGATACCATTTTTGTTCCTTGGTAACTTGAAAAGCGACGTTTGGGTTTACCAGGTAAAACGCGGCGTAAACACCTGCATGTTTACAAGTCCTAAGGCTAACTTTCGAATAATCCGAACTTTTCGGAATCCGAACAGGCTGTCCCCCCAATTAGTTCGGATTTGCGGGGTTCTACTGTATGTATATCATTTAAGTAGAAAATTGGAGGACTGGTAGGTATTTCAAATTTCCCAAATTTGTATATCCTAGACAGAGCTACATATTATTACCATTATATTTTGACTATATAATGAGAAAAGTACTAGAAGAATGGGATGGAAAAAACAGTAACCGGCAATAGACAGATGACACACTTATACTAGCAGCGAATAAAGTAGAAAAGAGTATACCATCACAACCACGCCAGATAAGCACAGAATTTGGACTTCAGATCAACACTGGAAAAACAAAAATAATGATCGTAGACAGAGCAAGTAATAATCTACCACACATACTCCAACTGGCAAATTTCGAAGTAGTAGACAGATTTGTATAATTGGGCTCCCTGATAACCAACAATGGCGATTGCTCCTTAGAAATAAAGTGTAGACTAGCAACGGCCCGAACTGCAACAGCTAAATTAATTAAAATATGGAAAGACCAAACAATGTCCAACAAGTAATGCTAAGCTCAGGATGAAACATGTAGTGTAGTCGCAACATAGGGGTCCCGTGGGAAATTCTAGCTCGCCGTGATTTGATGGTGGCTTTATAGGTTTCTTGGGCCGCTGAATCTAGTGGAAGTGGTCTGGTTGCCCAAATATGGTGCGTTTAATTGTTATTGACAAATTATGCTAAAATTAGGTATTTTTCAGGAATTATTAGAAGCCCTGTAAATAAATTGATAGTGTTAAGGTCTTCTCTGGTGTATTTTTGGTCGCTAAATCGAATACGACTAGCCGCGATTACTCAAAATGTGTTCTTATTAGTTAATAACAAAATTATTGTTTATTCGCCGAAAAGCTCGAAATAATGCGATATCTACAGCAAGTTTGTAGTCTTTGAACAAAGTGGATAAACTGATTAATTCTAAGCAGGGTTGTTTCCTTTTAAACATTTTCTTTTAAACAACTGTTTTAAACATGTGTATATGTTTAAAACACTTTTTGTTTACAACAGTTTAAAACACGCTTAAAACACTTAAATTAAACAAGCGATTTTTTTCATTTTCTTTATTAAAATAATAAATAAATATGAAAAAAATTCTCAAATACATTATACAAACTTTTTAACATACCTACATATTATTTATTTACTAATAACCGGAACTTAACAAAATTGGAAAACTTAAAACATTTTGCATACAAGAGTTAATAAATTTCTCAAAACTGTTCCAGTCTCATAGTAATCTTGTAATCTAATAGTATATTGTGCAACAAGTGCAGAAAGGTACTAATTTCTCACGAGTTTGAAAAGTTGCGGTACGAGCGCAAGCGAGTGCCGCAATTCAAACGAGTGAGAAATTACCTTTCTGCACGTGTTTCACACTATACTTTTTCTACAAGCACAGTTTTTCCTAAAAATAAAAATCACAATTTCCAAACGACGATTAATTATAATAGGTACCTATGTGATAAATTTTAAACTGTATTTAATTAATACCTACTAATCAATTTAAATTCCTTATACCTAAATAAATTGCACAGAAATCAGTTAAAAAATTAATGCACTGCCTTAATTTGTTTAAATTTAAACAATTGTTACACATTTTGACATTATATTTATGCAGTCACCGATTTACACAAAACCTACTTCATTCGACGTCTCTTGCACAGGTTGCTAAATCCTTATTGGTTATTTGATGATTATAAAATGTTTAATAAGAATAAAATTGTAAAATAAAACAGTTGTAACATCCATAATTTAGTTTCTATGCTATAGTTAAATATAATAATTGTCTTATAGGTTATATATTTGTCTAAAGTTTAACCACGGATGTAAACAGAATGTAACGTTACTCAGAATGCGGTAGTCCACGGATGTAAACAGAATATAACGTTATTCAGAATGAGGTAGTCAACTGTGCAGAAAAGAACTTTGCGGCACAGAAACGTCACTTTGCGGCACAGAAACGTCACTTTTCTGCACACTAATGTCAAATATCTTATACTGTGAGAAAATATCAAGTTTGCTAACATAAAACCGTGCAGAAAAGTGCACTTTGAATAGTGGTTGTAGAAAAAAGTATTAATCTGATATCTGATCAGTCACGTCATCACTGATGCTGATGTTGAAAAAAAAATATGTTTTTTTTCAACCCTGATTCTAAGCAACTTTAGTTCTATAGAGTTTTTTCACTTAGAAGTAACTTCTAAGTAGAAGAAGTATTCTTCTAGAAGTAACTTTCACTTGTAATCTAAAAGTATTAATCTGATATCTGATCAGTCACGTCATCACTGATGCTGATGTTGAAAAAAAAATATGTTTTTTTTTCAACCCTGATTCTAAGCAACTTTAGTTCTATAGAGTTTTTTCACTTAGAAGTCCATATTTTTTGAGTTATTTGCGAGTGAATATATTCATTTTTCAGTTAGCGGTTTTCATTAAGAGGTGATTTTCCCGATTTTTTTTACCAAAAAAAAAGCGATCAACTTTATTTTGAGCGTAACTTGCTTAGTTTTGATACTACATAGATACTTTTTCAAAAAACAAGAATAAAGTTTTTTTAAGCTTTAAAAAAGTTGTTAATAAGTTTTCCTCAAAAAGTCTTCATTTTTTGGTTATTTTATGTTTAAATATTCGATTTGGAATTTGACGAATATGAGCCTGTTGTTCATTAACTACAACGCCGCTTCTACTGGGTCTACAGACCTCACACATACACCATTTGTTTCACTTATTTATAGTCTATATATTAAACTGGGGTGCAAAATTAACCGGCACCTTAAAAATGGGTCATTTTTGATGTCTGGAATTTCCTAAACCTGTTGTCCGATTTAAGTGATTTTTTTAATATATTATACCCTTATTCTTTATCAATATCTCTGTAATAGTATTGTTGCTGAACAGTTAAATCATTGTATACTGGGTGTACCAATCAAAATGTGTTTTTTTCTCAAAGTTCGCATCACCCTGTGGAACATTCTAGCATTTATAAAATACTAAAATTAAATTCCAACTATAGCCTCATGTTTTCTCAACATTTTGTTTTTTGATTCATTCGCTTACATTGGACCATAAAAAAGTTAGGTACTTTAACAACTAGCCATGTTTTTCATCAATACAGGGTGTTTTAAATAAGTATGGCCAACTTTAAGGGGTAATTCTGCATAAAAAATAATGAGAGTTTGCTTTATAAACGGTATGTCCGCAAATGCTTCGTTTCCAAAATAGGAGGTGTTGAAATATTTATTACAAAATGACGATTTATTTATTGCTTTAAAACCGGTTGAGATATGCAAATGAAATTTGGTCGGTTTTAAGACGTAGTTATTGCACATTTTTTGACATACAATTAGGCAGGGTTGCAAAAAAATATGTTTTTTTAATTGTATACAAAACTTATGTTTTTTTTTTGTTTTAAACGTTTTTTTCTTGTTTTAAACATGTTTTATTTTGTTTTTAAATTTTATGTTTTAAACAAATACAACATGTTTAAAACACGTGTTTTTTTTATTTTAAACATTTTTTTTGTTTTAAACATGCGTTTTTTATTTTAAATTTTGTTTTAATCAAATAAAATGTAGAAAAAACACTGTTTAAATCATATTTCCTTAAACATAATATTAACAACTTTGATTTTAACTTTTCTTTAACCTAATAGATAAGAAAACCAATTGCAATTAGGAGCTATTGTCTGGGGAACTCCAAACTATTTACTATTTACTATTTACTATTTATAAATTATCATTGCAAGTTGGCTATTGTAATAACGACTACTGTAGGTAACTTATTTTGTGGTGTTGAGTGTTTTTTTAAACATGCAAATGGCAAATTTTTGTACATGATACGAAGGAGCTTCAAGGAGCGTATGGAAATGGCTTTGACCCCGGTTCATTTTTTGGCAAATTTGCTTGATAAGCGCTTTAATGGAAATAAACCTAATATCCATCTATTATAAATTGTCATCCAGGAGCATTGCCAATTATTATTAATTACCAGGCAAAAGTGTACCGTTTAAACCATGTACGTTTTCTAAACATTTAATTTAGAATGTTATACCACAGACATGGTGGCGTTCTATGAAAAATATAAATACTACAGCATTGGAACTTGCTCAATAGCTCCACACAGCTTATAATGCATCGTCAGCCAACATAGAAAGATTCTTCTCCTCAACATACGGTTTACCATTCCAAACTACGTAATCGACTAGGCAATGTCAAAGCTACTAAGTTAGTTTTAATTTTTAAAGAGCTTAATTGCATCAGTGATGACGTGATATCAGATTGATAATTTTAGATTACAAGATTACTATGAGACTGTACAGTTTTGAGAAATTTATTAACTCTTGTATGCAAAATGTTTTAAGTTTTCCAATCTTTGTTAAGTTTCGGTTATTAATAAATAAATAATATGTATGTTAAAAAGTTTGTATAATGTATTTGAGAATTTTTTCATATTTATTTATTATTTTAACCCGGAAGCAGCCGCGCCGTTAGAAAAAATCTCACATTTTATTCTTTTCTGTGATAACTCAATGAAAAAATTTGCAACATGATTTTCCACTCAGTAAGTGTCTCGAGAAAGATTGTAGTAATGCGTGGGAATTTTTTTTTATTTTTATTTTATTTTTTTTTTATTTTTTTTTTTCTGGAATTTATGGTTTTGGTGAGAACCAATTAGCTTTAAAATTGTTAGAAATAGACATTTTTAACATAACAAGTAAATAAAAATAATATAAAATAGAAATTTGTTTTAAATTCGTATTTAAATTCATATTGTGAGATTTTTTCTCTACGCGCGAATACTTACACGACAGAAGTGAGCGCGACTGCACCCGGGTTAATAAAGAAAATGAAAAAAAACGCTTGTTTAATTTAAACGTGTTTTAAACTGTTTTAAACATATACACATGTTTAAAACAAAATGTTTAAAACGAAACAACCCTGCAATTAGGCATTTAACATAATTGGCGCGCATACGGGTAATATAAGCGGTTATATTACCCGTATGCGCGCCAATGGTGAATATTAAATTCTTACTTGTATGTCAAAAAATGTACAATAACTACGTCTTAAAACCCACCACAATTCATTTGCATATCTCAAGCGGTTTTAAAGCAAAACATAAATCGTCAGTTTGTAAGAAAAATTTCAACACCCTCTATCTCTGAAATGAAGCATTTGCGGACATAGGTTTATAAAACAAACTGTCATTATTTTTTCATGTACAATTACCCCTTGAAGTTTGCCACACTTATTTAAAAACACCCTGTATTCATGAAAAATATGGGTAATTGTTAAAGTACCTAACTTTTTTATGGTCCAACGTAAGCTAATGAATCAAAAAACAGAATGTTGAGCAAACATGAATCTATAGTTGGGTTTTAATTTCAGTATTTAATAATTGCTAGAATATTCCACAGGGTGATGCGAAGTTTGAGATAAAAACACAGTTTCATTGGTACACCCGGTATACAATGAAAATTTACCCGTTTAGTAACAATATTATTACAGCGATATTGTTAACGAATAAGGCTATAACATATTAAAAAATCACTTAAATCGGACAACAGGTTTATGAAATTCGAGACATCAAAAATGACCCATTTTTAAGGTGTCCGGTTAATTTTGCACCCCAGTGTATTTTTGCTAAACAAATTTTTTGAAAAAATACTTATTTTGAGTTATTTGCAAAAAACCGTCTAAAAATGTGGGTTTTTTGTTGAAAAATAAACATATTTCATGAAGAGAAGTATCCATACTTACTCAAATGTGGTCTCGAGGTAAACCAATTACAAAAAACTCGGTACCACAAGGTTATTTATTATTGTTAAAAAACATAAAAGGACGCGTTTCGGCTTTACACAAGCCATCATCAGCTTAAATACAGGACAAAAAACAACGGACTGACCAGAAAAACAGGAAGGAGGAAGAATCAGCTAGTTTACATTATAAAATATAGAGATGTACACATTTCTTCATTAATAATTAGCTATTAATAGCATTTTGTTATTATTGTATTGTAAAATCCTCAAGAACTTCCGCATGTAGAGGAACCATCATGTGAGCCGGTGATGGTTCCTCTACATGCGGAAGTTCTTGAGGATTTTACAATACAATAATAACAAAATGCTATTAATAGCTAATTATTAATGAAGAAATGTGTACATCTCTATATTTTATAATGTAAACTAGCTGATTCTTCCTCCTTCCTGTTTTTCTGGTCAGTCCGTTGTTTTTTTCCTGTATTTAAGCTGATGATGGCTTGTGTAAAGCCGAAGCGCGTCCTTTTATGTTTTTTAACAATAATAAATAACCTTGTGGTACATCTTCGAGTTTTTTGTAATTGATAAACATAGTTACTCGCAAGTAACTCGAAAAGTATTGACTTAGTGAAAAAACTCAATAGAACAAAAGTTGCTTATAATTAATCAGTTTATCCACTTCCGGAATTATTTTAAAGGTAGCTTTTTTCACCCCCGAAAAGGGGTGACACTCACCCCCAGGGTAAAAGCACACATCGACTCGATATCACTTGTTTTGTTTGGCATGTTAGCTACGTGTATGCCAAATTTCATGTCAATCCAAGTGGTTTTTTAAAATTTAGAGCAAAAACCGTGTACTATAAACCTTATTTTGCAATAATTTATTAATAACAAAGTCGGAACGTGGTGCTATCACGACTAGTGGCAATCGATTTATCGTATAAAAATACTATGAAAAAGACTACAAACTTGCTGTAGATAGCGCATTATTTGGAGCTTTTCGGCGAATACAGTTATTTTTGCAATAATTTATTAATAACAAAGTCGGAACGTGGTTTCTATCACAACTAGTGGCAATCGATTTAGCTTATAAGAATACTATGATATAGACTCAGGGCCCCCGCTACCATATGTGCAAAGTGTGCAATGCACACGGGCGCCATTCTTTAGGGGCGCCAAAACTCAGGCGTCAAAAATTTAAAAATAATTTGCGAAAAAAATAAAAATAAAAATTTTAAAACAAAAGTTGAGAAATTAAATAGGATTAGGTATATATACCTACTAAATACACACGAAACATATTTAAATTAAGTGACAGCGATCTTTTAAAACGTTGTTTTGTTCTTGAAGAATGACTGACAGATCAGGATAATAAGGATAGGTATAGACTCCAATGATTTGTTTAATGAAATTAAAAAGTTATTTTCATTACCTGATGATACTGACCCCTTAACTATTTTACAATATATATTTGAAAACAATTTAATCTTCAACCTTCCAAACGTAAGCATTTCACTAAGAATTCTTTTGACATTACCTGTACCTTTAGCTGCTGACAAGCGATCTTTTTCAAAGTTAAAAATCATTTGGACAATGCTTCAAGAACGATTGCTTGGTCTAGCAATATGTATTAGCAATTGAACAAGAAATTTTTGATGGTATAAATGTTGGAGATGTAAATGATGAATTTGCAACAGCAAAGTCTCAGAAAATATCGCTACTACAACAGCTATTTTTTATTTTTCCGTTGTACCTATAGCCCAGTAAATGGCCGTGTAATACGGCGATACCGTGTAATTTTCAGAGTGACGAATTACACGAAAATTTGGATGTAGGTTCTACCCTTACCCTCCACTTCAAAGTTGAACTTGTGTCGTTGGTTGCTTTTGCTTGTGGGTGAATATTACCCCTTCTCGGTGGTGAAAAAATATAGGTTTAAAATAAGTCCAGAAATGGATAAACTGACTAATTCTAAGCAACTTTTGTTCTATAGAGTTTTGTAACTGAATCAATACTTCTTGAGTCATTTGCGAGTAAAAATGTTTATTTTTCTACAATAAAAAACATGTTTTTAGACGGTTTTTCGTAAATAATTCAAAAACTAAGTATTTTATCGAAAAATATTGTTATCAAAAATGTAGCTTATAGAAAAACGAAAAAAATGGTGTATTCATGAAGTCTATCGACCTAGTAAAAGCAAAATTGGAGCTCATGAGAAAAACTTTCTTATTCGTCAAATTCCAAATCGAATATTTCAACGTGAAATAACCAAAAAAATGAAGCACTTTTCGGGGAAAACTCATTAAAACTTATTATGACCTCTAAACTTCAGTTTTTTTGCTTTATTTCAAGAACCTACCTATCAACCTACCTTCTAAAAGATCAATAAATAAACATGAACCAAAATGCCTAAGGGGCGCCAAAATCCTTTTTTGCACACAGGCGCCAGCAACCCTTACGGGGGCCCTGTATAGACTACAAACTTGCTGTATATAGCGCATTATTTGGAGCTTTTCAGCGAATAAAAGTTATTTTTGCAATTTATTAATTTATTAATAACAAAGTCGGAACGTGGTTTAATCTATCACAACTAGTGGCAATCGATTTAGCGTATAAAAATACTATGAAATAGACTACAAACTTGCTGCAGATAGCGCATTATTTCGAGCATTTCGGCGAATAAACAATTATTTTGTTATTAACAAAACAAGAACATATTTTGAGTAATCGCGACTAGTCGCATTCGATTCAGCGACCAAAAATACACCAGAAGACCTTAACACTATCAATTTATTTACAAGGGCTTCTAATAATTCCTGAAAAATACCTAATTTTACCATAATTTGTTAAAAACAATTAAACGCACCATATTTGGACTTCCAGAGCACTTCCATTGGATTCATTGGATTCAGCGACCTAAAAAAAACCTATAATACCACCATCAAATCGCGGCGAGCTAGAATTTCCCACTGGACCCCCTATGTTGCGACTAGACTAGTGGATCTACAGAAGAATTCTACAAAACGTCCTGTACAAAACGCTGAACCAACCTGCCACTTCTGGAAGAGCTTCATATAAAAGAGAGGCTATTAAAAAAAGTAAAATGAGCATACCTAAACTACTTCGACAACATAGCAAGAAGAACATGGCCCATTAGGCCAGGGTAATAAGACAAAAATATACCCTGTTCGTGACACTTCAGCAGCCAGGGTACTGAAGCGTTTTTTCGACAGGTAATACCTATAGGAACAAATTATAACTATTTCCTGCGTAGGATCTGGCGGCCATTTTTATTTATAAACAATTAACTGTCAAAAAATGGCATTTTCCCCCTTTTTTTCAGATCAACGGAAAACAGTGAAACTTATGATTTTTTTAATACAAAAATCTTCGAGATTATGGAAAAAGCTTTAAAATGACGTATTACAAAGTTTGATATACTCATTAATTGTTAATATAATTGCGAAAAAAGGTCGGAATTGCAAAAAAAATATTTTCTCAATAACTGTTGTAAAAATTTTAGTGTACAGCTGTGAAATTTTTGTCAAATGAGGGTTCTTTGGTGCTTAATATGTTATAAAAATTTAAAAGCGATTCATTCAATTGTTTAAATTTTATTCAAATTGTTTATCCCAGAGAGCATTTTTCTGCAATAACATAAGTCAGAAAAAAATGACCTTAGAACCATTCCACAGGTGTCAAATTAAAGAGCATGAGCTACATTTTCAACACCGTTTAAAAAAGTGAATAAAAAATGCATTTATTAGTAATAAATAATTATGCAAAAGTATCGTCAATTTTTCTTTATAAACTTTTTGAATAAATTTTTCCAAAAAAATTAACTTTTTTTACCCTGTCTTAAGTGCACAACTACCAAGTAATGTTATCTATACCATAATTGATAAAAAATTGTAATAAATATGTATAATTTCTTATATAACAAAATAAAAAGTTTATAAGGAAAGATTTACGATACTTTTGCATAATTATTTATTACTAATAAGTGCATTTTTATTCACTTTTTTTAAACCAAGTTGAAAATATAGCTCATGCTCTTTCATTTGACACCTGTGGAATGGTTCTAACGTCATTTTCTTCTGACTTATGTTATTGCAAAAAATGCTCTCTGGGATAAACAATTTGAATAAAATTTAAACAATTATTGAATGAATCGCTTTGAAATTTTTATCACATTATATTAACTACCAAAGAACCCTTATTTGACAAAAATTTCAAAGCTGTACACTAATTTTTACAACAGTTATTGCGAAAATAATTTCTTTTGCAATTCCGACCTTTTTTCGCAATTATATTAACAATAAATGAGTATATCACACTTTGTAATACGTCATTTTAAAGCTTTTTCCATAATATCGAAGATATTTGTACTAAAAAAACCATAAGTTTCCCTGTTTTCCATTGATTTGAAAAAAAAGTGAAAAATGCCATTTTTTGACACTTAATTGTTTATAAATAAAAATGGCCGCCAGATCCTACGCAGGAAATAGTTACAATTTGCTCTTATAGGTATTACCTGTCGAAAAAACGCTTCAGTACCCTGGCTGTTCAAGTGTCACGGAAAAATCCTTATTACCCTGGACTACATGGAACTATTGGTAGTAGAAGAAAAGACAGAAAGCCAAAGACCAAGAAGAAGATATCCAGTCCAAATGAAAAATATGGTGGGAAAATCCTTAGATGAAGCTATCCACCTGTCACAGGATCTCAGTCAATGGAGACAGCAAGTGTTAACATTTGGAGTGTCAGCACACCCTGAAGTCAAGGAATGACAAGCGATGAAAATGTAGGAGTCATAACTATAAGTATATCTGTAAAGAGAAGTTTAGATAGAACATTATTAACACATTCACTTTAGATTTTGATCTGTGATTTCAAGAAAAAAAAATACAAATAAAATTTTGATTTTATTCTGTCTCCAAAGGTGACGAAATAACATGCATTTTTCTAATTACTTAAAAATCTTACCTGTTCATCATATGTATCACATTCGAGTACCCATTTGTTTTCATCATTCCTTTCCGCTGCCTGTCCTAAAATCCGATCAAACACATCCAGTATTTGGGCCCAATGCAGTAGTTCACATTTGCCAAATGTCCAGGACTGAATCTTTGACAGCTCCTCTAATAACTCTGTACGGGAGCATTGCTGCAATCTATCTATGAGTTCCTGACACTCCAAGGGAACTTCCGATGTACTTTTACGTACACGAGACCTGTCGATCTTCATTTTGAGCACTGAATATATTTACTTCATACTATAGGTAATACTACAAGCCTGAAAAGAAAACTTAAATTAGTTTCATTAGGATCACTCTAAATCAGGGGTGGGCAAACTTTTTTTAGTAAGGGCCACAAAATATTTTTGGCCTATTACCGAGGGCCGCAATATTTGTTACCTTAACATGTTCGAATTTTTAAATTTTTACTAATTTTGTTTACGGGTAGGGGGGGGGGCATAGTTAAATTAAATAAACATATTCAGTACAGTACAATTCAAAGATTATTCAAAAAAAAAATCAAGACCAAATATTGAAAAATAAGCCAACGGTGGCAAATTTTTACAGGCAGCTCCAAGAAAAAATTGATTTTGCAGTAGAACTCGTCAATGGATCATATGAAACAAAAAATTCAAAAATATTTTATTAGCTTATGACTTTCTCGAGGTGTTGACGCTATTGAGTTTTTTAGTTTGAGCGATTTTTGAGTTTTTGATATCAATCAAAATACCAGTCAAAATAAGGAAATTTTTGTAAAAAAGGGTGAAAATCAACATATGTATTATTGTTAACCAAAACATATCTCGACAGAGGTACCTCACAAAATGTCCAAAGAAAATCTATAAAAAATTTCAGGTAGATCTGTCAAGTAGGTAGTTTTTGAGTTACAATGTCCACCGCCTTTGAAAAAAGCAGTTTTGAGAAAAACGTGTTTGGTTTGACAACTTTTATTTCAATTTGTTTTTTGTCTGTCAAATCGTAGTATTAATTTACAAAAGAGACGGGAACAGCTGTTGAAAGTTTCTCACTACGCTCAAGCTACTGCAAAGCGAGTCGAAGGTGGGGATATTAAACATGCTTTACTTCCGGTAATTTTACTCCAGTCAAGCTGAAAACTTTAGAGAGTATTCTTGAAGTTTATTTATTTATTTATTTATGTACTTTCATTTAAAATAATAAAAAAAATCAAAAATTACAAACAAAAACATTTTTTAAACCGTACCCCTCCCCACTAAACAGCATTCGCACTTAATTAAGCATGGTATAATATTGGTCCCTCAAATATATATGTGTATCTACATATTTATTTATTTTTATTTTATCTCTGAACCTATTTCTTTTTCCCCAATATTGTTCTGAAGCTATTTCCTTTTGACATCTTATGCAATTTACTATTTTATTTCGGAATAAGCCACAATTTAAGTTTGAAATTAAATTTATTTGACGTTTCGATTTCCACTTCGGAAATCGTTATCGAAATACAAAACATTAATAAATTAAGCATTTATTTAATTAGTTTAATTTATTAATGTTTTGTATTTTGATAACGATTTCCGAAGTGGAAATGGAAACGTCAAATAAATTTAATTTAAAGCTTAAATTGTGGCTTATTCCCAAATAAAATAGTGAATTCTATTTTCACATTGCTATTAGTTTCCGAAATTCCGTGCTTTAATAGATGCAAACACGCATCATACGTAATATGCAACACGCGTCATTTAAATCAAAATAAACAAAGTTATAAATTTGAAAAATCTTAGATTCCCTTCATTGTTTTTGTTTTCTGTGAAAGTATTTTTTTTCTGATTCTGGCCTTGGTTAACTAGAACCTTTAGCCACGCAACTAGAACTTATCATTAACTCAGGTGTAATGTGTAGTGTGTGTGTTGAGTAAGTGTCTTGTTACTTTGCAAAGTCGACGTCATTGTCTTTGCAAAGAGACGCTAATTGTATCCGAACGTCTGCGGTCCCTCCGGTGAGTACACGTGAAAGTATTAAATAATATAAAAATATGCACGATGATTTAATCCTATTGAACGAATAATTAACAATATTAGTTATAATTGAAATGACGTTGGCGTTGACTAATTGCAAAACATTTTTGCACAATACCTGCTCATGGATTAAGCAGTCAAAAATAATAATGTTCTGAAAATTGTTCATGGACGTATTCTTTAAGTTTTCTTAACATTTGTTCCTCTTATTTTTGGTGCTCCGTCAGAGGTTACATTTACTAGGTTACAGCGGCAATTTAAAGTTTTCCAAACAGTTCCAGACTACTTCAAAAATATCGTTTCCATTTGTTGAAATTTCGTGGATTTCATTCACGGAGCCGACAAAAATCTGCCGGAAACCCAAATAATTGCCCGCGTTATGTTGAAAATTTGCGGAAAAATCACCCACTGCGAAATTGTTAATTAATAGCTGCATTATCTATATTTTTTATTTATTAATATTAGAACTATTTAAAAAAAATCTTTAAAAGCAAATCATCCACTTTTTTTTCGCGGGCCGCAAAAAAATGTGTAAAGGGCCGCATGCGGCCCGAGGGCCGCACTTTGCCCACCCCTGCTCTAAATGGTTGTTTAATCATGTCATGTCAATAAAATTTTTATCATTGTTTAGAATAAAATTTTATGACCGCTCATTATAAATGTTTGTTTTCAATACTTTGGTGTGATTCATACAGTAACATACAGTCACATAAGTATTGATAATACTTATGTTTATCAAATACAAATGATAGAATATAATAAGGTATCAGGTATACAAATGATAGGAAAATAATCAACAAGATTTCAGATTTTCTGTTTATCAACTGCAAAAGTTTATTGGAATTTTAATGCTTAGTGGGTATCACTTACTTCCAGCTTGCGATATGCATTGGTCTAAAAAGGACCTAGATAAAGTTGTGGAACATAAAAAGAAATTTCCATGTCTCCGACAACAATGAACTGAACAAAACTGATAAATTTGCCAATAGCCCAATAAAATAAAATAAAATCAAAATGTAATTCCGTACAGGTTGGAATAAATTTTTTATTAAAGTTTAGGTCAAAACAAAAGATATTTTCAAGAAAGTATATGATTCATATGAGGGGATCATTGTTTAAATAATTAAAAATTGGTAATTTTTGCACAAAATTTACTTTTTTAACTGCTCCGGCAATTTTTGTTTTTAATAAGGATTTTACAATTTTTTTCTGCAAAGATGAAGAAACAGTCTTTTATTTGAGACTTACTAAATTAAATTTGACCCATAATTTGTTTAAACAATTGTAAATCAAAATTGAAAAACAAATTTCCAAAAAAATATTATTTGCAATATAAATAAGCACTATAAAAATTACCATTTTTTCAATTGCAAAAACGCAGTTGTGGCCGATAGAGTATACAAGTTTTAAAGGTCTCATTTTGTTTTCTTTTATGTATATTTTCGATAAATGTATTGACAAATTAAAATTTTAATTAAACATCCTTTCAAAATGGCGCTTGAAAATTGGTGTAATTTGTTTAAAACTTGTTTTTTTAATAACATCACTGGGGTTAAAAATTTTGAAATTATTTTTCGATATTCGTGTTCTTGGTAGTTTTTGACACACTTACAAAAGAAAAAAATTTCTAGATCCATTTTTTGCCGAGATAGCTTTTCCAAGTATAAAAATTCATAATTTGTTTATTAATCAATATTAACATTTTAAAGTGAGTGAGTACATCTATAAACCCTACTACTTAACAATGTCATTTATACATAGAGTTAAAATTTTAGAATATTTTAAAAAATAATGATTTTCGTAGCGACCTTAACTGAAAACTTTTTGCATGAAGAGTGGTGCAGTAGTAGGTACTTTGCAATATCTCCGTTAATAATGGACCAATTTCATTGTTTTTTTTTTTAGTTTATGGTATCTTATAAAAATAGAAACATATAAATGACACTTTTAACAATAAATATCCGTCAATTTGTTAGAAACAATTTTTTCAAATTTTTGAAGTTATACTTCTTTGGGTGCGATTGAGAGTAAAATTTCATAATTCTGCGTGCATGCGCACACAGACAGTATGGTATAAACGTTATACGGGATCTGATTGTGTGTTAAAATCATCTGTCAATAATTGTTCAATATGGAGATTTTGGATAAACAAATTAATGTTGTGTATATTAGTTTTTATTGTTGTGATGGCAGAGAAAAATGCAAGTTTATAATATTGTAGTGACTTTTTAAATAGTTTTTAAAAGCGACAGGTACGTAATAATTGTAAATGTTTCAGTATCCTAATTAAAAATTTCATAGGTAGGACCTACCTATTTGGAAAATTTAAAAAGAACCTACTAAAATAGTATGTAATGCTTTGATTTACATAATTTGATTACCATCAAAATTTCTATCAATATTCACCTAATATATTGTTTTCTTACTCTATGTTTTGTTGTATTCTAATATTTCTTTCAATTCTAAATAATTTCAATTCAAAATCAAAATAATTTGGTTAAATTCAGAACCATCAAAAGTTTAATCCGTTTCGTTAGTTGATCTTCGCACATGATGACACATGGTCTCCGTGGGTAAAAGTTTAAGGTGAATGAATTTCAATACTAACTGCGCTGATAAGCGGGTTCGAACCCCAATGGAAACTTTTATTTTTTTTATACATTTTATGATTGTAAGTTTATTATATAATTTTGTTTTCAGAAAATACGTATTTCGTTAAAATTTTTTCCTACATTGTTCAGAAATCATTTGTGGCATTTTTCAATGTGTTTGTGTGTGTTTTATTCTTTTATTATTTTAATTTTTGGCACTGTTTTAATAAAAATTTTTGAGAAGTAGTAAGTATTAAAATTAGTTTAATATTTAAATAAAATATAAATAAACTGTTTAAAGTATATTAATTTCGTTGAAATCATGTAATAGAAAGTATAACTTCTTACGTGCGTACAAAGTACACACACATTCCTTTTTTTCTCTAGATGTTATAAATAAAAGTTGACACAAAAGATTTTTTATAAAAAAACATACTACTGAATTAGCATTAAAAATTTGTTAAAGACTTTTTTCTTTGTTCAATATTAAAATATATATGTATTTTACATTTAATTTTATAATCTTTTTGACAGGTAATACACTAAAAATTGTGTATATTTGTTAATTTATATTTACTTATATACATTCATTTATATAGAGGTTGTCCTCCATTTTTTTATAAATTATATTTTGTATTCACATTATCTTTACGAGATTTTGCCCATGATTTGTACAAATAAAAAAGTTTTTATGATTCTTTAACAAAATTTTACTATTTTGGTAAATTTTTAAAATAAAAATTTATTTTTATCTACTCTTTTGTGATTATCTTTGGTGTCAACTTTTATTTATCACAATACTAGAGAAAAAAAAATTCTTTGAAAAAAAAATTGTTTATAACTAGTCAATGATTATTTATGGCAAAAAAGGGTCATGCAGATGTTATTATTTTTATAAGCTACCCCAAATTAAAAGAAAACATTGAAATTGGCCCATTATTAACTGAGATATTGCTTCTCCTCCGCCAATTTTCAGACAAAAAGTTTTCATTTAAGGTGCTACCAATATCATCATTTTTCAAAATATTCTACAATTTTTAATATGTGTATAAATGACTTTGTTAAGTATTAAGGTTAATAGAAGTACTCACGCACTTTAAAATGTTAATATTGATAAATAAACAAATTATGAATTTTTAAACTCGGCAAAAAAAAGATCTATGATTGAAAAATAATTTCAAAATTTTTAATCTCGGTGATGTTATTAAAAAACCAAGTTTTAAACAAATTACACCAATTTTCAAACGCCATTTTGAAAGGGTGTTTGATTAAAATTTTAATTTGTCAATACATTTATCGAAAATATACATAAAAGCAAACAAAATGAGACCTTTAAAACTTGTATATTCTGTCGGCAACAACCGCGTTTTTGCAATTGAAAAAATGGTAATTTTTTATAAACAAATTAAATATCTCATAAACTACTCAATATTTATCAACCAATTTTTTTGTCAATTTATAGTGATATCATAGCGCAACTTCTTCTGCAACACAAAATATTTTATAGTGCGTATTTATATTGCAAATAATATTTTTTTGGAAACTTGTTTTTCAATTTTGATTTACAAGTATTTAAAAAAAATTAAAGGTCAAATTTAATTTAGTAAGTCTCATATAAAAGACTATTTCTTCATCTTTGCAGAAAAATATTGTAAAATCTTTAATAAAAACAAAAATTGCCGCAGCAGTTAAAAAAGTAAATTTTGTGCAAAAATTACCGGTTTTTAATTTAAACAATGATCCCCTCATATGAGTCATATACTTTCTTGAAAATATCTTTTGTTTTTACTTAAACTTTGATAAAACATTTATTCCAACCTGTACGGAATTACATTTTGATTTACATGTACAGTCGAGTCCGCGAATCTTTACCCGTGCGTCATCATTTAAAGCATACGAAATAAGTCGATGATAAGTCGGAAAATATCTTTTGTTTTGACTACTAGTACAGTTTAGAAGACCAAAAATAATCATTTTTTCAAGATTTTTTTTCTCAGAACCTTTATTAAAAATGAACATAAAACTTTTTACATATTAATATCTAACTCTTTGAGAATACGAAAAATAAATCTTTTTTCATTTATGCACGTACACTAATATAGTAGAGGGCGCCAAAATCAAGGCCTCAAAAAAAAAGTAGTTTCGATGGCGGACAGTTAATCTCACGATTGGGATCTCTGAAACAAAAAAGTCGTACGGCATTTGAAAAAGGAAGGTTTCTTACGTGACAATTTACCACCGTTAGTGAAAAATTCCGCAAAAAAAAGATTTTACGGAAATTTGTAAAATTTTTGTGAAAAAATCGCTCGTTTTTCTTCAGTGTTTCATGTTTAAAAAATATTTATTTTTTATTTTTTGATCAAATTGTGGTAAATTGTCACGTAAGAAATCTTCCTTTTTCAAATGCAGTACGATTGTTTTGTTACAGATATCCCAATCCTGAGATTAACTATCCGCTATCATTTTTCGAGGCCTCGAATTTTGCGCCCTCTACAATATTAGTGTACGTGCATAAATGAAAAAGGATATATTTTTTGTATTTTATAAGAGTTACATATTAATATGTAAAAAGTTTTATGTTCATTTTTAATAAACGTTCAGAGAAAAAAAATTCTTGAAAAAAATGATTATTTTTGGTCTTCTAAAGTGTACTAGTACCTTAAACTTTGATAAAACATTTATTCCAACCTGTACGGAATTACATTTTGATTTACATGTACTATTGTATGTATGTCCATTATTTTCACTCGTGATTTAACGATATTTACAATAAGGAATTTTTGCTCACAATTTATCAGTCAACGGACAAATGGTTGCTTGTTTTGGGCGGCACTCTGCAAAGCTGCTCATAAAGGGAAAATCTGTGTGGTTTGGTTTTAACCCTTAAGTACTAACATCTTAAATCAATGGCGTAAACACTAACTAACCGCCTGACAGACGGGTTTAACATTTTAGTGGTAATTTTTGTTTTTGTTAAATATTTTAATGCAAAAAAATATCTCGATGACTTACTGAAAGTATTGATTATCTAAAAACACAGTAATTAATCTAGTTTTTCTGTATTTACTAAAATAAAAAGCATTATAACAAGAATGGAAGGATTGTTTGCGTACCTTTTTACTCCTGAAAAAAAGTGTGATAAAAATTAAACAAATTAAAGAATCTTAATAAAAATTTATAATCGAGTTAAACAAAGAGTAAAAAAAATGAAAATAAAAAGGTTTTTAAAAAATGTTAAAACAAAAAAAAAACTGACAGGTACTATAGTTAGTACAGTGGAGCAATGGTAGTCAGTGGCGACGGTTCTTAGACATTACTACGGTTGCCTAAATCGACTAACCAATGAACATTAAGGGTGAGATTACGTCACGAGAGTTTACTGTCATTTGAATCGTAATATGATTTTTTTCGAATCCTGAGAAAACCAAGTATTTTAGAAAAATTTAAACGCAGGATGCAAGATTACATTATTACCGAGGACGGAAAGCCTCTTAGAATAAACAAGCAGATTCTATTGAATGAAATATTTGAAATTAAATATCACACTTCTCTTTTATTTTCAGCCCTGTAACTTATTAAAATAAACATTATAGAAGTTTTCAGGGACTTTCAGCCCTCGGTAATAATGTAGTCTTTCATTCTGAGTTTAATTAAAAATATTTATTAGTTTTCTCAGGATTCGAAAAAAATGAATACGATTAAAACACATTGAGAATTTTGACATGCGTCAAAATTTTGCATTAACTCAATGTAAAATTCTGAACTGTTGAATTCCAGCTTCCCTAATAATTATTGTACATCAAAAGACATTAGAAACTATTTGCAATTCCAAAATTTTGTAAAAATGTAATACATTTTAGTTTTCAGCCCAAACTTAGGCCACACACAATGCAATAATGTTCACATTTTTGAACTGTCAATATTTTTATTTTATCATCTATTGTTTAAAAAAATACAGTTGATAAGATACCCTCAGTTGAGGAGAAAGGATTAATAAACATTTTTTTATTCAGTCAATGGTGTGAGCATTGTCAGTTAAATAGTAACGTGTGGCCTTACTTTTACACGCATACCTATTGTGGCAAATGTATCATATTTTTCACAATTTTGGAATGCATTTAAATCGTAGGACAATTTTAACTTTTGATTTTAATACAGATTTTAACTCTACAAGTATTCTCTCGTGACTTTTGATGTAAAATAATTAGGGAAGCAGGAATTCAACAATTCAGAATTTTACATTGAGTTTCCTATGACCCTTTTTACGATTCACCACCCGGTATAAGATAAAATGTGTACTATTTGTCTAATTATTTCATAATAACACAAATAATACACATATATACACAATAACACACATTCAATGATCGAAAATCATTTAAAAATATGAGAATGTAAACTCTTGTGACGTAAAGTCAAAAATATAAGTCTCCCCACCACCGTCGGACAAGACAACCGTAATAAAGTCTAATAACCGTGGTCAGTGGCAACATTTTCATCACAAAATGATTCCACTTCGCTTATGTCGTCTTCTACCTCATCAAACCATTTCAAAAGAGTTTCGTCAGAGTCTTTATTCCCTTATTTGATGTTTTTTACGAACTGGGGGTAATGACGAACTGAGCATAAACACTAACACCCCGTCTATTAGACGGAAATCACACTTTGAGCCTAAATATCTTTCGAATAACAACCTGCAGCAAATTGCCGAATTCAATACTACTAAAGAACAACCCAACTTGAAAAGTCATAAACGGGTGACCTTCAAAATTTTGTAGGAAGGGAAATATCCCACTTTCGACAAGCGATGCCGTCTGAGAGACGGGGTGTTAGTACTTAAGGGTTAAAATACTATGTTTTATGCGGTTCTGAGGGATATCTTTTTTAATTCATACCATATAGTGGAGTCAAACCTGAGGGACAGGAAAATGAATTTACCTTAGATTCACAATTAATTATAGACCTTCTCTCTGTATCGGGTATTCTTTGATAACTCCTTCTCCACTTATGCTGTTTCACATTCATTAAGAAAAACATATTTTCTTAACTTGCACTGTACGAGAAAATCTTATATCAGAATGCCCATTGTAAGATAATTGGATAAATTGGAGAGGAATAACCTTGCTTACCGTCATAAATAAAATTTGCATGACCAACACGGTTGAATTTCGAGCAAATCAAGCAGGTTTTAAACCAGAATCTTCCTGCATAGATCACATTAATACTGTGAGGGTGATAATGGAGCACTCGGTTGAATGGAACACACCTCTATACATGGTTTTTGTTGATATCGAACGTTCCTTTGACAGCCTATCTCATGATGCTATATGGAAAATTTTAGAGCTAAGAAACATTCCCCATAAAATAATTCCCATTATAAAATCAATGTACGCTGAGGCGACGTGCAGCGTGACACACAATGGGATCAACAGTGACGAATTTGACGTACTTACTGGAGTTAGACAGGGATGTGTGCTTTCTCCGTTTCTGTTTAACATAGCTCTAGACTATGTTCTCTCCAAACTAGACTTCGACACAAAGGGATACAATGGATGTTAACCACACGCCTAAGTGATCTAGAATACGCCAACGATATCTGCCTGTTAGGACAAAGGTTCCAGGATGTGGCCGACCAATTGGAAACACTATCCACTGAGGCCAATAAAATAGGTTTAAAAATCGATATTAGTAAAACCAAATCCATGAGAATAAACGCAAGGAACAACACGCTATTTAATATCGACAACATGCAGATTGAAAATGTGGAAAACTTCACGTACCTTGGAAGTGTCATAACAGAAAGCGGAGTTACAGAAAACGATACTCGTCTGAGGATACAAAAAGCTCAACAAGCATTCAGCATGCTTAACCCTGTTTGGAGGTCTGGGGAATATACTACAAGGACAAAAATCCGAATATTCCAGTCAAATGTTATGTCTGTTCTACTCTATGGATGTGAAACCTGGAAAGTGACAAAATCCCTTACAGACAAATTGCAGGTCTTTGTTAACAAATGTCTATGAAGAATTGTCCGTATTTTCTGGCCAAACACCATCAGAAACGAAAATCTGCTACACCTGACCCAACAAAAGAGGGTAGAAAATGAAATAAAATCCAGAAAGTGGGGGTGGATAGGTCACACACTCCGAAAAGATAGTTCCAGTATTGCAAAAACTGCCCTAGAGTGGAATCCCCAAGGAAAAAAAAGAGGTCGCCCAGCACAAACTTGGAGAAGATCCATCATGGACGAGATAAGAAGTCAAGGAAAGTCTTGGAATGAGGTGAAGACCCTAGCGCAAAATAGAACCCGATGGCGCGTTTTCACTGAAGCTCTATGCTCCACTTAGGAGTTCAAGAACATTATATATAAGATAATTGGGAAGAAAAACAGAGGCGAGTTTGATCATGCGTTCAAAAACAAAGAGACAACAATAGTAAGGTGGAATGACAATTCCGTGGTTACTGTAGCAAGTAATCATGTCACAATGATAAATGGGAAAAGATACAACCGAAAATAATGTAAGGAAAATTCAATACCTCAACTCAATATGATAAATGAATATAAACGACATATGGGAGGCGTCAATCTGCTTGATAATTCAGTAGGAGACTACAGAATATGCGTAAGAGGTAAGATGTGGCGGTGTCCCCTTTTTTCAATCTAATTAACTGAACTATTATAAATTCATGAAGAATTTACATTTCTACATGGATTGCTATTTTGCATTACATTTGTCTTTGCAAGCACAAAATTCTGAAGTAGAAGAAATCATAGATTCAACACCATTAACTTCTGCATGGGGTCATCCTTCTAAAGAAAATTTACTGTCTGATGTAAGATATGACCAGATTGGTCATAATATTGAATGTGAACATGATGGTCGAAGACGTAGATGCAGAGTATGAAAAACCGACTCAGTTTATCTCTGCGTCAAATGTAAAGTACACTTTTGCATACCAGCTGTTTTGGTGAATTTCTTAAGAAAATAATTTCAAAACAATTTCATTTTTCCATACCTATTACTACATGTCACATAATTACATAATAATACATTATTTTCTTCTTTTATATAGGCAGTACTGCCTGTTTTTCTTCAACGGTGCCTTTCATTCTGCCCCTAAGGTCATTCCATCTTTTCCTTGGGCGTCCTATACTTCTCCTGCCTAAAGGTGACTTGTCCCTGGCTATTCTTACTATCCTTGATTCAGACAACCTGCTTATGTGCTCATTCCACTCTTCTTTTCTGTTCTTTACCCGGGTATTTATATTGTCTACCCCACATATGCGTCTGATTTCCTCACTTCTTACCCTATCCTGTAGTCCTTTTCCAGCAATCCTTCTTAAGATCTTCATTTCGTTGGTTTCCAGATGTCCTCGTGTTTTGCTTGTATCTGGTCTTGTTTCGGCCGTGTAAGTCATAACTGGCCTAATAACTGACTTATACAGGGTGTCCCGAAAAGAATGGTCATAAATTATACCACACATTCTGGGGTCAAAAATAGTTCGATTGAACCTAACTTACCTTAGTACAAATGTGCTCACAAAAAAAGTTACAGCCCTTTGAAGTTACAAAATGAAAATCGATTTTTTTCAATATATCGAAAACTATTAGAGATTTTTTATTGAAAATGGACATGTATAATTCTTATGTCAGGAACATCTTAAAACAAAATTATAGTGAAATTTGTCCACCCCATAAAAAATTTATGGGGATTTTGTTCCCTTAAACCCCCCCAAACTTTTGTGTACGTTCCAATTAATTCATTATTGTGGTACCATTCGTTAAACACAACGTTTTTAAAACTTTTTTGCCTCTTAGTATTTTTTCGATAAGCCAGTTTTTATTGAGATGCGGCTTCTTTTTCAATATATTTACGTAAAAATTTTATGGGGGTTTTGTTCCTTTAAACCCCCCTAATGTTTGTGTACGTTCCAATTAAACTATTATTGTGGTACCATTAGTTAAACACAGTGTTTTTAAAACTTTTGTCTCTTAGTCTTTTGTTCATAAGTCACCTTTTATCGAGATGTAGCTTCTTTTTCAAAATATACCTAAAAATGTAAATTATAAATAAATTTTCAGATTATTAACAGGTCTCTATAACCGTACTTAACCATATACAAATATGTGGTGGATTCGACAAATATTCAAAATATCTCGATAAACACTGGCTTATCGAAAAAGTACTAAGAGGCAAAAAAGTTTTAAAAATAATGTGTTTAACTAATAGTGCCACAATAATAATTTAATTAAAACGTACACAAAAGTTTGGGGGGGTTTAAGGGAACAAAACCCCCATAAAATTTGTATGGGGTGCACAAATTTTACTTAATTTTTTTTTAAGATATTGCTGTCGTAAAAATGCCACATGTCAATTTTCAATAAAAAATCTCTGAGAGTTTTCGATATATGAAAAAAAATCGATTTTCATTTTGTAACTTCAAAGGGCTGTAACTTTTTTTGTGTGCACTATTGTATATAGGTAAGTGAGGTTCAATCAACCTATTTTTGACCCCAGAATCTGTGGTATAATTTATGACCAATCTTTTCGGGACACCCTGTATATTCGGGCCTTTGTTTCCAATCTTAGGTGTTTGTTTTTCCAAATTGTGTCGTTTAGGCATCCGGCCGTTCTACTGGCTTTAATTATTTGGTCTTTTACCTCTTCTTCGATATTGTTTTCCGCTGATAGATTAATTCCCAAATATTTGAAAGTCATTACTTGTTGTACAATTTGATTGTCTAACAATAATACATAATTACATAATAATATAATAACATAATATAAGACAAGAGAAGAAAATAATAAAGGGAAAAACAATAAATAAAATAAAGCTTAGCAAGCTAATAATAGACGCTGCAGTGAGAAAATGGAATATATACAAAAAAGCAACTGAAAGAAGGCGTATTATCTAGCTATTCAAAAAACTGATAAGCAATAAAATGTACACTGATAAAAAAGAGATGACAGACTTGGATAAAGAAAACAGAAATGTCAGAGAAAAAAGGAAAACAAACAGAGAAACGAAATAAAACAGAAGACACGAGAAATACCACATTTATTGGTACATGGAATAGGGTGGGCCGAAAAAAACTTTTTATTTTATTTCGCGTTGCTATACCGCGGAAAAGTTGCTACTAGGATAGAGTTTTAAATTACAAAAATAATTTTTCAAATTGGTTGATATCTTCCGGTCGCGCATTGGTCGTATAATATAAAAAAGTTTGTTGTTTTTGAAATTTTTATTGCATTGTTATTGCAATTCAGTTGTTTTTTTTTTTATTTAAATCTTGTGCCTGGCATATGAAAAGTAGGGCCGTTAAATTGGTTTTATATTATAGTCCAAGGCGCATCTGTTTTGAGATGGACGTTGAGAGGTGACTCAAATTTTTTTGCAGAAATTGCTTGAAAATAACTCAAATAATAATGTTTGAGTTATCCTCTCACTCAAAATGGTCCGGAACATTGTTTAAATAATCAAAATGTCAAAATATGAAGGAAAAATTCGATTATTTTCTTCGTTTTTTGATTATAACTTTAAAACTATTCATTTCTGAGAAAAGTTGTACTAACATAAAAGTTGCGTAATTAAATTTCCTACAATACAGAATTGGTTAAAAATTTAAAAATAGTCACCCTTGTTGCAAAATAGCAATAATTGCGAAAGAAACCATACAAAAACAAGTATTCGCATTTTACGTTTTTCAACCAGTTACGCTAGACTTAGGACCTTCATATTTTACTCAGAAAAACTTTATGATATAGTAAAACAACACTGTAAATTTCATTAAGATCGGCTTAACAGATTTTGAAAAATAAATTTTGCAATCCAGATTTCGCAAAAAAAAATTCATTTTTTTTAAATGTTGCAGGACTGAAAATAAAGCAGATATCAATTTGAGTTTTTTTTTGGTTATAGAAGTGTACTGTAGCTTTCATTTGCAATTTGCAAAATTAAAATCGATTAATTACCACGGCGTCAGGAAATTTTTTAAATAAACATTTATTTTTGGTGCTACGCGCAGGACAGCGGTGTTCGATTCACACAAGTTCATTTTCACCAAAATTTCTTCCAATCTTTATCTAATATATTATTTTTTGACTCTATATTTTGTTGTATTTTAATATTTTAATTCCACAAAAATCAAACTAATTTTATTATTGTTTGTGAAATATTGTTTAAACAATTGCATATGTTTAAAAATAATAAACTTTTATTCTCTAAGTTAAAATATATGAACAAAGAAAGTTTTTGCTAAAAAAGTGTTATTTCAAAAGATAGAGTAAGTGTTTTTATTTTGCAATAAACAAATTTATTTATTTATATCGAAATGTAATAAAAATTAAAATGTATCAATCATTATCAAAGGTCATTGGAATGCCCAATCAGAGCAAACTATCCGCTGTCCTGCGCGTAGCACCAATAATTAATGTTTATTTAAAAAAAATCCTGACGCCGTGGTAGTTAATCGATTTTAATTTTGCAAATTGCAAATGAAAGGTACAGTACACGAAAAAAAAATTCAACTTCCTTTCTGCTTTATTTTCAGTCCTGTAACAATTTGAAAAAATGATTTTTTTTTTGCGAAAGCTCGATTGCAAAATTTATTTTGCAAAATCCATTGAACCGATCATAATGAAATTTACAGTACTGTTTTACTATATCATAAAGATTTTCTGGGTGAAATATGAAGGTCCTAAGTGTAGCATAAATGGTTGAAAACATAAAATGCCAATACTTGTTTTGTATGTTTTTTTCGCAATTATTGCTATTTTGCAACAAGGGTGTATTTTTTAAATTTATAACCAATTCTATATTGTAGGAAATTTAATTACGCAACTTTATGTCAGTACAACTTTTCTTGGAAATGAATACTTTTAAAGTTATAATCAAAAAACGAAGAAAAAAATCGAATTTTTCCTTCATTTTTTGACATTTTGATTATTTAAACAATGTTCCGGACCTTTTTGAGAGGGAGGATAACTCAAATATTATTATTTGAGTTATTTTCAAGCAATTTCTGCAAAAAAATTTGAGTCATCTCTCAACGTCCAAATGTACTAATATTTTTACAGATGCGCCCTGGTCTATTATTAAAAACGTTGTATTTTCAAAGAAGAAAATAGCAAAAAACGATATTTTTTAATATTTCATGGACGATGCGCGACCGGAATATGTCAATATATCTTTTTCTCTTTGCTTTATTTTAATCCTGACCCCTCAAGGAAAGATGTACGCGGTATAGCAAAGCGGGATAAAATATTTTTGTGTTTTTAAAAAAAATTCAAAAACAACCAATTTTTCAAACTTTACGACCAATGCGCGTCCGGAAGATATAAACCAATTTGAAAAATTCTTTTTGTAATTTAAAACTCTATCCCAGTAGCAACTTTTCCGCGGTATAGCAACACGAAATGAAAAAAAGTTTTTTTCGGCCCACCTTAACATGGAATGTAAGAACATTATACAAAATAAGCAAATTAGAACAAGTGAACAAATACAGAGAGGGGCTAAATTATGGAATAAATTAATTTTATCTAAAATGGACCACTTTGGAGAAAAATCGCGAAACAGGTCGATTTTTATTTTTAAATTACAATTTTTTTGCATATATTTCATACTAGTGACGTCATCCATCTGGGCGTGATGACGTAATCAATGATTTTTTTAAATGGGAATAGGGGTCGTGTGGCACCTCATTTGAAACGGTGTTCAATTCTCTATTCAGTTATATAAATAATATCATTATTTATAGAGGGTGACCAAAAAAATAATTTTTGAATTAAATTAATTGACGCAAAAAGAAGAATGTATGTAATTTATTTAACTAAAAATACATTGTATTGCTGTCAGTAAATAGAAAAAAATGCTTATTTCACAAATAAACATTTCTTTTCGCTTCAATTAAATCACAAACAGCCTCCCACCTACCACTTGGCAGTTTGAACATTTAATTTAAGCGAAAAGCAATGTTTATTTGCCAAATAAACATTATTTCCTATTTTCTGAAAGTGATAGAATGTATTTTGAGTTAAATAAATTGCATACATTCTTCTTTTTTCGTCAATTAATTTAATTCAAAAATTTATTTTTTGGCCACCCTGTATAAATAATGATATTAATGTTTATATTATTGAATAGATAATTGAACACCCTTTCAAATGAGGTGCCACACGGCACCTATTCTCATTTAAAAAAATCATCGATTACCTACGTCATCACGCCCAGATGAATGACGTCACTAGTATGAAATATATGCCAAAAAATTGTAATATAAAAATCAAAATCGACCTGTTTCGGGATTTTTCTCCAAAGTCGTCCATTTTAGAGAAAATTAATTTATTCCATAATTTAGCCCTTCTCTGTATAAGGACAAAGATCAGGCAGTATAAATATGTTACAATATCATACATAGCCTCTCTTTATCCAGTAAACAACAATTATTGGTATTCCCTAAAAACATAATAATATGGCAGAGGTTATATCTCAATGAGTTAGAAAGACTACTAAGTATGTAGCAACGTAGCTGTTGCAATAACGAAACCAAATAAGCATGCCTACATTCCTGACTCTTATATTGGGATATCATTAGTTTCTTGAAAACATTTGAATGCTTAATCGAAAAGACTTCAACACTGGCTTGAAACCAAAGAAAAATTGCCTAAATATCAATTAAGATTCAGAAAAAATTTCTCAACATGTGGGGCAGTAGCACATTGTAGTAACAGGCATATCCCATTATAGACCAGCTTTCGATTTATAGATCACTGAACATTTTATTTTTTTTTTTCAACCTTAAAATTTGTTTAAATTTAAAGAAAAATTTAAGGTTTTTTAGGCTGTAGTAAACTGAAAATTATACTTTTTACTGTATGTATTATATGTATATTTACAATATCCTTTTAATAAACAAATTATAAATATCGAACAAATTTGCTGACTTCATTTAGACTGACACATTTAATAATAATATTTTACTGGATTATTCTTGTTGAGTAATGTTTATTATAAACTATATTTGTGAATAAATCTTGGAAATTGAAATTGTTGAATCGTCATTATAAGTTTTATTTTACTGATCTATTAATAGTAAGTCATATTTTAAGGAATGTTATTTTGGATAATAAAAATATAAAAATAGAGTAAATAAAATGATTGTGAAATAATGTGGACAGAGCTCTTGAAGCAATTTATAGGTGGAAAGTTTATTCCATTAAAAATTTTAAAATTTTTGTAGAAGTAGCAGATACTGTTATAATTTTCACTTTTACACAATCCTTTTGATACCCTAGGTATCTGGGATGAGTGAATTTTCCCCCTTAGAGGGAGTGTGGACCGTATGGCTAAATCTGGATAATAATAATAATATATTATATCCCACTCAATACTATTATTGATATTTTTTTCTTTGAACTCTTTTTTTCCATTTGTATTTTAGTAAACAGAGACACTTATACACTAAGGGATATTTCCGAGTAATTTTGACAGACAGACTCACCATTCAAATACAAATGACTTTGTAACAAGCTTAAGATTAAGGTTTTCTAAACTATCTAGATAGGTACTATACTAACTATACATCACTAGCTATATTTTTACAACTCAATATTGTGTGTTCTATACTTCTGGTTATGCTTATTTGAAATCAGGGTGTAGATACTGGCTCTTATGAATAAAAATGAAAATTTAGTTTATACTCCAAATTTTAAAGTAAATACTCCACGTGGTATGAATAAACAATAGAAGCATATACCCTGTTTGAGTAGGTAATCTTATGTATACGAAATTTACAATCAAAATGGAGTAAAAATAACCCTTGTTGAGCTGCCCCCCCCCCCTTGCAAAAATTAAAAAACAAATAGCCCTGATTTATGAGCTTTCATATTCCGCAAACTAAAAATTTTGAGCTCGTTCCACTGAGCAGGAATTTAATACTTTAGTGGGGGGACTGAGTCAGCCCCCCCCCACTACTTAAAATAGGAATATTGAATCGGTTTTTGCGGCAGAATTAAGAGCTATTTATGAGCTCTTGAAATTATATAGTTTCGATTTTTGAGCTCATCTCCTTCACCCCCAAACAACCCTTTAATTGATTTAACTTAAGAGAAAATTGCTGAGAAAACTTAAAATATATCGTATTGCGGATATAATCCCTATAGCTTATCTACTCTAAGAATAAGCTATTAAATCACGTGCATTTCGATTATTGAGCTACAACCCCTTCGCAAGAAAACCACCCTATCTTCCCGGCTTAAGAGAAAGTTGTACTTAAAATGCATTAAATTAATGATTTGGCGACTACGTATCATTTAATAATTTATAAGCTCCCAAATTACGCGCATTTAGATCAGTAAATTGCAATTTATTTTGTATAGTGCAGTCATTGATGGTAAAAATCAATGATTACCTTCAATTTCGGTGAACCTTCATCGATTTTCACGAAAATTGGTCAGTGGTTAGAGGATACCTAAAGAAACAAAGGTGACATGGTACAACCTTGCGCCTTTACCCTGAGGGTGGATACCGCCCCTTCTCGGGGGGTGAAAATTATTTTATAAAAAATAACTGCACAAATCAATAAAAGAACAAATTAAAAGCAAAATTTATTATAAAAAGTTATTAAAATAAGTCAATACTTTTTAAGTTATTAAAGATCAAAGATTTTAATTATTCGTGAAAAAAATGCATGTTTTGAAGCGGTTTTTCGTAAATCACTGAAAAACTAAAAAAAAAGCTTTTACAAAAAAGTTAATAGTAGTTTAATTCGTATAGCTTATATTCTAAGAATAAACTCTTAAATCACGCGCCTTTCGATTATAGAGCTACAACCCTTCGCAAGAAAACCATCCCATATTCCCGGCTTAAGAGAGAGTTGTACTTAAAATAATTTAAATTAATTATTTGGCGACTACATATCGTTTAATAATTTATGAGCTCGGAAAATATACGCATCTCAATTATTGAATTGCCATTTTCTTTCTATAGTGCAGTCACTGAAGGTAAAAATCAACTATGACCTTCGATTTCGGTAAATCTCCATTCATTTTCACGAATTGACAATAACAACTTGCGGTTTTAGCCTGGGGTATATGTCACCCCTTCTCGGGGGTGAAAATTACTTTATTAAAAATAACCCCACAAATCGAGAGAGGGGCAAATTTTAAGCAAAATTTGTTATATAATGTTATTAAAATAAATCAATACTTTTTGAGTTAATAAAGATCAAATATTTTAATTTTTGTGAAAGAAAATGCATGCTTTAAAGCGATATTTCATAAATAACTCAAAAACTGTAAGTTTTTACAAAAAAGTTTTCATCACTAAAATTGAAGCTAATAAAAAATATAATAAATTGCTTACTTGAAAAACCCTTTAATGTTAATTTAAAGTAAGTTATTGATAATTAAATGTATATTTTTTTCTGCGACTGTTCAAATCTAAGGATTCAAGCTTAAATAACGGGAAAGAGATGCATTTTATAACACTTAGGTACTAAATACTTGTCAAAGTACTTAGAAATACCTATCAAAAATGAGCTCCAGAAAAAGTTGATAGCATCAAAATTTATACTTATAAAGTATACAGCTATAAAACTATATTACATTTAATCTTTCAAATACTTTATTTTTTTAGATCATATTTAAAATAATAACTCCAACAATACTCGATTGATGTAAAAAATGATAGATAACGAAATTTGAGTTTTTTTTTATTAGCAAAGATTTTACTTGTCTTTTGATTTATGTATGAATCAAAATAACGAAGATAGAAACGTTTAAGCCTAAATTTTACTATGAGAACAATGTAACTGGAGCCCTTTAACCTATTATCCTAAAAAATAAAGTATTTGAAAGATTAAGCCGGTACTTTATGTCACGGCTGACAGCTGGTTAGTTAACCGGAGTTTAATCGGGACCTCTTTAGGGTCTCTTGCGTTGTAATAAATGCAATTACAGGTATTATTATGATTATAAATAAGAATAATACTTATAATAATACTTATAATTACTGAAAAGATCGCCAAGTACAGAGATCTGGAAATTCAAATACGGAGACAATGGAGAATGCAAAGTACCCAGACGATACTGATTATTATGTCTACTACTGGAGTCATTTCGAAGACCCTCCTCGAAAGCATAAAAAAGCTGGGTCTTAAGGGGTCATATACGTTTCTCGAGCTTAAAAAGTAGTCTAAATGTAATGATAAATTGTACGAAAACTATTGGGCTAATTGATTTCATTTTTTTTTTAATTTTAAAGGTGGAGCATAAAACATATGTTAAAAGTTAAAAAATAATTAAAAACATGGCGGCTGCGTCCAGTGGTTTGAACATGTTTTTTTGGTCAGGTCAAACGGTGGGCATGATAACTACTTAACCGTTCGTCCGATTAACGTAATTTTTGGCATACATATTCTAAATTAGATTCACTATCGTGTGACGAGAGCTTATTTGATTAAATTTAACCATTTTCAATAGCAATAAAAAAAGACAATTTTTTTGGTGAAAATTACGACTTTTTTTTTAAATTTTGACCATTTCCGTAATTTTTTTTTCTTCTTAAATTCCTCTCGTCACACGAGAACTATGACTCTAAAAAATGATAAAAATTAAACAATTTTTGTTTCAGATAAATATTACGAGCTGAATCATGCCCACCGTTTGACCTGAAAAAAAAAACACGTTCTACATCATTGGAGGCAGCCGCCATGTTTTTAATTATTTTTAAGTTTTAACACATGTTTTATGCTCATTAAGAGTCCACCTCTAAAATTAAAAAAAAAAATGAAATCAATTAGCCCAATAGTTTTCGTACAATTTATCACATTTAGACTACTTTTTAAGCTCGAAAAACGTATATGACCCCTTAATGAACATCTTTATAAGACCATGCAGAAAGCAGTACTACTCGCAACAGCCGGATGTGTACGAAAATTTTTGGGAGATACACCTGCATACCAAGTCACCTAGGGCTCGATAACACTGAAAGAGTCCCACCAGAGCTCAATCCTTTTCGATACCGTAGCTATCTGGGATGAGTCAATTTTCCCCTTAGAGGGAGTGTGAGCCGTATGGCTAAATCTGGATACTTATAATTGCATTTATTACAACGCAAGAGACCCTAAAGAGGTCACGATTAAACCCCGGTGAACTAACCGGCTGTTAATCGAGACATAAAGTATCGGGCCTAAATGTAATACAGTTTTAGAGCTCTTGAAATTACCTTTCAAATAGTTGGATGTGCCTGATATCATAAAAATTAACAGAGTGATTAAAAAAAAATTCATTTTTTTTGTAAAAATTTTTGGAGTATAAATTTTGATCCTATCAACTTTTTCTGGAGCTCATTTGATAGGTACAGTAGAGCGTCGATTATCCGAATGTCAATCAACCGAACGACCGGTTATAAGAACTCCCGACTCCCGC
The DNA here is from genome assembly GCF_917563875.1 of Diabrotica virgifera virgifera. Taxonomy (NCBI): domain Eukaryota; kingdom Metazoa; phylum Arthropoda; class Insecta; order Coleoptera; family Chrysomelidae; genus Diabrotica; species Diabrotica virgifera. Next base: position 10,161,920 of record NC_065452.1, on the reverse strand, counting down.
ACTCGAGTACCCAGCAAGCATTAGTAATTTTCTTCAATATTGTATCCAAAAATATGTAGTTGCAAAGACTGCACTTTTTTGTTTAATTGCTATTTGTCATTATCAATATATAAATAAATATGTAGGTATATAAATATGGCTTTTATTCACTTGTGGATAAATATGTATGACTATATCAATATATATTTATATTTATTTATTGACGGAAAACTCCATTTTACAATTAAAATTAAAAGTCAAAATTAAACATTGAACACAAGTTAACTTACATTACTTACAATTAAACTAACGACATCAAAAAATTAAAATCAAATTAAAATAATTCATGTGAAATTATAGTCCTTTTAAAAGCATTTAGTGTGACTCCCATAAAGTCTATATTTGGAAACTCATTTACACTAGAAACAATTCTATTTAAAGGCATATTTTCTGCATGACGTGTATTGCACGATCTAGCGGATAGCAAGGGATATCTTCTCAAACTCCTAGCTGGAACATAAAAATCTATTCGACCCAGAATGCTAGGTGCAACAATAATACCATTTAACACCTTAAATACGAAATTAAGGTCAAAGTATCGCCTGCGATCCTCTAGACGGTGCAAATGAAACATCTGCATGACCTGACTGGAATTCAATTGCATTCCTCTAGTACCTAATCTATACCGCAGATATCTAACGAATTTATTTTGAATCGATTCAATTCGATATTTGTGATTCTCATAACTTGGACTCCAAATCACTGAACAATACTCTAGTAATGAACGAACATAACTCAAAAACAATCTCACAATTACAAACAAATTATTAAAATCATATGACATTCTGATGACTAACCCTAATGTCCGATTAGCACGCGCAATAATGGCATCATAATGGTCCACGAAACTTAGCTTACTATCCAGTAACACACCTAAATCCTTAATTACCTGAACCCTAGATAAATCCACATCTCCTACCTTGTATTTAAAATCACTGGTGGTCTTATTACGTGAAAAAATAATATATGAGCATTTCGAAGCATTCAATCTAAGATTATTTTCCTGGCACCAATGTACTAAAGAATCCAAGTCTCTCTGCAAATCCTCACAATCAGATTCTGACCTAATGCATTTAAATATCTTTAAGTTGTCTGCAAATATCAGATATTCAGATTTAAAGTTCCTACCAATATCATTTACCAACAACAGAAAAAGCTTAGGACCCAAATGGGAACCCTGCGGAACCCCTGACACGGCTTCAAATCCATTAGAAACACATCCTGCTGATCTTAGTTGCAATGTTCTTCCTTGCAAATACGAAGTAAACCAAGCTAATAAAGAACCAGTGATACCAAAGTTTCTCAGCTTTGTAATTAAGACATTATGATCTAGTATGTCAAAGGCCTTACTGAAATCGGTGTAAATAGAGTGCACCTCGTAACCCTCATCCATTGCTGTACCTATACTATCGATATACAAAAAGAGGTTAGTGAGAGTAGAACGTCCGCCTACAAATCCATGTTGGTTGTCCATAATAATGTTCCTAAAACAATTATCCAAACTTGGCAAAACCATTTTTTCAAATACTTTAGATAAGGCTGACTGAATACAAACTGGCCGATAATTTTTGATATCACTATGATCTCCTGCCTTGAAAATAGGACACACAAAGGAATGTTTCCATCTGTTCGGGAAAATTCCCGTCTGGAGAATATAGTTCGATTATCTGAACAAATCGGTTTTCCGAACACCCATGTCCCCCAATTAGTTCGGATAATCGACGCTCTACTGTATTTTTAAGTACTTTGACAAGTATTTAGTAAATGTTATAAAATGCATCTCTTTACCATTATTTAAGCTTGAATCCTTAGATTTGAATAGTCGTAGAAAAAACTATACATTTAATTACCTATAACTTACTTTAAATTTACATTAAAGGGTTTTTCAAGTCAGCAATTTATTATATTTTTTATTAGCTACAATTTTAGTGATGAAAACTTTTTTGTAAAAACTTAGTTTTTAAGTTATTTATGAAAAATCGCTTTAAAGCATGCATTTTCTTTCACAAAAATTAAAATATTTGATCTTTAATAACTCAAAAAGTATTGATTTATTTTAATAACATTATATAACAAATTTTGCTTAGAATTTGTCCCTCTCTTGATTTGTGGGGTTATTTTTAATAAAGTAATGTTCACCCCCGAGAAGGGGTGACATATACCCCTGGCTAAGTTGTTATTGTTAATTTTGTTTCTTGAGGTATCCTCTATCCGCTCACCAATTTTCGTGAAAATGAATGGAGATTTACCGAAATCGAAGGTCATAGTTGATTTTTACCTTCAGTGACTGCACTATGGAAAGAAAATGGCAATTCAATAATTGAGATGCGTATATTTTGTGAGCTCATAAATTATTAAACGATATGTAGTTGCCAAATAATTAATTTAAGTTATTTTTTCTACAGCCATGTTAAAAATGCAATTTTTAGCACTCCATACGAGCGTTAAAAATGCTACTATAAGGCACTAATGCTTTAAAAAAAATTTTAAGGCACTGCAGTTCGTATTGACCGTATATGCAATTTTGATGTTATGTCAAAAAAATATAAAATTGGAATGTCAGTCAAGTTCAAGTAAAAGTTTTTGTAGATGTTGTCCTGTAATTACGTTTGTAGAAAAAATATTGTATGATATGCCTGTTAAAAAGTACATTTTTAAAGCACTCATGTGAATTGCAGAACTCGCTTTCGCTCATTCTGCAAACTTTCACATGCGTGCATTAAATGTGTACTTTTAACACTTATATCATAAATAACTATTAAGTACAACTCTCTCTTCAGCCAGGAATATGGGATGGTTTTGTGTATAAAATATTGAACTCGTTGGCTCCATCTTACTTTCAAAATTATGTTTCTTTTCAGAGAGATGTACATGACTATAATACAAGGGGTACAAATAATCTACATATTGTTGAGTTTAAAAATAGCTTTATGATGAATTCTTTAATTTGCAAAGGGTTTAGAGAATATAATGAACTACCTCTCGATTTAAGAACTTGTAGAAACATTAATACATTCAAGTACAGTTTAAAAAAATATATTATAGAGAATAGGATGTGTTGAATGTATGTGTGTTGCCTTGTATGTATACTTATTGTGCTTACATTAAACGAATTGGTATTTTATTCAAATGTTTGTGGCTTTCGATATTGACATTTTAATTAGTTTCAGTTTTTTACTTTTTAAATTTTAAATTATCAAATGTTTGTGGCTTTAGGTATTGACATTTTAAATTAGTTTTAGTTTTTTACTTTTTAAATTATGTTATGGACTATATCAATACTTGTATTGTTTTGACTATATGTACTTTAGCATGTTTATATTAGGTTATCCTATTTCAAATAAAGTATTATATTATAAAAAATGGTTTTCTTGCGAAGGGTTTGTAGCTCAATAATCGAAAGGCGCGTGATTTAAGAGTTTATTCTTAGAATATAAGCTATACGAATTAAACTACTATTAACTTTTTTGTAAAAACTTACAGTTTTTCAGTGATTTACGAAAAACCGCTTCAAAACATGCATTTTTTTCACGAATAATTAAAATCTTGGATCTTTAATAACTTAAAAAGTATTGACTTATTTTAATAACTTTATATAATAAATTTTGCCTATAATTTGTTCTTTTACAGATTTGTGCAGTTATTTTTTATAAAATAATTTTCACCCTCGAGAAGGGGCGGTATTAACCCTCAGGGTAAAGGCGCAAGGTGGTACCATGTCACCTTTGTTTCTTGATGTATCCTCTAACCACTGACCAGAGAGAGAGAGACATACTTTATTGATACAATGTACCAAAAGGCCATCGACCGAAGTCTTTCAGACAATTTACACTATTAACATACATTAATATAGTATATGTTTTTTGTTAATATTAATACAATACAATAATTAAAAAAAATATTTGTATGTGGCGGTAATCACAATATCACTGACAATTAGTTACAATATACAGATGATGATTTAAATAGAGTTGTTTATTGTCTTGATGTGTAGCAGATTTCTTCAAAAAGAGTTCTTCCTGGATATCTACGGGCACTGTCCTCTGGTATCTTCACAATGTGGGGCTCAATCAAATTTTTGTTATTGTCATTAATAAAGAGATATTTAAACAGCATATTGAGTCTCTCATTAATAGGTTCAATTCCAGTTTTCTCGTACAGCATTCTGTTGGATGGATTATGAAGTGGACTATCAGGATGACGCATTCTAGTAATTTGTCGAAGGCTAGTTGTTTCAGCCACCTTTATATTATTTTTTGCAGGACCTTTAGAATTATAGAAAATTGCAGAACCATACTCCAGCATGGGCCTGCAAATCATTTTATAAATATTGGCTGCTGTTTCAATCGTAATTCCCTCATTCTTGTATGTTAAACTTCTGAAGTGTTTTGCTCTAGTTATAATTTTCCTTTTTATAACTGCTGTGTGGTGGTTGAACTTCAATTTGTTATCTATTTCTATTCTTAAATACTTAACAGTTTGGGAGGGTTTAATAATATTGTCGCATATGTTTATAGTTGGTGAGTGATCTTGGATTCTATGGTTAAATATTATTAGTTTTGTTTTAGAAGGATTGATTGTTAATCTCCATTTATTCATCCAAGATATTGTGTCATCCACCTGCCTCTGCAATAAGTCCATTGTCTTTATTAAATTTTTTCCATATGATATCACTGCAGTGTCATCAGCAAATTGTAGCAAATTGGTATTGGTTAGTCTATTGTCGCATATGTCACTGCAATAGAGATTATACAATAGAGGGGAGAGTGGTGAACCTTGTGGAACTCCTTGTTGCACTGAAAATGAATGGGAATATGTTTCATTGATCTTAACTATACACCTGCGTCTTCTAAGAAATTCGTCAATAATCCATATTAGAGAAGGGAAACATTTCATTCTGTGAAGTTTATATAACAATCCTCTATCTATGCCAAACGGAGCCAAAAGCCTTCTTGATGTCCAAGAAAACTCCAGCGGCCTTTAGTCCTTGCAATCTTGCTGCCTGTATATTGGATGTTACTATTGAAAGAGGAAGGATTGTAGATGATTTTTCTCTAAATCCAAACTGGTGTGCTGGAATATGTTGGTTTAATTCATTATAATATAATCTTCCTTGGATAATTTTCTCAAAATTTTTTCCAATTACTGGGAGAAGGGTGATTGGACGGTAATCTTGGGGTAGTTGATGGTTAGTTGGACCACTGACCAATTTTCGTGAAAATCGATGAAGGTTCACCGAAATTGAAGGTAATCGTTGATTTTTACCTTCAGTGACTGCACTATACAAAATAATTTGCAATTTACTAATCTAAATGGGCGTAATTTGGGAGCTTATAAATTATTAAATGATATGTAGTCGCCAAATAATTAATTTAATGCATTTTAAGTACAACTTTCTCTTAAGCCAGGAAGATAGGGTGGTTTTCTTGCGAAGGAGTTGTAGCTCAATTATCGAAATGCAAGTGATTTAACAGTTTATTCTTAGAGTATATAAATAGGAATTATATCCGCAATACGATATATTTTAAGTTTTCTCAGCAATTTTCTCTTAAGTTAAATCAATTAAAGGGTTGTTTGGGGGTGAAGGGGATGAGCTCAAAAATCGAAACTATATAATTTCAAGAGCTCATAAATAGCTCGTAACTCAGCTCCCCCCCCCCCCTAAAGTATTAAATTCCTGCATATGGAAGCTCATAAATCAGGGCTATGTTTTCTAATTTGTGCAAGGGGGGGGGGGGGGCAGCTCAACACGGGTGTAAAAATAAACAAACCAAGACACATTAAATGCTACTAGGAGCACTTCATAATCATAATTTACAATGTACAAACTTTGGAAATAATGATTTGGGATTTACAATGTATATACATTGTACATTATGATTCGGGAGTGCTCCTAGAAGCATTTATGTGTCTTGGTTTGTTTATTTCTACTGCATCTTGATTGTAAATTTAATATAGTTTTTTGTGAGAATATTCTCATTTTTGATATGAATTAAAATATCTTTGTGCTCATTAGCATAAGAATCTACTGTATAAATGTGGAGTCATACAGTTACCAGACTTCAGTTTGATGGTGGCAAAAGCTATGGCTGAGTTCATGTTTAATTTGTGCTCAAAAAACTATTCTAAACCAAGAAGATGTAGATGTAAGTGTGAAGAGTATCAATGTGTTAAGTCACTTGCAATACAGATGAGTGGTTTACAAGCAGAGACGCATCATGTCCAAATAAATAGCTAAAAATAGAGTTAAATCCACTTTTATACAGGGTGTTTCATTGGGAAACGGAAATACTTTAATGGTGAATAGAGGTCACCGAGCCGGTTCTAGATATACTACATTTTTTGCCCTACTAACTTTTATAACCGAGTTACAGGGTGTTTTATCGATTTTGTCCATTTCTTTCCTAAGCCATAACTTTAGAACCACCCTGTATATTTTTTTAATATTTGGTACATGTATGTCTCATTCAAAACCCAAACGACCGACATACTAACCATTAGAAAAATCCAGGTCCGGATTAACAAAAAATTATAACGTAATTGTGACCTTAAATCAACACCCTGTATATTCAAAAACTAAGTTTAATGGTTCGCTTCAATTTTTCGGCCAGACAATTTTATGACTTTAATTTTGATATTATATTGAATTTTTTAAAAACTCTGACATTAAAAAGCAGGTATTACTAACTTTTAGTTATTAATGATTAAAGTTAATGAATAAATACTCATTTTAAAAATAATCAATACTTATTTACCACATTGGAACGACCCAATTACTAATGACAAGAAAAATCCAGGTCCGGATTAACAAAAAAATATAAAGTAATTGTGAGCTTGAACCAACACCCTGTATATTGAAATTTTGAAAATTTGTCTGCGCATTTTAAAAGAGCAACAAAAATGCGTTAAAAGGTGCATGTCAAATTTTTGCACAGATAATTTAATTACGGCAATTTTGATATCATATTGATTAATTCTGTAAAGGTCACAAGAAGCTGCCAGAAAAATTAAGAACAATTCCAATGTAATAAGAAAATCAATTCGAAATCTTTTAAAACGAGCAAGGAAATGCATCGAACAAAATGTCTGACATTTTGAGCAACTGTTATTTCTAGTTCAAATATTTTTAATTAATGTTAAATTGTTGAATTGTTTAAACAATTTTTTTTTATTGCAATATAGCTGTTTTGTTTAATTCTTTACTAAATCATTAAAATATCCCAATTCTCGCAATTCTAATTTTTAATGATGTGCATACAGCTACAAATACAGAGAATCCAAGAATCCGTGAAGCCAGCGTAGTAAATAAGTATTTTTAAAATAAGTATTGATTCATTAACATTAAATTATTAAAAGTTAATAATACATATCTGGTTTTTAATCTCCGAGTTCTTTAAAATTTCAATATAATTTCAAAATTGATGTAATTAAATCAACGGAGAAAAAACTAAAATGAACGTTTAATCACAGTTTTTATGCTCTTTTAAAATGCGCAGACAAATTTTCAAAATTATAATATACAGGGTGTTGGTTCAAGCTCACAATTACTTTATATTTTTTTGTTAATCCGGACCTGGATTTTTCTTGTCATTAGTAATTGGGTCGTTAAAATGTGGTAAAGAAGTATTGATTATTGTTAAAATGAGTATTTATTCATTAACTTTAATAATTTATAGCTAAAAGTTAATAATACCTGCTTTTTAATATCAGAGTTCTTAAAAAATTCAATATACAGTAGAGCGTCGATTATCCGAACGTCGATCAACCGAACGACCCGAACTCCCGACTCCCGCACCCCTGCCTCGAGTACTGGTTAGTAATTCACGCTTAAAATATCTTCAATTTTCTTCAATTGTGTATCCAAAAATATGTTGTTGCAAAGACTGCACTTTTCTGTTTATTGTTATTTGTCATTATCAAGGTATAAACAAATATACAGTTATATAAATATGGTTTTTATTCACTTGTGGATAAATATGCATGGCAATCTCAATATAGTTCGAATATTCGAACAAATCGGTTTTCCGAACGCCCATGTCCCCCAATTAGTTCAGATAATTGACGCTCTACTGTAATTTCAAAATTAGTCATAAAATTGTCTGGCCGAAAAATTGAAGTGAACCATTAAACTTACTTTTTTGTGCTCTTTTCAGGTATGCAAACAGATTTTCAAAATTTGAATATACAGGGTGTTGTTTTAAGGTCACAACTACTTTATAATTTTTTGTTAATCCGGACCTGGATTTTTCTTATGGTTAGTATGTCAGTCGTTTGGGTTTTGAATGAGACATATGTGTACCAAATATCAAAAAAATATACAGGGTGGTTCTAAAGTTATGGCTTAGGAAAGAAATGGGCAAAATCGATAAAACACCCTGTAACTCAGTTATAAAAGTCCGCAGGGCAAAAAATGTAGTATGTCTTGAACCGGCTTGGTAACCTCTATTCACCGTTAAAGTATTTCCGTTTCCCAATGAAACACCCTGTATAATGTAAGCAGAAACTCATCACATCTAAATATTTTTATTCATATTGAGTACAAACTTATACTCATACTAATGAGAACATACTCAGAGTTTACACTCCATTCTTATTCACACCACCCTTTGTTTTTACTGCTTTTGACCCATAATCCATCTCTTATGTTAAGGTATTAATGAAATATATTTCAATTTTCCATTTTTTTCTTTAATGCATACTTAAAATCAACGGTTTTTCTGTCTTTAGAGACAGAAATCTATGGAGACACACTATAAAGAATATCAAGAAGACCAGTGTACACTTCCTCCAGGGGGCCAAGACTGAAGAAGATACTTAATATAAATAAGCAAATAAAATATATGATTTTTCATAGAAATCTTTTATGCGAATTATCTTAATACTAATTAGTATTATTTAGTCTACACCCCAGTTATTGTTTTTGTAATACCTTTACAATACTGGTAATGCTTAGTCACCCTTATAGAATGTGTCTAACTACATTAATTGGGTATCATATTTTCTACAAGAACCGAAAGAGATAAAAAAGGTGCACGGGAATTGATCAAATTAATTGAAAATCACCTCAGAACATTGCCGGTAAATCATAAACTGCAGATTTTTATTTTATGAGTCGGCCATGTTGAAAAACAATTGACAAAACATAGGTATACAGACCAGATATTGATAACAACAAAAATAAACTCGCATACGTTAATTACCATCTTCACTTCTTACCTTATTGTACGAATTAAATGAAGAAATATAATTCATTACATGGATTGTTGTTGTTTGGATTCCTTTCCTATAAATAATCAGCTACTCAATGGGATCGCACTAATTTCCTGATTTTATGTAACTAACGGTCTTTTGTGCTTCATGTGCAGCAAACTGTACACCTTTTTTTACCTTAAAAGACGAATTATTTCAATCATACACCCCCGGACTCAAATTTGAGCACTTTATCAACTAGAAGTCTTTGTTTAGCGAAATATTATCAAAAATGCAGAAATTTGTACACTTTGACTTTCCACTATGTTCTACAGAAACTTCCAGAACGCACAGGCGCAGACTATGACAGGCGCGAAACAGCTGTGTGCCAACTGTTAACAAACAAAAAACACTAGACCTGGCGGCGATGAGTATCAGATTTTTAAATATTTTGTTTTTGTTGTCTCAACAAAACAGATTAAACTACAGGAATATTGTTCATAAATAGATATTCAAAAAAAGAAATATAAATTCTAACTTTGTTTTTTTACGGAAAACTCGAGTACATGCTCGCGTGTGCTCCCGTAAAAAAATTCGCTGTGTCTAGGTACACGCTAACGTGTACGCAAATAAAAAAAGTTAGGTACACGCTTAAACATCATTAAGTCAGTGACGTCACTATTTAGCATGGCATGCACTCTGACTGGGTTTTTTGGTACACGCTAATTTGAGGAATTCAATATGCTGTGGTAAGTATCGCTTGTGAGGGTAAGTGTGGTTAGAATTTGTCTAATCACGTTGTGTTTACACTTTAACTTATTTTTTATTTGTTTAGTATTTTTTTTAATTAACTATGGAGTATGGATAATTATTTACTTCTTTTAATGAGTTTAACAACATTCTAAAACAGTATGAAAAAGATAATAGACAAAAATTCGTGATTAAGGGTAGCAGAAGTATTAAGATAAAACATACAGGGCGATTGATTAGTGTGATAAAGCTCAGTAGATCCGCTATAGTAATAGATAGCAATAAACGTTAATAACAAAAATTGTAGCAAACTTTAAGCTTTATATTAGAAAATTAGTTAGTTTATATTAGAAAATAACATAGTAGCAGACCAAACTTATGTTTTCTAAATGGAACAGCCTATATTTTATTTTATGTTCGAAATCTTCTTAACTTCCCCATCAAAAAAATATAAAGGTAATCGTAACAAGTTGTAACTCCCTGTATAAATAAAGATAAACACAACATCATTGGTTTATAAACTGGTATAATTAACTTATGTATAAAAAGTATAAACAGTGTTTTGTACATGTCATGTCAACTAAATATTTATTTTGTCTACCTGAATATATACTTTTATATACACATTGATTTATAAGTTTGAAACATCTAAATAGTTCTGCTTCCCTTCCCCTAATAACAAATATGTTTCTATCAAACAAACACTAAACATATCAAAATAGCGTGTACCAAAATATACAGTCACTGCGCACGCTAAATAGTGACGTCACTGGCTTGATGAAATTCAATTCCCGTGTACCTAACTTTTTTATTTGCGTACACGTTAGCGTGTACCTAGATACAGCGAAAAAAATTAAAGAATATGGCCTGTTATTTTTTTTTAATTTTGCTTTAATGCAGGGTAAAATAAAAAATTTAGCACATATCATATTTTGATTGTTTACAGTTACTAACATAGTTTGCTTTAAAATTAAATATTTGTCTAAAATTTAATAGTGAGGCAATATGAAATTTCCAAATAACCTGTTATTTAAAATTATTTACTATCTATAAATTATTAGTACTAAGCAAATTTTTGAAATTGAAACATGAAGCAATATAATAATTTTATGATAAATAACAAAGAAAACTCATTGAAAATCATTATACTTTTTTTTTAAACCACAACAATGAATTTGCTATTTTGACCTCCTTGACATATTTTGTTTCGGCTTCGGCGCATGCTTATTGTGGCTGTGGCAGATGTAATTTTTAATAAATTGTAGAGTTCTACTTTTAGGAATTATTATTAATATTTTAAAAAAATTTGTTTAATTCAATACATTATAAAACAAAGACTGAGAAAGATGCCTGTAAGACGAGCCCTACATGCAGGAAGTTGGTACACCGACTCTGGTAATAAAAACTAAACATTGATCAGCTGTTAAACAGTTTTACTGAATAAAAATAGTCTGCATTCTTTGTTATATGACTTTATTTGATCTGTATTTGCAGGGGCTGAATTATCCAGACAATTGGACTATTGGTTAAATCAGGCTGATTTGAGCCATGGCCCAGCCAGAGCAATTATTGCTCCGTAAGTATTGGTCTTTATTTCAACATCTTTATTAGATTAGCTCATTTTTATAGATACATTTAGGAAGTTATTTGGGACCACCTTATATCCAGAGCTCACACATTTCAATTTTGACCTGGAAGTTATATCTCTATTTTATCTTAACATGGCTTATGTTGTTTTTGGAACATTTGTTATTGTGTTATTTAAACGAAACTAATGCTAGCTCTAGTTTTTTTTTAAAGTAACTACTGATGTACAGTGGAACCTTGATTATATGTCTCTCCATTAATCGTCACCTCTGTTAACCATCAGAGTGCGTACATAAGTTGTATTGGCTACATAAGCTACATAGATTGAGTCATCAATTCATTTTGTTTGGGCATTTGACGGTGGCAATGTAGATGATGCTATTGCAACTGACACAGATTTGTGTAAAGAAACTAGAGAAGCTGCATCACACCGTGATTCACACAGGCAATAGCGATCGAGTGATATTCTCGACAAGAAGAAGTCAATTAAGTAGATTCCCTGATCATATACCAATTGGGAACTTCAGCCATTGCAAAATGTGAAATAACAGTAAAACAAACAAATATTTCAGAATATTTTACACCAAGTTGATTTCATTGTCCCTCTTAAATTGTAAAACAAAATAATACCAATAAAATTCGACATTCAGAAGATGGCAACTTTGATTATATGTTTTTACCAAAATATACATTGCTTATTCAACCTATGGACCAGTGAATAATTTTGGCAACCAAACGAGAATATTGTAGAAAGTTTTTAGATGAAATAGAAAAGTAAAAAAGTAGGAAGCAAAACTGGATTCCTTTTTTAATTTACAGATTTGTACCCTGTATCTAAATACAGTGGGTACCTACATATATTCAAAATAAAATTTTTTATTGATTTTAAACCTATATTTATATAACAGACTTTTGGCTTTAACAGACATCCCATCCCCCCAATTAGTCCCTTATATCTAGGTTTTACTGTATTATGATTTTAATTTTTTTTTTAATGTTCTGTTAACACGTTGGCGGACAGAACGTTCATAGACGTCTAATTTCCATTGAAGTAATGTGACACAACGTCTATAGACGTTGCATTTTACCCTATTCTACTTTGCAAAATACATATAGTGTCACAACACTTGCTTATACATTTGAAGCACTGTCCGTCAACGTGTTAACAGTCTTTAATTATCCTTCATACTCTTGATCTGGTGCACTGACAGATAATCGAGGGTCCACTGTACCTGGAGTTTTCAAAGTTTAGTCACTTTGCTCTAACTATTTACCAAACAAACATTAGTTAAATATTAGTAGTCCCAGCGCTAGGATATAAGGTGCCCACCTGCAAAACTAGCATAGGCGCCCTTAGACTGTTATACATAGTGTGACCAACTCCAAATCTGTCAGATTCTGGACAAGGCTAAAGAATATACCTAAAATCCTTGACTTTTCAATGAAAACCGGGCCATTTCATTTAAATACAGAAATTTATTATCATTTTATCGATTATTTAACATTATTATGTTGATAATGATATTTTTGATGGAATTAAGCCATGTTTTTGAATCATATTTTCAGAAGACGATAATTATTCAAATACAGAAACAAAAAGGTCCTCAGTTTGAATTTGCGTAGAACTAGAACTATAATACCGAGATATAAAATGCATGCGTTTTGGATGTGGTATTAGTATCACACTCTAGAAATTGTCGACTTTTTTTTCGTCTCACCAATTAAATTTGATGTGAATTCGTAGAAGAATTCAAAATTGCATTTTACCAAAATGTTGAAAATTCAGATGGCCCGGAAGCCTTGTCCGGAATGCCGGGGCATGACTTCTTAATTCGGGCCATGTCCCGGATTTTTCGGGCTAGTTGGTCACACTAGTCATACAGCAAGTTGCACCTATATACGGATACAACTAATTAAAGGTGGGTTTCCCCACCTCTAGATTTGAATATGAACATTCAGATCGAACACAAATACCTTAAATATGATGCAGATGTCTGCACCACCATATAGCAAACGCAAATTCATGATGCACCTGTATGAATGTCACAGTGTGACAGTCAAGTATGATGCACACCGGTGCATCACTGTATTAAAGGGGTTAAACAAGTTTTTTGTATAACACTAGCAGAAAAAAAACTCATTTTGGTGCCCCCCTGCAGTGCATCCCTTGCAGGCACGTTATCGCTGGCCCTGAATATTTTATTTATCAACGTGCAAGCCCAATTACAATAATGTTAAACTATAAATTCATAACACTGACTATATCTACGGTTACAATACAAAAAGTTAATCTGTATTATTATACAATGCAATACAAAAAGTTATCTATATCCATTACTCAAGTCAAGAGTACACAAAACCTGACGCAAGAATGAGCCAAAGGTTGCAAAGAAATCTATGTTATCATATGGATTGGCTAGTCTGGCAGTTCTTGAAATGAAGTTGTTAAATCCATACTTAGTGCGATGTATAGGGTAATGGAAACTAGCTGTAGATCTGGTAGGTCTAGATGGAACATGTATATTAATGTTATTAAGCAAAGAAGAAGCAGCAGCTCTACCATACAGAATATTGTAAAAAGTAATAAGATCTTTCTTCTTATGCCGCATAGAGATGGGTGGCATATTTAATGTAGCAAGTAAATCTGCATCAATGTAGTTGTCCAAGATGTTTAATTTGAAAGCAACCTGTTTAAGGAATTTATGCTCAACACGACACAAGGTCTCAATATGCACACCATAAAAAGGTGACCATACACAGGACGCATACTCAAGATGGGGACGGACAAGAGAGCAATAAAGCGTTTTTGGCAGTAATCCCAGTAAAATCCTGTGCGCTTCTTCTGATAAAGCCAAGCATCTGAAATGCCTTGTTGACTACATTATTTAAGTTGATCAGAAAGTTGTAGAGTAGCATCCAAAGTAACACCAAGGTCCTTGATGAAAGGTACAGTATCTAGGCAATGCTGTCCAATCTTGTATTCAAAATGGATTGGGGATCTAGATCAAGAAAACGTAATGGCTTTGCATGTAGATGGATTCAGACTCATCCCAGTTCTTGTACACCAGTCCAACAAATTGATTAACTCATATTGAAGTTTATCACAGTCATTGGGAGATTTAATCAGACAGCTCAATTTTAAGTCATCGGCAAATAGCAAAAAAAGGGAAAAAGAAAAACATTCGTGAATATCGTTTATAAAAATGTTAAACAGAAGAGGCCCAAGATGTGATCCTTGAGGAACCCCTGAAGAAACAAGAATTGATTTGGAAAGAAAATTACCAATTTTTACTATCTGTCTATGATTAGACAAGTAGCTGCCAAACCAAGAAATCAATGGTTCATCAACACCAATCATTCTGAGCTTATGGACCAACATACCTTGAGACACCCTGTCGAACGCCTTGGAGAAATCAGTGTAAATTGTATCCACTTGATACTAGTATTATATCAGAAATAGTACAGAGTTTCAGTTACTTTTATTTAATTTATTTTACGTTTTGTTTTCTTACAAATTTTGGACAACATTTAGTTATGTCGTCCAAGAAGTAGCTATAAGAGGGCTATAAGCAAATACTATAGACTATAGACTATAATACATCCAACTCCTACAGAAAACTGGCAGCATGTTGCCACTAGCGGCTCTGCTGGCTCGCGTTGATAACTACGTTTTCTCAATGTAAACATACAAATTTAATTTTGTTAATTTTTGGATAACTAACTAATCTTGGTAATTGTTTGTATTTTTACACAAAATGTCTTATAAAATAGGTTCGGCAAAATGGATTCTCAAACAAATACCTAGGATGGCATCAAAATTAACTAAAGTGTATTCATGGACATATAAATAAAGATCTTTATTTATACGTCCATTCACCCCGATGAGAGGGTGTTTAGCTGCAATTTCTTTTTACAAGAAACCTAATCCTGTATAAGAAATTTATTTTCTATTATTAGGGCTAAGGGTTTTAATAATAATACAAATGATAGTGTGATATTTAGGTGTAACTTATAAAGGGAGCTTCAGATAAAATTAATGATATATTTAAAAGGTATTTTCAAAATTATATACATACCAAAGTGTTGAAAATGTTAAATATAAATTAAAATTAAAGTGTTACTTTGAAGAAACTCTCCAAAATGTATGTCCAATTTGGCCCAAAACTTTTATAGATAAATATTTTAATCTTTTATTAAAAGTGTATGTAAATGAAATTAACAATAGTAAAAAGGAAAAATTGTTTTTCATATTCTTATCTTCTATGCTTTTTATTTCTTTTCCTTTGCTGTTAAATGTAGTTTGCAGTAGATAGTGATCACTGCATATTTCATAGCTTCTTCTCATCCTTACGTCTCTTATCAAGCTCATCTCTGCTTTTTATACTATAGTATAGTCAATAATTGATTGTTAGTTTTTTGATATGACTTCTCGTATGATTTTATATATCTTTTTGTGATAGAAATGAGAATTCCAGTAATAGTTTTTGTTGATTTCATAGGGACCACCACCAACGTTTTTTGTATTTTTTCTTTATTATCGGTTACCAAAACAGCAAGAGCTGCTAAAAGTAAATCATCTGACACGATTCTGATTTTAAAGTAAAACGCGTACTGCAAAATCGGTACGGGTGTGTTCTCATTCGATTTTATTGTACTTTGTACTGCAATTGCATTCGACAAAATCGTTACTGCGGCGTTTAGTCCAGGGTACTCAAAGATCCAGGTAGCTGACTACTTTTTTAGTTATTGTAGACCTATAGGAAGAAAACCTACCTGTTTCCTGCCTAGAGTTCGCGTCCGTTTTTTAATTATTAACAATTTAGTAAAAAAATTGCGATTTTTTCGATTTTTTGCACTCCATTTAAAAGCTAAAGAGTTGACATAAAATTACAAAATTTAATTTTTTAGAACATTAAAAAAACTTCAAAATGCCGATTTTTGAAAGTTAAAAAGTTAATCTGTTGCTACGCAAACTGCAAAATAAGCGAAAATCGTTATTTGTTAATAAGTATTACTAAAACTACCTTAAAACTTTAGTGTTTCACCCAAAGTTGGGTATTGGGGTACTTAACAAATCTTTAAAACTTGAGACCGATCCATTAATCAGTTTAAGAGTTATTCTATTTGTTTATCCCAGAGACCTTTATTTTGCAATAACATAGGACAGAAAATAATGAAGATAGGGCAATTCTGAGTATGCCAAATGAAAGCAGAAGAGTGATAGTATCAAAATTTATTAAAAAAAGATAAAAAATTAATCAATATAATCAAAAATCCTAATGCCAAATTTTTGAAATTTTGTAGTTTATAAACATTTAGAATAACTTTACAAATATTGTCCGTATGAACAATCTCCTTATACAGGGTGTCCAGAAACTCTACCGACAAACGAAGACAGGAGATTCCTCAGATAATTTTAAGACAATTTAACTCAATTCGCCTAGTCCGAAAATGCTTCCTACGGGAGCTAGAGCTCTTTAAAGATGGCGTTATGTAATTAGTTTTTCTTAAATATCTCCAGAACGCTTCTATTTAGAAAAACAAAAATTGGTACACACATTTACTTTTCAGAGATGGATCGATTGCATCCATTGCGAATTTCTAGTACCAGTCATAGGCGTCCGTTTTGGGTAGGGCAACGGTTATTTTATCGCATAACTTTTTTGTCTTTAACTTTTATGCATTTTTGATACTGGATTATTAAATTGCGAGGTAATCTAGTACTAAAAAGTACTCTTGCTTTAAGTCGGTAGGACACACCGTTTTCTAGAAAAATCGATTTGAAAGTTTTTCGTATTTGGAATTTGAAAAAAAAAATTGAAAAAACTTAAAAAAAACGATGTATTTTACCAACATAAAGTAACAGTAACTCTTAGTACTCGAATACCTCATAATTTAATAATCTAGTGTCAAAAATGCTCAAAAATAAAAGACAAAAAAGTTATGTTATAAAATAACTGTTAACCTACCCTAAACGGACGCCTGTGACCAGTACTAGGAATTCGCAATTATTAAAATCGATTTATCTCTAGAATATAAATAAATGTACCAGTTTTCGTCTTTCTAAAGAGTTTATTTTTGAAATTTTTTTTTAAATTCAAAAAGCGAAAAATTTTCAAATCAATTTTTGTAGAAAACGGTGTGTCCTATCTACTTGAAGCAAGGGTACCTTTTTGTACTATAATGCCTCACAATTTAATAATCCAGTGTCAAAAATGCATAAAAGTTAAAGGTAAAAAAGTTATGCGATAAAATAACCGTTTCCCTACCCAAAACGGACGCCTATGATCGGTACTAGAAATTCGCAATAGATGGATTAGATTTATATCTAGAAGATAAATATGCGTACCAATTTTTGTTTTTGTAAATAGAAGCGTTCTGAAGGTATTTAAGAAAAACTAATTATAAGACGCCATCTTCAAAGAGCTCTAGCTCCCTTAGGAAGCATTTTCGGACTAGGTGAATTGGGTTAAATTGTCTTAAAATTATCTGAGGAATCTCCTGTCTTCCTTTGTCGGTAGAGTTTCTGGACACCCTGTATATTCGAAAAGCTAGTATTTTAACACGAATTTTCAAATAAAAAAATTTAGCCTGGGTTCATTAGGGACAAAGTTAGCGATGTGTTTTTTTAATTCACAGCTAATTTGTTTATAATAATTAAGGAATTTCATTGATGCCATTTTAAATAATGGGATTTGTATTTTTTGTTAAAAAATTTGCATAAACATTGTATCTTCACAGCACCCTCTACTATTTTTCAAAATTGTAGTTCAAACGGTTACCAGGGGAACCTACGAATCTACCGAGTTAAAATACCGAAAAAGCAATTTCAAACTAATACAATTTTCTATATCTCCGGATCAACTCAATGGATTTTCATCTTCCTTTTTTTAATTTATATGTAATTTCTACGTACATTACAAATATGCAATTTGTTTATAAATTTATTAATTAATAATCAGTCTAATTTGTTTAAACAATTGAATGGTGGGCTACAACAATGTTGTAAGCGACATATTGGATCAAAGTGAGGTTTTAATACAATATTATTGTATATCCAAAGACCAATGCGAGCATCTTTCAATCTGGTTAAAAACATTTTGCCTTCCCTGAGTTTTTCATACCGCAATGTTGGTATCCGTATGTTCAATGTTCATACATAGCTTGTCAATATGTTTTTTTCATCTCCTGCATAATCTCAATTCTGTCGCTTACAACATTGTTGTAGCCCACCATTCAATTATTGAAAAAATATTTTTTTACAAAAATCTATTTTTTAATCATAGTATCATTAATGATCATACAAAAAGTTAAAGTTCACGTTAATAAATAAATTATTTTTATTAGATAATTATTTATTGAAGATAATTTATTTATTAAAGTATACCTTAATTGTTTGTATCATTAATAATGATAGTGTGATTAAAAACATGGATTTTTGTAAAAAAATTATTTTTTCAAAAATTGTTTAAAGAAATTAAACTTTTTATTAATTAATAAATGTCAAATTGCAAATAGACAAATTACATATTTGTAATGTAGAGAAAAGTTACATACAAATTAAAAAAGAAAGATCAAAATATATTCAGTAGATCCCGAGATATAGAAAATGATAGTATGTAGTTTTAAGTTGTCTTTTTTAGTTTTTGTCGGCATTTGTCGGCTCCCAGCTCCCCCTTCACTTACCACGACTAGTCACCAACTGAACAATACTTTTAAAGATTCGTGTAAAATACCAACTTTTCAAATGTGTACAATGATTTTTTCTACGGAGAATATTTTTAAGGTTGTTCTAAATGTTTATAAACTACAAAATTTCAATAATTTGGCATTTGTACTTTTGACTATATTATATTTTTTTTATCTATTTTTAATACATTTTGATAGTATCACTTTTCTACTTTCATTTGAAATACGCAGAATTGCCTTATCTTCATTATTTTCTGTTTTATGTTAATGCAAAATAAAGGTCTCTGGGATAAACAAATAGAATAACTTTTAAACTAATCAATGGATCGGTCTCAAATTTTGAGGGTTTGTTAAGAACCCCAATACACAACTTTGGGTGAAACACTAAAGTTCTAAAGTAGTTTAAGTAAAAGTTATTAACAAATAACGATTTTCACTTATTTTGCTGTTTGCATAGCAACAAATTAAATTTTTAACTTTCAAAAATCGGCATTTTGAAGGTTTTTGTATGTATACACCGTTCTTAGGCGTCAACGCCCTTCGGTAGGGATCTATGGAGGAGTATCACCGAGCCGGAAGCCCTTATCCCTTCCCGTACCGCTCCTCCATAGGCCGATCAGACGCCAGTTTATTTCAGACCAAGCCGTAGACTCTATTGAGTTTTATACTACGGTGTTGGCCTTTTATAAATTTCATGACCTAGCTGAGGCTCGAACCAGCGACCGCAAATCGCAAATCCACTAAACTTGTCGATCGCCTGAGCCCCAGCTAACTGGACCGTCAAGACCGATTTTGAAGGTTTTTCAATGTTCTAAAAAATTAAATTTTGTAGTTTTATGTCAACTGTTTAACTTTTATTTGAATGGGGTGCAAAAAATCGAAAAAATCGGGTTTTTGCACTAAATTGTTAATAATTAAAAACGCGAACTCTAGGCAAGAAACAGGTAGGTTTTCTTCCCATAGGCCGACAATAACTAAAAAAGTAGTCAGCTACCTGGATCTTTGAGTGTCCCGAACATGGTCTATTTCTAGCTTATTAACCTGGAGTAGTTGGAACGTGAGTGGCGGGCTTAATCTAAATAGGTCAAAACGGCAAACAAGTGTATGTTTTCAAAAAACTTTTGATAGTGTGTAAAAAATATATTTTATATCAGCTAAGTACTTTCAACACATAACGTGCCATCATCAGAGCTTCCTAAAAGGACATATTAAGATAAAATTTTTTTCTATAAAAAATAAGTGAAAAACTTACGTCCTCTTAAAATACCTTCATAGAAGAGCAATTGCCCAACAACACAACAAAAAACATGAATACTGGGCAAAAGCCACAGATATAGGGTAATAACCCTTTACAGTGAATAGAATCACATCTAAATTCTTTTATTAAATTATAAAGATAACATGGCTGAGTCAGACCATTTTGAGCCCACGTGAACAGCAGATCAGCTGAGGAAGACTGTCATTTATAGGACGTAAGTTTTTCACTCATTTTTTATAGAAAAATTTTTTATCTTAATATGTCCTTTGAGGAAGCTCTGATGATGGCACGTTATGTGTTGAAAGTACTTAGCTGATATAAAATATATTTTTTACACACTATCAAAAGTTTTTTGAAAACATACACCTGTTTGCCGTTTTGACCTATTCAGAAGTGTGTACAAGTCTTGCAGTCTTTTCCAATTTATCTAAATAAACAGTTGTCTCAAAAGAACTTGTTCTTTGAAAGTACATAATTACATATTGTTTATATTATCAGAAAAACAGCTAAAAAACAAGGGACTAATTATTATAATATGTATAATACTTATATTGTTGTATAATGTTATATAATACTTTAAATACGTTTTGTATGTTCCTCAAGACGATATTATACTGATAAAGATGTACCTGATATATCAAATAACGCAGAGTAATGAAATTGATATCAGTATTCAGATAAATATATATGTTCTTTTATTGATTGTACTGACTTAAAAGAAACTGTTAATTCATAATTTTGAAACGTGGAAGTCATTTTGAAACGAGGGAGAATAATAATGTCATCAGACTGTATGCAGAAAAACAATCAACAAAAATGGGAAATTAAAAAATTTAAAAGAAATACGTGTACTTGGCTGTATCCCATATAGACCAGGGCGCATCTGTAAAAATATTAGTACATTTGGACGTTGAGAGGTGACTCAAATTTTTTTGCAGAAATTGCTTGAAAATAACTCAAATAATAATATTTGAGTTATCCTCCCTCTCAAAAAGGTCCGGAACATTGTTTAAATAATTAAAATGTCAAAAAATGAAGGAAAAATTCAATTTTTTCTTGGTTTTTTGATTATAACTTTAAAAGTATTCATTTCCGAGAAAAGTTTTACTGACATAAAAGTTGCGTAATTGAATTTCCTATAACACAGAATTGGTTAAAAATTTAAAAAATAGTCACCCTTGTTGCAAAATAGCAATAATTGCGAAAAAAACCATACAAAAACAAGTATTCGAACTTTACGTTTTTAAACCATTTATGCTAAACTTAGGACGTTCATATTTTACCCAGAAAAACTTTATGATACAATAAAACAATACTGTAAATTTCATTAAGATCGGTTCAATAGATTTTGCAAAATAAATTTTGCAATCCAGCTTTCGCAAAAAAAAAATCATTTTTTCAAAATGTTACAGGGCTGAAAATAAGGCAGATAAGCAGGTTGAAATTATTTTTGCGTATAGAAGTGTACTGTAACTTTCATTTGCAATTTGCAAAATTAAAATCGATTAACTACCACGGCGTCAGGATTTTTTTTATATAAACATTAATTATTGGTGCTACGCGCAGGACAGCTGATAGTTTGCTCTGATTGGGCATTCCAATGACCTTTGATAAATATTGATATATTTTAATTTTTATTACATTTCGATATAAATAAATAAATTTGTTTATTGCAAAATAAAAACACATACTCTATCCTTTGAAATAACACTTTTTTTAGCAAAAACTTTCTTTGTTCATATATTTTAACTTAGAAAATAAAAGTTTATTGTTTTTAGACATATGCAATTGTTTAAATAATATTTCACAAACAATAATAAAATTAGTTTGATTTTTGTGGAATTACAATATTAAAATACAACAAAATATAGAGTAAGAAAATAATATATTAGATAAAAATTGGAAGAAATTTTGGTGGAAATCAACTTGTGTGAATCGAACACCGCTGTCCTGCGCGTAGCACCAAAAATTAATGTTTATTTAAAAAATTTCCTGACGCCGCACAGTGGTTCCAAATGCCGAAAACGTGGTCATGAACCTTTAAAAGCGTATATTGTTTATACATTTTGGAATTACTTTCGTTCTTAAGGGTTTTTGGCATCGCTGATTACGAATCTGGCATTATTTTTTCTGAAAAACAAAATGGCGGATCCAACATGGCGGAAATAAATTGAAAATATCACTCAAAAAGGAAAATTTTTTGTAAAATTTGGTAGGTTAAGGTAGCTGATTACAAATCTAACATTACTTTTTTTTCAAACAAAATGGCGGATCCAATATGGACGAAAGAAGTTCGAAAATTTTATTTTAGCAGCATTTTTGTTTAAAATGTTATACTATAAGGGACTTTTGAAGCTGCTGATTACCAATACATTTTCTTTATGAAGTACAATATTCAGAACCTATTACTTATGTACAACTGCCCATACATACTCAACAATCGCCAGAATCATGTAATATGCGTCATTTCCCACTTTTGTATTCAAACAACTGCCAGAATGCATAGGCAGTTATAGGCAGCTAAACCAAAGTGATTCTGTATCTCCTTACTATATATTTTAAGATTAAAAAACATTAGTCGCAGAATTATGCAGAATTTTGTACTTTTGGAATGCATCTTTACAAATTTTTAAATATTTTAAGTATATTTTCACTATTTATGCATTAAAAAATTTAAGGCATTTATTGTTAATAAATGTTGATTTAAGTTACATCTTACATTACTACATACTTAATAAAGAAGAATCTAATTTACAGCGATAAAATTGATAAACTACCAAACGTTTTACAGCGTTTTCAATATACGAGTTCTTTTTCACTTTCTCTGCCGGCTAAAATAACCCCGGACATGGCCCACTTGTTCCTGAGTTGTGAACTAGAATACATCCAGTCTGATCCTCATATCTGCATATTAGGACTCTACGATAGTATGAAAAAACAACTGTAAACATGAAAATCCCTAAATAGGGACTCCTTTTTTCGCCTCATTACCACGTTTTCAGCAATTGGAACCACTGTGCGCCGTGGTAATTAATCCATTTTAATTTTGCAAATTGAAAATAAAAGGTACAGTACACCTCTATAAGCAAAACAAAATTCAACCTGCTATCTGCCTTATTTTCAGTCCTGTGACATTTTGAAAAAATGAATTTTTTTTGCGAAAGCTGGATTGCAAAATTTATTTTGGAAAATCTATTAAACCGATCTTAATGAAATTTACAGTATTGTTTTATAGTATCATAAAGTTTTTCTGGGTAAAATATGAACGTCCTAAGTGTAGCATAAATGATTGAAAAACGTAAAGTTCGAATACTTGTTTTTGTATGGTTTTTTCGCAATTATTGCTATTTTGCAACAAGGGTGACTATTTTTTTAATTTTTAACCAATTCTATGTTATAGGAAATTTAATTACGCAACTTTTATGTCAGTACAACTTTTCTCAAAAATGAATAGTTTTAAAGTTATAATCAAAAAACCAATAAAAAAATCGAATTTTTCCTTCATATTTTGACATTTTTATTATTTAAGCAATGTTCCGGACCATTTTGAGCGGGAGGATAACTCAAATAATATTATTTGAGTTATTTTCAAGCAATTTCTGCAAAAAAATTTGAGTCACCTCTCAACGTCCATCTCAAAACAGATGCGCCCTGGACTAATAGCATAGTTATAAAAACTTACGATTGAAGTAAAAATTTCGAATGTAAAATGTTATATATGTTACAGTTCAAGTTGATTCTCAGTTAGAGTTGACTTTTCCTAGTTCGAATCAACTCCAACTGAAACGAGCAGTAAAAGTTGATTTGAAAAATTTAAATCAACTTTTACTAGTTGAAGTTGACTCTTCCTAACTCTTGTTAGTAAAAGTAGATTATACAATTTATACGAGTATAATCTCACGTGCATTTTTGATGAGTGTGCGTCTCTTTGTTTTGACCGTTTCAACTACTTATTAGTCCAGGCTGCAACGTCGCCCCCGTTAGGTAAATTATTCTGATTCGATTTTTTTGCACAAACTGACTCAAACAGATACATCATTATAACAAATACACAGTGTCAGGCGGTATCGCGGTCGAAAAATTGTTTAACCAATTTTTGTTAACCAAATTCACAAAAATAACTCTTATCTACTCTACCTCATATTATGTATAAGTTTTTATTGTGTGAAAATTGTAAATATAGATAGCAGTACATGAAGGGTTTAAAGTGTGCCTGAAGTAATAATGTATTTTAAATGGGATTTACTTTTTCACACTGTTTTTTAGCACACTTTCATATAATCAAATATCCTTAACTTTCGCCTTGTCATGGTAATGACATGTGAGCAATAAATTACAAAAAAAAGTTTTACAGTTTTGTGGTTTGACAGAAGTTTGAATTTTTAAATGTCAAAGTTCTAAAAAATTGTAAAATAGGAATGTATTCCAGTGACGAAGCAGTTTTTTTATTTGTATTTTGGTAGATAAAATATTGTATAAAACTGTGCGTGAATTACTTTTTGCGGACTTGGACGATGTATATCACTCGGCCCGCTCGTGCTCTAAACATCGCGTGCGTGCGCAAAAAGCATACTTCACGAACTGTTTTATAAATAACTAAGTATTTCACTCCGGACAAATTTTTTTAGATTATTTTGGTCATTCACAGCAAAAAAAGGTCTCATTTTTAAGGCTTAATAACTCGATTAAAAACTATTATTATGAAAGTCAGAAAGTCAGCTAATCAAAGTTTAAAGCCCTCCCTACAAGGTCCTGAAGACATTTTTGTCATTATTTTATTACTAAGCTGTTATTTTTAATTATCAACAATGAGCGCTAAAAGCGTATAGAGGCGGCCGTCAATGTGAGTGCGAGTAAGATCCTCCATTCCGACCGTCCAATGGTGCATCTCAGTCGCACTCACATTGACAGCCGCCTCAATACGTACCTAGCGCTCATTGTTAATAATTAAAAATAACATCTTAGTAATACAATAATGACAAATATTTCTTCAGTACCTTGTAGGGGGGTCGTTAAAATTTGATTTGGTGACTTTCTGACTTTCATAATAATAATTTTTAACTGAGTTATTAAGCCTTGAAAATGGTCATTTTCGCATTTTTCAAATTTTAAATCGCGTATAACTCGAGAACAACAAATTTTACAGAAAAATCACAAAAGACCTCTTTTGCTCCGAATGACCCAAATGATGTAAAAAAAATGTCCGAAGTGAATTTTTTTTGTGAATTTGTTTAAAAAAAATGTTTAAACAATTTTTAGATTACGGTACCACCTGACACCCTGTGGATTCGTTATAAGGGCCTCTTTTTGATTAAGTTTGTGCAAAAGAATCGAACTGGAATAATTTACCTAACGGGGGTGACGATACAGCCTGGACTATAAATATCACGATTTGAACATAATATACAGTAACATTTAATTTCTAGAATCGGTTGTTTGTGTGAATCAACTTTTACTAAATGGCATTGGGAAGACTATTAACTAGTTGGAGTCTACTTTTACTAGTAAATGTTAAATAAAAATCTTCATTCTATATTTATAATCAACTTTTACTAAAACCAGCCGTTTGAGTCGACTCAAACTAGGAAAAGTCAACTCCAACTGGATAATCAACTTGAACTGTAACATATAAACTTTTATTATAAAAATTAAATTTACATACTTACTTAAAATTCTGTTTAAAGTATTTTTATCAAAAAAATATTGAGAGGCAAAAAAGTTTTAAAAAACTTGTGTTTAATTAATGCTACCACAATAAGAATTTAATTGGAACGTACATAAAAGTTTGGGGTGATTGAAGGGAACAAACCCCCCAAAAAAATTTTATGGGATGCACAAATTTCACTATAATTTCTTTTTAAGATGCTTCTGCCATAATAATGCCACATGTCCATTTTCATTAAAAAATCTCTAATAGTTTTCGATATATCGGAAAAAATCGATTTTCATTTTGTAACTTCAAAGGGCTGTAACTTTTTGTGTGCATATTTGTACAAAGATAAGTTAGGTTCATTCGAACTATTTTTGGTCTCAGAATATGTGATTTAATTTATGACCTGTATTTTCGTTACACCCTGTATATTACTTAGAAAAAAGTGAAAAATATGATGTTATGAAGTCTGTAGACCCAGTAGAAGCAGAGTTGTAGCTAGTAAACAATAGGTTCTTATTCGTCAAATTCTAAATCGAATATTTCAACGTGAAATAACCAAAAAATGACGCACTTTTTGGGGAAAACTCGTCACAAATTTTTTAAAGTCACAAAGGTTTAAAGTTAAAGTAAAAGTTTAAAGTGTATATTAAACAAAAGGTTAATTTTTCTTTTTTAAAAACGTTTCATCAAAAGTAAGTAAGTTACGCTCAAAATAAAGTTATTCCCTTTTTTTGGTAAAAAAGATCGTAAAAATCACCCTCTAATTAGCATCCCAAATGAAATTAATCGTTACCACTTCATAAGTTACTTTACTTATATGTACTGTTTATATGATCTGTTAGTTTCATCGGTTCAAAGTTCTCAGTTTTGAAAAAATTTGGATTTAAAGTAAAAAACTGTTTTTAATTTAAAAAAATTCCTTTTTTTTTCAAAATACCTTAAAAATTATTAGTGATACCAAAAACCTCAAGAGTAAGCAAATGTTGATTTTCTCAATATGTTATATTCTTATTTTACTACAAATTTATATAAGACAAATATTGGTTAAGATATGGCTGTTTAAAATTGGTATACACTCGTGATTAGTGACCCATTCAAGCCCTTTCAACTACAGCCCTTTTAAAAATAAACACTTTGGACCGGTGAAACTTACAGATCATTTACAAACAATACATAAGTAAAGTAACTTGTGAAACAGTAACGATTAATTTAATTTGGGATGCCAATTTTTTTACCAAAAAAAAGGGACCAACGTTATTTTGAGCGTAACTTACTTATTACGTGTGATGCTAATTAGGGGGTGATTTTCGCGATTTTTTTACCAAAAAATAAAAGGGACCACCAATATTTTGAGCGTAACTGACTTTCTTTTAATGTTTAAAGTTTTTTTTTTAAACAAAAATAAACCTTTTTTTAAACACTTTAAAAAAGTTGTAATGAGTTTTCCCCTAAAAGTGCTTCATTTTTTGGTTATTTCACGTTGAAATATTCGATTTGGAATTTGACGAATAAGAACCTACTTTTCATTAGCTACAACTCAGCTTCTACTGGTTTATAGACACCATTTTTTCCTCTTTTTTATAAGCTGTATTTTTGCTAAGAATATTTTTGCTTTTTGAGTTATTTATTTATATTTATACGTCTAAAAACGTTTTTTTTTTGCTGAAAAACGAAGATATTCACTCGCAAATAACTCGAAAAGTATTGACTTAGTGAAAAAACTCTATGGAACAAAAGTTGCTTAGTTTATCTCAGTTTTTCCAATTCCGGACTTATTTTAAACGTATATTTTTTCATCTCCGAGAAGGGGTGAAACTCACCCACTGGGCAAAAACACACATCGGCAGAATATCACTTTTTTCCTTGACGTATTAGATATGTGTATGCCAAATTTCATGTCAATCCAAGGAGTCCTTTAAACTTTGGAGGTTTTAAAATATTTTACCGTGAGTGAATGGACTACTAACTATAATCAGTAGAGAGCGGAATATATGCAACACAACATTATTAAAATATGCGCATATATATGCATTACTTTTACTACAAATATGCAGGTATTTTTTCTAAATTTGTCTAAATATGCAAATGCATATTAAAAATACTCAAAAATAAAACAATATATTAAATATAAACATTTATGTTTAAAAAATTCAACCTACCTTTATGTTTAATACATATTTATTTTTCACATAAAAACAAATGAAATGACACACAAAAACTGATATGATAATTAAATTAAGAATCTAAATTATAGTATGAATTTATAATCAAATATTTTTCAAAATTTTCAACTAGCAACTTTTGCCTTCTATCACTAAAAACGTGTTTGGACACAGAAAAAGTTCGTTCTACATCTACTGATGTTATAGGACAATATTTTAATTTAGGCAGTAAACTAATTTGCCAAGTCGTAAGACCTTCAGAAAAGTTGCCTTCAAAAATACGTACAACTTTCCTCAAACAATCGAAGCCCTCATTTTTTTCTAAAACATTTTTTAATTTATTTCTAATTGTAATCCCTGTATTTCCGGGAATTTTTTGACAATGAGCAGAGAAAGTGTTAACAAGATTAACCGAATCACTTAATTGTAAATTCCTTTGTTCTAATGACTTTATTAGATCTGGTAAAAAACTAAAATTAACTTTTATGAACATAAGTTCTTTAGCAATTTGTACGTTACTTAAAAGTTCTTGACTTTCAGTTACCACTGCGAGTCATTTTGAATATCTAACACACCATCTTTTATGGCATCAAAATGATTTGAGTAGAAAATTGCTGCTTTAATCCATGTTCCCCATCTTGTAATTACGGGCTCTGGAGGCAAGTTTACACCTTGTAATTTTTCTTTATACATTTGCACACGTAAAGGTGCTTTCAAAAATACTTTTTTAACGTTTGAAATTAATTTATTGACTAAATCAAATTCACCTCTAAGAACTTCTGCTACTCTGTTTATGCCATGTAGAAGACAAGTGACGTGTACCATATTTGGGTAAAATATTTTCAAATTTTGTCCTACCTTTACCATATACGGAGCGGCATCTGATAAAAATATTAAAAAATGTTCACTTTTTATTTCTGTTGGCAAAAAGAAAGCAGAGAGTGTTTGCTGAATGAAACGGCTTACAGTCACATTATTGGTTTTCTCCAGTTGTTTTGCAGCTATTAAATAAGGTTTCCCTGGTTCATCCTCTTTTAAGGCGCCGATTATAAGATGCACCATATATCGACCACATGCATCTGTACTTTCATCGACAATTACGTAAAAGGTGTTATCGCTTAAAGAAACTTTAATTTCCTCAATTACTCCATCATACAATGCATTCACATTGCCCTTTCGTAGCGTTGCCTCATTAGGAATATTGAAGTTACAATATTTTTGCAAAAATTGCCTGAAATGTATATTTTGTAATTTTTTTAACGGAATGTTTGCTGCAACAAAGCTTGACACAGGTCTTGATTAAACAAACGTTTTTCTTTTTTTGATTCATCTTGATCTTGAACATTTTGAAGAGATGTATGAATGGACTGCTGAACGGGTCCTAATGCAATCTTTTTTATAAGGGAAAATGAAAATGTAGTATGTCAAAGTGTGTAAATAATTTATTTCCTTAGCTGAGCGCTTTCGACATAAACGTCATCATCGGAGCTAATGCTAAAATAAAAAAAGAGATCTTGTAAGAAAAAGAAGTACAAAACTCTTTTTTTACTTACGTCAAATACTAAAAAAGTACCGCTACATAGAGGTGTAAACAAGTGCATCTTAGGAATGTAAATTTGATTTTTAAATTGTGAATGCTAACTTAGTCCTTCGTACAACAGCAAACAGCAAAAAAACAGAAAGAAACGGCCACATACACGTTGCACAAAAACATATAAACTTTTTTCATGGTACGGGTGTCGATATCACCCGTCCATCCTTGGTCTAGTAACAACAGCTGACTGACAAGGTCGGATATTCAAATCTGCTTTTATCTGTTCTGCGTTGACGTTGACAGCTGACGTTGAAACATGAATATTTTAAACATATTGAAAGGAAAATTGAAAAATTTTTTTTTTTTTATATTTTTACAATTTTTTCAATTTTTTCAATTTTCCTTTTAATATGTATAAAATATTCATGTTTCAACGTCAGCTGTCAACGTCAACGCAGAACAGATAAAAGCAGATTTGAATATCCGACCTTGTCAGTCAGCTGTTGTTACTAGACCAAGGATGGACGGGTGATATCGACACCCGTACCATGAAAAAAGTTTATATGTTTTTGTGCAACGTGTATGTGGCCGTTTCTTTCTGTTTTTTTGCTGTTTGCTGTTGTACGGAGGACTAAGTTAGCATTCACAATTTAAAAATCAAATTTACATTCCTAAGATGCACTTGTTTACACCTCTATGTAGCGGTACTTTTTTAGTATTTGACGTAAGTAAAAAAAGAGTTTTGTACTTCTTTTTCTTACAAGATCTCTTTTTTTATTTTAGCATTAGCTCCGATGATGACGTTTATGTCGAAAGCGCTCAGCTAAGGAAATAAATTATTTACACACTTTGACATATTACATTTTCATTTTCCCTTATTCATTCAAGTGTGTACAAACTTATCAGTCTTTCAACCAATCTTTTTTAGCTTCAACTTATGAGTAGCAGTTTTTAAATGTTGGTCGACTTGAAACTTCTTCTCACAGAAAATCTGTAAAAGAAAAAAAATGCTTCTCTCTATGTCCGTCTTTATAGAAGTAAAAGCGAATTTGTCGAATAAAAACACTCTTTCCAGAAAAATTTCTTTTGTGAGACATGATGCTTTTGTTTGTCAGTTCCTCATTTAAAAAATGAAATGTGAAAATGAATGTAACTTACGATTTTGGAACAGGCCTTGCAAAATACTTTGTCTTCACTTAGCTTTAATTCGGGAAAACACTTTATCCAAGCACTTTTTTGAATGGTAGACATATTTAAATTTAATATATACCAATCACTTCAAAAACACTAAATACGATACAACGTTTACTTTAAACAAATGTTGGCCGGAAACTGACAAAATAAATATTAGACCCTTAAAAGCAGGTAGGTACCTACGACTTGCTACGCTAATAAAATAATATTTTTCTGGGAACACCCATAATTGTTAAATTCAGGTAGTAATGGGAAAGTCCAGATAGATAATAATGAGCGATAGATAGATAAATAACGAGCTCGTTCATATCGAAGTTATAAAATTCCAACTAAGAAAGGAAAATTTTAAACTTTTATATAATTTATTTTTAAAATATGCAAAATAAATCTTGTTTAGCTTAAATATGCAATGTTGTGTTTGTTGTCTGAAAATATGCAATATATGCATCTATATGCACTTTGCATATATTCCGCTCTCTAATAATCAGAAATGGGAAATATTGTATTTTGTTCTTGGACATGAAATAGCAGAAGTGCTAGAGAAATTTGCATATTTTGTTTTATATTTATCTAACAACAACAAAATTACCTAATCAGTTTTTGAGAAACTACAAGTACAGATTCTTGTGAGAAAGAAGCCGGTAACAAATGTTTAGTAAATATTAGATAAGTATTAAGATTTTTGAGAAATGTTGAGATACACAAATACACACATCAGAGAAATTGTAGTTTTTCATGGACATGAAAAAATATTAGATTTATTGCTAGATCTTTGAGAGATGACAAATTTGCTAAATGTATGATATTTTGTTTCATGGTGGTATAGAATATGAATAATAAAAAATGACCTATCCAGAAAGTCTATCAGAATAAGTCACTTAAATCACTAAATCACAAAAAATCCGATTGGTGGATAAGTATTCATGAATTAAATGATTTTAGTGACTGTTTTAAAGAATATAGTCAAACTATAGTCAAAACTATTGCTTATATTATAGGTGCATTTTCTTTATTGATTTGTAATTGAAATTTGAAATGAGTAAAGAACACCGGCAGTGATAAACATGGAATATAGACTCTCAGGTTAACTTAAGGTGAAAATATTGTACATTACCTTAATCCTTTAATACGATAAATACACCTGGCTCCACAATCTTAAAAAACCGGTTTTTACCAATGTTCAAACACACAAATATTGTTGAAGAAACTGTTCATCGCGCGTCTCAAAACGTATTGTTTTATCACCTGAAATTTCGTATTGTTTTAACGTAACAGACGTCAGGTCAACCTAGCCTTTAAGGCGACATCTGTTGTGTAAATTTATTATAATAATACAAACATAGAGATAGAGCATTAAGCCTACCTTACACGGTCAATAATTAATACTGATGGACATAATATTGAAAAAAATAAAACCCTTTGATTTTATGTCTTTAATGATTTTTATTGAAGTCCCATCAATACAGGGTGCGCCAAACCTCTGGTTTTCTTTGATTACGGCTAAACTATGGGATATACAAAAAAATAGTTTTAACAAAACTAATGTAAATCAAAACCGTCTATAATTTAAAATTATTTTCGATTATACAGGGTGAGTCAGAACGACGGTACGAACCAAAGTTGTGTTTTTTAAATGGAACACCCTATATATTAAATCATTTTTAAATATACTTTTTAAAAATATGAAAAATTTGTATAAGGTCTTATAGGCCTAAAGTTAATAATTTTCGAAATATTAACATTTTTATTGAGAAAAATGGTAATATTTATAGGGCTGTGGATTATGTTTCCAAGGTAATAAAAATTTAAGTGCTAGGTCAAAGTTTTTATACGATAGTGATATTTTTAAATAATTGAATATCTTTTACTTATAGCCATAAAATATACAGTGTGATCACTATTTGCAAATACAAAATTTTCTCATTTTTTTAAATAGAACACCCTGTATATTAGTATTGCATTTTGTAGTAAATATGACAACCTTTCTTTTGGTATAAGGTTGTATGGACATAGCATGTTTGGTTTTGTAAATATTTAAAAAAGAACTATAGATTTTACGTTTCGCGGATATTTTATATCCGCGATAACTTTAATTAATGTTTTTTCCAAAAAAAAAATTATAATTTGATTTTAGAAACATACACTAAAATATCAAAGATGAAAATAAGAACGTAATTAAAGTTTAAAATAAAACGTATTCAGGTGCAACTTAATTGAATTTAATAACTTTAAAATTATGTAACAAACAATATTTTACCATACTAATAAGTAATTAACATGGATAAATTAATTATTAAATTAAACAACCAATTTTAAAATCTACCCTAGAAATTTTTCTACCCTAGTAACTTTATTGTACCCAATTTTGTTAGTTAGGTAAATTGTATTTACAAGTAAGATCAGTCAATAACTTTTTAATTTACCTACATCTTGAGAACGTATAAAGTATGCTTTGAAACAAATGAACGTTATGGAAGTATATTATAAAGTAAATAGTATCTATGTAGTCGTATCACAAAAGCTGGTAATAATTTCTAATGATTTCGCCCAAAATAAATGTCATATCCACCAATTGTTCGGTTGAAAAATTAAAATTTAAAATACTTATAAAAAATTGTTACAAAAATTTCAACTACAAAAGTGTTACCAGCTTTTGTGACACCAATTAATACTATTTATATTAATAAATAATTTGACTAATACATTTAACATTCATTTGTTTCAAAGCATACTTTATAATTATTATGTTCTCAAGATGTAAGTAAATTTAAAAGGTAAATTAAAAGTTTAACTGATCTTACTCGTAAATACAATATAACTAACAATTAATTTTGTACAGGAAAGTAGCTGTGGCAGAAAAATTACTAGGGTAGATATCAAATTTGGTTGTTTATTTAATTTAGTTACTAATTTATGCATTCATTAGTATGGTAAAATATTTTTTGTAAAATAATTTTAAGATATTAAATTCAATTGAATTGTATTTATCTATTTTAATCTTTAATTACGTTTTTTTTTCATATTTGATATTTTAATGTATGTTTCTAAAGCCAGATTATAATTTTTTTTTGCAAAAAATTTTTTTAATAAAAAATCCGCAAAAACGTAAAATCTATAGTTTTTTTTAAATATCTACAAAACGGAACATGCTAGGTACATACAACCTTATACCAAAAGAAAGGCTGTAATATTTACTACAAAAGGCAATACTAATATACAGGGTGTCCCATTAAAAAAAATGAGAAAATTTTGTATTTTCTTGTATTTTGTATTTTCTGTATATGTCAAATATTTTAATTTATTTAACAATAACAGTACACTAAAAAAAACTTTGTCATGTGATTTAAATTTTTATTATCTTCGGCGCCTAATTCACAGCCCTTTGAATATTACCATTTTCTCAATAAAAGTGTAAATATTTCGAAAATTGTTAAATTTAGGCCTATAATACCTTATATAAATTCTTAAAATTTTTAAAAAATATGTTTAAAAATGATTTAATATATAGGGTGTTCCATTAAAAAAAACATAACTTTGGTTCGTACCGTCGTTCTGACTCACCCTGTATAATCGAAAATAATTTTAAATTGTAGACGGCTTCGATATACATTAATTTGGTTTAAAACTTTTTTTTGTGTATCCCATAATTTAGCCGTAATCAAAGAAAACCAGAGGTTTGGCGCACCCTGTATATTGAGGCACGGATCTAGAAATTCCTAGTAGGGGGTGGCTAGACTTCCCGAAAATATTATTATTGTTATCCAGATTTAGTCACACGGTTCACACTCCCTCTAAAGTTCTTAGCAAAGTGCGGTCCCAGTAGAGCTTGCAGATGCTGACTTCAAGGATTCTGTTTGGGGAGGATTCTGTCAAGGGACATATTGATAATAAATTAATGAGATGATCGATTTGGAGAAGTCCCAGTTAGTTGGCTAATTTCTGGTGAATAATCTTTCCTACTGAGTTATGGCGTTCTTTATAATCAGTATCCACTAACGCCTGGGTTCCCCAGTAAGATGTTTGGAAAGGTGCCTTATTGCTTGACATCCATATCGGCATTTTTCGTTTTGGACTTAAACGTCTTTGACGATATATTTCATGTAATTCCTGGTTGGAATAACCCGATCCTGAATGGTCAGTAGGAAACCTGTCTTTTTTGGATCATCTAAAAGAAAAAAATCAAAAAGATTTTATTAGCTTATGAGTTTCTCGAGGTAAGGATGTCGAGATTTTTAGTTTTAACGATTTTTGAGTTTTTGGTATCACTTATTATAAGTCAAAATAACGAAATTTTTTGTAAAAAATGGTGTCAAATTAACATACTTACTTACTTACTTACTTAGTCCTAAGCCTTTCTACCTTTAGGTGTAAGGCTGGTGGAGTTGAGTTTGGCATTGTAGTCTCCATGCTTTCCGACCTTGCGTTAGGTTTCTTGCACTTTCCAATGTCAATCCCTTCTTCTCGACTTCTTTCCTGATTTCATCTACCCACATAACTCTTGATCTCCCTCTTTTGTTTTTCCCGTGCACTCTCGTTTCGAACACTCGTTTTGTTGGCCTCTCGTTCGACATTCTACACACGTGCCCGAACCATCTAAGTTGTCCTTCTACTATTTTTTCATTGATTGGTTCTAGTTTTAGGTTTTGTCTAATTGTTTCGTTTCGTATTTTGTCTGTCCTCTTTCTGTTTGCTATTTTCCTCAGGAACCTCATTTCCATAGCATTGACTCTGGATTTTTGTCTCCCCGTCAATGTCCATGTCTCGCTGCTATACATGATTGTTGGTCTAACTACTGATTTAACGACTGCCGTTTTTACTTTTTCCGGTATCTCTTTTTTCACAAAAAATGTTGTTTTCATAGTGTTAAATAAGCTTCCTGTTCGTCCCATTCTCTCGTTTATTTCCATGTCTTGTTTACCATTTGATTCGATTATTACTCCTAGGTATTTAAAATATTCCACTTGCTCTAGTTGTTTCCCGTCTAATTCTATTGCGTGTGTCTTCCTCGTATTTGAAATTATCATTGTTTTTGTTTTCTCTGTATTAATTTTCATATTTATGTTTGATAGTTCTTCTTCTAGGATTTCAAGATTGTTCTGTAAGTCTTCTCTGTTTTCTGCTATCAATACCATGTCGTCTGCAAATAGTAGCTCCGATAGTTGAGTCTGTTTCATTTGCCAGTATCCTAATGTTAGTTTTCTTATTCTTCTCTTGGCTTTCTTTATCGCTTCATCCAGTACCACTGAGAATAGCAGTGGACTCAGCACGCATCCCTGTTTGACGCCTTGACTTGTAGTAAATTCTCTGGATTCCTCGTTATTGGTTCTTACTGTATTTGTATGATTTTTGTACATATCCTTTATTACTTGTATTATGTGTCTGTCGACTCCCCTTTCTTTTAGTGTCTTCCAAACGTCCTTTCTTCGGGTTCTGTCAAACGCCTTTTCCAGGTCAATGAAGCACATATGTATCTCTCTATTCTTCTTGATTACCTTCTCATTTACTTGTCTTAATGTGAATATTAGGTCTTGCGTGCTTCTGTCCTTCCTGAATCCACACTGTGTGTCTTCCATAGTTGTTTCTATTTGGGCTTTTATTCTTGTCTCTATTATTCTTGCGAATACCTTCCCAGGGATACTTGATATGGTGATACCTCGGTAATTATTACAGTTTCTCTTGTCTCCCTTTTTGTGTATTGGTAATATAATGTCTTTCTTCCAGTCCTTTGGTAATTCTGCTCTATTTATGATATCATTCATTAGTTCTTTCATGCTATCCATTCCCTCTGTCCCCATGATCTTTATCATTTCCGAGGTGATATGATCCTTGCCTGGTGCTTTGCCCAGTTTTACTCTTTCTGTTGCTTTATCTAATTCCTCTCTTGTTATGGATTCCACTTGTTGTTCTACATTCCTTTCTTGTATCTCCCCTATGTTGTCCTTGTCTACATGAGTTAGCTCTTTGAAATGTTCTCTCCATCTTTCCATTATTTGTTTTTCTTCTGTTAGTACGTTTCCATTCTTGTCTTTTATATTCGGCATAATGTGCTCTTTCTTTTGTCTGAGTTGTTTTAATGCATCGTAGAAGAGTTTTTGGTTTTCCCTATAATTTTTTGTCATTTTTTGTCCAGATCTCTCCCATGACCTTTCCTTTCCTGCTTTCACCGCTATTTTAACCTCTTTTCTTTTTTCTTTATATGCTTCGTAATCTTCCGGGTGTTTTATGCTTAGGTATCTCTTCAATTTGGCTTTTTTGTTCTTTATTTTCTGTCGTATTTCTTCCGTCCACCATTCTGTTCTCCTCATGTTAGTATTTGCTATTTTTGCTATCCCGCAAGTTTCCTCAGCTGCTTTGATTATGCTGGGTTTTAGATATTCCCATTTTTTTTTCTATATTTGTATTTTTTGCCCTACCTTTCAAAGTATTATCTAATTTTTCTTGGACTTTCTTCTTATATCTTTCCTCTTTTAATTTGTAACTTTTTATTTTTTCGTTTACTACCTTTCTTCTCTTTTCTTCTTTTTCCTCTGTTGTTGTCATTCTCATTATTACTAGATGGTGGTCACTGCCAATCTCTGAGCCTCTTTTCACTTTCGTATCCTGTACTCTTTTCCATTTGTTG
Organism: Diabrotica virgifera virgifera; assembly: GCF_917563875.1. Taxonomy (NCBI): domain Eukaryota; kingdom Metazoa; phylum Arthropoda; class Insecta; order Coleoptera; family Chrysomelidae; genus Diabrotica; species Diabrotica virgifera. Next base: position 10,124,243 of record NC_065452.1, on the reverse strand, counting down.
CTGCTTACCAAAAAGTAATATATGATTGATTTTTCGTTTCTGCTGTTTTGTACTCTCGTGTATTTGTGTACTTCTTTATGTTTAAATTTTGTATTTGTTATAACTAGTTTGTTCTCCATACATATTTCTATTATTCTTTCACCATTTCTGTTTAGCATTTCTTCTCCTTCTTTTCCCTTCTCTCTTTCTCCTTCTATTAACATACTTATTATTATTAAACAAAAAATAAGCATAAAACAAAAACTATCTGGAAAGCGTTACCTCACGAAATGTGTATAGAAAATCTATGCAAAATTTCAGGTGGATCAGTCAAGTAGTTTTTGAATTACAATCTCCACCGTCTTTAAAAAAAGCAGTTTTGAGAAAAACGTTTTTAAGTTTTGACAACTTTATTTTCAATTTCTTTTTTGTCTGTCAAATCGTTAAGTGATGCACACCGGAATATGTTTTTGAATCGCGGAGTAATTTACAAAAGAGAAGGGAACACCTGTTGAACGTTTCTCACTACGCTCAAGCGCGCTGGCCTGAAGCTTCTGCAAAGCAGCCAAATTCCGGTAATTTTGCTCCGATCAATCTGAAATTTTCAGAGAGTATTTTCGAAGTTTTGTACTTTTATTTAAAATATTAAAATAATTTGAAAATTTTAAAATTTTTATACTATTCCCCCCTTAATACAGTAAACTAGCTTTTAATATTTATAAGTAATAGGGAGAAAGAAAGAAAGTAATAGTAACATATTTTTAGGCATGCCGGTTACCAGTACTGCGGTGCATGTGGGGGTCACGCTTACAGACAAATAAGCCCAGTTGTAGTACGGAGAATATTTATTTTGGGGCCCTCCCATCATGTTCGCCTATCAGGTTGTGCCTTGTCAAGTGCGCAAAAGTATAAAACACCAATATATGACCTCCATGTAGACTCACAAAGTAAGTATTTGTTAGAAAAACAATATTTATAGGTTCTGATCAGTCATTTTTTAAACAATAAAAAGTAGAATATTTTATTTGTATTATATTTTTGCCCTAATTTGTCAAAAGTCCTAACGAGAATTCATATTAAATTGTAAAATACATCAAATTTTAAGGGAGAATGATATTTTGGCCTATTTTAATTTATTTTATATTTGCAGCTAAACGATATGTTTTTGACAATATATCAAAATTGTTACTGCTACGTTGGATTATTTAAATTAAATAATCTGTCATATTATGTATTATCAATTATCCAATTTAGATCTATCCACCCATTACGACAGTGAAATTTTTAGAGATTTTTAGATAGATTTATGTAATATCCAAAAAAGTTATTTAGAAAAAATGTCGGCAATGATATTCTCCAGGCTTGTAAATATGCCGAATTCTACTGGAGTGAAATAACTACGTGGTAAAGCAAACATATTTTTTTTTATATAGGATACCCTGTATATTTTACAGGCTTACAATATGAGGCTTGATAGTAGATACTATACAGAGTATTTAGCGAGTTCTGACCACTTTTATTTCGAAATCGCTATGAAATAAACATCCTGTCTATAAAGAAGGAATACATAAATAATTATTCATTTTACATAATAAAGTAAACAATTTAGTTGAAACATAATTTATGAAAATTCTTATTAGAAACAAAGAAATCAGAAATATACATTTAAATAAATGTAATATCCTTTTAGAACAAAATAGTATACATACTTTTGATAACCTAAATTTAAATAATGACATAGCAACAGTTGTCATTCTATCAAATAGACATTTAAATGCAATGGAAAATTTGGTATTGTCAAAAGGTTTAAACTATGCTGTTACTCATCCATCTATTCCAAAATTAGACATAATTAGCTCAGTGGAGAAAATATCCCAGCGTTTACAAACTCATGAAAAAGAACAATATAGGTTACTATGTAAACTTGAATTGGAAAAGTCTAATAAAATTGAATAGAACATCAGCAAAGAGGAAATGAAAGCTTTAAAAACTTTTAAAAATGATGACTCCATAACTATCCTACCAGCGGATAAAGGAAATGCAACTGTAATAATGGATAAAATACATAATGAGGATGCAATTACAGATCTAATAACAAATGGACCTTATACCAAATTAACAAAGGATCCAACGAAGACACTGAAAAACAAGATATATAGAACTTTATTCAACTTTAAAAATGATTTAACATATTATCAAAGAAAATTAATTACACCTCATTACAGTAAGACACCACATTTTTATGGAGTACCGAAAATTCATAAAGCGAATATACCACTTAGACCCATTTGTAGTACCATGAATTCTCCTTGTAGTGAATTATCAAAATTTTTATTAAATATTATAAAACCATTTGCAAATAATGACACATTTATAAAAAATACATAACATTTTTTAAACAAATTATCAAATATTGAATTTAATCCAAATAATATTTTAGTAAGTTTTAACATAAACAGTTTATTGACAAATGTTTCATTAGATATACAGGGTATTTGGTAAAGAATGGGCCATAGTTTAACCTTAGATTCCTGAGGTTATAATAGGTTGATTTAAGCTAACTTACCTTTAGTCAAAGTTAAACTTTTATTTTATTTATTTTTGAATATTTCCTGACACGCATTTGACAACAACACGAAATTTGGTAAGTGGTGCTGGTACTGTATACCCTACTAAATTATGTTAAACAAACGTTTCTGGCTACTACCAGGGGCGTACGACCGCGACGGGGGAACTTGAATGGTTGACCCTTCCCAAATTCTACGCCACTGGCGGAATTGCTATTTTAGTGCAATTACAATTTAGTGTAAATAACATACTCTTCATTCGTAACGATAAAGCCATCAGTTTTCGAGTTATTTGAAGCTAAAAACGAAGGAGCATAATACATTAATCAAAATAAGTGTGCCTTTTCATTTTTAACTTCAAATATCTCGAAAACTAATGACTTTATCGTTACGAGTGGGGAGTATATTATTTGCATAGAAAGTATTGGAGAATCTAAAAATTATGCTAAAATAGCAGTTTCAGCAGTGGCGTAGAATTTGGGAAGGGTCAACCATTCACTTTCCCCTGTCGTACGCCTCTGGTAGTAGCCAGAAACGATTATTTAACATAATTTAGTAGGGTGTACAGTGCCTACACTTTTTGCCAAGTATGACATGGATGGATATGTCAAAATTTTTTACAGTATTCTTTTTTTTAATAATTTATTCTTTATTTAAAACTTTAAGAACGATTTGTGCCCGGTACTATAAAACTATTAGACATATCCTTATGATACTTACCTTATGGTAATACCATATAAATATATTATATTCTTTTTTTCGTTTCCGGTCTTGTATTTTTTTTGCCATAGTACTGAATTCAATGCACCTATAACTTGTTTCCCTTTGGTTATTCTGTCTTTTATGGCTTCATCACTTCTCCCTGTCTTTGTTAGTTTAACCCCCAATCACATCTTCACATTTCTTAATTGTCCCATCTTCTAAGTCGAGATCATCTGCAGTTTTTTGCTCCTCCTGTGCCATTAGAGAATGATATTACATTGACAACTAGGACAATACTAAATGTATCAGCTATAATGGAGTTATTGACACTCTGTACTAATAATACCTATTTTCAACTAAATAATGAATTCTATAAACATAATTTTTTTCTAGCAATGGGCTTTTCTTTATCTCTATTATTGGCTAATATATTTATGGAGGATTTCGACACTAATATCACTTCTAAACAAAATTTAAAACCCACAGTATGGTGCAGATATGTAGATGATGTGTTCTCAATATGGTCTCATCAGAATTGTTGAATACATTCCTAAATATTATAAACGATCAAAAAGAGACAGTAAAATTTACAATGGAAAAGGAATATAACAACACCCTGCCTTTCTGAGATGTTTTAGTCTCAAAGAAGGATACTGGATATGATGCTCAATTGTATAGAAAACCAACACACACCAACATAAATCTAAGTTACAAAGCAAATCACAACATCAACGTTAAAAAGGAAATCATTAAATCCTTATATGTTCCATTAAATCCTTATTACTTGTTCTAACGAAAATTCATTTTTAGAAGAAAAACAATTGTTAACATCTGTTTTATTAAAAAAATGATTATCCTTTATCGTTTATAAATAAGAAATTGTCAAGATTGGATCGAATGGAACAGAACAACTTAGAACGGGATCCTATAACATTCACAAGAAATAATACGAGGAAAATATCAATACCATAATATATCAAAGGACTATCCGAGAAACTTAAAACAATAGGAAATAAATTGAACATTTCAACAATATTCAAAACAACAAACACATTGAGATCTATTTTATACAAAACTAAACCTAACAATGAACAAGAAAAAACAAAGAATTGTATTTATAAAATACCTTGTGAATGCGAACAATTTTATTTAGGTGAAAAATCAAGACCATTAAACATTATAATAAGTAAACATCAGTCTTATATTAAAAATAAAGAATTTCACAGATCTCAAATATGTCAACACGCGTGGAATAATGAACATATACTTCAGTGGAGAGATTCAAGTATAGTCCTGAAAGAAACAGATACTAAAAAGAGAAAAATCAAAGAAGCGGCTCTAATTATGCTAAATCAAACCAGTTGTGTCACAAATTCCTCGGTAGAATGCAGTAGGATGTGGATACCCATACTAAAAGAGGAAGTCAATAGAAAGAAAATACCACGATTAGTAGGTCAATAACACATCGAGTATATTACATATTTTACATTTTAGTATTACATATTTATATATCTATGTATTATTAATATTAAAATAACATACATATAAAGTCAGAATTTGGTGTTAGTTTTGAGAGTAAACTAAATGTAAGACTTACAATGTCGGGATAGTATCACGAGGTTTTTTCCTGGTTTTTCCTCGTGATTTACTATGGAATCACTAACACGAGAAATTTATTGTCACCGTTGGATGTGGTTGTCTTTTTAAAGGCAGATCACATGCTATGATTTTTTTGTGACGGATATTCTTGAGTTAAAGTTGATTTCATGTAATCGAATGAACTATCTTTCAATAAAGTCGTCCCAGGAACGCAACTCATAAATATTGGCAATACCATTTTAAAGTCTTCTACTTTAAAATGTCTGAATTGCCGACATAAATGAGTCAGATTAAATTGATTTATTAGAAAATTTTTTTACCAAGCAACAACATTTTTGTTTAATTTATTAATATTTTGTATTTTGACAACGACGTCCGAAGTGGAAGTCGAAACGTTAAAAAAAATATTTTTTCAAGTTAAATTGTGGGTTATATCCCAATTAGAATAGTTAATATATTCTTAAACTTAATTTGAAAACTAGAACGTATTGTTCACCTAATTATGTGAAATGCAAACTTATTTATTTATTACATGTATTTATTCCTTCTTTATATACAGCGTGTTTATTTCACAGCGATTTCGAAATAAAAATGTTAAATACCCTATAGTGCCCATAGTATTGTCAAACCTGATATTGTAAGAAAAAGGATTCTGAGAGAAATCTAAATATAGAAAAATATACAGGGTGCCGTATTAAAAAAATGTATGTTTGGTTTACTACGTAGTTATTAACCACACTGTATTATAAAATTCACCAGGCTTCCGGGTTCAACTGGGTCGATTTTAACTGCGCCGAGCTTTCGTCATCTTCTTCAGGGAATCTCCGATGTCTTCTTTAAGGCTTCCGGGATCTCAGAGTCCTGAGCTCCCAGACAATACTTTGTACTTCTAGCACTTATAACACGAATATGTAGCCTGCTGACGAAAATCTGGGTGCTAGAGGAAATGCCGGAAGTATGGAGAGAGGCCATAGTATGTCCCATTCATAAGAAGAGAGACAGGACAATGTGCGAAAACTACAGAGGTATCACTCTCCTGGACGTAACATATAAGGTACTCGCCAGAGGCATAAGAAGCAGACTGGAAAGGCACTTAAACGAGCAGGTTGGTGAATACCAGGGAGGATTCAAAACACCACTGAAGAGTACTACAGACAACGAGAGTAAAGAGTATTGCTTCAAAAAGGTAACAGAGTTTTAGTATCTAGGAGTAACTCTAACAAGTAAAGTGGAAGAAAGCCAAGAAATTGAGAAGAGAATTTCGAGAGGAAGGAAAATTACAAACTACTAAGAGCAAAAATATTTCCAGAGAGGCAAAATTGAGATTATACCAAACAGTGATCCAGCCCACAGTCCTTTACGGAAGCTAGACATGGGTAATGAACAAAAATCATGAGGGGATGCTGAATATCTGGGAGCGGAGTGTCCTAAGGAAGATATTCGGGTGAGTAAAAGACGATGAAAGCGTTTGGAGGAGACGAACAAATGCAGAGATCAGATCAGAGAGCTGTATTATAGGAAACCAGAAATAAGCCAGATCGTCAGAACAAAGAGATTTAGTTGGTTAGGTCATCGTAAGAAAATGGCAGACGGAAGGTGGGCAAAGGACTCGCTGATGAGAGGGGAAGGAAAGAGGAGAAGAGGACGACCAAGAAAAAAGTGGCTAGAAGCGTGTAAGGAAGACCTGGAAACAGTTGGGATAACAAATTGGAGAACTGCGGCCATGAACAGGAGAAAATTGAGGAAAACCGTGGAGAAATTCCAAGCCATGGGCCTTTAAGGCCTGTTGAGCTACAAATATATATATGGCCTCTCGGATAATCCTTCGTTTATAGAAGCGGATGAGGGCTATGGTTCCGGAGTTTTCAAAATCAATTTTGTGACCTGTTTGAAGATGTTGCTGACCTAAAGCTGCAATTGAATTGGAATTGCGAACAGAAATGGGATGTTCATAAATTATATTTTGGATTCTACGATTCGTTTGGCCTATGTAAGATCGGGAGCAGTCTGCACAAGAAATTTCATTAAGTTCGTGTTGTTCATTTGGAATGTTTTCTTTAATTGATCGGGCAAGAGATGAAAGTTTTTGTTGGGGTAAATATTCTTTATTCCTTTTGACTTGAGGATCAAGAGGAATAAAGACAGACATGACGGAACCTTAAATTAGTGGTATGAACTTTTATGTAGTAGGTATCTTTTTTCTGTGGGAGATTCATTCGCTTTATAGACTGACATTAGACTATAGAATAATTATTTTAAATATATTACTGACTTGATACAAATATGATTTGCCATGATAACCCCTGACGGGATTAGGCAAGGCCATAGCTTTAGTATATTTTTATTTAATTTGGCCACAGATGAAATAAAATAATATGGTACGACCCTTAACATGATATTTATAGCGTGGAAACCACTTAGAGAATAAAATTGTTTGTGTTCTTATTTTAAAAAGTTATAAAAAATGCTGAGACCCGTCAAATTTTAAATATAAATACAAGGTGTTTGATAACGAATGGGCCATTGCTTAACCTTAGATTCCTGAGGTTAAAATAGGTCGATTTAAGCTAAGTTACTTTAGTACGAACGTTGGTAATAACCGAAATACAGAGTGTCGATGTTAAACTTTTATTTTACGTTCAAATTTTTTATTACCCACTCACATAGTTTTTGAATCAAAATTTTTATTCCCCTATTATTTTTATTTAAAAAAGGTATACTACATTAATCTCGCTAAACTCAACCGTTTTCGAGATAAACGCATTTTAAATCAGCGATGCAAAATAATTTTTTGTATAATATTGTATTTACACCCGAAAAATAAACTTAAAACCATAATAATTTCCAAAAATGTATCACAAATTCCTTCACATGGAATTTGAAATGCAATGACAAAAATATGAGAACTTGCACAATTATTATTATGGTTTTAAGTTTATTTTTCGGGCCATAACTACGATGATATTATGTTGCATCGCAGATTTAAAATGCGTTTATTTCGAAAACGGTTGAGTTTAGTGAGATGACTCATATGACTGTAGTATATCAAGTATGTAAAACTATTAAGAGAATAATAAGGTTAATAAGAGTTTTAATTCAAAAAGTATGTAGAGTGGGGGATAAAAAAAATTGAACGTAATAAATGAGTGCTGAAAGACTCTGGGTAATACATAATTTTTTGTGGTGAATTTAGATTTCTTGTCCTAAAAAATCCTAAAAAAAGTATGTAGAGTGGGGGATAAAAAAATTGAACGTAATAAATGAGTGCTGAAAGACTCTGGGTAATACATAATTTTTTGTGGTGAATTTAGATTTCTTGTCCTAAAAAACCCCCGCTTACCAAATTTCGTGTTGTTAGTTATGCCATGCCTGTCAGGAAATATTCAAGAATAAAATAAAATAAAAGTTTAATGTTGAATGGGTTGCATATGTGAGTTCATTTCAAATGAAGTAAAGAAACACAAACTTACTTACAATCATTTAATTTACTTCGACGACCGGTTTCGATCTCTACAATATACAGATCATCTTCAGGTCGGCGTTACAAGTAGTTAAATGATGGAGTTACAAGGGTTGCTTTGTAAGTTCATCGATAACATGTTTAAACGTCCAGATTATGCTAATAGGATAGCTAGGTGAGGGACTGGGTAAGCGGACATGCTTCGTAGGTCAAAACACAGTGAATTGGAATGGATCCTGAAGGCAGATGTGTGATGTGAAACAGAGACAGATGTATTAGTTATGAGAAAGACAACGTTCGGATGGGAATGTTCATAAATGCAGCTAAGGTGTAAATTGACTTATTGTAAGCACCTGTACGATTGTAAAGGTCTTTGCTCTTAGGTGTTTTGAGCTATGGGCAAAGGTCGAAGTAAGGAAAAGAGACAAATAGGAATAAGTTGCAAGTTTGTATTGTTCCCAGTCACAGGACTAAGGGATGTCAGTTAGTTTGTATCATTGTAGGTGCCTAACACTAGGAAATCTATGAAATGTAGAGAACTATAAGAAAATTAATTAGATAAAAAGAATGTCAAATTAAAATATTGGTTAAAAAACTGTAGATTATTAAAGGTGATCTGAGAAACGATGGGGTTTGTTTAAGCTATTGTATGATAGTGTATGTTCAGAAAGAAAATAATGAATAAATAATTAGAGGGTGTAGGCACTTACATTGAGAAATTTTAAAATAAATAAATAAATTTTAAATTTTTGTGTTAATTTATTTATTTATTTTAAAATTTCTCAATGTAATTACAGGGTGTAGGCACTTACATTGAGAAATTTTAAAATAAATAAATAAATTAACACAAAAATTTAAAATTTATTTATTTATTTTAAAATTTCTCAATTAAGTGCCTACACCCTGTAATTATTTATTCATTATTTTCTTTTTGAACATACACTATCATACAATAGCTTAAACAAACCCCATCCTTTCTCAGATCACCTTTAATAATCTACAGTTTTTTAACCAATATTTTAATTTGACATTCTTTTTATCTAATTAATTTTCTTATACAAACTAACTGACATCCCTTAGTCCTGAGACTGGGAACAATACAAACTTGCAAACTTATTCCTATTTGTCTTTTTTCCTTACTTCGACCTTTGCCCATAGCTCAAAACACCTAAGAGCAAAGACCTTTACAATCGTACAAGTGCTTACAATAAGTCAATTTACACCTTATCTGCATTTATGAACATTCCCATCCGAACGTTGTCTTTCTCATAACTAATACATCTGTCTCTGTTTCACATCACACATCTGCCTTCAGGATCCATTTCAATTCACTGTGTTTTGACCTTCTAAGCATGCCCGCTTACCCAGTCCCTCACCTAGCTATCCTATTAGCATAATCTGGACGTTTAAACATGTTATCGATGAGCTTACAAAGCATCCCTTGTAACGGCATCATTTAACTACTTGTAACGCCGACCTGAAGATGATCTGTATATTGTAGAGAACGAGACCGGCCGTCGAAGTAAATTAAATGATTGTGAGTAAGTCTGTGTTTCTTTACTTTATATAAAAGTTTAACTTTGACACCCTGTATTTCGGTTATTATCAACTTTCGTACTAAAGTAAGTTAGCTTAAATCGACCTATTTTAACCTCAGGAATCTAAAGTTAAGCTATAGGCTATTCGATACCAAACACCCTGTATGTATGTGCTTTTTAAACATAAATTTAAAAATCAGTATAAAATATAGTTGATAGTATCAACTATATTTTATACTGATTTTTAAATTTTGATACAATATATAATAAAACATATAAACAAAATATAATAAAAAACAACTAAATCTCAACGAACTATATCATGTAGGGTCTATTATGAATAATACAGAGTGAAATTTTGAAATTATACAGTGTGAAAATCACTTATGCAATAATAATGTTCGTGTCCTTATTTTTGAAAATTATAAAAAACGCTGGGACTTAAATTCAAATTTGGGCTTTTTAAACATTAATTTATATAGTCAGAGTGATTCACGCAAGTTTAGCATAGTCCGTCATCTTTATTTTTAATGAAACACTCTCTATATTTTTATGTTTTTAAAAGTTCGGTAACAACCTGATCTCAACAAAATATACTGGGGAGCAAAAAATTTAGATCACATTTGGTTTTATAGGTTTCTTGGTAGGAGCTAATATAATATTATTGCTTTCCGAGAAATGATGTATGTAGTATATATCATCATTTGTTGTTGTTATTTGTTAGTTAAGTCACGTACTGTTAACGTATTTACGACGTTTACGACTTTTTTATGAAATATCTGCATTCACTCTTGTGGAACTATTACGGTTAATTGCCAATTGTTTGTGTATAAGTGTTATGTTTTTTGTGTTAAACCTATCGGTGATTCAGTTTATTGTTGATGGTGTATATCTAATGAATCATAATGTCTTTCGAACATTCTGTGGAAAGAATTGTAGCATTGATACAAAATGGCTGCAAACAACGCTAAATTTTTTTATATTTGAAATTGTTTTATAAGCCATTAGAGTGAAAACTTAGTCTTTTGCTAGCAGTTGCCACTGCATCTATGCCATTTCGTTCATTGCAATCCGTGACTGCACGCCGGTGTTTGTTTTGGTTGGATCAGAGAGAGCAGCATATGTGCCTCCTGATGAGAGACTAATACGTTTCGAAACCGGTAGAGGTGCTTGCTGCACTCTCTGATTGGACTAGAATATGATGCGGCTGTATTTTCGTTTTGCAAATGGTTATTCATTTTTGTTTTTTATATGTTTACCAGCGCTATGAGGAGACTGGTCTACTAATCAGAAGGCTAGGATCCGGGCGAAATTGAATCACCACCCAAAGAGACGATCGGCTTGTGGTGTCCGCAAGTTTGTGCAATAGAATAACATCTGCGGTTTTCTTACGAAATCAACTTCAAGAGTTGTTAAGTGTTAATGTTACTGAATGGACTGTTAGAGGAAGGCTTTGAGGTGCTGGATTATCTTCCAGAAAGATGACTAAAGGCACCATTACAACGCCGACATCGGATAGCAAGATTCAATTTTACCCAGACCCACATGAATTGACATAATGTAAATTGGAGCAACGTACTGTTTTCAGATGAGTCGCTTTTTTGTCTCAATGGTCTCTGAGTACTCTTCGAATACTCTTCGAGTATGTAGAATAGCCTGAGAAAGATATACGTACTGTTTTCAGATAAGTCGCTTTTTTGTCTCAATGGTCTCTGAGTACTCTTCGAATACTCTTCGAGTATGTAGAATAGCCTGAGAAAGATATGCTGCGGTTTGTATTGATGAGCGACTCCAATTTGACGGTGGATCGCTTATGGTCTGGGCAGGAATTACTTCACAAGCACGCACGGAGTTAGTCTTCATACAAAATCGCTCCCTTACGACTCACAGATACATTGCAAAAGTTTTAGATGGTCATGCTCTTCATGACTATATGGGAGAACGTGGCATTTTCATCCAAGATAATGCTAGACCCATACTGCCAGACCCATACTGCCAGAGTTGTCAGAGAATATTTTGCTGAAGTGGCAATTAGGTGGTTTGATTAGCCACCAAGCAGTCCAGACATGAATCCTATCGAACATGTCTGGGATGAGTTAAGCCGAAGTATCCGAAGGCATACACCCGCTCCAAGAACTACCCAGGAGCTGTGAGAGTTGTTATTGTAAGAATGGAATATCATCCACCAGAATTAGAGAAGGGCGCATCTGTAAAAATATTAGTGCATTTGGATGTTGAGAGGTGGCTCATATTTGTTTGCAGAAATTGCTTGAAAATAACTCATATAATAATATTTGGGTTATCCTCCCAATCAAATAGGCCCGGAACATTGTTTAAATTATCAAAATGTCATAAAATGAAGGAAAAATTCGATTTTCTTCTTCGTTTTTTGATTATAACTTTAAAAGTATTCATTTCTGAGAAAAGTTGCACTGACATAAAAGTTGCGTAATTAAATTTCTTACAATATAGGATTGGTTAAAAATGTTAAAAATTGTCACTCTTGTGGCAAAATAGCAATAATTGCGAAAAAAAAAACATAAAAAAACAAGTATTCGCATTTGACGTTTTTCAATCATTTTTGCTACAGTTAGGACTTTCATGTTTCACCCAGAAAAACTTTATGATATAATAAAACAATACTGTAAATTTCATTAAGATCGGTTTAACAGATTTTGCAAAATAAATTTTACAGTCCAGCTTTCGCAAAAAAAATCATTTTTTCAAAAGGTTACAGGACTGAAAATACAACAGACAGCAAGTTGAATATTTTTTTACATGCAGAAGAATACGGTACCTTTCATTTGCAATTTGCAAAATTAAAATCGGTTCACTACCACGACGTCGGGAATTTTTTTAAATAAACATTAATTTTTGGTGCTACGCGCAGGAAAGCGGATACGCTTGCTCTGATTGGGCATTCCAATGACCTTTGATAATGATTGATAAATTTTAATTTTTATTACATTTCGATATAAATAAACAAATTCGTTTATTGCAAAATAAAAACACATACTCTGTCCTTTGAAATAATACTTTTTTTAGCAAAAACTTTCTTTGTTCATATATTTTAACTTAGAGAATAAAAGTTTATTATTTTAAACATATGCGATTGTTTACACAATATTTCACCGCTGTCCTGCGCGTAGCACTAAAAATTAATGTTTATTTAAAAAAATTCCTGACACCGTGGTAATTAACCGATTTTTAATTTTGCAAATTGCAAATGAAAGGTATAGTATTCTTCTATATGTAAAAAAAATTCAACTTGCTATCTGCTTTATTTTCAGTGCTGCAACATTTTGAAAAAATGAATTTTTTTTGCGAAAGCTGGATTGCAAAATTTATTTTGCAAAATCCATTGAACCGATCTTAATGAAATTTACAGTATTGTTTTATTATATCATAAAGTTTTTCTGGGTAAAATATGAAGGTCCTAAGTGCCGCATAAATGGTTGAAAAACGTAAAATGCGAATACTTGTTTTTTATGGTTTTTTTTTTCGCAATTATTGCTATTTTGCAACAAGGGTAACAATTCTCAAAATTTTTAACCAATCCTATATTGTAGGAAATTTAATTACGCAACTTTAATGTTAGTGCAACTTTTCTCGGAAATGAATACTTTTAAAGTTATAATCAAAAAGCGAAGAAAAAAATCGAATTTTTCCTTCATTTTTTGACATTTTGATTATTTAAACAATATTTCGGACCTTTTCGACTGGGAGGATAACTCAAATATTATTATTTGAGTAATTTTCAAGCAATTTCTGCAAAAAAATTTGAGTCACCTCTCAACGTCCATCTCAAAACAGATGCGCCCTGGACTAAATGTAATTCGTAATTTAATTGAAAGTATGCCTCTTCGCCTAAAAGCTGTCATTAATACAAGAAGAGGGGGAATACACTCTATGGATGAATATTTTTTCCGGTAGTGTTTAGCTTTAATCATTTAATCATTTTTTTTGTCAGTTTCTTAACAATAAGTCGCATTTTGTTTTAACTGTAAACACTTCTCCTGAATACTGAATAAAGCTCAAAAACCAAAATATTGCTATTAATTCAGTATTGATTATTAGAGTTAGTTTATAAAATACAATATCAATGGTTTACAACCTCAAACAGAACCGAAAATGTCAAACGAGACATCACAATTTCAATGTGACCTAAATTTTTTGCCCGCCAGTGTATATTATGTAGGGTCTATTATGATTAATATAAGTCGAAATTTTGAAATAATATATAATTTTGGTCATAAAACTAAATACAAAACACAATATATTGATACTTAGTTCAGAAAATTGAAAAATATTCCAAATTTCACCTTGTATTATTCATAATAGACGTACCTAATGAGTTTATTTGATATGCGGTTGTTAAATAAATAGCTTCTAAAAACACAAAAATATATAGTGTTTCATTATAAATAAAGGTGATGGACTATGCTTATGCTACACTTGCGTGAATCACCCTGTACATTTAACCTTTCCAGCGTTTTTAATAATTTTCAAAAATAAGGCCACAAACAATTCTATTCCTAACGTGATATACACACTGTATAATTTCAAAATTTCATTCTGTTTATTAGAAATAATAAACCCTATGCCTACATGTTATACCGGGTGTCCACTTATATTTTCCCCAATTTTAACTGCCTATAACTTCTAAACGGCTCAAGATAGAAATATGCGGTTTTCACTGAAATGTTTTATTTTAGTAAAAGTTTTGTCTAAATGGATGGAATTTTTTATATCGCTTTCAAATACGAAATAAAAAATGGCGGATTTTTGAAAAAACTTTGTTGACTTTTTTTTAATGGAACACCCAGTATATTTTTTTGTAAATTGAAAGAAAGGTCATTCACTTAACTAGCGATATAAAGTTTTTCAAAATCGGTTGTCAAATCACAGTAATTAATTTTTAAAATGAGAGGTGCAACATGGATATCACATACCTAAATAACATAACTAAGCAAGTTATGTCATTTCCACATTGCATCTCTCATTTTAAAAATTAATTGCTCAGTCATTTGACAAGATTTTAAAATTTTTTATATCGCTGGATAGATAAATTACCGTTTTTTCGAGTTTTTAGGTAAATGACCATTTTTTATATCGCTTTTAAATAAAAAATGGCGGATTTTTGAAAAAAAAAACGTTGTTGACTTTTTTTATTAAAACACCTAGTATATTTTTTTGTGTCTTGAAAAACCGGTCATTTACCTATCCAGCGATATAAAAAATTTTAAAATCGGTTGCCAAATGACTGGACAATTAATTTTTAAAATGAGAGATGCAATGTGGAAATCACATAACATAATATCATTTTGCTCAGTTATGTTATTTAGGTATGTGATATCCACGTTGCACCCCTCATTTTAAAAATTAATTACTCAGTGATTTGACAACCGATTTTGAAAAACTTTATATCGCTGGATAGGTGAATGACCTTTCTTTCAATTTACAAAAAAATATACTGGGTGTTCCATTAAAAAAAAGTCAACTAAGTTTTTTTCAAAAATCCGCCATTTTTTATTTCGTATTTGAAAGCGATATAAAAAATTCAATCCATTCAGACAAAACTTTTACTAAAATAAAACATTTCAGCGAAAACCGCATATTTCTATCTTGAACCGTTTAGAAGTTATAGGCAGTTAAAATGGGGGAAAATATAAGTGGACACCCGGTATAGTTCGTTGAGATCAGATTGTTAGCAGCTTTTAAAAATATAAAAATATACAGGGTGTTTCGTTAAAGATGATGGACTATGCTAGAATAACAGGATTAGAGCACATTCTAGATTAGGCAGCATCTGAAGTCAAAACTTCTCTCACGAGGTGCAAAAATCCAGATATATAAGACCATAAATACGACTAGCAGTCGCGTATGGAAGCGAAATATGGACGCTAATAAAAAGAAAAGTAAATAAATTGCTGGTGCGGGAACCTAAAATCCTTCGAATGATATATGGCCCAGTAGAGACAGCGTGACAAACGAATGAAGGCGCAGATACAATAACGAGTTAGAGCCTTTCATCGGAACGAAAAATATAGTCAGATATATAAAGGCAAATAGACTCAGATGACGTTACAACTCACGAGGAGTAACGCCTTGGTGATGATGACTATGCTAGACTTGCATGAATCACCCTGTACATTTAAAGTTATGTTTAAAAATCACATAATATTTAAGTTGACGGGTCTCAGTGATTTTTATAGTTTAAAAAAACACAAGGACAGGAACAATCTTATTCCAAAAGTGGTTTCTGTATTTTGTCAAGTAAATAATAAATTGTTTTATTTTACAATTTCTGTGGAGTTTATCCCACAAAAGATATATATTAAAAAAATAATGTAATCTAATGTAGTCACAGTAAATATAGAATTGTAGTATATTACTCCAGGGAAATAAGCAAGAAATAGACCTTGTTCGGGACACTGACATATGCAGGTAGCTGACTACTTTTTTATTATTAAATTTTATCACGTACGTTATTGTACATAAGACATATAGGATCAAAACCTACCTGTTTTCTGCCTAGAGTTCGCGGCAGTTTTTACACTAATATCTGAATCTCACTTAACATCAGAAAATAGTTTTAGAATATCCAACTATTTAATGTATAATGCTGCCCATCCAGACGCAGTAAGAAGAGCCAGTGCTGGAGCAGCTATACTCATTAGAAAGGGTATAAAACACCATATTTTAGAAAAGATTGAACAACCAGATCTACAAGCAGTCTCCATTGAAATAGAAGATTGGATCGGACCAATCTCGATAGCTGCTGTATACTGCCCACCAAATTATAGAGCTAACAAAAATTCTTTAAGTAATCTCTTTAACCCACTTGGTAACCGTTTCCTGGCAGGTGGAGACTATAACGCCAAACATACTAGTTGGGGTTCAAGACTGTGCGTTCCTGGAAGAGGCAGGGTACTACATCAAATCATATCAGAACAACACTTGGACCATTTGTGTACGTATCAGCCTACATACTGGCCATCCGACCCGCAGAAAGTTCCCGACTGTTTAGATTTCTTTGTTACAAAAGGGTTCTCAAGGGGATATCTTAGTATCGAATCAAATTTTGACATAGAGTCTGATCATACTCCTGTAGTAGCAACTGTACATTCAGGAATTAAAGAAAAAGATCCTCTGCCCAAGTTGCACAATTACAAAACCAACTGGCAAGCTTTCAGAGAAAAGGTTGAAGCAAATATTGAACTAAACGTATCACTAAAGTCACCAGATGAACTAGAAAAATAAATCCAAAATTACACAACAACGATTCAGGAAGCTGCATGGAAATCAACACCTCCACCAACAAAAGCAAAACAAAAAATTAATTGTCCAATAAATGTCAGAGAAAAAATAATTGAAAAAAGGTATCTGAGTAGAGCTTAGAAGCAAACTAAACATCCAGATGACAAGTTAAGGCTCGATAGAGCAGCACGACAATTAAAGGAACTACTAAAACAACTAAAAAATAACAGCGTTCAAGAATACCTAGAAAATTTAACGCCGTCAGATGCCAGCGATTATGCGCTATGGAAGGCTACAAAAAAATTAAAACAGCAACATCGTCATATCCCACCAATTAGAAAATCCAACGGAACATGGGCCAGAACAAACAATGAAAAGGCAGAAACTTTCGGCGAATACCTAGAAGAAGTTTTCAAACCTATACCAGTTGTTGCAACAAATAACGATCAAGAAATCTACAATTTCCTACAGAACCAAACCCCGACACAAGAAAACACACTACACGTTTCACCCAAAGAAGTTCAGAACATAATCAACAATAATCTAATAAAAAAGAAAGCACCTGGCTATGACTTAATCACAGGTGAGGTAATTAAAAATCTACCTACCAAAGCAATTAAAATGCTAACTCAATTGTGTAATGCGGTACTAAGGCTAAAACACTTCCCAATCCAATGGAAAATTGCGGAAATTATACTTATACAAAAATCAGGAAAACCTCCAAATGAGCCCACTTCATATCGACCAATTAGTTTAATGCCAGTAATGTCCAAGATCATGGAAAAAATAATAGAAAAAAGACTTCTACAAATACTAACAGACAGAAATATGATACCCGACCACCAATTTGGATTTAGGAAAGAGCATGGTACCGTCGAACAAGTTCACAGAGTGGTCAACGTTATAAATAAAACATTTGAAGAAAAAAGTTACTGTTCAGCAGAATTCCTCGATGTTAGCCAGGCTTTTGATAAAGTTTGGCATCAAGGACTGTTATATAAACTGAAAAAGAACTTACCAGAGGAACTATATACACTCCTTAAGTCGTATTTATCAGAAAGATACTTTCGAGTGAAGTTTGAGTCAGCCCATACAAAACTATATTCCATCAAATCAGGGGTACCGCAAGGAAGCGTTCTGGGACCACAACTGTATCTGATTTACACAGCCGACTTACCCACAAATCGTGATACAACGACCACCACATTTGCAGACGATACTGCAATCCTAGCAGTACACAAAAATCCCGTCGAAGCTGCTGCAAAGCTCCAGAGAGTATTAAATCAAATAAATACATGGGCACAAAATTGGAGAATTAAATTGAATGAACAAAAATCAAACCATATTGTTTTTACAAAATGTCACGGTGAATCACCTACAGTAACAATAAATAATAAGGTAATTCCCTCAGTTACCTCTGTAAAATATCTGGGCATGCACTTGGACAGGGGATTAACCTGGAGAACCCATATATGGAACAAACGGAAACAACTGGGCATAAAATTTAGTAAGCATTATTGGCTTCTAGGGCGTAAGTCTAAGCTCACGACAAGAAATAAACTGCTAGTCTACAACACAATATTCAAATCAGTCTGGGCATATGGTCTGCAGCTCTGGGGAACAGCATCCAAGTCGACTGTATCCATAATTGAGAGATTCCAGTCCAAGGTGTTACGTTCAATAATCGATGCTCCGTGGTTTGTTACTAACAGGGATATTTACAATGATCTGGAAACGAAAACCGTCAGTGAAGTGATAGTGGAGTTAAGTGCAAAATTAACTTAACGTCTTGAAAGCCACGCGAATGTGCTTGCAATTAATTTTTTTTTTATTAGAAAAAGAAGTCGCATCCACCAAAAGGTTATTAGCGACGGAACAAAATATAAATAACAAAAGTAAACAACTACAGGTTGTACAGAATGTTTATGGATTTTAGATAATTAACTATATTGTCGCAGGAATAGTTTTGACCTAGAGCCTGTGGTAGAGCGTTTGGGATCTTGTAGCGCTGTCTTTCTTGGTCATATTTACTACAAACTATTAAAAAGTGTTCGACTGTTAATCGGACGTTACACTGATCGCATATATGTGGATTACTCTTTGTGAAAAGGTAAGAGTGCGTTAACCTGGTATGTCCTAGACGTAAACGCGCAACCGCAATTTGTTCTCGTCTATTGCGCGACGATGGAAACCACTGAGACACATTATTTTTTATTTTATTTAACTTAGAATTAGATTGAGACCACTCATTTCGCCACAAACACAACACTTTATTTTTAAAATAAGCTTTTAAGTCACTGGAAACACACTTGTCTATCGGCTCCGAAAAATCACTTAAAATTGCCTCTCGTGCAGTCCTGTCAGCTTCTTCATTTCCTGTTATTCCGACGTGTGAGGGAACCCATACAAATTGAACGCTTCTTCCATGTTCATGAGCTTGGGAAAGCTGGTATTTTAGCAACTTTTCAAAAGGATGTTTCGGATTGCGGAAACAAGTGAAATGTTTTGAATTGTACAACTGATTGGTCTTTAAGTTTGTCTCCTGTAGACAAATAATATCTGGAGAATATTCAGATAAAAGAAGCTGTAGCATAGGGAGACGATGGAAAAATCCATCAATGTTCCATTGAAGTATCGAGTTGAATGTTGTTAACAGATTCGGAGTTAGATGATACTGAGCAATTATCTACAGAAGAGTCACTGTCTAAGTCAGAAATCTCTTTCCCTAAATGGTTAAGAAGTTTCTTTTGAAGTTTTGTAAACTTAGTTTTTGTAGATCTATCATTTGCATATTGATAGCTGCTTTGTAAAAGATAGAGTAAACCAGGCATATCAGTTGTAAATTCTTTAACGACGCTAATAGTGTCAGGGGAGCCTTGGACATTATCAATCAGTAAGGACAATTGGTGGTAATTTAAAACGAATGGTGGGGTATGATTATCAATAAAATTTTCAAGAGTTTCCCGTGTAGATGGGACTTTAGATGAGCGCGGTTTTTTTGGTTTAGAAGATTTGGGTTTTGCAAACAGATTTTGTGATGAAATTGCCGAGTCTGAAGGAGGAGTATCGATCTCACCAATACTGCGTTTTATGGAAGAACTTGCGTTTTCGCAAGTGCTATTAGAGTTTTCACTTAGCTGTTGTGGCTTTATTACATTTGGAAGTACTGGAGCAGACTCATTGGTAGTGACAGAAGTCGAGCTTGAAGTTTTGATTGTAAGATTGGTTGAAATGGTTGTTTCGGAAAATTGTGGTGATGTATCAGTTTTATTGGAGTTTTCTGCAGTTGTATCTAATGGAAGAGGTGCTGATAGATTGGAGGATATTGCTTTAGGAGTTTGTGAAAACGGTATTGCCGCTGAATGTGGATGACTGAAAGTGTTGCTATGAGTAGGAGTATTAGTAATTTCTTGGTCATGGAGATTTGTAGGTGTAGGTGATATGCTCGGATTTGATAATGCATAACTTGATGACTGCTGAGTGTTTGGTAACTTGTGTAATATACTTGTTGGATCTGTTTGATTTGGTACTTCATTGTTTGAATCAATATGAGTTGATTCCGTTACTGAACTGTTATTGCATTGGGATGATATGTGTCCTGTATTTTTGCAAATAAAGCAGGTGAGTGTACCTTATGACAAAAATATGCGGTAAGGTGTTTGGTCGAAATTTATTAGAATAGAATCTGGAATTGGTGATGTTATAGGGCTTACATAAACTTGCCTCCGAAAGCTCAATATGTGACTATATTCGGGAAGAGTTGAGCAAATTTTCAGAAATGTTATTGGGGAAATAAGCTTTAAACCAATATTCTGTAATTCTTCAACTAATACTTGATGAGGAATTGACGGGCAGACACCAGACAAGACTAGTCTTTCTGCTGGAGAGACAAGTCTCCGTGCTGTTACAATTTCGCCGAGTACTTCTATAGAGCCATGTTGTTGCATGAAATTATCTACTATGGTTTTGTTTGCCAAATACATGCAGATTCTATTATGAGATAATCTAGATGAAAAAATAATATTTTTTGGGTTGATTATTGTGCCCAACGGAATTAAATAATCCTGCAGTTTAGCATTATCGATACAACTAAATACAATTGCTTGGGTCTTACTCGGAAAAGAGTTTGAAGCGGCTGATGCATAACTGTTTGTGATATTCGAACGTTGATTTACTGGACTGGTTAGATCGGAAGGTGTGTTTACATTGTGTGAAGTCATTTTAGCTGCGGTGGCGAAAGCTTCAGTCCGGCTCTGGTAAGTGACAAACCAACCGCATGCTAGCTAACCTCACAAAATGATTGAACGGTGGTGTATATTTATTATTTGACGTTTTCTTTTCACAATAATAAAGTAATAATTACTTATAGATGACTTACGTAGTAGTATGTAGTAGATAAACACTTTAATTTTAAAAAACTATTTAATAATACCACTTGTTTTTAGTAAAAACTATTAGTACTGTATCAGTACAACTTCACCATACCTTGCCAGGGCCGGTCTCTGCAATTAATTTTTTAGACAACAGTCAGGAAACAAAACGGTTAAAGAGACAGACACCATTAGATTTACCGCACAGACATTAATATTGTTACAGCAGCTAAATATATGTAATACAGTAATTTAATATTATCACTATAGAAATGTGTGGCGCTGGTCACAATCTCTTCATGTCATTATTTCTCAGATAAAATGTGCCTATTGTTATATGTTATAACAGATTGCCTAATAAACATATAAAATAAAAAAAAATAATTAAAAAACGGACACGAACTCTAGGCAGGAAACAGGTATGTTTTCTTCATATAGGACTAAAATAAGTAAAAAAGTAGTCAGCTACCTACCTGGATATATCAGTGTCCTGAGAAAATCCTTATTTCTCTGGACTATATTGTGTAGGTGATCAATTGGTAATAACTGGATAGCGGATCAGTAGTCATTGATCTTAACAATGTAAATTTAAGAACTAACTTATTGTTGCAGTTAATAGTGAATTAGAAATGACGGGTCAGTTTGAGTGGATGGATTTAGATACTGATGAAAATGAGCATAGTATTGAAATGCACCTACCTTACATAGCTAAAGTAATGGAAAAGTGAGTGGAAATATTCTAGACATATTTTTCTTTTGTAGGTTCCTAATAAACAATATTCGCACTGTTTTAGCTACAAAAATCAATTCACAATTGTTCCTATTCTCGTCGGTTCTCTCAGTCATGAGAAAGAAGCTTGCTACGGTAGAATTTTGTCCAATTACCTAGCGGATCCTAAGAATCTTTTTATTATATCATCAGATTTTTGTCACTGGGGACACAGATTTAGGTATACCTATTATGACCGGTCTTATGGTAATATTTATCAATCAATTGAAGGACTGGATAGAGTAGTAAGTATTATATTTATTTATTATTAATTACTTTGCAAAATTACCAAGTAGACGAAGCAACGAAGCATTAAACCTAGGAATTCTGTGCAGTAAGATGAATCGACATGCAACTTTTTGCATTCGATTAGAGAGAGTGTCAGGCAACTTTGTGAACTAAATTCATCTAGGGCAAAAATTTTTGTGCATAATAAAATGCATTTTAAAAGTGCATCTCGAAGAGGTGAAAATGAAAAATTTAGAACTTGGGCAATATTGATAAAAATTAGTTGAATTTTTATAATTGGGGGTTTTGGGGATCGCTGAGCACGAATTTCATATCGGCGATGGTCTCCAAGGTACTTGGTACCAACGGTGGAACTCGTCGCCTAGAGTTTTCCGTTATAATCATTAAAAATCAGTCAATATCCATTACTCGGGGGGTTTTTGAGGTCTCCGGCCACGAATTTAGTGTTGGAGATGGTCTCCAAGATACCTGGTGATCAGGGTGGAACTCGTCGCCTGGAGTTTTATGTTATAATCATTCAATATCAGTCAATAACCATTACTCTGAGGGTTTTGGGGGTCGCTGAACAAGAGTTTCATGTGGTCGATGGTCTCCAAGATACCTGGTGCCCAGGGTGGAGCTCGTCGTCTGGAGTATTATGTTATAATTATTTCAAATCATTTAAAACCATTACGCGGGGGTTTTGGGGGTCGCTGAGCACAAATTTCATGACGGCGATGGTCTCCTGTGTACCTGTTGTCCAGGGTGGAACTCATCGCCTGGAGTTTTATGGTATAATCATTCAAAATCAGTCAATAACCATTATTCTGGGGATTTTGGGGGTCGCTGAACAATAATTTCATGTGGCCGATGGTCTCCAAGGTACCTGGTGCCCAAAGTGGAACTCGTCGTTTAGAGTTTTATGTTATAATTATTACAAATCATTTAAAACCATTACTCGGGGAGTTTTGGGGGTCGCTGAAC
Source organism: Diabrotica virgifera virgifera (assembly GCF_917563875.1). Lineage (NCBI taxonomy): Eukaryota > Metazoa > Arthropoda > Insecta > Coleoptera > Chrysomelidae > Diabrotica > Diabrotica virgifera. The sequence continues at coordinate 10,100,787 of NC_065452.1, read as the reverse complement.
ATGAATTTCATGACGGTGATGGTCTCCAAGGTACCTGGTACCCAGGGTGGAACTCGTCGCCTGGAGTTTTATGGTATAATCATATAAAATCAGTCAATAACCATTACTATGAAGGTTTTAAGGGTCGCTGGGCACCAATTTCATGTTGGCGATTGTCTTCAAGGTAGGTATACAATAATCTAAAAAATACGTGTTAAATTAAATGTTAGTGCACGCATTCATAATCAATTTATTTGTAAAATATAATGAAAAAATTAATAAAAAAGTAAAATAAAATAAAAAAATATATTTACTTACTTGAAGTTACACAAATTTCTTTCTTCCGCAATTTCGAAAACCAAAATTATAAAACAGCTCAGCTATAGACAGTAGATAATGAAAATTCCTTTAATACCAATCTTAAACGGCTAGATATTATAATATTATTATTTATTATGTAATTAACAAAACTAATAAGTATAACATATATGACTTTTTCAAAACACCAACATTAAAAACTTACTTTGCTTTAAATACGGTATCACTTTTTAGATGTTTTTTTTATAATTAATTAAAATTTTTTAAAAAAACAGAACTACATAAAAGTGCAGCTTGGAGGTATTCACATAATACTATATACTATGCTTTGTTTTTAAACCAGGAGCAGTAAAATAAAAAGACAGATTCACACCCAAGAAACTCAATAGAAAAATCACCATATACATCTTATTTTTTGGTTGATCATATCGGCCTTCGACGGTAATCCATCAACATTATATTATACTAACGTCGCTAAAGAGTTCTAAAAACCACTGTTTTTTTTTATATAAAAGCAGACTAGAAATCTAAAAATTAAAATAATACCGCAGAAAACACAAAAAATCGCTGATATAACTTAATTACCCTTGAAATGCCAATTATGTCAAAATTTCATAAATGTCGTTAGTGTCAAAATTTAACGACAACTGCTTTAAAAGCGACAAAATTTTAAAATAATTTTTAAATAGATAATTTTTTAATATATAATATAAAAGTGTTTTAAGAAAAATTATTAATGAAAAATATATTTAGCGACCCCCAAAACACCGAAGTAATGGATATTTACTGATTTTTAATGAATATAACATAAAACTGCAGGCGACGAGTTCCACCCTAGGCACCAGGTACTTTGGAGACCATCGCCGACATGAAATTCGTACTCAGAGACCCCAAAAACCCCCCCGAGTAATTGTTATTGACTAGTTTTGAATGGTTACAACATAAAACTCCAGGCGACGAGTTTCACCATGGGCACCAGGTAACTTAGAGACCATCGCCGACATGAAATTCGTACCAAGCTTCGTACCCCCAAAACCCCCAGATTAATGGTTTTTCACTGATTTTGAATAATTATGACATAAAACTCCAGGCGACGTGTTGCACCCTGGGAACAGGTACCTAGGAGACCACCGCCAACATTAAATTGTGTTTAGCGACTCCAAAAACCCCCCGAGTAATGGTTATTGATTGATTTTGAATGGTTATAACATAGAACGCTAGGCAACGAGTTCCAACCCTTGGCACCATGTACATTGGACACCATCGCCGACATGAAATTCGTACTCAGGGACCCTCAAAACCACCAGGGTAATAGTTTTTGACTTAAATTTTGAATAATTATAACTAAAACTCCTGGCGACGAGTTCCACTTTAGGCACCAGGTATCTTGGAGACCATCGCCGACATTAAATTCGTGGTCAGCGACCCCAAAAACCGCCGTGTAATGGATATTGACTGATTTTTAATTATTATAACATAAAACTCCAGGCGACGAGTTCCACACTGGGCACCAGGTACTTTGGAGACCGACGCCGACATAAAATTCGTACTCAGCGACCCCCAAAACCCCCAGGGTAATAGTTTTTGGCTGATTTTGGATAATTGTAACTAAAAACTCTAGGCGACGAGCTCCACCCTGGGCACCAGGTATCTTGGATGCCATCGCCAACATTAAATTCGTGGCCGGCGACCCCAAAAATCCCCCGACTAATGGATATTGACTGATTTTTAATGATTATAACATAAAACTCTAGGCGACGAGTTCCACCGTGGGCACCAGGTACCTTGGAGACCATCGTCGATATGAAATTCGTGCTCAGCGATCCCCAAAACCCCCGAGTATAAAAATTCAACTCATTTCCGTCAATATTTCCCAAGTTCTAAATTTTTCATTTTTACCTCTTCGAGATGCACTTTTAAAATGCATTTTCTTATGCACAAAAATGTTTGCCCTAGATGAATTTAGTTCACAAAGTTGCCTGACACTCTCTCTAATCGAATGCAAAAAGTTCCATGACGATTCATCTTACTGCACAAAATTCCTAGGTTTTGGGCTTTTTAGTGCTTCGTTGCTTCGTCTAAAGCCACTATCACCCAGTCTATCTGAAAGAATCATCAATTTCGCTTAAAAATCTTATAAAGCTATTTGAAAGTTCTAAAGGTATATAAGGGGAGTGCATTTAGATTTTCACTTCGGAAAAAATCAAACAAGATAAAGCTTTTTGTAATTTCATTAAGAAATGTTTAATAAACAACATATCAAAAAGTTCTACTCGAGCAGTGGGTGCTTCATTTTTTATTAAACAAATGAACAGCGAAGTTAGATGTTTTTTTAAATAACTCCGAAAATATAATTTTTAGAAAAAAACTTACTTGACCATTGAAAAATTCAGAAAATTTTACAAAAAAACCTTATATAAAGATTTTTCTAAAATTAAATCTCTAGCTTCTGTAATTTTTTATTTAGAACGCTTAAGTCACCCTTCTCACACACATTGGCGCACTGTAAACTAGCGTTGGAAGAAGTGCACGGTTGAGTTTTTTTAATGTAATTCTTTAACTAATGGATCAAAAGAAATTTTACAAATTGGACATGAAAGAAGATGAAATAAGCTATCTTATGGTTGTAATAAAAAGAAATAAAATGTATGGACATAAGTACGGTGTGGGCGGAAAGTGAGCCTTACATAATTTTGTTTAAAAATGATTTAAAAATGTGTAACTAATACAATTTTACTTATAAAACTCTCAAATTTGCATAACTTACCTCTCAATCAACTTACTAAACGATGTTTCATTCAAAAAAAATCTCAAAAATTTAATTCAAATAATACGCTGTCTCAAAAAATTTAATTTTTGAAAACTTCGTAGTTTTACAGAATTCACACCACTTTAAGACGGTATTACTCAAGTTTGAATTAATCTAATACAATTTATTAGATTAATTCAAACTTGAGTAATACCGTCTTAAAGTGGTGTGAATTCTGTAAAACTACGAAGTTTTCAAAAATTACATTTTTTGAGACAGCGTATTATTTGAATTAAATTTTTTGATATTTTTTTAAAGCTTAGGATGTAATCTTTAAAAACACTGAATTATTTTAGTTTAAAAATGAAAAAACAATTTCTTTTTGAGAAAACTAAGAAAGATAACAAAAATGTAATACAAAAACCGAAAATTACCAGCTGAAAAAATGTATATACAGAGTGATCAAAACTTTTTTCTGTAAAACTTACTGTATTAAAAATATATTTAATAATAAGCTTCAACAATAATAAATGTTCAACAAAAAAATTTTTTAGCTCTTATACAGTATGTCTGCGTAACTTGGATCCTATTGATAACTTTTTTAATATCAGTTTTACGAAAAAAAGTTATTCTTTATAAAATACTCTGCATCGTATATAACATAAGATGCAACCATCAAATATCAAATTTTGTTAATTTTGTACGAGGTATGTCAAAAAATATGAATTTCACTCAAGAGTAAAGTACCTTTATATTTCACAATATCGAAAATTTTTATAAAGAAAAGTTGTTTGAAATTAAAAACTATGTTCCAATATGTAACTATATCCTTCTAATCGAAAATTTGTTTTTTTTTTAATATTGTTTTAAATTAATTATACCCAACATCATTAAATTATCTCTTATTATTTATGATAACTGATTTATTATTAATTTTATGAAGAAAGTTATTCGTCATAAATAGATGTGCATGGTCGAACACTTAATATGCAAATATAAAATATTATATTTTATCAATATTATACGAGGTAGTATGTAAAAAATTATATTTCGCGCAATAAATATGTACCTTTATAGTTAACAATATTTCGATTAGAAGAGTGTAATTGCATATTGACACATCGTTTTTAATTCTGAACAACTTTCCATAATAACAATTTTCAGTATTTAGGTAAAATAGTAAAATATAGGTATTTTACTCCTAACTGAAATTTTTATTTATTGACATATCTCGTACAAAATTGATAAAAATTTATATTTTATGATTGCATTTAAAGTTTTAGAATATGCGGAGCTTTTTACTAAGAATAACTTTTTTATTTATGATCCCATTGCAACAATGTTTTGAATATTGAAGAGATAGATTTTGAATAATTTATTCTTTCTTTCTACTACATTTTAATTTTTAATATTATTGTGAAAATTATTTGTTTATCTTTTTTTTAAGAATGGAATTCCATATTTGTTTGATTGGATTCTACTTGTTTTTCATTTAAATATCCGCCATTTTGAAATTTAAATTTTTAATCTTTAATTCAGATTCAACAAACTGTTAAAAATAAAGACAATAAATGTTTTAGAAAAATGTTCTTTTTTATGTTCTTTTTAGAAAATCCGCATTTTGGATCCGCTATTTTATAGTTTATAATGTTAACATTTAAGTTAGGTTTATCAAAGCTCTCAAAAATAAATATATGTAGAAATAAATACATTTTGTAAAGAAATTATGATTTTACAACTATTTTTTAAGTTATCCGCCATTTTGGATCTGCCATTTTATAATTTAAATTATCAAAATTTGATTCAGGTTCAGCAACCTCTCAAAAATATCCACATATATGTAAACAAACACGTTTTATAAAAAAAATTCGGATTTTACAACTGATTTTTAGGAAAAATCCGCCATTTTGAATTTGCAAATTGTAATGTCAGATTCGGGTTCAGCATAATCAAAACTAAAATAACAACATTTTTTATCAAAGTAAAATGTGGAATTCACCCATATTCTTAACATTATTTATACAAAACAATTGTTATTGTTTAAATAATTAATAAACAATTAGCGGCGAAATTTGTGAGTAGAACTTTTTACTTTAACATATTTATAAGCTAACAAAAAAAGTTTTAGAAAAATATAACCTTGTTTGATTTTTTCCGAAACATTGTATCTTTTCGTTCTAATTGCACTCCCCTATATAAGGGATAGCTTATGGTAAATGCGTGAAGACGTACGGCTGATCTTGCTTAGTTTTTTTAACAATCGTAAAAGAGGAAATAATCATTTTTTACCTATAAAACGTTTCTTATAAATTTTTAAGGAAAATGGTTCAACTAAGATTGGGCACCCCATGTTTTTTGTAATTGTTAACATGTTAAATTACATATCCAATAATTTTTATCCGATAAACAGCTAGGTGAAGTTCGAACTTACGTCGGATCCTCTACTACAAGGGCGGATCCAGGGAGGGGGCCATGGCCCCCTCCAGGAATTTAAAAAATAGCAGTTTAAATATTTGCAGTTCAAATATTTTTAATAGTCTTACAACACATACTTATATGCACAAAACAGGGGATACATATGTCTTCTGAACTATAATTGAACAAAAACAGTAACGGAAGTTTCAAGAATGACAGGATTTTTTGTAAATCAAAATGTTGATAATTTTACAACAAAGTGCCATTTGTTAGAACGACTTTGGCAGCCATCAATCGTATCAATTTCCATATTCTGTACACACAAAGAATAAAAAAGAATGTGTGTGTACTTTGTACGCACGTAAGAAGTTATACTTCTATTATATGATTTCAGCGAAATAAAATACTGTTAACAGTTTATTTTTGTTTTATTAAATATTAAACTGATTTTAATAGTTACTTACCACTTTCCAAAAATCAAAAAAATCAAAAAAGAGGCAGCAATTGTCCGAATTTGAACCCGGGGCCTCTCGATCCGTAGTCGATTGCTGTACCAATGAGGCTACGAAGGCATTGTTTTGAGGGTTTCTCGGACATTATGACAAACCGCGGTAACAAATAGACGAAGTGAAGTATTAAATAAAAATGTTTTAATAATACGTATTACCTTACTCCCGAGGAAGTCAAATCCAAAGACCCAAAAATTATAATAAATATATTTACTAAAAACACTAATATATTTTGTCTACACCTTTTTTGGACTGATACATGTAACTTAAAAGATTTAGCAAAGAACAACATATTGTCCCTGTGCGCATGCGCGCAGAATAATAAAAATTCACTCCCTATCGCGTCTAAAGAAGTATAACTTCAAAAAGAAATTAAGTGTTACTTGGGTCACCAGCAATTACAACAAATGAGTTGGTTGGTACTTTCGCACATTAAAAAAGGGATTGTTTTGCAAGTATTGCGTTTTATTTTTCTAATAAGAAATATGGTTACAATAAAGGGATGAGAGCCCAAAGCCTTGTCACGAAACCTTTAACATCTTTCGCCAAACTCATGGGCAAAGACGGAGCCATACAAAACCATGAAGTTATCGCAACCCGCAAAAGTCAGACATTAACTAGATAGACTCTCAGAGGTCTAGACAGATACAAGAAAATAGAGAAAGACTACGACCAATAGTAGAATCTATAGTGTTCTTAAGTCGACAAATTATTCCTCTAATAAGCCATCGTGATGATGGCCTTCTGCTTCTGGAAGAAGATGCTGGACCTAGCAATGACGGAATTGTTTAGGTTTAAAATAGTATCAGGGGATAAGACTCTTAAACAACACCTATCCACAGCATCTTCCCGAGCAACATACGTTAGTAGCACCAATCAAAGTCAATTGATAACATGTTGTGGTGAACAAGTGATTGAACAAATAATTAATCAGGTTCAAAGTGCAAATTTTTACCCTATCGTATTTGACGAAACGACCGAGGCATCCCACGTGGAACAGAATTTTCTAAATTTGAGATACATATTTATTAAAAATGAAAGATTACCCATGAGCGATCATATTAAACTCATCTTTTCTATGTTCCCGAAAATAATGAACTAGTACCAGTTAGTGTTGCCCAAAGTCAGTCTTGGTCTTGCAGTCTTGGTCTTGTTCTTGCGTTTTTGCAAGACCAAGACCGCCTAATTTGAGCAAGACCAAGACTTGCCGTGCAAGATTTGAGCAAGAACAAGACTAAGCCTGCAATACTCTTGCGTCTTGCAGTTAGAACTGAGGATCGTTTTATGAAGTATATTAGTTCGGGTATATTCTTAGGTAGGTACTCTATGAGAAGCAAATAAATTTGTAAAATTGGACTTCTGCGCCTTACGAACAATACCATAAACAATAGTATATTGTACAACAAGTGAGAAAAAAGACATATTTCTCACGAGCGCAGAAGTTTGTTGCAAATCAAGCGAGGGAGAAATATGTCATTTTCTCATGTGTTGTACATTGTACTTTTTCTATGGATGCGTTTTTGTCAAGAGTTCAAACTTCAAAATTAAATAATTTAGGTGCTTTTAGGTATATGATATGCATAAATTGAAATAAAATACATATACAATAAACATGTAGGTATTTAATATTCTTAAAATTTATATACCTTATTTTTTTAAATTCTAATTAACAGTTATTTTTGAACAGTTTTGAAAGTTAATTCCTGGTAGGTTTTGCTTTAACACATTTATTTGACAACATTAATTGTGTTTGTATTTTGCATGTTACCATGGAAACGGCGATCATAGTATCAAATACCGTAGGAGAACCCGTGAGAAAAATATTTCTCAGTGCAATGGCCGACTTTTCTCACTGCATGAGGAATTGTTCGTTTTGAATGTATGTAAGTAGTGAGAGAAGTTGCATATTGTATAGCATCCATAGAAAAACATACATTCTTCGCTCTGAAATTATTAACTGTCCAGGTTTTGAGAATAGCCGCCCTCTATTCTCTATTCATAAATTAATGTATCTAAACAATTACATTTATACTTAACTTAATGTTCTAATTCAAGACTGATTTGTCAACTACTGTTATTGTCTTTGTTCTAGGATAAGTTGTATTTGTCAATTTCAAAATGTTCTAGCTCTCAATTGTTAAATGAGAGCAAGTAATTTTATTCTTTATTATTGTTTGTTATGTATTTACCAATTTTGTACCTACTAGATCTTATTTTTCTAATTTGTCTGACATTTTAATTTAATTGTATCATATACTAATGGACTTCGGTCCGTAAATAAATAAAATAAAAATAAACTTTTTAAAAATGTCATATGCTGATAAAAAATATACCTACCTAATAAGTAGTTCATTTTTTCCTTAATTAGTTTTCTAGGAATTTAAACACTACAAAAATCATATCGATATATAGAATAATAAGACTATTATGTATATTTTTTCTGCTGAGTGTGACTACGATAACGAGACAGACTAATAACAGATAATGCCGTGCCGGCTATACCATGTAACCAAATGCCCAAATATTTAGAAACGATATTTTACTGTCTACGAGGCATTCAACAAAAGAAATATTTATAGTGAAATACATGGAAAACAAAAGGACATTTATTATAAGCTCTTTTTTCTGTAGGTAGTTAAATTAAATTGGTCATTTGTTTTATCAATCAACTGTTCTTTTGTTACTCTTTGGTTGATAAACACTACTCCAAGAAATTAACGCACTTAAAAACGGGTCATTTTTGGTGTCTCGAATTTCCTAAACTTGTTCGATTGATAATTTGATTTTTTATTTATTTGATTTTAATGTTTGATAATAATATAGCCTTATTCTGTATAAATATCGCTGTAATAATATTGTTTCTAAAACATAAATATTTTAGACAGGTAAATTGTCATTGTATACCGGGTGTACCAATCAAACTGTATTTTTTTCTCAAAGTTCGCATCACCCTGTGGAATATTCGACCATTTATAAAATATTGAAATTAAAACCCAACTATATATAATAAAAAGTTAGGTACTTTTTTAACTAGCCATGTTTTTCATCAATACAGGGTGTTTTTAAATAAGTATGGCAAACTTTAAGGGGTAATTCTGCACGAACAATAATTTGACAGTTTGCTTTATAAATGTATGTTCGCAAATGCTTCGTTTCCAAAATAGGGGGTGAACAATTTTTCTTACAAACTGACGATTTATTTAGTGCTCTAAAACCGGTTGAGATATACAAATGAAATTTGGTGGGTTTTAAGAGGTAGTTATTACGCATTTTTGACATACAATTAAGAATTTAATATTCACCATTGGCGCGCATACGGGTAACATGACCAGTTTGTTTAGAATTACTCCTTAAAATTTGCCATACTTATTTAAAAACACTCTGTATTGATGAAAAACATGGCTAGTTGTTAAAATACCTAACTTTACTGTTATCCAACATAAGCGAATGAAAAAACAAAATGTTAAAAAAATATCAGACTGTAGTTGGGTTTTAATTTCAGTATTTTATAAATGCTAGAATATTCCACAGGATGATACTAACTTTTAGAAAAAAAACACAGTTTGATTGGTACACTCATTAGTACCGATAAGTTATCGGGTACCTATACAACGACAATTTAACTTCTAGCAACAATATTATTACAGCGATATTGTTAACGAATAAGGCTAAATAATATTAAAAAATCACTTAAATCAGACAACATGTTTAGGAAATTCGAGCCATCAAAAATGACCCATTTTTAAGGAGGTGCCTTAATTTCTTGGAGAAGTGTATAATTCTCGGTTTGGTATTCGGTACCAAAATGAGAACTGGCATTAACATATGAAGGGCCAGGGGAAAGAACGATGAATGTCTATCTGCAAGCATTTTCGGTAAAATGAGAAACAAAGTTACATATTCATTGTTTTTATCCCTTGCGTCCAATCTTGCGACGTTATTTTAAGACGATTATTATATTTATTTCCCCTTGTCCTTTCACAGGTTGATAGTACTCTTTCTAAACTAACAGATTGCACAAAAATCTCAAAATGACCAAAAATTGACATTCATATTTTTTCCCTCCGACCCTTCATATTGTGCACATCTGTCACCGAATTGAATGCTTTTTAAATCACACATTGTCAATGGCAAATACTAGAAAAAATACGTAAGTTCCTAATAAACTTTGGTTAGTTGCAACATAGACACGGATCGCTTAGATCGTAGGTTCAAACCCCACCCGGTGTCAGTTGTTTAGATATTTATTAATATGGTTGGTCTTTACTATGGCTGTAATATTAAAGCTTAAAATTGACCTACTCTGTTACGTTGTTCTAAGATATGTAATAGGCTAATGAGCAACTGCGAGACTTGCAAGACTCTTGCTGCAAGACCAAGACCAAGACCTGGAGCGCAATACCAAGACCAATACCAAGACCAGGTGTACTGTCGCAAGACCAAGACTCTCTAAGTCTCGTCTTGGTCTTGCATTTGCGCAACACTAGTACCAGTATTCTAAGAACAGCTTATATAAGTATTATACATGTACAGTTGCGGTCATCAAATAGTTTACAGGATTACGTATCTAGGAGCCGATTTTTTAAATTTTTACCCCGTGTAAACGCACCTTTTACGTCAAAGTGACGTTACCAGTGGTGTACCTAGAATAGGTTGATTAAAATTAAAAAATCAAAATAATATAAATAATATATTTTACAAAATTTAACAAAATGAAAAGTATAGAAAGAAGTCTTTTTGAATAAACTTGATTATGATATTAATAACGAAAATAAGGAAGTCTGGTTTTAAAATACCATTTTATTTTAAATCTATTTTATATTAAATATTGATAAACACATATTTGTTTGATTTTCCATATGCACATATGGCTCACGTTTAAATCTGCAGCAACTTGCCTTAGTGACCAACCTTCTTCGAGTTTGGCAACTGCTCGTGCTTTTTGCGCATCTCTCAAATGCATTCGAATCATTTTGGAGGAGTTTGGTATGGTTTTATTTTATTTTTCAACATTTCTGAAATTTTTGACAAGCATTGACTTTTTCAAATTTTTTGACTTTGACATTTATGAAATCCGTTCGACACTGCTATTTTTGCAGTATTACAATGTAAAAATTAAAGTGTAAACTATTCAGTGACCGTAACTGTACTTGCGTTAGCCAATTTTTTTTGTGACACGGTGACAGAAAAATACAGCGTGTTTTATATGTTCGTTCTTGGGTAATCGTTCATTTTTCCTACTGTACACAATAACAACATTCGTGAAGACTTTGTCAAGTTCATTGACGCTTATGAGAACATAAAAATAATTAGTAAAAATGAGAAAGAGGGGAAGAATAAGGCCTGACAGGAGAAGCATTGGGAAAAATAGTATTAAACTTGTTGAAAGAACTGCACTTGGATCCGAAAAAATGTGTAGGAATCGGTACTGACTTTAATAATACGTTTTAAAACGATAAGTTTTGAATGTCTTTATGGCACTCAATAGTGTGTGAAAAGTGCCTTAAAACTCACCATTGTAACCCAAATTTTTAAAAATTACCCCCAGACCACCCGGTCTCCCTCCAAAAAAAAGTTCATGGCCCCTCCCGAAAATCGGTCCAGGATTCGTCCTTGCTCTACTATAAACTGTTTAAGCACAGGGGCGTAACAAAGGTCCCCGCATCATGAAGCTTGCGGGGGCCCCCATCGATCAGGGGCCCCATCTTGTCGTCTGATATTATGTAAAAAACTCTTATTGTTATATTATTTTACGTTGTGTGTTTTAATTTGAGAATGTAAATTTCTAAATAGATAGGCATATTCGGCAAGTGAATCATCTCATCTCTAGAAACTTAATCCCTTCCGGTCTCCCGAACTTTCTGGTGACGGCAATACACAATAATGCTTTGTACGTGACTTATTGAAAGATTTGAGAATTGCAATTTTAGGAATTTTAGAATATTTCTAAATCTAGAATTAGTATTTCGATACAATTGTCGGCAGTAGGTTCATCTATTAATTTGTTTGGTTGTTTGCAGTTTCTGCTTTTTGTGTTGTTTTAAAGTTACAGTTGCATCAGTTTGGTACGCATTTATTTATCAATTTATTGACGACTTTTCTTGTATAGTCATTGAACAATCTCTCAACAGATAAACGATAAGATAAGGAAATTATAACACTTACACTTTAGGGGGGTCAATGTAGATTGAAAACTTGCATTGTTTCGGAAAAAATCAAACAATCTTATATTTTTTTAAAACATTTTTTGATAGTTTATATATTTTATTTTAAAGTAAAAAGTTCTACTCACAGATTTAGCCTCTAATTGTTTATTAATTGTTTAAACAATAAAACTATTTGGTAAAAATAATTTTAAAATATCGGTGAATTCATCATTTTACTTTGATCAAAAATGTTTCTATCTTCTTTTTGATTATGCTGAATCCGAATATGACATTTCGCTCAAGAGTAAAGTGCCTTGATATTTTACAATATTTCAACTGGAATTATATACTTAATTGCATATTTCAACATAGTTTTTAATTGCAAACAACTTTTTAATTGTGAAACAGTCGCCTTACCTACAACATTGTAAAGGACATCGCACACATCTTATGGAAAATATAATGTCACTCAAATTCAATAAAATTTATACGAATAGATTCGTTTTAAATTAACGGTCAAATCTTATCATTGCGCCAACTCTTAATTATGATTAATTACGGCGCAAATTGCAATTAAAGTTTATCGAAATCAAATTTTTTAGTCAGTAAAAGTGTCAGTTACAATCACTATTGCTCTGGGTGCTATTCAAAAGAGCTTAAACCCCGCTGGGCCTAAGCGGATTAGTAAAACTAATCCGGTGATTTATGGAGTACCGACAATTTGGGTATTATAAAATATTTTTTCTCTCTCTAACTTATGTACGTATCCATTTGATTTCAGATTTATTTATATCAATTTCTGCTCTTATTATTGAAAATATGGAGTTGGCGCAATGATAAGATTTGACCGTTAATTTAAAACGAATCTATTCGTATAAATTTTATTGAATTTGAGTGACATTATATTTTCCATAAGATGTGTGCGATGTCCTTATGAAGTTGTAGTTAGCAAACGTTTATAAAAGAGTGCATTATTTGTTGGATCAGTGGGTACTGATAAAATTTACTGGAGATCAAAATTGGCACATATTTGTTCTCCATTATAAGACTCAGAATGAACTCGATCTTTTTTTCGGTTCTAGCTTTATCCGTAAGACAAAGATGAGCTTCATAGTCCACATTCAACAACGTTTTCTAATTAGTGGTTACAGTGATATTATGAGAACAAACAACACTGATCTTTTATAGAATGAAGGAAACCTACCTTAAAATTTTCATTGAAAATGTTTCTATACATTACCAACCTAACTTTCTCAATGCCTGTCATCATAGCCCACAATAAAGTTTATACATAAGAGTGATGTTGAAGTATGGGACAAGATTATGTCGTTTAGTAGAAAACTTTCAATATGTAACTTAACATCTTCCAAAACTATTGAATCAGTTACTTTTTTGTTTTCCCCTGTATCACCCTATGTTTTATTTTCAGGTGTTTGCTTCTTCATAGCAATATCAACTACCCCCCATCTCCCATGTTAATTCCTATACCTAAATGTACTATTAAGGTGCAGTAGAAATAAACAAACCAAGACACGTTAAATGCTACTAAGAGCACTCCTGAATCATATTTAACAATGTATGTATATACATTGTAAATCCCAAATCATGATTTCCAAAGTTTATACATTGTAAATTATGGTTCGGGAGTGCTCCTAGTAGCATTTAACGTGTCTTGGTTTGTTTATTTCTACTGCGTCTTGATTGTAAATTTAGTATAGTGTTTTTATAAACATCTGACAACCTTAAATTCTTTCATTAGGGTCTAGGAGCTAGCAACGTTTTCGAGAAACTATTTTAAGACAGCTGATTCTTTCATATATTGTTCCCTATGCTTCCTCGAACACCGTACCGGCCATCTGGCTGCTGATACAGGTTGCGTTCATTACTGCGCAGTACACCTGTACAGGTAAATACAAAATCAGGGTGATTGATTAGTGTGATAAAGCTTAGTAGATCCGCTATAGTAATAGATAGCAATAAAAGTTAATAACAAAACTTATAGCCAACTTTGAGCTTCACATTACAAAATTAGTTAGAATGTTACAGGGTGTTCGATATCATAGTGGCAGACCAAACTTATGTTTTTTTAAATGGAACACCCTATATTTTATTTTATATTCGAAATCATGTTAACTTCTCCATCACAAAAATATAAAGGTTTGTTATGTTATTCAGGGTATTTACAAAGTTATAACCAATGTTCTACGAAAATCATAATAAGTTCAGCTCTCTGTATAAATAAAAATAAGCACAACAGCAATGGTTTATTAGTGCTAGATTTTTTTGTTGATTGTCAAAATTTATAAAAATGGTTGATATGGCTAATTTTCTTTATATCGAATACAGGATGAGTCAAAACGCAAGTACATTATTTTCTCAGTAATTTTAAATAGAACACCTTAATTAATAACTTGCTCTGAAAAATGAAAATATCTCGAAAACTAATAAATTTAGGCATAGGGAATATTATACAAAAATTAAAGTACGGTAATGATACTATATAACATAACAAACCTTTATATTTTTGTGATGTTCCATTTAAAAAAATATAAGTTTGGTTTGCCACTATGTTATCGAACACCCTGTAACATTCTAACTAATTTCGTAATGTAAAGCTGAAAGTTGGCTACAATTTTTGTTTTCAACTTTTATTGCTATCTATTACTATAGCGGATCTACTGAGCTTTATCACACTCATCAATCACCCTGTATATTGAATTTAAATTATTTTAGGACGAAACATTTTTTGTCATTACTTTTTAAACCACAAAAATGTCTGATAATTATAGTTCATATTTCTAATAATGTTTAAAAAGTAATGACAAAATAATTTTTCGTCTTACAATAATTTTAAATTCGATATGTTTACCTTTACAAATGTGCTGCGCAGTAATGAACGCAACCTGTATCAGCAGCCAGCTGGCCGGTACGGTGTTCGAGGAAGCATAGGGAATAATATATTAAAGAACCAGTTGTCTTAAAATAATTTTTTTCCGACGTTGCTGCTCTTGGTCCATAATTGCTTGGAAGAAAATATGAAAAAGATATTTTCGATATTTGCTTCATTTATGCAAAGTAGTAGTAAGAAATAAAATAAGTAATTATTTATGGTGTTTACTAATTATACCATTTCCTTTCCTTTCAGGGTATGAGTATAATTGAAAACTTAAATCCAACGGAATTTACTAATTATTTAAAAAAATACGGTAACACCATTTGCGGCCGACACCCTATAGGAATACTTTTACAGGTGTGTATGACTTTTTTCATAATATGTATTAATGTTTTAATAATATTAATTGCAGTGTGTTAATTTTAGAATTAGGCATAATCCAAGTAAAGGACAATAATACTATTGACTTACAAAATGCTACCGGGGATATATAAGTTTATATATACAGTATGATGCAAAACTATGGAATAAATTCATTATTTCATATTTCATTTCGCAATAATACATTTATTTCATACTTTTGCATCATACTTAACTAAGTACATACATAATTTTGTTTTACCCAGTAAAAATAAATATTCGAATGATACATCTTGGCAATGGCGATTAGGAGACCTTTCAAATTACCCTCGACTACGTCATGTTAACACTAATGACGTAATGTCCAATACATATACAGGGTGTCCCCGAAAATAGTGCGTTCCTTTAAGGCAGGGGTCGGCAACCTGCGGCCCGCGGGCCGCATGCGGCCCTTTGCAACTTTTTTGTGCGGCCCGCCCAAAGCACTAATACAATTTTAGGAAAAATCAACAAATTTATAAAAAATAAAAAATTAAAGACAGAAACACAACAGATGATTAAGGACAGAAGTTGCATGGACCGAAATTCACCAGAATATAAGAAACTTAATAAGGCAATATGAAAAAGAATAAGACAAGACATCAGGGACAACAACACCGAACAAATCAAAAATATTATAGAGAAAAACAAGAGTTTGAAAGTGTTAAAAACTCTAAATAAGTAGTAAAGACCGACAACAAATACACTAGATAAAAGATAAAAATGGAATCACTAAAACGACAAAAATAAGATAATAAAAAATATTGTTCAAGATTACTATTTATACAGAATTATACCTACTCATTCAGCGTAGCAAAACCAGAAAACCACGGTATGGAAATATTAAATGTAGGATCTGAAATACTACCAAAATTACTAACGAGGAAGTTATAAATGTCTTAAAACAGATGAAAAATGAATATACAAAGTGAGTTTTATGTATGGAACGCCTCAATTATCTTAGAAACGGCCTGCACGATTTTTATAAATTTTGGTGTGTAAAGGTCTTGTGATACGGCCGATATTATGGTGGTATCTACATTGTTGTCAGATCTTTCGTTTTTCTGAAAATCTAATGAACTTTTTTATTTCAAATAGGACACCCTGTATATTTTTTTAGTTTTGAAGTCCTTAAAAAAAGACTGATTATTTTTTATGTAATATTCCCTATACCTAAATGCGGCAATTTCGGAGTTACTGCTACATTTATTTAACAAAAAATGTTCTTTAAAATTCATCTCTAAAGTTATAAACAATTTAATTCTGAAAACAACGAACATTTTTGTACGTTTGAACGTTTTTGAGTTATAAACAATTTAATACTGAAAACAACGAAACATTACGATTTTCAATGCTCAAAAACTTAAATAAAAAACATTATTTTTGAAATCACGAAGAGCCTAAATTAAATTTGAAGCCTTCTTCTATCAGCTCCCCATGAGAATTTTTGGCATGTTTTATTCTAAAATATTATTTTTTAAGAAGAGCCTAAATGAATAGCTTATGAGAGAACGGGCGATCATGCTGCATTAACAATTAAAAAACAATCTTTTAAAATGAAATAAGCCCAAACTGCGTATAATAAGGTTTGAACTTGAATTTAGGTTGTAATTAAAAAAGTAATATTTTTTACTCTGGGATTTTGAGCCTTGATAATCATCATTTTTCGTTTTTTTAGTATAAAATTGTTTATAACTATTCAAAAACGATCGACTTTAGAGAAAAATTACAAGGGACCTCTTTTATTTAAAATGATCCAAAGAATTTAAAATAATGTCTGGTCGGGCTGAGAAAATTAATTTTTATAACTTGTTTTAAATTTTTTGTTAAATAAATATAGCAATAACGACGAAATTATGGCATTTAGGTATAGGGAGTATTACATAAAAAATAATCAGCATTTCTTAAGGACTTCAAAACGCAAAAAATATACAGGGTGTCCCATTTCAAAAGAGAAAGTTCATTAGATGTTCAGAAAAACGGTAGAAAACGTATCACAAGACCCTTACATACCAAAATTTATAAAAATCGTGCAAGCCGTTTCCGAGATAATTGAGGCGTTACATACATAAAACTCACTCTGTATAGATTAAGAAAAACAAAGGTCCATCGAATGAGCTATGTTACGAGTATCTCTGAAAAAACATATACGAAAATAAGGACATATAAAGATAGGACACGTGACATGACAAAACAACGAAATGTGGACGAGAAACATTATACATCGGAGACCAGACGAGCAAGCCTTAGTAGTGGAAGACCACAACAACGACCCACTTGTTCTGTTCTTACCCTTAGAGCCGTTTTACATGACCGAGATTTACTTCGAAACTGACGCTGATAACTACCATGAAAAATTATCTAATAAAAATATTAGATGTAAAACACAAGATTTACTCTGAAATTTCACATGATAATTTTCAATATAAAAATTTAGAACCTATTCTATATTCTAGAAAGTTTTCAGAGTAAACTGCGCGAGTTTCTGCGCAGAATGTTAAATAACGCGGTGGTGTTTACGATAACCTTTATAATTGCAACGGGCTTATTTGTTTATTCAGTGAAGTACCTTTTTTCAGATTAATTATTGTTGCACAAGAATTTATTTCTCTGTCCAAATATATTACTAAACAATAAACAAATAAAGGTTGTAACATAACCTTAAAATGTCATTTCACATTTTTTATTTTCTTATGTTACCTCTAACTTAGTTTTCTTTCATCAGTGGCCTTTTATTTATAAAAAAAATTATATTTAATGTCAGTCACATTACACATTACGCATGCGTTTCAAAACAATTATGTTAAGATTTAACTGTAGGTGTAAAACAAGGAACAATATAAAATTGTATATTTTTACTACATAAATTTTCGTTATTATTCTTGAAATAATTTTCGAAGTAAATCTCGGTCATGTAAGACGGCTTTTTGGAACAAACAATTTCACACTTGGTCTATAAGCCCCGAATACAATGTACCGTTACAGAATACCGACAGTGGTCTTGAGAATCTAGAATGTCTAGACTTCTTGATAATTTTTTATTTGTTCCATGCTTTAAATTCGTTGAACATTGTTTTTGTCTTAACACGTCTCGATGTTTCATCAATCGGTTAACCAAGTTGTTATGAACTTGACTCTTCACTCTTTCTTCTTCTTCTATTGCCGACTCCACTAATGAAAATTGGCTATAACCTGCGCAAATTCGTCTCTATCTTCTGCTTTTCTTAAAAGCGTCTGTGTGTTTAACCCTATCCAGTCTCGAATGTGGACTGTGAAATGTGGACCTATAGAAGAATTATGAGGGTTTCCGGGGTAGATAGAGTTACGAACAATGAAGTACTGAGAAGAATATGTAAAGAGAAGGAAGTTGAACTTACAATTAAAGAAAGAAAACTACAGTATCTCGGACATGTGATGCGGGGTGAGAAGTATGGCATCCTGCGACTCATAATGCAGGGAAATATAGATGGCAGAAGAAGCATCGGCAGAAGACGCATTTCATGGCTGAAGAACCTCAGAGAATGGTTTGGATGCAGCTCAAAACAACTATTTAGAGCTACTGCCTCAAAAATTAAAATAGCTATGATGATTGCCAACCTCCGTAGCGGAGATGGCACCTGAAGAAGAAGAAGTCTCGAATGTTTTTCAGTCAGGATATTTATCGTCTGCCAGGACCCCCTTTTTCTTCGATTTTACCCTTTCATAATCAGCTGCAACAACTCGTACTGATTATTTCTAATATTGTGCCCCAAATATGCTGTCTTTCTCCTTTTAATGGCGATCAAAAGTTCTCTGTCTCTTCCAATTCTGTGCAACACTATTTCGTTCGTAATATGATCGGTCCATGGTATTTTCAAAATTTTGCTAAAAAGCCACATCTCAAAATCTTCCAGCTTTCTCATCAAGTCAACATTAACAGTCCAAGTTTCGGAACCATAAAGAAGACTAGAGTGGATATATTTTCCCTCCGATATCGGATTGGAAAATTGAGTCTTTGGTTACTCAGAAATTTCCTCTTCTTCAAAAATGCTGCTCTTGATTGCTCTATTCTTGATATAATTTCTGATTTCGGATTTAGATCTTCAGTAATACAAACTCCTAAGTATTTAATTTTGTCCACTTGTTCAATATCTTCACTTTTTATCTGGACTCTTCATATGACTTTAGTCATACACAGCCTTATCCACTCCTTTACCTGTCTGTTGCGAATCCGTGTTATTTCCATCTGTTACCACAGTCTGTTGGTTCCAATAGAAATGTCTCACTTCAACCTTTGTACGTTTTTAATTTTGCACTTTGGGTTTCAGAACATTTATGGTTCCAAAGAACCATAAATCCAAAGAAGTTGCGTAAACCAACGGTGGCACTTAGTCCGTTAAAGTCTCATCAGTGACTGATCACATTTTTAAACGCTTTTATTTAGTTCAATAGTTTGCGTCAAATCTTTAGACGTTAATTTGACTGCCTTTTCTCCAATGCAAATAAATGAAAAGGCTATAGCGGGATAAGATGGTCAAAAATGCCCCCGCACCGATCAGCCCCGCTACTTATTTTTTCGATAAAGGATATAAAATTATGCCTTCATGCAAATTTTTAGCTTCCCAAAGGTCCTAGAACCTCTTAAATCGAGAAAAGAAGAATTTTTAGGTTTTATTTTTTTGTGAGCGCAATTTTAACTTAAAAAATCTGAAAAAATTCGAGATGATGTATATTTTGAATACAAAACAGCCTGATTTTTTTCAGATTTTTGTAATAAAAAATGAGCCCAGGAAAAATTTTCGAAATTTTCAAAAAAATTTTAGGTTATGTAAATATAATTTGGCCAACTTTTAAATAGTATTTTTTTGTGTATCTTTTGTCGTTCTTTTGAATGGCAGAGGCAGAATTTTTAATATCTGAGCGGAAAGACCGAAAAATTTGAAAAAACCGTTTTTTGCTGTCTCGAGATGCATCTCGGTACAGCCAATTTTAGGATTTAGGATCCTGACTACAACAACTTAAAACAACACTAAAAGTGTGAATTTTGTCATAAAATTTGGTACGTGGGTTTATAATAATATTTGGAACAGCTTTTCCAAATAACTTTTTTCGATATCTCTAACGCGAAGCAAATCGAATCGCATATCGAAAATTCACCCTGTTCGTGGATTCGCAGTAGACCGCGTTTAAAATTTAAATTTTAGTTAACCATTTTAAAAATTGTGAACCATTAACTTGATGACTGTGCCAAATTTCAAATCTGTATATTTTGATTGCCGAAATATAGGGGTGTCTTCATCTTAAATGCGACACACTGTATATTATCAATTTGATAATTTATTGCAACTAATATAGACGTATTTTTTATACCTAGATTCAAAAAATATACATTCCAAATACTGACTAATTCACTAATTTTATCATAAAAAGTCAAATTGATTGCATTGAAAATTGAACCAATTAATGCGTATTAATATAATATTATTATAATAATTATAATATACAGAGTGAGTTTTATGTATAGAAACCCTCAATTATCTCGGAAACATCTTGCATAATTTTTATAGGTTTTGGTGGGTAGGGGTTTTCTAATGCAGCCGATATTATAGTGATAATTACATTGTTGTCAGATCTTCCGTTTTTCTGGAAATCTAATGAATTTTCTTATTTTTTTTGCGTTTTGAAGTCCTTAGAAAATACTGATTATTTTTCATGTTATATTCTCTATACCTAAATGCCACAGTTTCGGAGTTATTGCTACATGTATTTAAAAAAAAAATTAAACAAATTATAAATATCAATTTTTCGGCCCGTGTAGTTACATTCTTTGGATCATTTGGGAAGAAAAAATGTCTTTTGCAATTTTTCTCTAAAGGTTTTCGAGATCCAAATAATTTAATTGAAAAAAATCGAATAATGACGATTTTCAAGGTTCAAAAACACAAATAAAAAATATTATTTTTGAAACTGCTGAGTAGCCAAATTCAAGCTAAGCCCTTCTTCTAGGGGTTCGCTATAAAAAATTTTGTCCCGTTTTATTCTAAAACATTGCCTTTTATTAATTGTTAGTGAAGCGCATATGAGAGGACGGGCGATCGGGGTACATTAACAACTAAAAAACAATATTTTAGAATGAAACAAGCTTAAATTACTTATTGGTAACTTATAAAATAAGTCTTGAACTTGAATTTGTGTAGACAGTTTTCAGTTTTAAATTGTTTATAACTCGAACTCGTTTAACTTTAGAGAAACATTACAACAGAACTTTTCTTGTTCCCAATAGTCCAAAGAACGTAAAATAATGTCTACCCGGGCCGAAAAAATTGATTTTTATAATTTGTTTAAATTTTTTTTAATAAATGTAGCAATAACTCCCAAATTATGATTTTTAGATATAGGGAATATAACATGAAAAATAATTAATATTTCTTAAGGAATTAAAAAAGCAAAAAGTAGAAAGGGTATTCCAATTGAAGTAAAAAAAATTAGATTTTTAGAAAAACGGAAGATCTGACAACAATGTAATTATCACTATAATATCGGCCGCATTAGAAAGCCCCCATCCACCAAAATTTATAAAAATTGTGCTAACCGTTTCCGATATATTTGAGGGTTTCCGTACATAAACCTCACTCTGTATATTATATTATTAGACATTAATTGGTTCAATACTTCAATGCAATCAATTTGAACTTTTTATGATAAAATTAGTGAATTAGTCAGTATTTTGAATGTACCTATATTTTGAATCTAGGTATAAAAAATACGACTATATCAGTTGCAATAAATTATCAAATTGATAATATACAGTGTATCGCATTTAAAATAAAGACACCCCTAATATTTCGGCTATCAAAATATATTCAGATTTGAAATTTGACACAGTCATACAGGTTGATGGTTAACAATTTTTAAAATAGTCAACTGAAATTTAAATTTTAAACGCGGTCTACTGCGAATCCACAAACAGAGTGAATTTTCGATATGCGATTCGATTTGCTTCGCGTTAGAGACATCGAAAAAAAAATATTTGGAAAAGCTGTTCTAAATATTATTATAAGCCCACATACCAAATTTTATGACAAAATTCACACTTTTAGTGTTGTTTTAAGTTGTTGTAGTCAGGATCCTAAATCCTAAAATTGGCTGTCCCGAGATGCATCTCGAGACAGCAAAAAACGGTTTTTTCAATTTTTTCGTTCTTTCCGCTCAGATATTAAAAATTCTGCCTCTGCCATTCAAAAGATACACAAAAAAATACTATTTAAAAGTTGGCCAAATTATATTTACATAACCTAAAAATTTTTTGAAAATTTCGAAAATTTTTCCTGGGCTCATTTTTTATGACAAAAATCTGAAAAAAATCAGGCTGTTTTGTATTCAAAATATACATCATCTCGAATTTTTTCAGATTTTTTAAGTTAAAATTGCTCTCACAAAAAAATAAAACCTAAAAATTTTTCTTTTCTCGATTTAAGAGGATCTAGGACCTTTGGGAAGCTAAAAATTTGCATGAGGGCATAATTTTATATCCTTTATCGAAAAAATAAGTAGCGGGGCTGATCGGTGCGGGGGCATTTTTGACCATCTTATCCCGCTATAGCCTTTGCAGACATATGCATTCGCGGGAACAATACACGAATAGTCAATAAAAACATTTTTTATGTTAATTAATTGTTTAAATAAAAAAAAAACGATTTTAATGGAAAATACTTAAATTCTCGTGGTTTTTTACAATGTAAAAACTTGAAACTTTTACGGAATATAGCTAATGATATGAACTATACATAATTTCACTTTATACGTTAACTGTTTACGTTATGCTTCATAAATAAACAATAAAGTTTCAAATTTTTTGCCGATTCCGACTACTTTTCATGTTAGTACATCATAATATGTTTTATACATATTTTAATAAACATGACGATATATATTAATGTTTGAAAAGTGTAAGACTAAAAAATAAAAAATAAAAAAATATGAAAAAAATTTTTAAGAAACGCTTTTCTTTAGTTACGAGTGACTAAAATTAAAATTATTATAAAAAATCCACTAAAAAGCAAAAATAAAAAAAATTGAAAAAATCTAACACATTCGTTAAAGAAAAGCGTGGGGCGAAAACCATTTATTCGATGAAGACGCGCCACGCTTTTCTTAGACGAATGTGTTAGATTTTTTCATTTTTTTTAATTTTTGCTTTTTAGTGGATTTTTTATAATAATTTTAATTTTAGTCACTCGTAACTAAGGAAAAGCGTTTCTTAAAAAAAATTTTTTTTCATATTTTTTTGTTATCAATCTAGTCTTGAAAAAAGTTAAGAACTAAGTTGTTTTTGTTTTTCTTTGTAGGCAATACAAGAATTACTCAGGAACGATAGTAGTCAACGTGCTAGTTTGAAATTTTTGAAATATGCGCAGTCAAGCCAATGTCGCAATATGAACGATTCTTCCGTAAGTTACGCATCGGCAGCCCTAGTGATAGATTAGTACAAGTGTGGCCTTATACGAACTGTTTTAAAATTTTCATCATGAAATTAATTATTAATTTTTAGTTAATTGATTTAAACAATTATTACATATTTTATAGTTATGTTGTTGCCATTAGCAATACTACTTTAGTGAAATTTATTAATTTATAGAAGATAATCACAGCAGCTTTTTCTACTAATGTTATGCATGGATATTATAAAAATGACAGTGCTCTTTCGTTAGAAGATGTCAAGTCGGAAAGGTACTTTAGGTCTTATCTGAGTACTATGTGGTCCTAAATTATCATCCATTCGACATCCCTAATTTAATTTATGATATTACTATGTTCTGGGTCAAAGTATTACTTTGCTTAGGTTTTGTAATTCTCACATACGTCTCCATACCTACTTAAGCCATACCTCCATACCATACCAAGGTACTTTACTTCACTTACTCAATTTAATTTAGTTTAATTTCATAATTATGGACTTCTGGGACCATTCTCTAACTGAAGTCTCTTAACTGTGCCCTTAAATTGGCTGCATTATTTCCTTTGTGGAGCGAAGGTTCCTATAGTAGGGTTAAATTGAAGCCTTGTTAAGTCTTTTGCACATCACGGTCGATCCATTCTTGGCAGGCTGCAGAATTCATCGTTGGCAGGCCTGCAATATTTCCTGCGGAGCAAAGGTTCCTATAGTAGGGCCAAATTGAAGCATTGTCAAATCTTTTGCACATCACAGCCGATCCGTTCTTGGCAGGTTGCAGGACATTTATGTTACCAACTGTTTCTGTGAAGACCATTTGTCCTCTAAGATCTCTACTCCCTACCGTGACGATGGTAGCCTGTCAAATAGCTTCCTCTGTCTTTTTGATAGGATTGTCTTCGATACGGATCTTATCTGAAAAGACTTTAGGTCTTCTTGCATTTTGATCTAAAGGCTGTATGACACTATACATTTTCTTGTATCATTTCTAATATCGTTTCTGATATGTCAAAAAAATGCATAGTGTCATACACAGATACAAGAAACGATACAAGAATTTGAGTCAGACACAGATTCTTGTACAAGAATTGCGCCAATTTCTGCGCAAAGAGCAAAAACGTAAAACCTGCTGGTAAAACATCTAAAATGTCATAATTACTTACTCATAATGGCGGCTGAAATGAAAATGGGATCATGTATTGATGAATTTATTTGTGTTTTTGTAGGTATTATTTATAAATCTTATATTGATACTTAATATACCGTTTGGTATGGACTACTGTTCTACTAATAACCAAATAACCATATATTTAGCTCCTAGTAAAGTTCAAACTATAAATTTAGGTTTCATGGTGCATAATTTTTTACAAAATACAATAGCTACTAATTTGAATCAAATTGAAGATAATTGTAATGCAAATATTTTAGCACAAATATCAAAACAAAATAAAAACACAAATAATCAACCTCAAACAGTCAATGTAAAATTCTGGTTAACATTAAAAATGTTAATTAAAAGTTTATAAATTTTATAAAGTCCTTAAAATCAACTGTAGATGTAGATGCAGTACTACCATAACGTGACACGGGGTGACAAACAAAATATCGACCAATCACGTGCCGAATTTCATACAATTTTCGATACAATAACTTGCATAGTGTCATACAGGGCACAAATGTACGTACAAGAAATGATACAAGAAAATGTATACAAGAAACGATATCAGAAACGATATTAGAAATGATACAAGAAAATGCATAGTGTCATACAGCCTTAAGCTAGGACTCAATGCCATCGAATCGAGCCTTTTGTTTTTATCTCCAATACTGGTATTGTCTTTGAGCTTTGCACTCCGGGTGCCTCTATTCCATTGGTTTCCTTGATTCGAATCCCAGAAGCATTGGCTGTTGCGCATTGTACTCCTGAGGTTCTGGCCTCGACTATCAAAGTGTGGGTGCATATATAGCTTTTTAATTTTCTCGAAGGGCATCTATAGAGAAACCAGGCCTGCCCTTTTACAAAGGAGTCTTACCACAAACAGTTCATAAGCTTAATCGGATCACTAACCCTTAATCTGTTTAGATATGCCGCATTCCTAGCATAGGTACATTTTCGTTGACAATAAAGTCTGTAGACTTGCGCCTTCCGGGATTTTATACCAGAAACCACGTTCATAAGTATTTATGCTATCCACGCATGTGATTGTGCCAGTCCTATTTGTGGGTTTTCTTGACCTTCTTTGCCGGTATTCCGTTGTGACGTAATGGAGCTTTTCAGTACCTTAAGCATTGTGTGATCTATTTGGTTACTGGTAAAACTTTTACCCCCGTGAGTCATTTATAACTCCCTGGGTTTCTTCCTAATGCCATTAATTGGCTTGCTGTTATCCGACCTTGAACGTTTCTTACTGGGTTTCTGCGTGATTATCTCTAACTTTTGCTTTTTCTTGTTTATCTTCCGGTAATTTAGAACTCTGTTGAAATTTGACTTATTCACAATTCACATAGAGTTTGACTTGCTTGAAGTTTTGACCTTTTTCAACGAGAAATCTTACCCTTTTTACAAGAGGCACCTTAGCATGTATGATCTGTCGTTAAGTCTACCTTCTCAACATTGGAGATTGTTTCCCCAGCCTGTCAGCCTCGGTATAAATGCCCTTGGGGTCTTCTGTAGCTAGCTCAATCGTAATGTTAATATTACTTTTTGTAAGAACATCAGTTTATGTCCACGATCTGTAAGGGAAATCAATGATCTATCTTAACAGAGCCCCAAGTCAAGCTATAATACAACCTGATACCCGTTCTCGATCTGAAGAGATCAACAAGTGAGAAGTTATTGACCACTTCTACCGACGTGAAGGTCTTACAAGCCTCTCAGGAGTGAGTCACTGCAAGAAAATTCACATACAAATATTCAAAAAAAATAATAAAAGTAAGAGGAGAAAAGATATAAAATATGACGGGACAATAGAATTAATTAAATCCATGAGCAGAGACAAAGATGGTGTACCACCACATAAAAGATCAACTGGTACACCGGTGATATGATGGTTGGATGAATAAAGACGAAAGTCGATAATATAAAATACATGGGAAAGAAGGTAGAAGAGCAAAGAATAAAGAAAAATAGAAAGCACGTAAGCATACCAGAGACTTTAGGAGAAAACGCAGATTGAGTTGGTCCTTTATATAAAAAGAAATTTTTATTGAAACTTCAAACGAACTGTAGGTTGGAGGCGTAGAGCTAGATTAAGTAATTAATGTTGATCTCCCGTTCATAGATATGTCATATTAGCTTTTTTTCACAATTTTATAGCTCCGGAAATCTCAATTGATTTTTAACTCTTTTTAAGGGTCGTTTTCACGCTACGTCTTATTGTACGTTTTGTGTGTCATGCAAAACGTACGTTTTGTCAAGTGTATAGGTACATATTAACGTTTTTCAAACAATGTATTCAATCTTCGTGACAAAACAATCGCGCGACTACAAATCGCAAGTGGAGTCCGGCGCTTATGCTTTTCCCATCATATCTTCGATCTGACCTTGGATTTCATTTCGATTCATTTCATTTGTTATTATACACTTCACAAAACGTACGTTTTGTCGTACGTTTTGCATGGCACACAAAACGTACCATAAGACGTAGCGTGAAAATGACGCTTTACACACATATCATATCTGTGAGATCAGTAGAATTTGTCAGAATAATCATATTTCAAAGGATTCCTCTATACTAATATTTATTTCATATTATTGATTTATTTAATTCTTTATTTTACAGGCATATTATGCACCTCATTTAATTTTAACTATTATTTATTGATTAATTTTAAACCACTACTGTAGATACCAATGGGTCGATTATTTCGTCCATTTACCATCAACGATAGTAGCAGAGGCTGCTGTGATACAATAAGAACCATGAACACTCACTTTATTTTAATTTTTTAAGCTTTTATACATAGATGTATATATTTATAGATGAAACTATGCCTGAAGAATATTGATCATAGGTTTTATTTTATTATAGCTATTTTCCACGAAGAATGGATATTAATTTTTTTGTTGATACATATTATTTTTTATTGATCTTTCATAATTTACTTACAAGTTGTGTTATTTTCTATTATGTTTTCAATTTATAATTTTTAAAAACCGATCTCAGTCAAAATGTCAAATATATTTTTTAATTGTGATTTATTCCAAAAAAATCTCATTTGATAAAACTGAGATGCCTAACAACAGATTTTAGGCATTTTCTGTTTGTGATTATTTTGATTTTTTTATTATTTTTAATTTGGTCTTAACAAGCTTTCAAAGTATAATGGATATCCTCAAACAAGCCTTGCAAAAGATAATTAGAAATTGTTGTATTCATTGTACCATTTTCATCTTAACCAATCTAAATTGCTCTGCATTACAATTTTTTTCAACGTATGGTGATTTGTTAATTAATGGTGTTCATATAGCCTTACTTGGCTTGTTTGCCCATATAGTTTTATTTATTGGGATTTTCTAGAATTACTTGCTATTTTTTACTGGGTATTTTGCTTCTATGGAGTAAATAAAATCTTATCATCAAATATAGTCACAAAAAGAACGAAAATATTGATATACAGAACTCTTATCAAGCCTGTCCTCACTACTCGTCAGAAACGTGGACGATGACAAAAAGCGATGAAGAACATTTAGGCTGTTTTGAACATAAAATCCTCAGACATATTTATAAAGCCGTACAGGAAAACGCATTATGGCGTAGGCGCTATAATTTTGAGCTTTACCGCCTTTATGGTGAATCTGGTATTAGTCTTCTTATTTAGGTACCATGTCCGTATTCATACGTTGGCCGTCATCATGTTTACAAGTTCCTGAAAACTTTCTATATCGGCTGCTGTGGTTCCATACCATTGTCTAATATTACGCAACCATGGGCCTGATTCTAATTCATTTCGAGGTCACAATTTCATTTCGACCCCGCCATGACAGTCGCAATTTATAGCGATTCTTATTCATTTCGATATTAGTTCCAACTGGGGATATTAACGTTATCATTTTGACACTGCTCAGAATTTGGGTTGGTCCTCCTGTTTATTGGATTTATTGGCTATGCAACCACCGCAACTTTTGTTGATAGTCTGGGCAAATTATCGAAAAAATGTCATTTTTGGGAAAAGTTATTTACCAGCTATTTTATTGTTAAAATCGAATCTTAAGATTGTATATATTAGTAATATGGGGTATGAAAAGTCCGCAGAAAGTGTCTTATTTTATTTATAAACAAATTAGCACTCCTAAATCTTATATTTTTCAATTAGTGCTCTGTAACTCCTAAGATTTTTGCTTTAAACCAAAAATACTCTGATAAAAATTCACCGTAATTTAGTTCTGCACAAAGTTATTTTTTTCCGATTTCCTGTAACAAAAATTTTACTCGGAAAATCCAAGTTTTCCCAAAAAAATCTGCAATTTTTAATTAAAATTTTAGGGAAGTAATTATTTATCAATAATTAAATAAATTGGTGACATGAAAGATTTTTATAGTAGATTATATATCAGGAGGCCGGTGACAATCTAACCAATAGTTTAGCAATAATTAAAATGTTAATTAAAAAATTTCGGTCGAAATAATAACCAGAAAAATTGTGATCCACCAGAATAACTATGATTTTCGTATAAAAAAGCACTATACCTATTCAACGTACTTTACAGAATTGAAATTGGACTATTTGAGCGGTCTCAGGAATGTTATAAAGAAACAGTTTCTTGGCTTATAAACAAATAGAACCCCTCAGAAAATATTAGATTAAATTAAATTAAGTTAACTCTGTTGAAAAGGACACGGCTTCTGTGCCCTTTTCGACGAAAAAAAATTGAATTGCGAGGAGTGGTTCCAGGTATAACCGGTCAAATTTGACCGGCATTTGCGACAGAGTTATAAACAACAGGATTTCAATCTTTGAACCATTACCTTTTTATTCCGGTCCTCTTTGTACATACAAATTTTCAGATCTTCAAGACACTCATCACAAAAAATATTTATGTCACCAAGTTATTTAATTATTGATAAATAATTACTTCTCTAAAATTTTAGTTGAAAATTAAAGATTTTGTTTGGAAAACCCGAATTTTCTGAGGAAAATTGCCGCCGTAGGAAATCGGAAAAAAATATCTATGTGCAGAATTAAATTACAGTGAATTTTTATGTTAGTGTTTTTGGTTTAACGTTAAAATTTTCTGAGTTACAGAGCAATAATTGAAAAAAATATTTCGGAGCGCTAATTGTTTATAAACCAAATAGCACAATTTGTGCGGACTTTGCATAACTATATTACTAATATATGAAATCTTAAGTTTTGGTTTCAGCATATCCAGCAATAAAATATATAGTACATAATTTTTCTTGTTTTATCCTAATTTTCCCAGATTATTACCTTACATTTTTCATTTAGTTGATAATTCACATTGTGGACATTCTTAATTATTATATTTCTAATTTAATACTATTCTACCTAATTCCTCTAAAACCAGCAAATTTCCATAAAACCCAGCCATATTAATACCTTTTGCTTTAGTTTTCCTTGCAAGAAGCAAACAAAACACATCTCCTAAACTAAACCTAACCTTGCTTTCGGCCATTCATTCATGTCTGTGTCACAATAATTTCGACTCGAAATTATAATTGCGACCACTTTTGAGGAGTCGAAATTAATTGCGACCTATCGAAATTTAGTGACTTCCTTTAGTTAGTTCAACTGAACTCCACAAGGATCACATAGTCGCATTTCAACGTTGATTCAAATTGATTGCGACCTGTTTTGAGTCGAAATTTGAATTAGAATCAGGGCCCATGAACGTTTCTTTCGACTGATCCATCTCTTTCCCTTCACTTTTCCTTGTATTATAAGGCGAAGTAGATGGTATTTTCTCCTCTTCATGATGTTTATGAGCAGACGTTCTGAATTCATCATTTGAATAACATCTTCATTGGAAGTGTGCGAAACCCACAATATCTTTAGAATTCGTCGATAGCACCACAATTCGAATGCTTCTAATTTCTTTATTATTGTGGTTTTTAACGTCCATGTCTCATAACCATACAATAAGATAGACCACACATAATATTTCAGGACCTTCTTGTGAATATTCATCGACAATTTATGAAAAAGATTATCAAAGCATGTATCAAAATTTAACGAGCATTGCACTGTCAAAGATAACATAAAAAGTCATTGCAGTGTATATCAAAAATTTCAGGTCTTCTTTGATCTTCTACTGCTTACAGGAACCCGCAGATTACCAATTCTTCGTATTGAGTGATTAACGTCTCGACGTTGAACATGAAGAAACCATCTTAACATAAATATGATCTCTCATTTTGGCATTAATTGGTGCCACACCTAGACTTCCCCTAATATACTCATTTTTAATTTTATCCTCTTTTGTCTCTCCACTCATTCGGTAGGTTGTCTGTCTCTCATTCTGTGTACAAGTTCGTACCAAATAAGCTTTTTTGCTGTATTTCTTCTATGATGGTACGATGGAAAAACAGCGAATCCAGTCAACATAAATGGTAAAGAAGCTGAAAAGTTTAAAGTCAGTCAAGGGATACGACAAGGAAAGCTACTGTCATCAATGATGTTCATGTTCAATATTATTCTTATGAATAGTTTATAAGAAACAGAAATTTATAAAACAGGACTCATACCATCGAAAACATTAATACCTGTCATTTACTACAAAACAGTAATTAAAAGCATTAATACAAGCCTATATCGCTGGTACCTATGATTAATGTGATACCTAATACATTTCCAGTGAAAATAATAACTCTTTGATAAGTATTGGCGATTACAATTTTTTTATATGCGTGTCCGCGAAGATTATAACTCCCAAAAAAATTTTTAATGAAAAGATTTAGTTCATATAAGATGCCGACGAAAACAATTATTTCTGAGAACGTTTTACTAATTATAATTTTCGTGGACCCACAAACAGAAATGATGTTTTTTGCCGATACTCCTCAAAAAATAAATTTTTTCGCTAACACTTTATTGGGGATTATAATTTTCACAATCATATAATCGTAAATAATATTTTTCGCGGCGTTCATTGAAAGTTCTACTCTTAACGGCATTTTTCGGAGTTATACTTTTCGTAGGCGGCGGCGATATAACCTAACTTATAATACTTAACCATAGTAATAGAATATAAAAACAGACAAATTTGAAGAGGTGGAAAGATTTTAATATCTCGAAACGACATTTTCTAAGAGACAGTGATACGGCTTTCTTCCCGGTCCTCTTTTACCATTTACCTTCCCTTGGAGAATCAGTTGGAGAAGGCCTAGAGTTTTATATTGAACGAAACAAAGAAAATGAATAAATCAGAACAAAACACGGGTTAAGTGTGTAAAAGAAAAGGATAATTCACCAAGCCATGTGCCAACTAGGCCTAAAGAGCTGATTCTAAAATTGAGAACTTATGAAGAAAATAGGAGAAAACAAGTGATGGGCAATATGCAATGCATATGTATATACACTCACTTTTTGTCTTTTCTTTTGAAGTGCGTTCAGTAAGTTTGAAGTAATTACATTATTTCTATTTATAGCTTTCATTTTCATCACTAACGAATATATCGTCGGCTTACTGCCAAAACCAACTAACTCCACTTTTTAAAGTTTTGAGGAATCAACGTTTTAAACTTTAATTTGAAATGAAAAATCGTTTGAATTTAAAAATGATTGAATGACTGAAAAATGTTAAAGTAAATAACATTATAAACGAAACATTTTGTTAAAAAATTATTAAAATGAAGTAAAAGTTAAAAAAAAGTACAAAAAACATTTTTTTTCGGGACTTGTCGGGTTTTGGCTGTACAAAGTTAGTCAACTTCTAGGTAACTTTGAACATCACTGTCCTCCATATCAGGCACTTATCTTGTTTTGGCAGAACTAGAATATTGTAAATGATAAAATACTATTTTATTTATACAGAGATGTGCAGACAACTGCACATATCTGTTTTTGGCTGAATAAAAGTGTCATCGTTGGAATTAGTTGTTTTGAGACCCTTCTGTTTCCCACATTTAAAATCTGGTTTGAAGTGTCTGGTTTCATCAGTACATTCTTTGATAATTATTAAGTACAAAGGCGTACTTTCAGAATCGACAAAAAGTGGAGTTAGTTGGTTTTGGCAGTAAGCCGACGATATAAGCACACAAGTGCCACACTATATCTTTATATTTGATGGAATACTATTGTTTACTTTATACAAAATATTGTGTACATATTCTTCAGTAATAGTATACCTTTATATTGAATTTAAGAATGATGCAGTTTTTGTTAAGTTTTACTATGTTAATCCAATTTTTACCCCTCCATGGCTAAAATTAATAAAAATGCAGAATGTCGAATATTTTTCATAACTTAACGTAGGGTTGTAAGTTTTTTAACGTATAGGGGTAAGAGTTGTTTATTTAGGTGTCGGCGTGTAGAGAGGCCAATAATGTAGAAAACTTTTTTTTCACGATTATTGTTATTTTTCGTAAGTTTAGTCCGCTTAAGAAAATTTATAGAAAATACCTTAAAACTATTACGGTTTTTTTAGAGTTGTATATTGTTACTATGCCAGAACAAAGTGTCGATGGAAGTCACAAAACATTTGTTATTGCATAATTAATTTTTTTTTATTTTCAAATATGTTACAGTTCTAGTGTACACAGTGGTGGATCTAGACATTTGCCTTGGAGGAAGGGGTTTCCAATGACACACCAACCAATAGACATAAAAGAGCTAAGCACATAAATAACTTATATACATTAAGAAGCCTTAATGTTCCTAATTAGCGGATTTATAGGGCTGCATTTGTTTGTAAGTTTCATGTCAGCTATTGTATTTTTGTTTCAACAATTTTTTTCTTTAATTTTGGACATTGTTGGGGGGTGTATGATTTACACCCCCCTTAGATCCGCCACTGAGTATACAATCGTAAAATAAATATTTATTCCCATTTTTTACTTTTATAAACTGATATTTAAATATTTTTAACAATCAGATTACATTAAATATTATGTTGATATGGGTCCTCTTTTGTGATTAACACGCCCAGAAAAGGAAGTTTCCATGGTCATTTCATTTTCCATGGTCAAAAGAGGACACAGAATAGCCATGCAACCCAAGTTTACAGAAAACAACCCACACAAATATTTAAATGAACACCCAAACCACAACGTAAATATCAAAAAAAGGTATTATAAAATCATTATACAGGGTGAAAATAGTGCGTTCCTTTAAGGTATGGATATAATACACAATGTAGAACAAAAAAGTCCTATAACATTTTTTTCTAAAGTTAACGGTTTCCAAAAAAATTACATTGTTGTCCATATAAGCGAACTTTTATTTTCATAAAATTAACTAATCTGACATCACTGTACAAGAACTGTTTGTGACTAGGTGATTGACATCAACAATGTAGATCCAATTTTTACCGCTCCATGGCTAAAATTAATAAAAATGCAGAATGTCGAATATTTTTCATAACTTAACGTAGGGTTGTAAGTTTTTTAACGTATAGGGGGGTAAGAGTTGTTAATTTAAGTGTCGGCGTGTAGAGAGGCCAATAATGTAGAAAACTTTTTTTCCACGATTATTGTTAATTTTCGTAAGTTAAGTCCGCTTAAGAAAATTTATAAAAAAATACCTTAAAATTATTCGGGTTTTTTTTTTAGAGTTGTATATTGTTACTATGCCAGAACAAAGTGTCGATGGAAGTCACAAAACATTTGTTATTGCATAATTAATTTATTTTATTTTCAAATATGTTACAGTTCTAGTGTAGAAAATCATTATACAGGGTGAAAATAGTGCGTTCCTTTAAGGTATGGGTATAATACACAATGTAGAATAAAAAAGTCATAACATTTTTTTCTAAAGTTAACGGTTTCCAAAAAAAATTACATTGTTGTCCATATAAGCGAACTTTTATTTTCATAAAATTAACTAATCTGACATCACTGTACAAGAACTGTTTGTGACTAGGTGATTGACATCAACACTGTAGGTCAGACAGTAGACACCTGCAAAATAGTTATACCAACCTATGTGTGAAAATCAAACAAAACAAGAATTTGTTTGTTTGTTGAGGAGGAAGACAGGGTTTAATGTAAATAGTAAAGGCCCATGGGCAACTATTTTTTAATTGCGACTATGTCTATTTGTAAATTTTGTATACATAGTTGTCAGATTTCAATTTGCATACCAAAATGCATTTTCGTTTTTTGGCCAAACGGTTGAGTTTAGAAAAAAATGTTATAAGACTTTTTTCCTCTACATGGTGCCTTCTACCTATACCTTTAAGGAACGCACTATTTTCGGGGACACCCTGTATAATACAACCCGAAACACCTGCTCCAATGAAAATGGAATATCTAGAATAACAGATTAAGGGAAATCGCAGACATATCATCTACAATTAGATATAATATATATAACCAATACAAGAAGATGTAATATACGTAAACACACGCAAACAAATATGCAAAAAACACAAAACAGAATTTGATATCCGAGGGTAAAAACACCACTCTTGGATTTGTATTTGTATTTGATATGGATGGAAGTGAATTGTTGTTTTCTTTTTCCATTGTCATAAGAAGACACAGGATATGCAACCAAAGTTTACCGAAAACCAACTCATATATACTCCAATTTACTTACCGTTGCACGTCATCCGCGTCATAGCCCGTGACGTCACATGATACCAACACGAAATATTTAGGCGGTAGGTGTGTTCTTTTTTAGAATCCTTTTGCCGAGTAAACTGGAATTACAGCCACTAGACATATTTTATTATATACGCGTAGAAATAATATTTGAATATTTCTATTAATGTTAACTTAAAGAAATACACAATAATATGTTTCGTTTAATTTGTATAAATGGATTATAAAGCGTTTTTATGAAGCACATTTGTTCGGAACACACTGTAACTGTAATCGAACGAAGGTGACATTTTGGCATAAATTGGTAACATTTATTTGACAGTTGCGGTATTGACACTTTAGATTTGTTTTTATTCTTTACTCGTAAGTATTTGTCTTATTATCTGTTTTTATTATTTCCTTTAAGGTAAGATTATAACTTAATTCTAGTTTTCTATTTCTAATCTTTTTATTTATTTACATTGAATATTAATTTGTTTTGTAGTATAATTGCAAGTTTGCAATAATTATGTGATCTATTTGATTTAAAATGGATTCAGGATTTTTTTATACTTTGGCAACAATGTCAACTTAGATCTCTGACATAGATAATGACGTGCAACGGTAAGTAAATTAGACAAACTGAAGATATTTAAATTACCACTCGATCCACAACGTAAACATCGAAAAAGGAATTATCAAATCATTATAAATATAATACGAAAGGAAAGGCAGAATTTACAACAAAACATCATCTTAATGACATACGAGGCAACAGCACGACCTGACAGAGGACAAAAAGGTTGCTCGAAACTAAAACCCTTCGAAAAATCGATAGTAAGACACTGGGACAGAGTCAGAATCAATAGAATACAACAAACCGGCATATTTATGTTTCGTGGACCTTAAGAAAGCATTTGACAGGGTCAAATTAAAGGACGTTATCCATTTGTTATAATCAAGAGAGGTACCTCTAGGAATAATTAAAACGATCGAAAACATCTACCCGAACAACACAATAAAAGTAAAAGTGGAAGATGAGCTAACTGACCCAATTGAAGCCGGCAATGGGATAAGACAGGGGGATTCCTTGAGTCCTTTATTGTTCAACCTGATCATGGACGAAATAATAAAAAAAGTAAGAATTAAAAAAGGATACCGAATGGGAGAAAAACAACTTAAAATAATCTGCTATGCAGACGTTGCAATACTAATCTCTCAAAGTGAAGATGATGTACAACGTATGCTGCACCTATTTAACATAACCGTCAGAAAATTTAACATGTTAATTTCCCCAAAAAAGACAAAATGCATGGTTATAACAGCAAATCCAATAAGATGAAAATTGGAGCTGGAAGGTCAGATAATAGAACAAGTGATGGAGTTTAAATATCTCGGCATCACACTATCTAGCTACGGAAGGCTCGAAACAGAAGTGAAAGATCAAGTGAATAGAGCAAACAGCGCTGCAGACCGCAGGTTGCCTGAATGACACAATATGGAGAAATAAAAATATCAGGAAAGAAATGAAAGGCAGAATTTACAAGTCATCAGGCCAATAATGACATACGCGGCAGAAACACGACCCGACACAAAGAGAACAAAAAGATTGCTAGAAACAGCGGAGATGAAAACCCTTCGAAAAATTGATAGTAAGACTCTATGGAACAGAGCTAGAAGTGCAGATATACGACGGAGATGCAAGGTGGATAACATTAATAACTGGGTAATAAACAGAAGAGCAGAATGGAATGACCACCTAGGCGAAGGACAACAAATAGAGTAGTAAGGACGGCGAGAGACGGTTCCCCAATAGGAAGACGGTCAGTTGGAAGAAAACGATGGAACGACAGCTTACTGGAGGCACATTAAAAAAAAGAGACAGAGTCATGTCTATTTTCTTCTTTAGGTGCCGTGTCTGTATTCAGACGTTGGCCGTCATCATGTTTACAATTTCCTGAAACCTCTCTCTATCGGCTGCTGCGCGAAATAATTCTTCTACTGTGCAGCCACACCATTGTCTAATATTACGCAGCCATGAAAGTTTCTTTCGACCAATCCATCTCTTTCCCTCCACTTTTCCTTGTATTATAAGGCGAAACAGATGGTATTTAGGTCCTCGAATTATATGGTGGAAGTATTCTGTTTTTCTCTTTATGATGCTTATGAGCAGACGTTCTGAATTCATCATTTGAAGAACATCTTCATTGGAAGTGTGCGAAACCCATGATATCTTTAGGATTCGTCGATAGCACCACAATTCGAATGCTTCTATTTTGTTTAGCATTGTGGTTTTTAACGTCCATGTCTCACAACCATACAATAAGATAGACTACACATAACATTTCAGGACCTTCTTTCGAATATTCATCGACAGGTTTCTGTTACATAAAACTGGTTTCCAGGTCATAAAAGCCTTCCGTGATATTTCGATCGTAGTTAATATCTCTTCATCAGTCACAATTTACATTTAACCAGCTGCCAAGGTACTTGAAATGATTCACCCGTTCTAACTCCTCTCCATCAAGAGAAAGCTGACCTTGATCTATATTAATCTTTCCAACTACCATCCACTTTGTTTTTGAAATGTTGATTTTAAGGCCTCTCCGATAACTTGCTTCACTGACTAGATAGACCAGGGTAATAAGGTTTTTCCCATGACACTCGAGCAGCCAGGGTACTGAAGCGTTTTTTCGACAGGTAATACCTATAAGAGCAAATTGTAACTATTTCCTGCGTAGGATCTGGCGGCCATTTTATTTATAAACAATTAAGTGTCAAAAAATGGCATTTTTACCTTTTTTTTCAAATCAATGGAAAACAGTGAAGCTTATGGTTTTTTTAGTACAAATACCTTTGAGATTATGGAAAAATCTTTAAAATGACGTATTACAAAGTTTGATATACTCATTTATTGTTAATATAATTGCGAAAAAAGGTCGGAATTGCAAAAAAAAATAATTTCGCAATATCTATTGTAAAAATTAGTGTACAGCTTTGATATTTTTGTCATATAAGGGTTCTTTGGTGCTTACTATGTGATAAAAATTTCAAAGCGATTCATTCAATTGTTTAAATTTTATTCAAATTTTTTATCCCAGAGAGCATTTTTTTTGCAATAACATAAGTCAGAAAATCATGAAGTTAGAACCATTCCACAGGTGTCAAATGAAAGAGCATGAGCTATATTTTCAAATTGGGTTAAAAAAAGCGAATAAAAAATGCATTTATTAGTAATAAATAATTATGCAAAAGTATCGTAAATCTTTCCTTATAAACTTTTTATTTTGTTATATAAGAAATTATATATATTTATTACAATTTTTTATGAATTATGATATAAATAACATTACTTGGTAGTTTTGCACTTAAAACAGGGTAAAAAAGTTAATTTTTTTGAAAAAAGTTATCCAAAAAGTTTATAAGAAAAGATTTACGATACTTTTGCATAATTATTTATTACTAATAAATGCATTTTTTATTCGCTTTTTTTAAACCAAGTTGAAAATATAGCTCATGCTCTTTCATTTGACACCTGTGGAATGGTTCTAACTTCATGTTTTTCTGACTTATGTTATTGCAAAAAAAAATGCCATCTGGGATAAACAATTTAAATAAAATTTAAACAATTGAATGAATCGCTTTGAAATTTTTATCACATATTAAGCACCAAAGAACCCTCATTTGACAAAAATTTCAAACCTGTACACTAATTTTTATAACAGTTATTGCGAAAATAGTTCTTTTTGCAATTCGGACCTTTTTTCGTAATTATATTAACAATAAATAAGTATATCAAACTTTGTAATATGTCATTTTAAAGCCTTTTCCATAATCTCAAAGATATTTGTACTAAAAAAATCATAAGTTTCACTGTTTTCCATTGATTTGAAAAAAAAAGGGAAAAGTGCCATTTTTTGACAGTTAATTGTTTATAAATAAAAATGGCCGCCAGATCCTACGCAGGAAATAGTTACAATTTGTTCCTATAGGTATTACTTGTCAAAAAAATGCTTCAGTACCCTGGCTGCTGAAGTGTCACGAACAGGGTATATTTTTGTCTTATTACCCTGGCCTAAGATTTAGTAGTGTCTGAAGATCTTGTAAATTTTCAGCGAGAATGGCTGTATCGTCAGCGTATCTAATATTGTTGATTACTTCTCCGCCTAGCCTTACTCCCTCTTGTCTGTCATCCAAAGCCTCCCTAAAGATTTCTTCAGAGTACAGATTAAAAAGGATGGGTGATAAAACACAACCTTATCGTACTCCACGTTTTATCGGTAGTTTTTCAGTACGACTGTCTCCAATTTGGATAGAGGCTACTTGATTGTAATATAAGTATTTCAGCAGTCTTATATCGTAGTGGTCAAGTCCTGCTGCCTGCAGGCAATCGAAAAGTGTATCATGTTGTACTCGGTCGAGTGCCTTCTCGAAGTCGATGAAACAGACATAAATGGTCTTTCGGAATTCACAACTTTTTTGTAAGAGAACGCGCATACAAAATAGTGCTTCTCTAGTTCCTAGACCATTTTTAAATCCAAATTGCTAGTTTCGCACAGAAGGAATACTCGGTTTTGTATAATACGTAAAAATATCTTAAGTGTGTGACTCATCAAACTGATTAGTCTAAAATCGCTACATTTGGTGGTCCTGCTTTTCTTTGGTAATGTTATAAACAGTGACTCCAACCAATCATCTGGTATTTTTCCTTCGTTGTAAATTTTGTTGAAGAAAGTAGTCAAGTAGGTAATGTTTTCCTCATCTAAAAGTAGCTCAACAGGGTTTTGATCTGGTCCAGGTGCTTTATTGTTTTTGGCTTGTTGTATTGCTTTTATGACTTCCGACTTCAGTATACTGGGACCTCTGTCTAATTGGTTGTCACAGGTAGTATTTGGAGCATTTTCTCGGAGTCATGTCTATACAAAAAGAAAAAGAAGCCCAAAATACCTGCCCCAATGAAAATGCATTTCAGGAAAAAGATAGGAAATAAGTACATCTCAACAACATTCAAAACAACCAACACACTGAGATCTAGTACAATGTACTAGAAAGTACAATGAAATGATGCATCAATAATCATGAAAGAAATAGACATTAAAAAGAGATCCTGGCAGGATCGCCATATGCGGGTATGCACCCTCGGGAAACATCTTAGGGTAGTTGGGGGTAGTTACCCCCTACCAATAGGGGTTGCTGAATTAAACAATATTTATAACAACTTGTTTATTACCAACTATAAAGACCACAGTAAATAGTTGATGTGCTCACGGTAAAACCATCTGCGAGTGCATCTGGATTAAGAATGATATTTTTAATAAAACGAATGAATTAGAATGAATCACGATGCCTTCATGTATATATAAACAAACTTGTAACATGTAGTTTGTTTATATTGCCGACTCAGCTTTGACCATGACTTACGAAAATATGAATTAGTTGACTATGCATTATTGTCGACTGGTGCTTCTAACAAATCTAGGTGACCTACTAAAATGTAAACAAATGTTTTGGCTTTATTTCTAGTACATTTAAGAATTAAATGAATATGTCTTGATCTCAATTTTGGATGTTGATAAACCCTTACAAAAAGTCAAAGAAGCAGCTCTCATCCTATTTGATAAAGAAAAATATTTAGCAAACCCATCGGCATAATGTAACATGCTTTGGTTGCCCATACTAAAAGAAGAAGTCAACAACAAGAACATACCTACCAAGAATATCAGATTAAAGAAAATCGCAGACATATCATCTAGAATTAGGTACAACACATAAGCAATACACAAAGATATAATATACGTAAACATCCACGCAAACAAAAAAACACTCAGAATTTGTTATTCCGTGGGCAAAAACACCACCCTTGGATTTTTTAACTAAAAGTAGGCTATTGCCTACAAGATCGAGACCAAGTAAGTCAACCATCAATTTTGTAAACCAACCTATTGATAAGTAGGTGGTTATACATTTTCGCTAAATTTTTAAAATAATCGTTTTTTTACGATTTTCGGAGTATAAATCGAAACGTCAGACATTAGTTAAATAAATAAATTGTGGCTTAATCCCATATAAACATAATATTTAACTTGCCACAAGAAATAGTTTCAGAACCTTTTTAATCAGATTACAATTTTATTTAAATTATTTTATGCGGTATTATTTATTTTAAGGTATTTTAACATATTTTACTATAACGTGTCCTCCGAACAGATCACAAATGGGTAACACAAATACCACACAAGACCAATACTTGTATCACATTAATTTCAGCTACACAATTTTTATACAGTGCGTTCATAGAGTGTGGAAACGGTCTATTATCTCATGATTTAATCATTTTCAGAGTTAAAGCTCTGACAGGTTGATTTTTAATTTTAAATTATGCTTTTTTGACGTACAGTAGAACCCCGCAAACCCGAACTAATTGGGGGGACAGCCTGTTCGGATTCCGAAAAGTTCGGATTATCCGAAAGTTAACTTATAATAATTCAAAGCTTTCGTTGTCGTTAATTTTGAGTCGCTACACCTGTGTCACTCTCTCCCTCTCCCACCCATCTCAGATTAAAGTCACTGTTATCGGTCATTGACAAATAAAAAAAAACTACGAGCTTTGAATAACATAAACAGGCTTTGCCTGTTTATTATAGGGCCCAAAGGAAAGCATGGATGAATAGTACACTTTTTAAGGAATGATTTTAAAAACAAGTTGTTCCATCCATTTCGAAATTCAATAAAAAAAGTCGAGCTTCCCAAAAGACCCCTTCTTTTCTTAGACAATGCTACATCAGACTCTGAAATAATGGGAGCTTATAATATGTGATGAAATTCAAGCTGTTTTTCTACCACCAAATGTGACCCCGTTATTGCAACCCATGGACCAGGGTGTTCTGCAGTTTATAAAACTGTACTGAAAAAATTTGGTACGGACTGTATTGAAAGGTGAGGAAACTTCATTTCTGACAACCTGAAAAAAAATCACCGTAAAAGATGTCATTTATTTGGTGGATGAAGGCTGGGACAACTGCCCTGAGACCTTAATTAAAAAATCATGGAAGAAGTTGTGGCCAGATTTATAATTTGAAGAAGGTTCATTTTTCGAAGCTCCATTACAAAATGATCTCCTAGAAGTCGTACAACAATTTCCAGGATGTGAAAACGAAGAAGAAAGTGCAATTACAGAATGGATTGACGTTGGTGACAATTGGTGACCAAGAATTTACAGATGAAGACATTGTATACTTGGTTCAACCTCAAAGAAACCCTAATGAAAATGAAGAAAGGGAGAAAGAAGTTTCTCTGCCAGATCAAGTGACACACGCAGATGCTACTAAAGTTCTGGATGTGGCTCTACGTCACGTGAAGCAGAACTCTGCTGCGTTACCGGTCGATGTAATGTTCATGCGTAAATGGTTCAACATCTCTGCGTCAAGTCGCTACACCTCCATGCATCAGAAAAAAGTAACCGTCTTTAAGAATGTGCTTTAGGGCTGCAAACGTTCTCGTGAGTGAGGGCAATATTTTTGGACTTAAGTTGACTACAAGAGAACTGACCGACGTGAGTTTACTGTATATCCCATAATTGTGACGTCATCGATTTGTACGTGATGACGTCATCGATGATTTTTTTTAAATGGGGATAGGGGTCGTGTGATAGCTCATTGGAAAAGTGATTCAATTCCCTATTTAGTAATATAAGCATTAACATCAATATTAATACAGGGTGGCCAAAAAATAATTTTTTAATTAAATTAATTGACGCAAAAAGACGAATGAATGTAATTTATTTAACTCAAAATACATTTTACTGATGCCAGAAAATATAAAAAAAATGTTTATTTCGTAAATAAACGTTGCTTTTCGCTTAAATTAAGTCACGATGAATGGCGTAAAAATCAAGAGCATCAGATACGCTGGTAATACGGTATTGAATGCGGATTCCGACTTGGTGAATTGGAAAACGGGCCATAGGAAACAATGTAAAATTCTAAACTGTTGAATTCCTGCTTCCCTAATTATTTTACATCAAAAGACATGAGAGACTATTTGTAGAGGATTGAAATCTGTATTGAAAACTGTCAGAATTGTTCTACGAATTAAGCATATTCCAAAATCCATCTAAATCCATCCATAAAATATTCCAATCTGAAAATTTAATTTTTTCAAAAAATATACTTTCTTATTACTTAATTTCAACTTAAAATCTACTAAATATAACACATCTACAAATATTTTGATATTATCGGCTATTATTAACCCTCCGTTAGTCGCTATCGGTGTCACACACCGACGACAGAATTAGTCATTCGGGATTTACAAAATAACTGGTTTTTTTTATCGCCACTTTCTGTACCTCTTCCTATCAACTAACCTCGTGTTAGTATACATTCTTACCTACTTGGGTACAGTTGTGCGAGTTTTATAGCTATTTTCGTTTGCAAGACTCCGTAGCGACTAACGGTGTGGTTATTACTTTATTGGCATAACTTGCA
The DNA here is from genome assembly GCF_917563875.1 of Diabrotica virgifera virgifera. Taxonomy (NCBI): domain Eukaryota; kingdom Metazoa; phylum Arthropoda; class Insecta; order Coleoptera; family Chrysomelidae; genus Diabrotica; species Diabrotica virgifera. The sequence continues at coordinate 10,056,760 of NC_065452.1, read as the reverse complement.
GTTCAGGTAAAGATTTAGCATCTTATTATTGCATTTTTATCGGTAAGTTTTGGTCAAATCTTATTTATAGATGTCCTTTGAAGCCGAACAAAAACGTTTGTTGGAATTATGGGAAATGGTTTCTAGCGAATATTTTTATATTACAAATAACAATATGTATATTGTTATACCAGGGTTTTTCATTTTATATCTGTCGTTTTTCAATAAAACATTTTCAAAAATATTTTTTAGTCACTCCTATACACAATATAAAATATTTGTATGAATTTTATGGCAATAACTATTTTTTTTAATTGTCGGTCTCTGACACCGTAGCGACTCTTGATGCTCCGTTTATCCTAGCGACTAACGGAGGGTTAAAGATGGCTCCACGAATATCCTCCATTTTGCAGAATTGAATTTGCGCACTTCGTTTTCGAGATACACGCACAATATTGTGCGTATAAAATATTCGTTATTCTTAACTGACGAAGGTCAACTTTGAACTGAACTGGAAATTCAAATATATGAGATATATTCTCATATACAGTGTGTCTGCGTAACTTGTAACCATGTGGGAAACTTTTTTAATATCAATTTTACGAAAAAAAGTTATTCTTTATAAAGTGCTTTGCATAGTCTAAAACCTAAGACGCAATCATCAGATATCAAATTTTATCAACAGTATACGATGTATGTCAAAAATATGAATTTCGCTCAAGAGTAAAGTATATTTCACAATATCGAAAATTGTCATTGAGAAAACTTGTTTGTAATTAAAAATTATGTTATAATCTGCATTTACACTCTTCTAATTGAAAAAAAAAATTTTGAAAATTTTCCTCAAATCACGGACACCTAACATTATTTTTATTTATGATAGCTCCGTTATTATTAATTTAAAAAAAAAAAGTTATTCTTTATAAAACGTTTTGCATAGTCTAACAAACTAAGATAAAATTATAAGATATTAAATTTTGTCAATTTTATACGAGGTATGTCAAAAAATATGAATTTCGCTAAGGAGTAAAGTACCTTTATTTTTCACAATATTGAAATTTGTTATTATAAAAAGTTGTTCAGAATTAAAAATTATGTTTCAATTTGCAATTTCATCCTTCTAGTTGAAATATTGTGAACTATAAAGGTAGTTTACTCTTGATCGAAATTCATATTTTTTGACATACCTCGTATAAAATTGAAAAAAAAAATGATATCTTATGATTGCATTTTTTGACTATTCAAACATTTTATTTATAGAATAACTTTTTCGCAAAATTAATAATCACAAAGTTATCTTAAATAAAAATGATGTTGGGTATCCGTAATTTGAGGAAAATTTTCAAAATGTTATTTTTAAATTAGAAGAGTGTAAATGCAGATTATAACATAATTTTTAATTACAAACAACTTTTCTCAATGGCAATTTTCGATATTGTGAAATATAAAGGCACTTTACTCTTGAGCGAAATTCATATTTTTGGACATACCTCGTATATTGTTGATAAAATTTGATATCTGATGATTGCATCTTAGGGTTTAGACTATGCAGAGCACTTTATGAAGAATAACTTTTTTTCGTAAAGTTGATATTAACAAAGTTTCCCATATGGTTCCAAGTTACGCAGACACACTGTATATCATTTTTGGAAAATGTAATAATATTCTCGAAACGTTGAATTTTATTTTTTTACTGTTGGCCAGCTTTTCGAGATTTTGGACCATTTGTGCGCCGGCGAGAACATCTGGACATTTTTAAAAATGTCTATAGGCCCCAGGTCCACTCAGCCTGAATAAAATGAGTGCCTTGGGTAAAACCAGTGGTAATAATAGGCGGTTGAAGCGTAGCACTGGCCCTGTTACCGTCCTTGTATACCGTAGGCCCTAGAGATAGCAAACTACCCTGCTATAATCCCAAAGCCGCGTTAGAGGTATAAAACGGGAGACTATTATTATAATAATATCCACTGCTTCACAAAATTACTTCACAATTTAGCCTAGTTGGGATCTGTTTAAGGATATTTTTGTAGTGGGTCGGACCTTAAGATTTTTGTAGAAATATCTCCAGAAGGATGTTTATAACTATAATTTGAATATGATTTAGGTAAAAAAAGTTGTGAATAATAAGGAAAAATTTTAAAACGAAAAATTGAGCCCTATTTTTCAATGTTTTCCCTATGTATTTTTAAAAGTATCGTATCTCAGACAAAAATGGATTCATTATCAACAGTTGCTTGTACAATTAATAAAGAAAAATACTCTTATTTATTATAATTTTTATTATTATAATAAAGAAATTGGATAACTCTTAAAAGCTGATGAAAATCTGATACAAAGAATTTGAAGTAACTCAGTCACTGGCTTAAACGAGAATGTCATGTCTTTTATCTATTTTTTAAGCAATCCTGAAAGAGCTGAATTGAATAATAATTGTGCAATCCAGCTCTTTCCAATTTCATCCTATCCAGCTCTGTTAAATAACATTATAGGAATATGCTTACCGGAAATCAAGAACTTTTTTAAAGCTTTTGAAAATCTGTTGTAAAAAATTTGAAGTAATCTAAAAAGCACTGGGCGATGCATGTTTTTCCGTTTTTGAGCAATCCAGAGAAAGCTGGATAGCATAATAATTATGCAATCCAGCTTTGTTCACAAATATTCGAAAATATTCCAAATTTTGCCGCATGAAAAGTTCTTTATGTAAACTGATGATTTTGTGTTCGTATAGAACAGTAAACAAGCTTGAAAAATTAAAATAGATTAATTCGATGGGCCTGGTATATTTTTAAATGTACTATCTTCTTCTTTTGCCCTTTAATTCGTCCAATTTTGAACATAGGCTTCCCCCAGTTTCCTCCATTCGCTTCTGTTTAGTGCTTTCTGTTTCCAGTGCGTTCCTCCTATCTTTTTAATGTCGTCTCCCCATCTCATCTGGGGTCGTCCTCTTGCTCTCTTTCCTGTCCATGGTCTCCATTGTTGTATCGTGCTATTCCACCTATTGTCCGTTTGTCTAGCGTTATGACCTGCGAAGCTCCATTTTAGTCTGGTTATATGTTGTCCTGCGTCTTTGACTTTTGTTTTATTTCTTACCCAGTTGTTTTGCTTTTGTCTGTCAATTTTACTCCTAACATTGCTCTCTCCATGGCTCTTTGTGTCTTCATTATTTTATCCATGTTTGCCTTGGTCAAGGTCCATGTTTGGCATGCGTATGTGAGAATTGGGAGTATGCACTGGTCAAACACTTTTGTTTTTAAGTATTGTTGTATTTTTTTATTCTTTAGGACCCATTTTAATTTTCCAAATCCTGCCCAGGCTAATCTGACCCTTCTTTTTACCTGTGCTGTTTGGTTTTACTTATTTATTTTTATCATCTGCCCCAAATATATATTATCATTAACCGCTTCTATTGTGGTGTCGTTTAGTATTACGTTTCTATTATCTTGTGTGTTTGTCATTGTTTTTGTTGTGGCAAAATTCATTTTTAGACCTATTTGTTCGGATTCAATTGCTAGTTCGGTTAGCATGGTTTGTAGTTCTTCAAAACTTGATGCTATGACTACTACATCGTCTGCATATCTTACGTGGTTTAGTTTCTTTCCATTTATGTTTATTCCCATGTTTGTCCATTCCATTGTTTTGAAAACATCTTCCAGTGCTAATGCAAATAGTTTAAGAGAAATAACATCTCCCTGTCGCACTCCTCTGCTAATTGGTATGGGTTTTGTGGTTTCTTCCAATTGTACTGTCATTGTTGCTATCTTATATATATTATGTATTAGCATTCTGTATCTGGAATCTATTCTACAGTTGTTCATAGCTTTTTCTATTGCCCACATTTGCACGCTGTCAAATGCTTTTTCGTAGTCAATGAACGCTAAGTGCAGGTCTATATGGTATTCGTTAGCTTTTTCTGTTAGTGTCCTAATTGTTAGAAGATGGTCAGTGGTGCTATATCCCTTTCGGAATCCTGCCTGCTCTACTGGTTGATACGAGTCCAATTTGTGTGTTAGCCTGTTGTTGATAATCCTCATGAATAGTTTATACGTTTGCGACAGCAGTGAGATGGGTCTGTAATTTTTGTCTGTATGTCCTTTCTGTCGCCTTTCTTAAATAGCAGGATTGTAAGACTTTCGTTCCATTCGTCGGGTATTTCTCCTTTATGTAGACACTGATTAAATAGATTTCTTAATGTTTGTAAGATTTCTTCTTTCCCTTCTTTCAACATTTCAGCAAGGTTTCTATCTGGTCCTGGTGCTTTGTTGTTCTTTAATTGTGATAGTGCTGCTTCTATTTCATAAAATTGACCATAAAATTTGTTATTTAGTTTTTTATTTTTTATTTAGCGTATGGACTTTTACAGTACGATAAATATATATTATTCAAACACTAAAATATAATGAATGAATCTAAATATTAATGTCCAATTTACATAGACATTCAATTGCTTCTGGGGACCATTCCACAAAGTCCTGGAGGTTTCCACGGTAAGCACGATTTAGGCAATCTGAAACACAATGACTTATGGTCTGTCTAGGTGATCCACAATCGCACTGTGGACTTTCCGCACGGCCCCATTTGAACAGAGAATCAGCACATTTACCATGTCCGGTACGTATGCGATTAAACCTCGCCCAGGTGGACCGAGGCAGACCTAGTGATGTTAGAAGAGAATATTCTCAAGAGAATATTCTGGGCCAGAAAATTCTCGGCAAAAATTTACTATATTTTCAAAAACCGAAACAAAAATAAAAACTAGATACGGGTCAAATTATTATAATTTAAAAAATATGTAGGTATATTGTTTTTGCCAATCCCATGAACCACTAGCAAGGGTGTTTACAATGTCAATATTTATTGTTTTGGTGCAATATTTAAATGCTTTTAAAAGGACTATTTCACGTGAATTATTTTAATTTGATTTTAATTTTTTGATGTCGTTAGTTTAATTGTAAGTAATGTAAGTTAACTTGTGTTCAATGTTTAATTTTGACTTTTAATTTTAATTGTAAAATGGAGTTTTCCGTCAATAAATATTAATTTAATTTTAATTTAATATTAACGTGCAAGTATTTAAAATGGTGTTCATTTAAGCAGAGAAGAACAAGTTGAGGAAACTAAGTTTGTAGATAATTTAGCAACTTTAAAATATGGTGATGAGTCGGCTGAAATATGGAAAACCATACGTTGTAAAATCAATTGAAAAACTAGACTTAATCATATGGTAAAAAGGTACATGTTTCGGAACAAAATTAACTAAAATAGTAGTTGATATATTAAGCATGCCTTCATCCAGTGCAGTGACTGAAAGAAGTTTCAGTATTTATGGTTTTTTTTATCCACTCCTCTAAAAGAAACCGGCTCACTGCTGAACGGGCTAGTAAGGTAACTTTTATTGCTCATAATTTAAAATTTTTATACGTAGACCAATCCATGACTGAGCTGGCCACTGGTGAAAAACAAAATCCCACAACTTATCAGTACATTGAAATGCAGATTGTAGAAGACTAGGATGAGCTAATGATAGAAATAGATTCTGAATCTGAGGTCTCATCTTTTATCATACCACATCGATTATTTGCTGTTAAGAAGAAAATTTCATTTTTTATCAAAGGAATTTTGTGTTTTCTGTTGTTCTGGTATTTTTTATATACAAAAAACACTGTTGTTTCGTCTCATAATTTTGTATATAAGATCATGATTTTTAAAACCCTATTTTTCATCTTCAACAATATTCTTAAGTGCGTCATGGGGTTCATTCTCAGAAAATTCTCCATATCGAGAATAATCTCGAGAATATTCTCCGATTTTTCATTCTCGAGAATTTTTCTAGGCAGACCCGCTCCGATGAAACCCTGGGTTGGGGTGGATATCTGAATATAGTCTGCTGCTATTGCTGGCATCCATCTTGTGGACCATTGCCTTTGTATATCATAGGAATCACCAATTGTTTGGGCAGATCTGATTAAAGGATTTCTAGACCTCAGTCGCTGGTGCTCTTTTGAGATGTTTGGTATGTCTTGATGGATTGGTAATTGTATGTTGGCTACAATTTTCTGGTACTCTCTCACTATTGCTGCTGTACGGCGTAGATCTGGTGGAGCAATATTGCTCAAAGTGGGCAGCCATCTCACTGGGGTTGATTTTATTGTTCCAGTGATTATTCTCATGGTTTGATTAAGTTGGATATCGATTTTGTTTGTATGTGCACTATTTAGCCATACTGGTGCACAATATTCTGCCACTGAAAAAAAACCAAAGCTAGAGCAGAGGTCCGAAGAGTATCTGCAAAAGCACCCCAAGTTTGTAAACTTTGTCCTAAAAAAACAAAACATTCATCACTTAATTTATTTGTTCGGCAAACGTTGATAGTTGTATTATTAAGTCTAGATTTAAAAAACGAACCACATTTAGAAAGAAACTTGGGCAGACTTCTTTCGATCCATATTTCCTAAAAGAGACGATAATGAACCACCAATACAGAAGTGACGACAAACGAAGAAATAAGCGTTTTGGAGGGAGAGATAAAAGAAGCATTAAGGAAATTAAAAAATAGAAAATCATCAGGAGAGGGCAAAATACTGAATGAACTAAAGTACGGAGGACCAGATCTGACCAAACAAGTATTAAAACTAATCCAAAAAATAATAGAACAAAGAATACCACAAGAATGGAGATCAAGCATCCGTCACTCTCACCTTTCTTCAAAATGGGAGACAAATTGAACCCGGAGAATTATAGAGGAATTAATTTATTAAACACAAGACTAAAATTAACAACCAAAAGTGATAACAAATAAACTGAGTGAAATTTAATTGAAAAAAATAATTTTATCGCTAAATCATTCATTATTGTACTCATTTACCCTCATTTGCGGCAGTAAAGTAGCACTTTATTGTACTGAAAGAAGAATTTTACTTTACCTGCCGCGATTAATCGAGATTGAATGTAAGTGGTCAATGACAGTAATCGATTATCTATTTGAGTTAACTTACAATTTATTTACTTTAATTATTAAAAATATTGTACAAAATTTACATTGTTAATTAAAATGTCAAAAAGTGAAATTCTGCAGTATCACAGTATATAGAGGTTCCATGGAACCTATTTATACTGTGGCAGTATTTTGTAATTATATTCATATACAATAAATTAAAACTTTACTGATTTAGTAATTATTCAATATTGATAATTATCGATTAAAAATCGACAGCGGCCATCTTGCAAAAGTTATCTGTCATCACTGTCATGAAATTATTATGACGTTTAAAATTTAAAATGTTCTTAAAATGTAAAATTCAAGTAAGTGTTAAAACCAGTATCAAAGTATGTTGGCGATAAAATTTTGTATGCACCAAGTTAGTAAAGAATCTTTATCGAACTCGTCTGTTATTTGCCTCGCTCGCTAGGCTCGCTCTGCTCATAATATCAGACTCATTCTATCGATAAAGAGTAACTTTATTGACTTGGCACATAAATAACTATTATTAACGTTTCGACTTCGACGTCCAAATCGGGTGTCGTTGTCAAAATACTAATCGATAATAATGTAATAATGAAATACTTTCGATAATAATGTAAAATATGTAACAAAATAATACAGTAATTATATTAAATTTTTATATCTCTTTTAAAAAAATATGTGATTTATATAACAATTGTCTGCGCAGCACAGTTTTGAAAATTTTCGAATTTTCTGGAAAGAGCTAGATTGAAAACTAATCTATTTTTAGTGTTTAACATCAAAGTAAAAATTGTTATAAACAATATTTTGAACATCTAGAGTTATTTCTTTACAAAACATACTTAGAGAAATATTCCCTACCAATAGGTTGTGGGTACCTTTTTTAAAAGCATGTTCCAATATTTATACAGGATCTAACAAAAATACAGGTCATAAATTAAATTACATATTCTTAACTTATCTTAATACAAATGTGCACATAAAATAAGTTACAGCCCTTTGAAGTTACAAAATGAAAATCCATTTTTTCCAATATGTCAAAAACTATTAGAGATTTTTGATTGAAAATGGACAATCAGCCCTGTGATGAATCACCAAAGTTATTTTTAACTTTTGCGTTAAAGTTAAGGTAACTCTGACAGATAACTGTCTCGATAAGTTTTAACGTAAATTCCGTGTGATGGATCATTCATCGTTATGAAATGAGTTATTTCTCGAACGTTATAAAAGGAAGAAAATGTTGAAGTCTATAACAAAGAGAACCTTATGTAGAATCAGTACAAGTTGGAGCGAGAAAGAGAATCATAAGAAGGTATACCTCCCCGTCGGCCACTGCCGATGACCGAACAGTAAACAGCTGTTCGGTGGTGTATAAAAGTAGATAGAAAGAACAGTAGGTACTTAAAATCCCTATGTTCATAAATTTCAACTTATATCTCTCGATTTGATTTTTGTATACTTTTTAAAATTGTATTACCCTTCTATTCTTAAATTATTAGCTTTATTTTTCATTTTTAATTATTGTTTTAATTTTATTATTAACTACGTGTTTTTAATTCTTATTTTAGGTCTATGTTTTTGATATTTTTAATTTTGTAGTGCTTTATATTTGATATTAAATAAATAAAATGCCTCACAAAATCCTAGGACAACCAGAAGCAGCGTTCTTCGTTAAATATTCACTTGATTTCTATCTAAAAACAAGTCAAAAGATGAATCTAACCGTTACAAATCCTTACATAACTACAAAGTTATCTCATAACTTCAGGTTTAACGTCGCGTTCTAAAGTGACAGTTGATATATCAGATAACTCAATAACTGTCAAGAAATAACGCAAGTAGTTAAGTTAAATATGATACATCACACCAATTCGACGATTATAACTTATCACTTGAGTGATTCATCACAGGGCTGATTGGCATTCTTATGGCAGGAACTTTTTTAAATTATGGTGAAATTTGTGCATCCCATAAAAATTTTATGGGTGTTTTGTTCCCTTAAACCCCCCCAAACTTTTGTGTACGTTCCAATTAAATTATTATTGTGGTACCATTAGTTAAACACAATGATTTTAAAACCTTTTTGTCTCTTAGTACTTTTTCGAAAAGCCAGTTTTTATCGAGATATTTTGAATATTTGTCAAATCCGCCACAGATTTTTGTATTATGGTTAAGTACGATTATAGAGACCTGGTAATAATATGAAAATTTATTTATAATTTACGTTTTTAGGTATATTTTGAAGCATATTAAAAAAGAAGCCATATCTCGCTAAAAACTGGCTTATCGAAAAAATACTACGAGGCAAGAAAGTTTTAAGAATATTGTGTTTGACTGATGGTACCACAATAATAGCTTAATTGGAACGTACACAAAAGTTTGGGGGGGTTTAAGGGAACAAAACCCCATAAAATTTTTGTGGCGTGTACAAATTTTACGGTTATTTTTTTTTAAGATGTTACTGCCATAAGAATGCCACTGGTCCATTTTCAACCAAAAATCGCTAAGAATTTTCGATATATGGAAAAAAATCGTTTTTCATTTTGTATCTTCAAAGGGCTGTAACTTTTTTTATGTGCACTTTTGTACTAAGGTAAGTTAGGTTCAATTGATCTATTTTTGGTCTCAGAATATGTGATTTCATTTATGACCTGCATTTTTGTTACACCCTGTATATATACAGTGTGTCTGCGTAACTTGGAACCATATGGGAAACTTTTTTATTATCAATTTTGCGAAAAAAAGTTATTCTTCATAAAGTGTACTGCATGGTCTAAAACCCAAGATTCAATCATCAGATATCAAATTTTATCAACAGTATACGAAGTACGTCAAAAAATATGAATTTCTCTCAAAAGGAAACATGTACCTTTATATTTCACAACATCGAAAATTGTTGTTAAGAAAACTTGTTTGGAATTAAAAATTATGTTATAAGATGCAATTACATTCTTCTAATGAAAAAAAATCTTCAAATTACGGATACCCAACGTCATTTTTATTACGATAACTCCGTTATTTTTAATTTTACGAAAAAAAGTTGTTCTTTATAAAAAGGTCTGTATAGTCTAACAACTAAGATGCAGTTATAAGATATCATATTTCATCAATTTTATACGAGGTATGTAAAAAAATATGAATTTCGCTTGAGTAAAGAACCTTTATTTTTCAATTAGAAGGATGTAATTGCATATTGAAACAGTTTTAAATTCCAAACAACTTTTCATAATAACAATTTTTAATATTGTGAAAAACAAAGGTACTTTACTCCTGAGCGAAATTCATATTTTTTCACATAGGTACCTCGTATAAAATTGATAAAATTTGATATCTGATAATTGCATCTTAGTAGTTAGATTATGTAGACTTTTTTATAAAGAATAACTTTGTTTCGTAAAATTAATAAAAACTGAGTTATCGTAATACAAATGATGTTGAGTGTCCATCGTAATTTGAAAAAAAATTCAATTTTTTCTTTTCAATTAGAAGAATGTAATTGCAAACTATAACATAATTTTTAATCCCAAATAACTTTTCTTAATAATAATATTGTGAAATTTAAAGGTACTTTCCTCTTGAGCGAAATTCATATTTTTCGACATACCTACCTCGTATACAGTTGATAAAATTTGATATCTGAATCTTAGGTTTTAGACCATGGAGTGCACTTTATGAAGAATAACTTTTTTCGTAAAATTGATAAAAAAGTTTCCTTTATGGTTCCAAGTTACACAGACACACTGTATATATTATACAATAGTAGGTACGTTTCTACTATATTATTTATTTTGTATTACTCGATGCCTTATATATAACAGATTGCGTACATTAAATTTTTTAATTTTAATTTTTTCAAAAACGCCTTTTGTTGTCGGTCAATAAAAATGTATTCCTTTTTATTACATTATGCTATTATACTCATAATATCTATGAAATTGTCCATAAATATATTTTCATCGTATACTATTTCTGTAACTTTATAACTGGCTTTTAATATATTTCTAAAAACTTTCATTGAATGGTTTTCAGAAAAACCATTCTATTGGAGACATTTCGATAAGCTTTCGACATGCTCAAGTAACTTTAGTTCAGTTTCTTGTTTATGTTCGAAGAGAGCTTCAAAATAATTTCTGAAGAATAGCACATGAGAGCTTATCGAAACGTCAAGAAAATGGTTTTCTGAAACTCAAAGATATAGCTCCAGCGAAAACCTCAAATCTAGTATAATATAATATAATATATACAGGGTCAGTTTTTAGTGCGATATTGGTTGGTAATCCCATTATGGTACAGAATGTCCAAAAAAGCATTAAAAAATATAAGGAAATCGTAGTTTTCTTTTGTAGTTCACTCCATATACGAATATGCGTCAATGATTTCTGTTAAACTTAATTTGAAAACTAGAACGTATTCTTTACCTTATTACCTTTATAAAATTAATAATTATTGATGTATATTTTCTTGATATAGAGGGTGTTTATTTTATAACGATATAGAAATAAAAATGATCATATTTCGTTGAATACACTGTGTAGTAATGTGAAACTTCATATTGTAAGAACACGGATTATGAGAGGAACTAAAACATGAGAAAATATACAAGGTGTCATATTTAAAAAATTGCATATTTGCTTCATTGCGTGGTTGTAAATCACTCTGTAGAAATCGGCATATTAAGCCTGAATATAATTGCCTACATTTTTTAAATATGTACATAACTTGTTTGGATATTCTGTACTATAATGGAATTATCGGCCATTTTGTTGTTCTGAAGCTATTTTCTTGTGGCATTTTTATAATCAACTATTTTCAATGGGAAATAAGCCACAATATTACCAAAAAAATGATTTTATTAACGTTTCGACGCCAAGTCGGGTGTCGTTCTGAAGCTATTTTCTTGTGGCATTTTTATAATTTTATTTTAAAAAGTCGGGTGTCGAAACGTTAATAAAATCATTTTTTTGGTAAAATTGTGGCTTGAAAACTCACCCTGTATATATGACTATACATATACATGTGGTCAAGGTGTAAAAAATGTGTCAACTTTCAGATTTGAAAGAAATAATTTTGGTAAAATGAATTTAATGAATGTTTTAAAGATTATCTCTTAATTTCAACGACATCTCGTCGTGTGTAAAGTAATATCACGTATTAAAATAACTACTATGTTTTTTTCAAATACGCAAATTGGTGACTTAAATGGAACTAATTTGATTAGTGCAGTACATAAATCAAAAAAAGCAATAACATTTTCAAAAATATATTATGAATATATTTACAAAAACCTTAAAAGTATAAAAAAACATATTATTTACACGTTTAATTAGAATTATAAAATTATTTAATTATTAAAAAACGGTTATTAAAGTCCAACTATAAGGCAAGTCGTTTATCATACATTGACTAAACTTGAAACAAGGCTCAATCAAGACGACAACTAATAAATTCAATATTTTTGGACTGAAAACCATAAGGTTCCAAGCGCCATTTCACAAATTTTTCAGGAATCAAATTTCTAATTTTAAACTGTCATAACTTCGTTATTTGAAGGATTGCAAATGTAAATAATTATTTTATACTACAGTGTGGTAAATTGTGACAACGCCTCCTCAAGTTTGATAATGTCATAAGTAAGATTTTAATGTGTGATTTTGTAACATTTTTACGTCTGCAGTGTACTTGTAACCTGAATGCACTATAAGCCTTGTACTTGGAACCTTATGGAATTATAAAACAGTTCACAAAAAATTTTTAATTTTCCAAAATATTGATATGGCAATTGGTGAAATTAAACAATAAATTTCAAAATATAGCGAATATTTAGTCTTAAATTGAAAATCAGAACAAAAATCAAGAAAAAATATGTTTTTTTTTATTGAAAATATCACGAATCAACTAACTTTTTACGTTATTTTTGACATAAAATGTCGCTTGGAACCTTAGGACCGAAACTGAAAATATTTCACGTACTTGAAACCATATTTCTTTGTTAATTACACCGCCATTTAGAAACAATTCAACGTATTTCAAATAGCATTCAATGCAGAATTCTTTATTTAATAGAATTGTTTACAAAAACCGATTTTGTACAAAATGTCGCTTGGGTCCCTATGGTTCTCAACCCTCGATACACTTATCGGTTACATTGTTCTTAATGTGGAAATATTTAGAAAACTGTTTTATATATTTGCATTTTTGAATTATGACACGTCCTATAAATACACACACCCAAACTTATATGGAATCACCATGTATTTCAAAGTAATATTTATTTTTAAATTGAAAACTTATTGGTACATTTCCCTGGTGACACCTCCAAGGCTTCTACAATTTGCAAGCCAAATGGATGCTGCTGTGAAGACAAAGGGAAGGAATTCTACACTATGCAATTCACATCCCCCGTCTGCAGCTCGGTAAAGTTCCAACGGAAAATGCACCTGGTTACTCTACGGAGTAATACGACTATAAAATAAAACTGTATACCATTTTTATTCAGTTGCAATGCGAAGGCAAAACAATCTTACTTTTCAATTAGAATACGGAGCGCAGTCCAGTCCTCTGAATCGCGATTTTCGGCTCTTATTGGAGCCTCATCGGAAAGAACGTAGGCACTGTTCTCCATACTCCAATTGACTAGCGTCGAGAGGTTTTCCCACCCATTGCAACCGAAGTGAAGGTATTAGGTGACTAGCGTCATCTGGCAATTGAAAGATGAAGTTAGTTTTCAATCCTAATAGCAAAATTAATAATATTCAAAATATTAAAAATATTACTAAAAGTTTTTTAAATTGCCAGATGACGCTAGTCACCTAATACCTTCACTTCGGTTGCAATGGGTGGGAAAACCTCTCGACGCTAGTCAGTTGGGGTATGGAGAACAGTGCCTACGTTCTTTCCGATGAGGCTCCAATAAGAGCCGAAAATCGCGATTCAGAGGACTGGACTGCGCTCCGTATTCTAATTGAAAAGTAAGATTGTTTTGCCTTCGCATTGCAACTGAATAAAAATGGTATACATTTTTGTTTTATAGTCGTATTACACCGTAGAGTAACCAGGTGCATTTTCCGTTGGAACTTTACCGAGCTGCAGACGGGGGATGTGAATTGCATAGTGTAGAATTCCTTCCCTTTGTCTTCACTGCAGCATCCATTTGGCTTGCAAATTGTAGAAGCCTTGGAGGTGTCACCAGGGAAATGTACCAATAAGTTTTCAATTTAAAAATCTTTTAGTAATATTTTTAATATTTTCAATATTATTAATTTTGCTATTAGGATTGAAAACTAACTTCATCTTTCAATTGCCAGATGACGCTAGTCACCTAATACCTTCACTTCGGTTGCAATGGGTGGGAAAACCTCTCGACGCTAGTCAATTGGGGTATGGAGAACAGTGCCTACGTTCTTTCCGATGAGGCTCCAATAAGAGCCGAAAATCGCGATTCAGAGGACTGGACTGCGCTCCGTATTCTAATTGAAAATTAAGATTGTTTTGCCTTCGCATTGCAACTGAATAAAAATGGTATACATTTTTATTTAATATTTATTTCTTTTGAAAAAACTTGTTATTGTTGCGAAGATTAAAGGTTTTTATTGAAAATAAACAAATATATAAGACAATCGGATAGTACAGCCCGGTACGGTATAGATTATTTGCTTGATCGCAAGTTGAACGAAAATAAATAAACTAACTTTTGCGTCCAAAAACTAAAATATGCCTCATGTGGGGTTATACAACTTACAACGAGGAAATATTATTGGTCTTGTGGAGAAAGTAATGTTCTCAGATGGACATAGCTGCAGAGCTAGGTGTAATACAGGGCGTTCTGTCCAAAACATATGCTAGGTAACAGGAACTAGAAAAGCTCAAAAATAAAGCAAGGGAAAGTCGCCAAAAGTAATAACGGCTCTCCACGATCGTTTAATTGTTCAATCAGCTGGAAGACACCCAACCATTACTCACCTGCAGCTCCAAAGGCAGCTTTTGGAAGCTACAGGTGTAACATCCAGGCAGCACAAGATTGATTTCCTAAATTGGTGTCTTCACCACCTAAACTAGAACATTGGGAATTGACAAAATGTGCTATTTTCAAAAACAGCCAGGATTTAATGTAATCGGATGGAAAATCAGATGACCCACGAAATCGTGTAGTTAGAGGTCGAGGAAGACAAGCAAGAACGAAAACTGTCAGATCTGTTCACAAATATACAAGGGGAAGTGTAATGTTCTGGAGAGGAATTGTGATACGTAAAATCCCGCCTTTAATTTTCATCCAATCAACTTTAACTGCTCACAGGTATGTTGATAACCTGTAGTCAGGCTCTGGAGAGGTGCAACAGGAGAAAATTTTATTTTATTGCATGATAATGGACCTCTGCATACCATTAGAGTGACTACAGACATCATTGAAGCAGAAGGTATCCCTAGTTTGGAGTGGCCTGCTTGCTCACCCGAGCTTAATCCTATAGAGTATTTGTGGCATATGCTTAAAAGAAAAATTAGAGCTCTTGGGATAATCCACAAAACACCGCACGGCTAGTACAAGCTGCTTTTAAAGGATGGAGCAACCTACCATAACAAAATGTTGATAATTTGATTAGGAGCGTGCCCAGGCAAACTGAAGCTTGCATAAGAACTAGAGGTGATAACACTGACTACCACAAAATACAAAAAAAATAAAAACAAGTTAAACATTATTCGTTTTACATTGAAATTTTGTATGCTATTGACTTTAAAACAACTACTTTCAATTTGTTTGTTAAATACTTCATTGTTTTATTTAATTGTTATGTATTTGTTATTAAATTGCTTTAAAATAAATATTGTTTGACTTCTTGTGTTCGTTTTTTTTTAATTCGCACGGAATAGTAAGAAATATCAGATGATTCCATATAAGTTTTGGTGTGTGTATATCACTGGGCGTTAGTGTTAGTTGCAAGTATGTATGAATGAGTTGTTATAAACGGTTATGGAGATTAAAATTTTTGTTTTGCATTTAATAAAAATACTCTTATGTTTTATGATATAGTATAAAACAATTTTTACACAATGTTATAGTACATTGTCTCTTCTTCACGTTTCTCCATGAAGCCATGAATTTACTAATATCATATCAATCATTACTCATAAATATTGGCAATGTCACTTTGAAGTCATCTACTTTGAAATGTACTATATGAATTGTCAATATGAATGAGTCAGATAAAATTAAATTATTATAAGAATTTTTACCAAGCAACAAAAAAAATTGTTTAACTATTAATGTTTTGTATTTTGATAACGATTTTCGAAATGGAAGGCAAAAACCTTAAATAAATTTAATTTCTAATTAATGTGGCTTATCCGCAGTTAAAATAGTAAGTTTTTATAAGATGCCACAAGAAAATAAAAATACGTTCAGAACAATATCACTTCTTAGTTCTGATCTTAGTTATACATTTTTCAACAACCAGTAGTGTTGATCCATGCCTAAAAATAATTTTTTTAGTGATCTATAAATAGAACACTGGTCTAGAATGGGTTAAAAACCGATATTAGATAATTGTTTGCCGTTATTTAATAATTTGAATTCGACGAGATAACTAATTCACGTTTTTCCTTATGATGTTGAATTTATTAGAGGTTTAAATGTTTAAGGGGAGGGTATGGTTTGAAATCAATATTTCAAGCACATTTTTGTGATTTTTTAAAACTATAATACAATTATTTTAGTTTTAAATTAAATAAGCGTATTAAGTACAACTCGCAGAATATTCAAAACAAATTTCAAGGAAAAATATTGAAAAATACGCCAACAGTGGCAAATTTTTACACACACAAAAAAAATATGGATTATGTGAAACTGGATATGTGAAACAAACAATTCAAAAAGATTTTATAAGCTGATGAGTTTCTCGAGGTAACACTGTCGAGTTTTTTTATTTTTAACGATTTTTGAGTTTTTGGTATCACTTGGAAGTAAAAAAAAACGAGATTATTTGAAACAAAATAGTGAAAATCAACATATTTATTATTTATAAACAAGAAATAAACATAAAAACAAATATATATCGACGTTGTTACCTCACGAAATGTCTAAAGAAAATATATGCAAAATTTCAGGTGGATCGGTCGAGTAGTTTTTGCGTTGCGATGTCTTTGAAAAATCAGTTTTGAGAAAAACGCCTTTAAAGTTTTGACAACTTCATCTTCTTATTTGGCTGTCAAATCGTAAAGTGATGGGCATCGGAATATGTTTTGTGAATCGCGGAGTAATTTACAAAAGAGAAGGCGAACAGTTGTTGAACGTTTCTCACTACGCTCAAGCGTGCTGGCGCGAAACCGCAGCGGTAGGGATATTCAACACGCTGTATCTTTGGTAATTTTACTCTGATCAATCTGAAATTTTCGGAGAGTATTCTTGAAGTTATGCACTTTTATTTAAAATTATAAAAAAATTTAAATATTTCAAACCATACCCCCGCTTTATTCACTAGGTTCAAAATCAAAAATCCGGACACCTGATAGTCGTGATACAAGGGTCTTAGATTCAGTATTTTTCAATGCAATTCAATATACAGTAGAGCGTCGATAACCCGAACCCTAGTAATCCGAACTATCGCTAATCCGAACGCAAAAAAAATTATAAAATTAAAAAATATGATCGCGGACCGAATTTTTGGATTTAATATGACAATATGGGCAAAATATGACCGCGGATTTTTGTTTTGTTTATGCAGAAATACATACAATATATTTGTTTATTATGCAGGTGTTTTATTCCTTGTAACTAAAACGTATGTACATGTACTATATTTATGAGCTTTGTATGTATTTTGAACATATGTTCGATAATCCGAACAATTTGATAATCTGAACTACCCCTGTACCAATTAGTTCGGATTATCGACGCTCTACTGTAGTAAGATTTTAATATTTTTTTCAATGATTGCCGTTATATTATCATGTGATACACAATCATTAAGAGCCAGATAAATTGTTTATGGTGAGTTTATGAGTAAATATTATTAAAAAATATTTATTAACATTGTAACAACTCAACTTGTACTTTGATTTACTTATTTTATAAATTTTTAAAGCTAATCTTAAAAAAATATCACTACACTTGTGTAATAGGCCTACATGATTGTAGACCAAAGACTGTAAATTTGTAATATACGAAATTTATACGCCTTTGAAATATTGTATTTTTTATTCACTTGCCCCATAACAGAAGCAACTTAACCAAATGAACCAAACTTGCTAGAAACAATGTTATTTAAGACTCTATTACAGCTATATGATAATTTTGGTAAGTGAAGATGGAATGTGTAGCGACCCGACTCACGCTCGGCGCCATCTCGGTTCCGGGTCGGATGGTGTGAAATTTGCTACCGGCTGCCAAGGTGTGAGGGACCAGGCATCTGGCAGAAATTGTGCGACTGAATCCAAATTTTCATTTAATTTAAGAAAATGTCAGCGAATTGGTACATGGAACGTTCAGAGACTGATCCAAAACCCTGAAAAGTTACACATAATTGAAAAAGAAATGGCAGACCACAATCTTTCGGTACTGGGACTCTCAGAAACTCACTGGAGAGGAAAAGGGCATTTTAAAACAACTGCTGGCAAAGTCGTCTATTTTTCAGGCCCAGATAACAAAAGTACAAATGGAGTCGCAATAATTGTACCCTCTAAAGTTAACGACTGCGTAATTGGATATAATACTATTGATGACCGGATAATATCCACCAATACCCTACACCTTGTCCAGGTATACGCTCCTACAACAGCTGCACAAGAGGAAGATATCAACAGGTTCTATGGTCGTCTAGAAGAAACTGTTCGCGCTTTTCCGAATCGTGAACTCATCATAATTTTAGGAGATTTTAACGCCAAAGTGGGGTCATCTAATGAAAATATTTAAGGAGTGCTGGGCAAAAATGGACTGGGACAGAGAAATGAGAATGGCGACCGTCTAGTGGAGTTCTGTGTAGAACAACATCTTACAATTACAAACACGTTATATCAACATCATCCACGGAGATTATACACATGGCGCAGCCCAGATGGACGAACAAGGAATCAAATAGACTACATCCTAATAAGATCAAGATGAAAGTCGTCGTCCATCAACTGTAAAACATATCCTGGCGCAGACTGTGGAAGCGATCATCAACTCCTGGTATTGAACGTTCGACTTCGTTTTAAAGTCCCCAAAAGACCCCAGAGAAAAGTCATGTCTCTAAGTCCATCAAAAATCAATGACTTCCAACAAAACCTAGAAGATGCTCTTTCTTTAGACCAAGTAGATAGTGACCCTGAGAGCACTTGGATCTATCTGAAAGATAAGGTAATCGAGGCTGCAAAAGACTGTGAGGCAGCGGTTTCCACTGGCCGTAAGCCATGGATATCCGATAATACGTGGACTGTGATTCAACGCAGAAAAGAACATAAAACTAGATACGGAACAAACGATGAATACAGAGCGTTATCGAGAGAAATCAGAAAACAGTACCGCAAAAATAAAGCTGATTACATCTCTCAAATATGCAGAGAGATAGAGGAACATGGCTGTCGAAATGAACCGAGGGACTTATTCCAGAAGATCAAACTCCTTACCAGAGAATTTAAACCTCAAACGTGGTCTGTAATAGATAAGGAAGGTAATTTAAAGACCGATACTGATGAAATATTGGAAACATGGCGAAACTACTGTGGCGAGCTATATAAAAATAACGAGGTATCAGCAGAAAATCAGTGGCCTTCTGACTACCCTAGAGAACCTACTGTCTTACTCGCTGAAGTCAAAGATGCAATTAAATCACTAAAGAGAAATAAATCCCCAGGCATTGATTCAATACCATGTGAAATACTACAGTTACTAGGTGATAAAGGATTACATATCATCCATTCTATGTGTGTCGCTGTTTGGAATTCAGGAAAATGGCCATCTATTGGTGTACCTCAATTTATATCCCACTACACAAAAAAGGAACTACTACCAGATGTGAAAACTACCGCACACTGTCACTAATAACACATGCTAGCAAAATCTTGTTGCATATCATCAAAAACAGATTAAAAACCTATCTACATTACCAAATACCTCAGGAACAAGCGGGGTTTGTAAAGGGTAAAGGTACAAGGGAACAAATCCTGAACCTGAGACAACTCATTGAAAAGTCTAGAGAATTTCAAGTACCTATGATTATATGCTTCGTTGACTAATAAAAGGCATTTGATTGTGTAAGCTGGATAAATCTGTGGTCAATTTTAATAGAAATGGGCGCACCAATGCACCTGGTGACACTTATTAAAAATCTGTACCAGTCTAAAAGGCCGCGTCCCACCATCAAATAATTTGAGCAAACTGAAAGTGACAGTTAGTGACGTCACATCCTGAGTATTCATTGTGGATAATAATGAAAAATTTTAATTTTAAATAAAGTACAAACAAGTTAGACAACTCAATACAAAAAATTTGATCAAACTAGACTGATAGTGAGAGCACAGATTTTTAGAATTTCAAAAAAACTGCAATTGTGACGTCACTTTGACGTACTTCCGGAGTTTGCTCAAACTGTTTGATCAAATTATTTGATGGTGAGACGCGGCCTTAATATAGCGACAGTACGACTAGATCAGAAGTTCTCAAACCAATTCAAGACCGAGAGAGGTGTTAGACAAGGATGCGTGTTGTCACCTTATTTAACATTTATGGTGAACATGTCATGAAGATGGTTTTAGAAGGATGGGCCGGTGGAGTAATAGTAGCTGGTAGAAAAATTTCCAATTTAAGATTTGCTGATGACACTACACTTATAGCAGCAAATGAGCAAGAAATGTTTGATCTTCTGCGAAGAGTTGAGTACGAAAGCAATAAAGTTGGTCTGAAAATCAATAAAGCTAAGACAAAAATAATGGCGGTCGACAGATTTGACACTATTCAACTGACTAACATATTACAGGAATACCAGATAGTAAACACCTTTGTCTATCTCGAGTTTAGTATAACTAACGATGGTAACTGTGAAACAGAAGTTCGGAGACGTATTGGTATGGCAAAAAATGCGATGAATCGCCTAACTAAAGTTTGGAAAGACAGATCTATCTCTCAAAATATCAAGATGAGACTGGTGAATGCCCTTGGACTTGGACTCTTCGCAGAGACTTGGACTCTTCGCGCATGCGAGCGCCAAAAAATTGATGCCTTTGAGATGTGGTGCTGGAGAAGAATGCTGTGCATACCTTGGACAGCTCATATGACAAACGTTTCCATTCTAAACCAACTCAATATTAAAAAAAGGCTGTCCACATTATGTCTGCAACGAATTCTGCAATTCTTTTGTCACGTGGTTCGCAGAGGTGACGACAGTTTGGAGAGATTAATTGTTTCTGGAAACGTTCCGGGGAGAAGATCAAGAGGACGATCACCAACTAGATGGTCTGACCAAATAAAGCATTCAGCTGGAAACTCATTCTGCGAAGCTCTTAGAGCAGCTGAAGATAGAGACCAATGGAGAAACATTGTTAGGAATATTGGAAGAAATCACGATCCTCAGTAATGGGGAAACGACAGGAGGGAGAGACAGCTATAACGCTGTTACTATTTAATAAAGGAATAAAGAAAGACTGGAAAAATGAAAATGCCCTGAAGATAACTTTCTTGGATGTCACGAATTATTAACTGGGTTTCTAATAATGGATTCTTAAAGAGCCGTCCAAGAGGACGTGAAAAGGCAAAGACCAATAAAGTCTTCTGTAGTAATATGTTATTTCTACAGACAGTGGCGTAGTTAGCCCCACAGAGGCCCCATATTAAAGATTGTCGCGGGGCCCTTTTCCACGACTAATATGGGATAGTGCTAAAAAATGTTCAACAAAAGAAGCAAACACGCTTGTATAGAATAGAATAGAAATATGCTTTATTGTCACTGAAAATTTTACAATTTTATGGACAAAGCTTACAAAGAGTCGAAAAAAAAATCAATAATAAATACAGTTAACTGAAAATTACAAAGATTAAGGCAAAGCGATCCTTGTCATCATCACTCTTTAACTTATGCCTAGAAACAATAATGCGAGAAGCGAAAATCAAAGAAGCACTCCTATATAAAAAAAGACATCCAGTTTTGGCATTTGCGGATGATGTGGTGTTGCTGTCAAGAGGAAAAAAGAGCCACAGGAGATAGTGCAGTGAATAGTAAAAGCAGTGAAAAAAATGGGACTGTACAGGGTTTCTCATTATATTTTGACCCCCACTTATTTTCCTTAATTTCGGGAATACACAAAAAAGTTTCAAATAAAAGTTGTATTATTTTATCTGTACCGACCAACAGTGTATATAGCAACAGACCAAATTTTGTATACAGGGAGTGCCCAATAAAATGCATCCTCAATATTTCAAATGGGACACCCTGTATTTTTTTATAGTTTTGAGTAGCCCTGCATTTCCTGATTACAAATATATAACATAGTGTAGCATTAGTTTTGTTCTATAATGGCCTATGGTACTACTATACAATACTAAGATAAGAAAAAAATATATTTAGAAAGTCAACAAAATGAATGGCTTACAATACTACATTTTTTTTTGTAAGCATTTATTAACAATCAGAATTACATATTCTATAAGCTAATTTGATAACAAGTACAATAACATATATCAATGTATTATTGTACACTAAAATGGTAATACTACATTTAAGATACAATACTACATTTAAAATTACAATAGATGCTCAAAGTGCCCTCCATTGTTATCAATGCCCTAGTAATATCTTCGTCTCAAATTTTCTAATGCGTCAGATATTGTGTTATTATGACCATTTAAATTTTCAATTTCTGCGCGAACTTTTGCCGTGATAGTGTTAATATTTGTATTTGAATCAAAATACACTTTTTCTTTTAAAAACCCCCATAAAAAGCTATCACATGATGTTAAGTCGGGACTATTTGGTGGCCATGTATTAATGGTACCCTTATTGCCGATCCACACATTAAATTGATTATTTAAATGTTCTTGAACGGCTACGACATTATGTGGCGGTGCTCCATCTTGTTGCCATATCATACATACTATTTAATTGATTTTGTGTATAATTTTGATTTAATAACTCAACCACTTCTGTAATTACTGTGTCCAAATATGATTCCCCAGTTAATTTATAATCATAAAACAATGGTCCAACTATTTTGTTTTGAAATATTCCGCACCACGCATTTATTGATTTTCTTCCTGACTTTTTAATTGTTTAATTTTTTTTCTATTATTTTTCTGTTCCCACGAATACCTATTTCTTCTATTAAGAATGCCTGAAGTTGAAAAATTTGATTCATCCGTCCATAAAATGTTATAAAAATAATTAGGTTCGTTGTTCAAATTTGTAAACATGTCTTGACAGAACTGTAAACGCTTTCTCTTATGAACATCGGTAAGTTCTTGTACCGGTAATATTTTGTACGGCTTTGTTGTGCTTTTTTAAAACTCTATGTATCGTCGCACGGCTTTTCTATAATGCATTAGTAGCATTGTTTAGACTAGTTTCGGAATTTTCTAAAATAAAAATGTTATTATGGATTTAATCTATTATTTAAGTATTTAATTTTTACCTTCAAAGTAAAGCAAAGTATTAAGATCTTCATCATCATTTCCTACGATAGTACGTTTCTTCCGTTCAAACATTTTTTCATTTATGACATGACGATAATTATATAAAAATGTATTTGCAGAAGGAGTCTGCCGATCTGGATAAATCAGCCTATATTCTCTTCTTGCTTGTTTTTATTATTTTTTACATAAATTGAGAATATATCTACTTTTTCATCTGCAGTAGGTATAACCCATTTCGGTATGAGGACTGACAGTTTATAATAAATTAATAATTGTTTCATTTTGAAATGTCAGTTGCATAGCCTATGGGTTACCCTTTTGTAGTACCATACGCCATTATAGAACAAAACTAATGCTACACTATGTTATATATTTGTAATCAGGAAATGCAGGGCTACTCAAAACTATAAAAAAATACAGGGTGTCCCATTTGAAATATTGAAGATGCATTTTATTGGGCACTCCCTGTATACAAAATTTAGTCTGTTGCTACACTGTTGGTGGGTACACATAAAATAATACAACTTTTATTTGAAACTTTTTTTTGTATTCCCGAAATTAAGGAAAATAAGTGGGGGGTCAAAATATAATGAGAAACCCTGTTCATTTATGTACAGGGTTTCTCATTATATTTTGACCCCCCCACTTATTTTCCTTAATTTCGGGAATACAAAAAAAAGTTTCAAATAAAAGTTGTATTATTTTATCTGTACCCACCAACAGTGTAGCAACAGACTAAATTTTGTCCTGTATTCCTCATAAATGTCCTCACAACAATAAAACTAATATATTATACATTTGTTTACCTTTACCTTTACCTCCAAACCACAGCTGCCATATCGGATAATTTTTGACATGTCATTTGAACATCCAATCAGAACAAAGTTATAATGCGCATGCGCCGGGCTGATAGGTTTTAACATATAAAAAAATCACCCTCTATCGCCGGTAAAGAAGTATAACTTCAAAAACGTTTATTGTAAATAAGTAGGTACAAATAAGTGCATGCTTAACATTTTATGTTCAAAATGTAAACCACCCTTATCAACACATTTTTGACAAGGCTTTTACACAGTGAAACAAGTCTTTCTACAGACTTCCAAGTTGGCACGGAGAACTTCAAATTGGCAAAAACTTTATCTTTAGGTACTCCCCATAAGGCAAAATCACAGGGCGTCAAATCTGGCGAATGCGCGGGCCATTGTAACTGTGGATTATTTGCAAGGCCCTTCACAGATCATGATATATTTTCTTGGAGACGCCGCAAACTTGCGCGTGACTTTTTTTGATAGCGTTAACTGACTTTTGGTCCACCCGGTATTTCCCTGGAGTATAATAATATTATATCACATATTCCCATATATTATGTACATATTTATGTTAGGATTTACATTTATTGGAGTATATCTTGTAGATACCTGTAGCTGTTGTGCTTGTGGGAACAAACTTTTGAAAATAGACAAGATATCACAAATTCAACATATACATTTATTAAATAAATAACATATACAAAATATTACGAACTTTTGCACGTTTTTGTGATAATTAATTATAATTCGTCGTAAGAAAATAGGGCTTCAATTGGTCTCTAAACTATATAATGATACAAAGGCGTAGTCTTGAGTTATTACCATTTTGTAGTTGATATTATTCTCCAGGAATTATTGTGGCCGTAGTACTATCATGAACTATGTTCCAGTTAGGAGAAGTTTCATCGCTCTAAAAATTACAAAAGGATTAGTGTACATCTAGTGTATGCACAGACATTATATACAGTATACAGGGTGACCGATTAGTGTGATAAAGTCCCGTAGATCCGCTATAGTAAGAGATAACAATTAAAGTTAATAACAAAAATTGTAGCCAACTTTGAGCTTCACATTACAAAATTAGTTATAATTACAGGGTGTTCGATAACATAGTGGCAGACCAAACTTATGTTTTTTTAAATGGAACACCCTGTATTTTATTTTACAGTCGAAATCCTGTCAACTTCTCCATCACAGAAATATAAAAGTTTGTTATGTTATACAGGGTATTTACAAAGTTATAACCAATTTTATATGAAAATCGTAAAAGTTCAACTCCCTGTACAAATAAAAATAAGCACAACAGCAATGGTTTATTACTGCCATATTTTTTATTTATTGTCAAAATTTTAAAAAATTATTGATATTGCTAATTTTCTTCGAGTCAAATACAGGGTGAGTCAAAACGCAAGTACATTATTTTCTCTGTAATTTTAAATGGAAAATCCTGTATTTTATATCACTATTGAAAAGTACCATTACCGTACTTTAATGTTTATATAACCTTCCATATATCTAAATTTATTAGTTTTCGAGATATTTTCATTTGTCAATGGACCAGTAGCGTAGTCACCCAGATCGCCAGAATTTTAAACTGGACTCATTTTTTTGGGGTTACGTTAAGAATGAAGTTTATAAAATACCTCAAACAACAAGGGATGAGATGAAAAATAGAACACAAAGTGTATTTCGAAGTGTTAATTTACAAATGCTTCGTAGTGCGAGTAGCTCAAAAAAAGACCGTTTTTAGGCGTGCATAAATGTGTTAAGAGGTCATTTTGAACACCTCATGTAATGAAATATTTTAAATATTTTATTAAAGTAACTTTTAATCTTTTCAAAAATGTTGTTATTTGCGTTCGTTTTATTTTTTGTAAAATTTATTACTGATAAATTATCTTTTGTTCTTTATAAAAGTAGTTTTTAACTGTTTTCACAAAATGTTGTATTTTAGTTTCTATTTTAGTTTTTTTTTTGTAAAATTTATTACTAATAAATTATTTTTCTTTCTTTATTTACCACATTGTTACAGTGATTGCCGGATTGAAAATCAGTAATCGCAAATTGTCAATTTTAGACAATTTAGACAAGGCTTACTTAAAATTTGGAAAAATTTAGACACTTAATTAATAACTTGATCTGAAAATGAAAATATCTCGAAAACTAATAAATTTAGACATAGGGAATGTTATATAAAAACTAAAGTACGGTAATGGTACTTTTATATAGTGTTATAAAATATAGGGTGTTTCATTTATGTTAACTGAGAAAATAATGTATGTACTTGCATTTTGACTCTCTTGTATTCGATATAATCAATCATTTTTAAAAATTTTAACAATGAATAAAAAAATATGGCATCAATAATCCATTGCTATTGTGCACATTTTTATTTATACAGTGAGTTAAACTTGTTACGATTTTCATATAAAATTGGTTATAACTTTGTAAATACCCTGTATAACATAACAAAACTTTATATTTTTGCGATGGAGAAGTTAAGAAGATTTCAAATATATAATAAAATACAGGGTATTCCATTTAAAAAAAAATATATGTTTGGTCTGTCACTATGTTATCGAATTATAATTAATGTTTTAATATGAAGCTCAAAGTTGGCTACAATTCTTGTTATTAACTTTTACTGCTATCTCTTACTATAGCGGATCTACGGAGCTTTATTACACTATATTTATTTTATATAGACATCAAAATTATATCATGACATGTTTAATACTGTCACTCACTCGGATGCTACAAATAGGTCAAATATTCGAGGACTATATCCCGAAATCAATGTATTATTACAAAACCGTTCTGTAAAAGTCTACACTTCTTGATATTTAACAATGTACAACCATTTTAGTTTAACTGCTCTAGGGTTACAGTCTCCAATATGTCAGAAACGTAAACGTTAGTGAACGAACAGTTAGAAGACGATTAAACGAGGCAATCTGAATGCAGTAGGCACATACCAGATACCCACGGAGCTAATTAAATTAATTGACGAAAAAACACTGCATATATTTTTAGATCTGTTCAACAAGGTATATACAACAGGAGTAGTACCCCAAGATTGGTTGCTGTCCACGTTTGTAACACTACCAAAGTAACTGCGACAGAATGCTCCCAGTACGGAACAATTTCCTTAATAAGCCACAGACTTAAGATATTTCTCAAAATAATACATGGAAGACTTTACAAAAAATATACTCACGGACAAAAATATTGCATATGCATGTGGAATAAAATTTTTTGAGCTCTTATCCTTATCCTTAGCCCCCCTGTATCATAGGAATAGGGTATCTTTTCTGAATGCAATGTTTTAAAGTATCATATAACTGCTATAATCGGATTTAAACCTGACCTGGGCTTTATGCTGGCCAGTATAGTTTTTAAATTGAATCTCATCAAGCTGTCTTCGTTATGCTAGCGACATGAAGACAGGCATTAACAACAATATGTCATCTCCAATATGGCTTTCAAATGGCAAAACATGATCTTTTCAAATGTTTTCAATGTACATATCAGTTGGCATTCGCCTAACCACCTCCACGTGTTCGGTATGTCCTTTCAAAGCGATACCTCCGTAGCACTATGCCGTCATCACCAGAACTAACGCTCTGTATGAGGTTACAACTGACATACTGTTCGCCAACTCTTCTGTAGATGAAGTTTTGTAAATCTTGCTTCCATATGATGAACGCTATGCCAGATTTAACCTCATACAGAGTGTTAATTTTGGTGGTGGCGGCATAGTGCTATGAAGTGGTATTTCTTGGAAAGGAGATACCGAACTTGTAGAGGTGATTGGGTGAATTACAGCTAATATGTACATTAAAACCATCTTGGAAGATCATGTTTTGCCATTTGCCAGCCATACTGGATAACAAATTCGTGTTAATGCACATGACGCAGGTCTCCATCTCAGTAGAATATTGAATACTTACCTTGATGAGATTCAATCTAAAAATTATATTGACCACTACGTATATAGTCCATATCAAATTTAAATCCGATTATAACATGTATATATGATACTTCACAACATCATATGCAGGAAGGAAATCCTATTACAAAAGGTTTTATTTCACATGTTAATTTCAAAATATACAATATTTTTGTCCGTGAGTGTAGAAGTAGATATAGATGACACCCAGCTTGGATGGACTAGGAACAATAGAGGCTCTGTTTGCTTTTAAAGTTCTCGCGTAAAGACGACTAAATATGAACCAGGATCTCTATGTCTGCTTTATAGATTATCAAAAAGCTTTTGATAGAGTACGACATCTGAAACTCGTAGAACTGTTAAAAAAAGAAAAGAATGTGGACAGTCCAGATGTACGGGTTATAGTCAACCTGTACTGGAATCAAAAAGCAAAGGTTAGAATCGAAAATGTCGAAACAGAAACTATAGAGATCAAAAGAGTTGTTAGACAAGGTAGCGTGTTGTCCGCTTTGTTATTCATTCTGTACAGCGAAGCTATTTTTAAGGAAGCGATGTCAGAAGAAGAACAGAGTATATCAATAAACGAGAACATTTTGTACAACATAAGATTCGCGAACGACACAGCTATTTTTGCAGACAGTCTAGAAGCACTTCAACGATTTGTAAATAGATTACATCAATTCAGTATAAAATATGGACTACAAATGAACATTTAGAAAACCAAGTTCATGATTATTTGTAAGCAACGCACAGTAGGAAGGCTAAATATCGAGAGAAACCAAGTAGAAAGAGTGAATAACTACAAATATCTGGGAACCTGGGTAGATGAAAACAATGACCAAGGTAGGTCAATCAGCGAACGCATTGAAATTGCAAGACAAGCATTTATAAAAATGACAAAAAAAAGTTTGTTAATTGAGACCTTCCTCTGGAGCTGAGGATAAAGTTTTAAGATGCTACGTGTTCTCGACTTTGTTGTATGGAATGGAAAGCTAGAAACTAAAAATGGATAATGTAAAGAAGTTGAAAGCTTTTGAGATGTGGTGTTGTAAGAGAATTTTGAAAATATCATGGATTCAATAAGTTGCAAATACAAAGTGTTAAGCAGGCTACAAAACAATTGCGAGGTCTTCAAGAACTTCAAAACAATAAAGCTGGTATATTTAGGCCACATTACCAGAGGTAAAATTAAGCGTAAAAGATCCATAGGAAGACGAAGAATTTCCTGGCTGAAAAACCTAAGAGAGTGGTATAGTTCCAGTAGATATTTTCAGAACAGCCGCCAATAAGGTACGGATAGCTGTGATGATAGACAACCTCCGATAGGAGAAGGAACTACAAGAAGAAGAATGGTCGAAGACCCAAACTTTCCAAGAAAATTTGTGGAGCCAGATTACATTCGCTATGGAGCCTCTCGATTGGAATGCAGACAACTGAAAAAATGTGATGTTAACGATGAGTCCAAACTTTGTCTATATTCCCTTGAGTCGCGGAAAAATATGGAGAAGAGATGGTGTACGATACGCCGAATACACTTTTAGCCCTAGAGTAAGTTTTCAAGGAAGTTCAATTATAATGTGGGTTGGTATATCTATGTAAAGGCGCACAAAACTGTACGTTGTCCTCAAGGGATCTCTGACTGCTGATAGGTAAATAAATTATGTTATCTCATATTATGCACCATTTATTGGAGAAAACTGCACACTGATGCATGGTAATGTACGCCCTCATGCCGCCCACATTGTCGGGGATTATTTAGTAGCATTACCTATATGACATGGCCAGCGCCCAGTCCTGACTTAAATCCTATTGAATATGTTTGGGACAGGCTTGGTAGAAGTATTCGAAGCCGGGTAGTCGCCCTTTTTACGTTAGGTCATCTCAAAGTGGCTCTTTTAGAGGAATGGATAGCAATTCCACAGAATAAAGTTTCCAATAGCTTCGAGTAAGCTTGGATTTGCAATTCACCTAAATCACCATCGAAGAGAAGTCTCTTGACTTCTTGCTGCTTCATATACATAGAAGTCGAGTAAGAGCATTTTGTTTCAGTTCGAGCTACCCCAATTGTTTCTGATGAGAGATGGAATCTCGAAACACATGTAGAACAATGGTGGAGCTAGAATTGCAAGGAAATGCAATCGTTGACTTTCATTTTAACGCCGTTTCGCTAGGTGAAGAATGCAAAAGATGGTGTTTTTCAAGGATAAACTGTAGATGTATTGTCGAAATAAGAGGTTATTCCTAACATCGTCCAATAGAATCATACAGAAGTAAAAACTTCGTTTGTACAATGGTATAAAAAAGTTTATTAAAAACCATTAAAAGTCATCCGAAAGGATTCGCAAAACGTTTTCGATCTAGATCAGATCATCTTCAGTGCCTAGAACGAAGTATTTCTACGTTAGAATGAATGCAAAAGGTTAAAATTGTGACTAGTTGAAGAAAAAATGTGGTAATACTTACGTTCTGCTGTGTACATGAAACTAGCAACCTTATGAAATTGGTAACATCGAGACTTAGGGTTTACATGATACTTATATGATTTTATAGCGACTCCAACTCGATGTTAAAAGATTGAATGTGTTAGGAGTGCTCAAAGGGCAACATGGTTCCCTGCTCGATAAGAACTTGTGGTTCTTGCCAGTTCAATGGACACAGACCAACAAAAGTGAAGGATATGACAATCTAATTATCAGACAGAAGCGACATGACAAGACAGGTAGTCAATTTTCGGTTATGAATTTAAAATAGTGTTGTTTAGAATTTACATTATTAGTTAAGCTGAATGTATACAGTGCGTCCATAAAGTAACGCATAAATTCATTATTTCGTAAACCGGCGACTTTAAGGAAAAATACCGACACACGTCGATTTTTATTTTGAATTTCCGATTTTTGGCCATATATATCATACTAGTGAAGCCATCCATCTGGGCGTGATGACGTAATCGATGATTTTTTTAAATAAGAATAGGGGTCATGTGATAGCTCATTTAAAAGGGTATTCAATTCTCTATTCCATAATGTAAACAATAACATAATTATTTATACAAGGTGTTCAAAAAACATTTTTTAATTAAAATAATTGAGACAAAAAGAAGAATGTATGTAATTCATCTAATTCAAAATACGTTTTTATGTTGTCAGAAAACGGGAAAAAAATGTTTATTTGACAAATAAATATTGTTTTTCGCTTAAATTCAACGTTAAAGCTGCCACCCACCTGTCCCTTGCCAGTTTGAACATTTCGTTTAAGCGAAAATCAATGTTTATTTGTCAAATAAAATTTTTTTCTGTTTTCTGACAGTAGTAAAACACATTTTCAATTAAATAAATTACATACATTCTTCTTGCTCAATTATTTTAATTAAAAAAATATTTTTTGAACACCCTGTATAAATAATTATGTTAATAGTTACATTAGTGAATAGGGAATTCAATACCCTTTCAAATGAGCTACCACATGACCCCTATTCTCATTTAAAAAAATCATCTATTACGTCATCACGCCTAGACGGATGACGTCACTAGTATGATATATATTCCAAAAAATCGTAATTTAAAAATAAAAATCGACCTGTTTCGGGATTTTTCCGTAAAGTCGTCGGTTTACGAAATAACGAATTTATGAGTTACTTTATGGACGCACTGTATTAATAACTGTAACAGTGAAATTTAAATTATAATAAATTAGATTTTATTGAAAAAGTCTAAAAGGCAACTCTCTGTTACAGAAAGAACTGTTGTTAATGTTAAGTTGATAAAAATATTACTCATAGTAGAGTCAATGGCGTCATTGATGACGGTTTTGAAAAGAAGACGAAAGCTTAATTTAGTTTGAAATAGAAAGAGAAAGAAAAATAATTAAATGTGAACAACTAATAGACGTACAAAGATAACATGCATAGTAATGTAAAAATAAAAAGAGTAATGTTGGTTGCCTATTATTGTGGTTGTAATGGTTATTAACAAATTGAAAAAATGTTTTAATTTAATTTATTGTCTGAATAAGTGAATTAATAATTTGAAATCTATAGAAGGTAATGGAGTAAACAGACTGAAATGGAAGACATATATATTACTGTAAAAGTTTTTAACGAGAGAAGAGTGTTTAGCAGAAGCAAGTTGAAAACAAGTAATGGTGGTTGCCTGATATATGATAGGTTGAAAAAATATAATTTTAATTAAATTACTGAAAGAATAGTATGTATTTAATGATAATGACCTAAAAGATGTTAAAATGTCAGATAAACTAAAATTATGATTTAAAAGAATCTAGATAAAGACGGAATAACATGAATGTTAATATCAGAAATGTAAAGTGAATTAGTTAAGCTGAATGTATAGTAATAACTGTATTAAAGTGAAATTTAAATGTATAATACATTAGATTTTATTGAAAAAGTCTAAAAGGCAATTCTCTGTTACAGAAAAAACTGTTGTTAATGTTAAGTTGATAAAAATATTACTCATAGTAGAGTCAATGACGTCATTAATGACATTTTTTTAAAAGACGACGAAAGCTTAATTTAGTTTGAAATAGAAAGAGAAAGAAAAATAATTAAATGTGAACAACTTATAGACGTACAAAGATAAGATAAATAGTAATGTTGTAAAAATAAAAAGAGTATAATTGTATAATTTTAATTAAATTACTGAAAGAATTGTATATATTTAATGATAATGACCTAAAAGATGTTAAAATGTCAGATAAACTAAAATTATAATAATAATTATTAATAACTAAAATTATGATTTAAAAGAATCTAGATAAAGAGGGAATAACATGAATGTTAATATCAGAAATATAAAGTGAATTATGTGTCAAACAATTGTAATTTTGAAACGGAATGAAGTTAATAAGTTATAACATAGGAGGCAACCAAACAAAATAGTTAGCATGTGAGTGTACATTGGAATGATAGTTACATAATCCAGGTTGAAAGTTGGGGTTATTGTCAATGACAACTGTTCATTAGTTGTGACAGATTAATTAATAATCTAAATTCTAAACACTATTTTTAAATTCATAACCAAAAATTGACTACCTGTCTTGTCATGTCGCTTCTGTCTGATAAATAGATTGTCATCTCCTTCACTTTTGTTGGTCTGTGTCCATTGAACTGGCAAGAACCACAAGTCTTATCGAGCAGGGAACCATGTTGCCCTTTGAGCACTCCTAACACATTCAATCTTTTAACATCGACTTGGAGTCGCTATAAATATCATATAACTATCATGTAAACCATATTTCTCGATGTTACCACCAATTTCATAAGGTTGCTAGTTTCATGTACTAAGCAGAACGTAAGTATTACCACATTTTTCTTCAACTAGTCACAATTTTAACCTTTTGCATTCATTCTAACGTGGAAATACTTCGTTCTAGGCACTGAAGATGATCTGATCTAGATCGAAAACGTTTTGTGAATCGTTTTGGATGATTTTATTTTTTTTAATAAACTTTTTATACCATTGTACAAACGAAGTTTTTACTTCTGTATGATTTTTTAATTATAGTATACAGCTAGCTACTGGGATTTTCCCATTGATATCGTCCAATAGCTTTCAGTAAGCTTGGTTTTGTAGTTCACCTAATTCGCCATCGAACAGAAGTCCCCTGACTTTTTCTTACTTCATAATATAAAGGCCGCTACTAGCGTACTCAGACATGTTTATATACCGTGTGTTTACTTATAAATTAGATATAGGAGTACACCCAATACATGGCAACACTATTTCCCTGCTTCCCACACCCGTTCCCAATGTTGCCGATTTTAGCGTGTCCTTAAGTAGCCTATCTCCAATCGAAAACTAAACGTATGGTATCTTCCAATAGTATTTTGGACATTATTCCCCAATTTTACAATATTGCATATCACAATTGATTGTGCTTGGAAGAGTGGAATCTTCGACCCCATCCTTTATGACTGTCTCCCTGTCTTAACAATTGTCAATAGAATTTAGGCTAGGACTGTTGGTGGCTATTTCTTACTTAGCAAGTAGTCATTTACCTTTCCAGATATGTGTACCTGAATAAATAAAACAATCGGGCCACAAAAGTATATACTTCTACTATAGTAAATGAAAATATATCACACTTAATTGCTTAAATCAAAAAATAATTAATGAAAATAGAGAGACGTACTCACAATCATTTATTGTATTACTCCTGCGAAACCGGTTGTCGGAGTAATACAATAAATGATTGTGAGTACGTCTCTCTTTAATTTTAATTCATCATGAACTCACACATGCAACTCATTCAACGTTTAAAAAATAATACGAAACAGAATGAAATGAAATGTAAATAAGGAGCCCTGACAGTCATGCGTGCTTTTAAAAGGTATAGTATTTAGTAAAGTAAACTAAACATCCCGTTTTAGTAAACTAAACATATGGTTCTGAAGCCATTCTTTTGTGACATGTTACTTTTTAATTAATATATTTTTGTAAGTTAACCACAAATACAATTGGAAATACCTTATTTGACGTTTCGAAGTATATCTTGAAAATTTGATACCGATCCATTAATTAGTTTAAAAGTTATTCTATTTGTTTATCCCAGAGACCTTTATTTTGCAATAACATAAGACAGAAAATAATGAAGATAAGGCAATTCTGGGTATGTCAAATGAAAGTAGAAAAGTGATACTATAAAAATGTACTAAAAAAGATAAAAAATTATCTAATATAGTCAAAAATACTAATGCCAAATTTTTGAAATTTTGTAGTTTATAAACATTTAGAACAACTTTAAAAATATTGTCCGTAGAAAAAATCATTTTACATATTCGAATGGTATTTTACAAGAATTTTTAAAAATGTTGTTCAGTTGGTGACTAGTCGTGGTAAGTGAAGGGGGAGCTGGGAGCCGACAAATCCACGAGTTCAAAAACTAAAAAAGGCACCTTAAAACTACTATCATTTTCGATATCTCGGGATCTACTGTATATATTTTGATCTTTCTTTTTTTAATTTGTATGTATTTTTTCTGAACATTACAAATATGTAATTTGTCTATTTGCAATTTGACATTTATTAATTAATAAACAATCTAATTTGTTTAAACAATTTTTGAAAATATAATTTTTTCCCAAAAATCCATGTTCTTAATCAGACTATCATTATTAATCATAGAAAAAGTTAAGGTATACTTTAATAAATAAATTATCATCAATAAATAATTATCTAATAAAAATAATTTATTTATTAAAGTGAACTTTTTGTATGATCATTAATGATACTATGATTTAAAAAATAGATTTTTGTAAAAAAAATATTTTTTCAAGAATTGTTTAAACAAATTAAGACTGATTTATTAATTAATAGATTTATAAACAAATTGCATATTTGCAATGTACGTAGAAATTACATACAAATTAAAAAAAGCAAGATGAAAATCCATTGAGTTGACCCGGAGATACAGAAAATTGTATTAGTTTGAAATTGCTTTTTCGGTATTTTAACTCGGTGGATTCGTAGGTTCCCCTTAGTAACTGTTTGAACTACAATTTTGAAAAATCGTAGAGGGTGCTGTGAAGATACAATGTTTATGCAAATTTGTTAACAAAAAATACAAATCCCATTATTTAAAATGGTATCAATGAAATGCCTTAATTATTATAAACAAATTAGCTGTGAATTAAAAAAAAACATGGCTAACTTTGTCCCTAATGAACCCAGGCTAAATTTTTTTATTTGAAAATTCGTGCTAAAATACTAGTTTTCCGAATATATAAAAAGATTGTTCCTACGGACAATATTTGTCAAGTTATTCGAAATGTTTATAAACTTTCAAAAATTTGGCATTAGGATTTTTGATTATATTGATTAATCTTTTTATCTTTTTGAAGATATTCTTCTTTAGACGCGATTCGATTGAGGGTAAAATTGTACATAAATCTGCGCGCCTGCGCAGACAGTATGTACGCAGACAGTATGTAGTTCATTGCTAATCTTTCAAGATAGGCATGTATGTATCTGTAACCGTGCAAATAAGTCATTAAAAGAATATATTAGTGTTTTTAGGAAATGTATTATTTATTATAATTCTTGTGTTTTTGGATTTGTGTTTCTCTGTAGTAAAATAATAAAATATTATGTACAAACATTTTTACACTATATGTCGCCGTGTTGTTTAATTATATCCGAAACTTACATGTCACTTACAAGGACCTCGCTGGAGTAGTTGGTAATGCGTTAGCTCTGAGATTGGAATGACGCGGGTTCAAATCCTGGGCGATTCATATATTATTTTTATTTTTGGTTGTTTTAATAAAATTTTTTGAAAGTGGTAGATAAGAAAGTTAGTTTGATTTTTAAATAAAATACAAATAACCTGTTAAGTATATTTACTTCGTTTAAATTATCTATTATATAATAGAAGAATATCTTCTTACGTGCGTACAAAGTACACACATTCTTTTTTTAATACATTTTGATACTATCAGTCTTCTACTTTCGTTTGGCATACTCAGAATTGACCAATGTTTATTATTTTCTGTCTTATGTTATTGCAAAATAAATGTCTCTGGGATAAACAAATAGAATAATTTTTAAATTAATTAATGGATCGGTCTCAAAATTTGAGGGTTTGTTAAGTACCAAAATAACCAACTTTGGGTGAAACCCTAAAATTCTAAGTTAAATTTTGTAAAAGTTATTAACAAATATCGATTTTCATTTATTTTACAATTTGCGAAGCAACAAATTACCTTTTTAACTTTCAAAAATCGGTATTTTCAAGGTTTTTCAATGTTTTACAAAATTAAATGTTGTAGTTTTATGTCAATTGTTTAGCTTTTGAATAGGGTGCAAAAAATCGAAAAAATCGCGATTTTTGCAATAAATTGTTAATAATTAAAAAACGGACGCTAACTCTAGGCAGGAAACAGGTAGGTTTTCTTCCTATAGATCTACAATAACTAAAAAAGTAGTCAGCTACCTGGATCTTTGAGTGTCCTGAGAAAATCCTTATTACCCTGGACTAAGACGGTCTTCGATATATTTTCCATAAGTGTCAAACATATCACTGGGGTGATGGAATCCAATTTTTGTTCAGTCTTTGATAAAATTTGCAGTCTTTCCTTATCCGTCACTTTTTTCAACTCTTTTTTGTAAACCGATCTCAACCAGTTTACTTTTCTTGTAACTGTCTCTTTATTTACATTGTGTCTATTTCTTTGTATTTTTTGTAAGTTCCTAATACCAGACGTATTTTTAATGCGGTTACTATACTAGTCTTTATTATTCACTTGCCATAAAGGCGGACAATTTTTATTTAATTAAATGAAAGGTAAAGTTTTCAATCCTAATAGCAACATTAATGATATTGAAAAATATTACTAAAAGATTTTTAAATTGTAAACTTATTGGTCCATTTCCCTGGTAACACCTCCATAGCTTCTAAAATTTGCAAGCTAGATGGCTGCTGCAGTGAAGACAAGAGGGAATTCTAAAAAGTTGCAATTCACAACCCCCGTCTGCAGCTTCGCATAGTTCCAACGGAAAATGTACCTAGTTACTCTATAGGAGTAATAATAATAATATTTAAGCACTACGAGCCTAGTAGGCCCATGGCTTGATGTACTATTCTTTTCCACTCCCTTTTGTCAGTCGCTTTTCTTTCCCAGTTCCTTACGTTAATTCTTCTCATATCTTCTCTAACTCCATTACTCCATCGTGACCTCGGTCTTCCTCTTCGACTTTTCCCTGCCAATGCACTAGATAGCACCATTCTGGGAATTCTAGATGGAATCATCCTCTGCACATGGCCCAACCATCTAAGTCTTTGCGCCTTAATTACTGCTAGTATGTTAGGATCTTGATAGAGCTCAGTTAGTTCCTTATTTGTTCTTCTTACCCATTGTCCATTTAAGTTTTTCCCACCGAAGATTTTGCCCAGTATTTTTCTCTCCCAAACTAATAACAACTCTTGATGTTTTTTTGTTGTGACCCATGTTTCAGAAGCATACGTTACTATCGGCCTTATTACGGTCTTGTAAATTCTTAGTTTTGCTCTTCGTGATATATTTTTACTTCTTAACAACCCATTAAGAGCAAATATAGCTCGGTTACCCGACATAATTCTCTTTTGTATTTCTTCTTCACAGTTAGGA
This sequence comes from Diabrotica virgifera virgifera, assembly GCF_917563875.1. NCBI lineage: Eukaryota > Metazoa > Arthropoda > Insecta > Coleoptera > Chrysomelidae > Diabrotica > Diabrotica virgifera. Next base: position 10,018,351 of record NC_065452.1, on the reverse strand, counting down.
TCTCTTGTGAAGACAGTTCCTAAGTACTCAAATCTCTCAACTTCTTCGAATTTATACTGTGTTCCCTTCGCTGTTGTCATTGTTATGTATTGCCCCCGAACGAATTGCTTATTTGTCCATTCCATATACTTTGTTTTTGCTTCATTTATATACAATCCTTTGGTTGCTGCCCTCTCCTCGAGTTTCATGACTGTTTCGATAAGTTCTATTTTGCTCCTAGCCAAGATTACCAAATCGTCTGCGAATGCCAAGCACTGATGTTTTTTGTGGTAGATCAGGACCTGTTCTATTAATGTTTGCTTCCTGTATAACCTTTTCTAGTAATATGCTAAACATTATAGACGATAATGGATCACCCTGCCGCACTCCTTGTTTGACCTCAAAGCTTTCTGTTATAGTATTGTTTATCTTGACTTTATTCATTGTTCTTTGGAGAGTTAATTTTATAATTCTAATAAGCTTTGGAGAAACGTCCATGTCTTGCAATGCTGTGAATAACTCGCTTCTTTTCACTCGATCGAAAGCCTGTTTAAAGTCAATGAAAAGAACCATGGTGTCTTTATTATATTCGTAACTTTCACGCTGTATTTCTCGTAGTGTGAAGACCTGATCGACAGTACTTCTGCCTTTTCTGAACCCACTTTGATATTCTCCTATGCTTTTATCAACCTTCGTTGTTAATCTGTTTTTAATATGCATAGCCAATATTTTATACGTTATGTTTAGCAGCGCTATGCCTCGATAATTCTGACAATCAGCCATATTACCTTTTTTGTGAATAGGACACAGTATTGCTTCTGTCCATTCCTCATGTAGTATTTCTTGTTCCCATATATTATTAATTAGTTTATGGATTTTCTCTACTAACTGATTTCCTCCAAATTTAATCATTTCAGCCGTTATGCCGTCGCTTCCTGGGCTTTTGTTCATTTTTAATTTATCGATGATATTCTGAATTTCGCTTATAGTCGGAGCCTGCTCTTCACCCTGTTGATTTTGTATTTCATTTACTAGATCCTCTGTTTCCTCGTTATTATCGTCTGTCTTTTCAGGTCCATTTAGAAGCTCATCAAAGTACTGCTTCCAGCGTTCTAATATCTCTGGTTCACCCATAATCATTTCTCCATTTTTGTCTTTATAATGTACAGTTTTCGGTTGGTGCCCTCGTTTCTCATTTTTTATCCCTTGGTACAGGTTTCTTATTTGATTATTTTTGTAGCTTTCCTCTATATTTTTCAGTTTAGCTTCATAATGTTTCCTTTTTTTTCTCGTAGTATTTTTTTGGTTCTATTTCTTTGTTTAGTGTAATTTTCCTGCGCTTCTCTTGTTCCTTGAGTTATCATTTTTAATCGTAGCTTGGCCCGTTCTTCCAATGATTGTTCACATTCTTCATCAAACCATTCTTTTTGTTTTTTCTTTGTGTTGTCATTGGTGCTGGAAATATTTGCTGCTTCTTTAATTACATCTTTTAATGTTCCCCACGTGCATTCTACATTCCTTTCATCCACTATGCTCTCTAATTTGTTGTTAATAATTTGTCCATACAACGTTTGCTCACATTCTGTCTGTAATCTAATTGGTTTGTTTCTTTCGTATTTTAATCTCTTTTTGTTTCGAAGAGTTGGTACTAATTGTTTCATCCATATTCCGACCAAATAGTGGTCTGAGTCCATATCAGGTCCTCTATATGTTCTCACCTTTGTTATGCAGTGTTCTTCGTTTTTCTCAATTAAAACATGGTCGATCTGGTTGACTGTACGGCCGTCTGGAGATTTCCATGTTCCCTTATAAATGTCCTTTCGTTGGTGGTACGTACTTTTTATTATAAGTCCCTTTTCTTTGGCAAAATCTACCAGGAAATATCCATTTTCGTTAGTCTCTGGATGTAAACTGTGCTTGCCTATAGTGGGCATTAATATTTCTTCTCTGCCTATTTTGGCATTAGCGTCTCCTAGAATGATCTTCATATCATACCTGGGTATAGCCTCATATACTTCATCTAATTTGCTATAAAATTGCTCTTTCAGATCCATTCCTTTTTCCTCCGAGGGTGCATGTATATTAACAAATGTTATTTTTTGGTATTTACCTTTTAATCTGAGAGTGCACATCCTGTCCGAAATTGCTTTAAAGTCTGAAACAAATTCTTTCAATTTTTTACTTATTATAAAACCTGTACCCAGCAGTCTGTTAGTGCCTCCGCTATTGAAAAATATATAGTCGTCTATTTCCTGGCTACCCTGCCCCAATTGTTTTGTCTTTTGTAAAGCTACTAGATCAAACTTACATTTCTTAACTTCGTTTATTAAATGCTTCAGCTTTCCTTCCTGATAGGATCCTCTTATATTCCAAGTTGCTGCTTTTACCATTTCTTCTGTTATTTTATTAATTTGTTTTTTGATTTCCTTTTTTTGTGTCCGTGTTCCCTGCGGTGTCGTCTTTGTTGATCCATCTTCGTCTGCATCTAATTCTAGTTTTTTGAGATGTCTTCTTTTATTTTTTCCAATTGCCCGCTTTCTTTGTTCCATTTCCATAGTTCATTGTTTACTATTAATCTCTGGTACCCTATTTTTGTGATTTTTCCTTTGTTTCGCTGCTCTCTAGCCATTATTCTAATTTTAGCTTGTATTTCCCTTTCGTCTTTTGTTAGATCATCATTTACATATATTTTGTTCCTTAGCTGGTTAAGCTTCATTTTATTTTGCATTAATTTTGACTTTTCGTATTTATTATCCAACTCTACTAGACATGTTGTGCCTCCCAGCTTTCTTGCATCATTTACCCTTACTTTAACTCCCATTTCTTTGTCTATGAAACTTTCTACTTTATTCTTTAGTATATTGGGATTGTCCGTGTCAATTGGAAGTCCTTGAATCACAATGTTTCTTTTTCGTTTTTCTCCTTCTAATTTTTGTAATCTTATATTCGTATTACTTAATTGGTTTTGCAGCTGGTTTATCTCTTTAATAGCTTTTTCATTAGCTAGTTTTAGTTCTCCTATTTCTCTTCTATACTCCTTTTGTTCTTCTTTGAGCTCTTTTAGTTCTTCAGTTAGCATATTCATGGTTTCCGCCTGCTTTTTCTGTTGATTTTTTTATTTCCTTTGTATCCTCAGCCAGTCCTTTTAGCAAATCCATCGTTTGGGCTAGCATTTCTGGGTTTGAATCATCCCGTTTTTTTGGTGATTTATAAGATTTCACTTTTCTTGATGTTGCCCTAGTTTCGCGATAATATTCTTTGCACCGCGATAGGGGATGATATCCAGTCCAACCCTTCAGAAATATCAACCCCTCTCAGTGCAATCAGCTTCTCTCTATAAGTAATACTAATATAAAATAAATAAAAATGTATATAATTTTTATTCAGTTGCAATGCGAAGGCAAAACAATCTTATTTTTCACTTAGAACAGGGAGCGCAGTCCAGCACTCTGAATCGACGATTTTCGACTTTCTGAATCGACGATACGAATAAAAATGGTATACATTTTTATTTATTTAATTCAATGAATTCCCCGAGAAAATCGTGGGTGCATTGTTTTAAGTCTACATTATTAGGCTTTTTTAGAAAAAATAAAGCAAACTGCAGTAGAGATAGTCAACTGAGACAAGATCGGACGACTTGCATGAACATGTGTGTTCACGTAATGTTTTATCCTATCAGTTCTCGTAAAATTATGCTTCTCCCATCATATCTTCAATCTAACCTTGGATTTCATTTCGATTCGACAAGACGTACGTTTTGCTGTTTATACGTCACGTTTTATTGTATAGGATTTGTCCTATCCAACAAAACGTACAATAAGACGTAGCGTGAAAACCGGGCATAAGACATAGGTACCACATTTACTTTAAAATCGCCATTATGAATTAGCCGGATAAAATTACATAAAGTAAAAGAATTTTATTTCAAAGTAACCAAAAAGTTGCGAGTTCATAAGTTGAAATGCCAAATAAATTATTTTTCATTGCATTTGTAGTACATTGAATCACGGTTTTTGCTCAAAATTTTAAAGAACCGCTTGGATTGACACAAAATTTGGCATACACATAGGTAACATGTCAAAGAAGAAAAGTGATATTGTTCCGATGTGTGCTCTTTCCCTGGGGGTGAGTTTCGCCCCTTCTCTGTGGTGAAAAATATGCGTTCAAAATAAGTCCGGAAATTGATACACTAGAGAGATTTTGCACCTCTTATTTTGCAATTCCAAATTGATACACTAGAGAGATTTTGCACCTCTTATTTTGCAATTCCGTTATGGTTATCGTTATACTACGTCTGCGCAGTAGCGAATATATGATCCGTTATCGTTATTAAACATAAGGGATTCCGTAATTTACGGAGGTTTAAAGTAGTGCTTATCGTTATCGTTATAGTAATGGTTAAATTGCTTTGTTGACAGAATGTAAAAAAATCAGTAAAATTACATTTACATAGATTCTAATTTTGATGACCTATAAATTAAAATATCAAAAACTGTTCAAGTATATGCTTAAAATTACAATAACGTTGTGAAGTGAGGTTATGTTTAAATAACAATAACGATCACACGAAAAACCTACTTGACAGGCTGCAAAAACTCTGCTTTTTAACGTTGCCGTAATCGTTATGCTTAATAAAGTTAACCATAGCGGAGCCAAAATCAGTGGTTATTTTAAGAGGTGCAAAATCTCTCTACTGACTGCTTTTTAAGCAACTTTTGTTTTGTAGCATTTTTCACTAAGTTAATACTTTTTGAGTTATAGTTATTTGTGAGTAAATATGTTTGCATTTTTCAACAAATAAACACGTTTTTAGGCGGTTTGTTGCAAATAAGTCAAAAAGTAAGTATTTTCTCGAAAAAAAAAAATTTTTTACCAAAAATATAGCTTCTAAAAAAGTGAAAAAAAATGGTGTATGTATGAACTCTCTAGAACCAATAGAAGCAAAGTTGTAGCTAATGAAAAATAGGTTCATATCCGTCAAATTTCAAAGCGAATATTTCAACGCGAAATAACCAAAAAATGATGCACTTTTTGGGGATAACTCGTTACAACTTTTTTAAAGTGTTAAAAAAATATTTATTTTTGTTTAAAAAAAATTCTAGCCTCAAAATCAAGCAAGTTACGCTCAAAATAAAGTTAGTCCTTTTTTTGGTAAAAAAAACTCGGGGAAAATCACGCCCTAATAAGCATCTTAAATCAGAATAATCGTTACCGCTTCACAAGTTACTTTACTTATGTATTATTTATATGTTCTATAGGTTTCATCGGTTCAAAGGGCTTATTTTTTTTAATTTGGTTTTAAAGTAAATTTTTTTAAATTCCTTATTTTGAAAAAAATATTTTTAACTAATAACTCTTAATAACTTAAAATGTAGGTTCTGCTTTTCTGAATATCTTGGAATTTTTGTTTTTCTGTAAGGGAAAAATCGGGTAAGATATGGCTGTTCAAAATTTGCATACACTCGAGATTATTGACTAGTTCAAGCCCTTTCAATTACGGCCCCTTCAAAGATAAGCATTTTGAACCGATTAAACTTACAAATCATATAAACAATACATACACGAGTAAATCAACTTGTGATGGGGTGATTTTCACGATTTTTTTATCAAAAAAAAGGACCAACTTTAATTTGAGCGTAACTTTCTTACTTTTAATACTAGAAGCTTTTCTAAAAAAACAAAAATAATGCTTTTTTTAAGACTTTAAGTTGTTAACAAGTTTTCCCCAAAAAGTGCTTCATTTTTTGGTTATTTCACGTTGAAATATTCGATTTGGAATTTGGCGAGTATGAATCTATTTTTCATTAGTTACAACTATTCTTTTACTGGGTCTAGAAATCTCATACATATATTACCTTTTTTTTTTTAATTTTTTATGGGCTATATTTTTGCTAAAAATGCTTTTTTCGATAAAATAGTCACTTTTAAAATGCTATAGAACAAAAGTTGCTTAGAATTAGTCAGTTTATCCATTTCCTAACTTATTTTGAACACATAATGGGGGTGACACTCACCCCCATTGCCAAAGTACACATCGGCACAATAGTTACTTACCTATGTGTATGCCAAACTTCATGTCAATCTAAGCGGTTCTGTAAAATGTATAGGTTTTGCAATATTTTACCGTCAGCGAACAGACTATTGTGCTTAATTTCCAAAACATACACTCACCGGCACGAAAAACAGAGCACTTGCATTTTTAAAATAAAAACTTACAATTTTAATTCTCTTTAAACTTTAATTATTATAATAACGTAAACACAAACGAAACAAACTGTTTTAAGTAATTTCTAATTAAACCTGCTTATTCGCCAAAAAAGGCATACAAAATTAGAAATAAAGAATACACAATTCTTATCACTTTTAAAAGTGCAAAGGTAGCTGTTAGTGTTCTATTGTTATTCTTTTGTTCTTGTTGATGTAAGTCAACTGTCAAGTCGAATCAAGTGTCAAACGCAATTTGAAGTTAAAATACGTTGATTTAATCTTAAGAATTATTGTCGTAAATCCCGAAACAGCAGCTGCTACTGTTACGTTGCTTCAAGACGGAAGAAGTGAGTGATACGTTGCTTAAAAGTATCAAATATACAGGATGTAACAAAAATACAGGTCATAAATTTAATCACATATTCTGGGACCAAAAATAGTTTGATTGAACCTAACTTACCTTAGTGCAAATGTGCATATAAAAAAAGTTACAACCCTTTGAAGTTACAAAATGAAAATAGATTTTTTCCAATATATCGAAAACTATTAGATATTTTTTATTGAAAATGGACATGTGGTATTCTTATGGCAGTAGCATTTTAAGAAAAAAATATAGTGAAATTTGGACACTCCATAAAAATTTTATGGGGGTTTTGTTCCTTTAAACTCCCCCAAACGTTTGTGTACGTTCCAATTAAATTATTAGTCTAAGAGCTAGTGAACCCTCCTACTAACGGTCTTCCTGTAAGGCTAGAAATTTGTATAGTGATAATTCATAGCACACCAAGGCTAAAAACGATGACCTGGCAAGCATCAGCCGTGTACGTGTATCTACCAGGTGAATCGAAAAGTGCATAGTTTAGGGGAAAAATAAACATTCTCCTGTAAAGTTTAAATTTAAGTATGTGTCAGTCATTTACAAGAAATGTGTACAATGACAGGCGATTCTGAAGAGCATAAGACCTTGCCAGGCGACGGGAAAGATTAGGGGTTTTTCCTAAAATTATTTTTTTTTGCATGGAACAAAGTTTTTTTAGGCTTTTTGAATCATTCCAAACAGAAAAGGTCTTTAGTGACTTTTCTCTTAGGTTAATAGGTTTTATTATATAAGCGATTAAAAATTTTGAAAATTGCGAAATCGGCCATTTTTAACCCTAAATCGGACATTTAACTAAAAATTTCAATGTTACCGAGGTAGGTAGATATTCTTTAAACATTGATTGATGAAATCCCGAAGAGTTTTTTGCAATACAATATCGAAAACCTCTTTGTTTTTTAATTGCTAATCAAGCGGGCGCGACACTGTAGTATAAGTGAGGACGTTTGAGTTTGCATAAATTCATTATCTCGAGAATAGGCAAATTTGAAGAGAAATCCTCAGACAGGTCGATTTTTATTCTTAAATTAGGACTTTTTATATATAATATAATACTAGTGACGTCTCACAGTGTTCAAAATTGGTCAAAACGTGATCGAAACTAAATTTGTTTAAACTATAAAAGTTATCTCGCTGAAAACTTGGAATATCTGAGGTATCATACCGTATAACGCGTATATATAATAGGGGTCGTTTTTTTAGTTTTCATCCCTTCATTAGGGGGTGAATTACTTAAAAATATCGTTATACAGGGTGTTTCATTAAGAATGTCCAATGTTTGGGTTGTAGCTTCTAGACCTCAAAATATTAGGATTTAACCCAAATCACTTAAATAAAATGTGGCTCCTTACAGAGTTACAGGGTGTTTTATTTAAAAATTTAAAAACTATTTTTGCTCAGTGGTTTAAAACTTTTCGATGTGTCCTTTTCATACTTCGCACAAAGTGTAGGTACTGTACACCCTATAAAATTAAGTTAAACAAACGTTTCTGGCTATTACCAGAGGCGTACGACAGGGGACAGTGAATTGTTGACCCTTCCCAAATTCTACGCCACTGGCGGACATGCCATTTTAGCGCAATTTTTCGATTCTCCAATACTCTCTATGTAAATAACATACACTTCATTCGCAACGATAAAGTCATTAGTTTTCGAGATATTTGAAGTTAAACATGTAACGGCACAGATATTTGATTAATGTATTGTGCCGCTTAATTTTAAACTACAAATATCTCTAAAAGTATATTATTCATTTATAATGATAAAATCATAAGTTTTCGAGATATTTGAAATTAAAAATTCAGGAGCACAATACATTAATCAAAATATCTGTGCCGTTACTTGTTTAAGTTCAAATATCTCGAAAACTAATGATTTTATCGTTAGGAGTGAGGAGTATGTTATTTACATAAAGAGTATATTATTCTCTATTGAGGAAAAACACTAGTTCATCAAAACTAAAATCTCTTTTCGTAACCCTAACAAATAACATTTGACATACATGTAAACAATAGGTACGTACGAGTGCAATTATTAATTCAGACCAAATGAGCGTGGCGCTCGATGAAAAATTATGCGCAATGTACTCAGTCGCGCACCTTTGCGAAGTTAGCTTATATAATTTTTTATTCCTTACATTATAATCTTTCATTTAGTGAAGGATTTAATGTGGCACAAGATGGCGCAATAAACGTAATACGCTGTCAAACAATAATTTTATCAAAAATTGTATAGGTTTTTAGACAGCCGAGTATATCAAAACCATAATCACTTTTCCGTGAAGCTAACTATGCTATTTTAATCTTTAAAGTATGTACTTTTATCTCAAATAATTACTTTTATATTAGCTATCCACATAAATGAAGTAATAATCAAAGTAAAAGGCAGCCTCTGAGGATTTAAATTTGATGTAGTATAAAATTATGTTGAATTTTGTACTTTTGATCATCAATACATCTGGCCCTAACAAACATAAAAAATCAATTTTTGCTGAGAAGTTGCATCATGAGTAGTTCAAACAGACCCCTTAATTTCGGTATTCTCAGATTTATTATTTTTTTGTACTTACGATCACATTTCTTTCAATTTTGAACACGGTGCGTCTGGGCGTGATGACGTAATCGATGATTTTTTTAAATGAGAGTAGGGGTTGTGTGATAGCTCATTTGAAAGGTTATTTAATTATCTATTTAGTAATATAAACATTAACATAATTATTTATACAGGGTGTACAAAAAATTTTCTTCTTCTTTTTGTCTAAATTAATTTAATAAAAAAAATTTTTTTGTACACCCTGTATAAATAATTATGTTAATGTTTATATTACTGAATAGAGAATTAAATAACCTTTCAAATGAGCTACAACACAACCCCTACTATCATTTAAAAAAATCATCGATTACGTCATCACGCCCAGATGGATGACGTCACTAGTATTATATATATGCCAAAAAGTCCTAATTTAAAAATAAAAATCGACCTGTCTGAGGATTTCTCTTGAAATTTGCCCATTCTCGAGATAATGAATTTATGCCAACTCAAACGTCCTCACTTATACTACAGTGTCGCGCCCGATTGATTACCAATTAAAAACAAATGGGTTTTCGATATTGTATTGCAAAAAACTCTTTGGGATTTCATCAATCAATGTTTAAAGAATATCTGCCTACCTTGGTAACATTGAAATTTTTAGTTAAATGTCATGTTTAATCGTGTTCCATACAAAAAAAAATAATTTTAGGAAAAACCCCTAATCTTTCCCCTCGCCTGGCACGGTCTTCTTCAGAATCGCCTGTCATTGTACACATTTCTTCTAAATGACTTACTCAAACACATACTTAAATTTAAACTTTACAGGAGAATGTTTATTTTACCCCCTAAATTTGCACTTTTCGATTCACCTGGTAGATACACGTGCACGGCTGATGCCTGCCAGGTCTTGGTTTTTAGCCTTGGTGTGCTATGAATTATCACTATACAAATTTCTAGCCTTACAGGAAGACCGTTAGTCGGAGGGTTCACTAGCTCTTAGACTATATTATTGTAGTACCATTAGTTAAACACAATATTTTTAAAACTTTTTTGGCTCTATTTTTTCGAAAAGTCAGTTTTTATCAAGATATTTTGAATATTTGTCAAATCCACCACATATTTGTATATGGCAAGCCGCACACCAAAGAAACATGAAACGAAAAACATGAAACATGAAACGTGAAACATGTTTCATGAAAATAAAACACTGCTAAACAAATCTCAAAGTCCGCCTACCAATGAAACGAGTGTGATTCATGCTCATGACACATTTTTATTTTCGGAGAGTTTCATAAATGGCCGGACGTATATTTGGTAAGCAGTGTTTTATTTCCATGAAACGTAATTTACGTTTCATGTTTCTTTGATGTGCGGCCTGCCTAAGGTTAAGTACGATTATGAAGACTTGGTAATTATATGAAAATTTATGTATGATTTACATTGGTTCAGGTATGCTCTGAACCATATTAAAAAAGAAGCCACATCTCGATAAAAGGTGCCTTCTCGAAAAAATACAAAGAGGCAAGAAGTTTTAAAAACACTGTGTTTACCTAAATGGCACCGTAGTAATATTTTAATTGGAACGTAAACAAACATTTGGGGGGTTTAAAAGAACAAACCCCCCATAAATTTTTTATGTAAACATATTAAAAAATAAGCCTCAACTAGATAAAAACTGCCTTATCGAAAAAATACTAAGAGGCAAAAAGTTTTAAAAACATTTAATATAACTAATGGTACCACAATAATAATTTAATTAAGACGTACACAAAAGTTGGGGGGGGGGGACCTTAAAGGAACAAAACCCCAAAAAAATTTTTACGGGGTGCACAAATTTCACTATAATTTGATGTTCCTGCCATAAGAATGTCTCACACATGTCCATTTTCAATAAAAAATCTCTAATAGTTTTCGATATATTCGAAAAGAATCGATTTTCATTTTGTAACTTCAAAGGGCTGTAACTTTTTTTATGTGCATATTTGTACTAAGGTAAGTTAGGTTCATTCAAACTATTTTTGGTCCCAGAATATGTGATTTAATTTATGACCTGGATTTTTGTTACACCCTGTATAATAGTACTGTGCACCGTATTTTTGCACTTTTCTTGACAACCGGAGCTTACACTAGACGACCTGGAACCGGTCTACAACGAAGAACTAGTGCTCGTGATGATCGCTTCATCCACTTACAAAGTCTATTAGATCGTCGTGTAACGGCTGTACAAATCCGACATCAACCTCAGTACGTCCGGAATACTAATGTAAGTGAACGAAAAATTACACGAAGGCTTGGAGAAGCAAATTTAAGCAGCCGCAGACCTGCAACAGGCCTACAACTTCTCAGGCGCCGTCGAGTTGCGCGGCTTCAGTTGGCCAGAAACCATGCTCATTTTACTGTAAATAACTGGAGGTATACAGGATTTATATTAGCGTCAAAAGAAATAAGAGTAATCCATATCGATTTAATTTTTAAAGGTCTTACACAAACATTATCTACAAGTACTGTTTATAGTAAATAAATGGGTGACATTGATTTCGCAATGTAGGCCACTCGTTTCGAGAACACCCAAGTCAGCGATTTTGATATTATGAGTATTTCACGGTCACAACGGTGTCGTCAATCATAACAAAACAACAACGAGTTTATTTATAGATACGGAGAAAGTAAAGCAGAGATCATTCATTATTTCGACATCAATGTAGTTAGAATATAGGCTTTGTCCACCAACTCGTTACTGGCGTGTTTAGTGTTGGCAAATAAATATATGTCTGGTAAATAGTGTTTTACAAATCAACCCCCTCCTCGGGGGTAACTACCCCAACTACCATAGAGGCACGTTTTATTTACCAATGAGTCTAGGTTTACCTTGCGATCTCCAGATGGCCGTGAGAGAGTATGGCGAAGACCACATAAGAGTTTTGCAGAATGTACCTTCAGTCCTAGTGTAGGCTATCAAGGGGGCTCAATTATGGTGTGGGCTGGAATTTCTCTAGAGGCATGTACAGAAAACATCGTTCCGAGAGGCTCCATAACAGTCTTCAGGTACATTGATGAAATTCTCCAAGATTTTGTTGTGCCTTATGCTGGATTTGTTGGAAATGACTTTGTTCGGATGCATAATAATGCCAAGCTTCACAGTACGAGAATCACTCAACAGTTTTTAAATGAAGTAAACATTCCTGTAATGAATTGGCAAACATTGAGTCAAACCCAATCGAACATGTTTGAGACATGCTTGGGCGAAGGATACGAAGTCGTGTTCCTGTCCCTTTAACCTTAAATCAGTTACAAGAAGCCCTTTTAAAGGAATGGGAATTTATTCCTCAACAGGACATTTCTCATTTGATTTTAGGCATGCAAAGGAGAATTCAGGCAATAATTCGGGTAGGTGGAGGAAACATTCATTATTAAAATCAGTTTGTCCGGACACATGATTTAAGTTTTCATTAATTGAGCGTCATTTTGTTACATTTACTTACGTGTTTTTCCTTAATTTTTAAATTGTTATCTACTGAAACAGTTATTTGTTCAAAAGTTAAATTTTTACTAGAAATTATTTAAAACAGTTTGTTTTGTATATGTGTTTACGTTATAATAATAAAAGTTTAAAGAGAATTAAAATTTTAAGTTCTTATTTCAAAAATGCAAGTGCTCCGTTTTTTGTGCCGGTGAGTGTATAATATATTTATTAATTGAAAAGTAAACGTATTATGCAACGTCTATATATTTAAAACATACATCTCTGACCCAAACTACACTTTACAAAACATAACACAGAACTTACTATCAGCAACAATCAGGCAATCCGCAGGGATGTATCTGTGGGTCCCTGCTGTACCTTGTACCAATGATCTACCTGAAACAGGAAAGATAACATGTTGCAAGGGAACTGCCCATATGCCACTTGAAAATAAATCTATTCATCCACCATACGCACAAAATTACAGTTCACATTATTAAGTTATTCCACACCTTACTCTCAATCATTATTGGTGATCGAATACCGTTGCTTTTCCAATAACTTTTACGTATTCATATATTATTATTATATAGGTTTTAAACAAAATTGATATATAAATGATATCTTACTAACCAGTTTAGGACAAACTTTTCGATTGTTCTCATTGTCAATATCCGATTTTCTCTTCTTCTTCTTCGCTGAAATCGATTCTTGGCCGCTGTCCTCATCATCAGAATTAGAACTGTCCGATTCCGAGCTGGAGCTAGAAGATGAGTTACTGGAACTATCCGAGGCTATCCCAGAGGGTTTCTCTAAATTAATCCTAATAGCCAAAGCAGCAAGATTTGGCTCCTTCTCGGTCAATGTCTTTAGCCACTTTTGAGATAATTTGGGTCTTCCTCTAGCGGTTTTATGCCACACGACTGGGAAATTTGTTCGACTACAGAAATTTTGAGTCACAGCTATAGTTGTGTCTAGATTTAATACTACGTGCCACCATCCACCTGGAACAAAAACAGTTTCACCAGGACCTTGTAAGATTTCGACTGGTTTACAGTTTTGTGGCCAAGTTGGCTTTTGCGTTTTTGGATATATTAAGTCAAACCACGTGATTGCTTCGTCACGCTGCTTTCCACCAGCTTGAAGTGTTACCTTTAGAATTTCTTTTGGAGTATGCGTTGGAAACAAACACCACCTGCAAATAAAATTAACTATAAATACTATTAAGGAGGGGGTATGGTTTGAAATCAACGTATCAAGTACATTTTTGTGAATTTTTTTCGAAGCTATGGTACAAATATTTTATTTTTAAATTAAATAAGCACATTAAGTACAATTCAAAGAATGCTTAGAAAAAAATCCAATCCAAAATATTGGAAAATAAGCCATTGGTGACAAATTTTGACAGACAGCTCACAAAAGAATGGATTCTGCGGTGGACATCAGAACTCGTCACTCGATCATACGAAACAAAAAATTCAAAAAGATTTAATAAGCTTATGAGTTTCACGAGGTCACAACGTCGAGTTTTTTTATTTTTAATGATTTTTGAATTTTTGGTATCACTCAGAAATCAAAAAAATGAAATTTTTGGTAAAAATTTTGCGAAAATCAACAGACTTGTTATTGTTGAACAACAAATAAGCAAAAAAAGTAAAATATCTCGACGTTGTTACCTCATGAAATGTCTAAAGAAAATATGTGCAAAATATCAGGTAGATCGGCCCAGTAGTTTTTCAGTTACAATGTCCACCGCATTTGAAAAAGCAGTTTTGAGAAAAATGCGTTTAAAGTTTTGACAACTGCATCTTCATCTTCTTATTTGTCTGCCAAATCGTAAAGTGATGCACATTGGAATATGTTTTTTAAATCGAGGAGTAATCTACAAAAGATAAGGCGAACAGTTGTTTAACGTTTCTCACTATGCTCAAGCGTGCTGGCGCGAAGTCGCGGCAACGCGAGTCGAGGGTAGGGATATTCAACACCCTGTATCTCTGGTAATTTTACTCCGATTATTTTGAAATTTTCAGAGAGTATTCTTGGAAGTATGCACTTTTATTTGAAATAATAAAAAAATTAAATATTTCAAACCATACCCCCCCCCCCCTTAAGTAACAATACAATATAAAAATGCAATTATTTTTCTTCAAATACCATCTCTACTTCATACTTGAAAAATCACTAGCATATGGGAGTCAACTACATCTAGTATTTATAGATTTGAGGAAAGCCTATGACAGTGTACCGGTAAATACAATCCCTAACAGAGAACTGTGTACCGGGTGTCCCAATAAGAATGGCTCTCGGCCATATCTCAGGAACCGTTTATAGTACAGCTTTGGGGAAAAAAATTTTATAACAAAAGTTGCCACGGGAAAAGCCTGGAAATTATTTTCATAATTGTAAGTCCACCGCTAGAGGGCGTAACTGAATATAAAAAATTTAAAAATAAAATTTTTACAAAATTTGCCTTATGAAAGCTCAGTGGAAATTAGATAGTATTCTTCATAAAATTCTGCGCATATTTGATTTCACAAGTTTAAGTCTACCTTTGCAAATAAGAGGTGGGGGTGAGTGGGAACCTTGTTATGAAAAAATGGCTGTAAGTCCGGTTCTGCTAAATAGATTTTTGCAAACTTGGTCTCGTTGAAAACAGCTCTTTTTCGTTAATGTAGTAGTTATAATTTCGAAATAGCCTAATAAGTAATCTGCCAGCTAGGAGGCGCTATTTAAATTTTTTCAGAAATCTAGTTTTCTTTGGAAAATATTAAATACAAGTATGCATTTTTAATCCTGTATTACAAAATTAGACCAAATTAGCAACAGAATAGCGAAAACTGCATGTCGATATCTTTTTTCTATCTCGAGATATTTTAAGAAACGTGTAAATTTTAAACATAACTGATGCTGTCACCGGTAAACGAAGTTCCGGAAATCAAAGTGGAAGAAAGTAGTGTGCTGTGGAAAAAAATAGAGCATAGCACTTGCGGAGTGCCGACAGAAGTGAGTACTTCTTATAGATTCGATTATATTCGGTTCGATTCAATTCGATTAGATTTAATTTTATTTAATATATATCTTATGCCTATAATTTAATATATATAATATATACCCAATTTAATACCCAATATATACTAGTGATTTTACCCGTTAATTTTAGGATTAATAAATATAAAGTTACATAAAGCTTTAAATTATTTTTCTTGAAAAATAACCAATATTTTTTTCAATTTGGCGAAAAATTTAATTACTCATGAAGTATAGTAAATACTTCGTGTAAATTTGAATCGTAAATAATGCATGGAAGAGTTCGTTTATTATTAGATAGGTACTCCCGTTAAAGGGGAAGCCCTTATACAAAAGTAACCTTTCTAAAGTTGTTAACACATTATTCCTTTTAACCTACATATCCTCCAGTTAACAATAATTATATTTTGTTTAACAGTTGATTCTTCTCGAGGAATTTGATAACCTTGTTGATTTGGTCTATACTGTTGAGGACATCTTTGAAGTTAGGACTAATACCAAGCTGTTGGCGTTCTTTGGCATAAAAAGGACAGTCACTAAGTATATGTCTGATCCGGAGAGTAGTATTGCAGTGTTGACATTTTGGTAGTGGAGATGATGTCATCAAATAGCCATGTGTTAGACGGATATGTCCTATACGCAGTCTTCTTACGATTGCCATGTTTTTCCGAGATAAACTAGGGCAGGTATATAGGTTCACTGAGGGCTTAATTTCATGCAGCACTGAAGTAATTTTATTCCAGTGAATTTGCCAGGTGGATAGAGTGTGCTTCTTCAGTCTGGCTTTTAGATCATTGCAGATTTGTACATTAAGTATGGTATCCATCGATGATGCATCTTTTTTGGCAAGGCAATCGGCTTTTTCGTTACGACTAATGCCAACATGGGATGGTACCCATAATAAAGTGACTTTTGTATTTTGATTTATAAGAAGCTGATAAATGTCATGAATATCTTGGACAAGAGGATGGTTGGTGGTTATAGTATTGATGGAGTGTATAGATGAAAGTGAATCAGTACATATGGCTATGTGTGTGTTTGGATATTTTTGAGCATGTTTGAAAGCACACAAGATAGCTACCAGTTCGCCAGTGTGAATACTACACCAAGGAGAAATTTTACAGAGTTCGATAGGCTGTTGAAGAGTAGTTAGAGAATTTGTAGTAAAATTAGTCTCTTGTAGACAAATAAAATCTGGATGGTAAATTGATGTAAGATATTGTATGTGTTCAAGGCGCGGATAATATCCGTCGCAATTCCATTGTAAAATAGTGAAAAGATATTTTTTTTATTTTTAGAAAAGATCGGTATCATTGGTGTTGGAGGTACATGAATTATTGGATGAAAGGCTTGCAACTTCGTCAGCGTCTACGGGATTTAATGTGATCTTAAGCTTTAGATAATCTTGTAATTCGATTTTTAAGCGATCTATCAGATACAGTTTGATATATTTGTGTAAGGTCTTCTAAAAGAGACTTAATGTTGGTGGTAAAGTTATGAGCTTCTTTGAGAGGATCACTGCTACCAAAGGAATTCTACAGGAAGGCAATAAGCTGTAATGCTGTCAACGAAAATTTCTCTGGATTAGCACTAATTAATTGTTCAATAGTTGATTGAGCAGAGGGAGTAATTTTACCAAGTTCTTTGTCATCAGTTTTTAATTTCTTTTTAGGAGCTGTTTTAGGAGTTGCAAAGGCTGTGGTAGATTTATCATTTATAGGGTTTAAGTCTGGGGGGTTATCAGTAACCGATAAAGTGGGTGATTCGAGACTTGTGTCGGTAAAATAAGTTCTTTTGATGCAAGTATTTGAAGGTGACACTGACATTAGAGACTGTTCATTTGGAATTATTAAGTCGTTATTAGTTGGATTGATTTCTTCTTTTGAGGAGGAGGAAGGAGGAGACATAGTAGAAGGAGGTTCAAATGGGATTAGGCTAGAAGTTGTATTTTGAGAAAGATTGGTAGATATTTCTTGAGGGTTAGAACAGGAGTCTGCAGTGTGTCCAGATTGTTTACATAAGAAACATTCAAGTTTATCCGAAGTGATAAAGATTCTATTATTGGTATTTTCATGCGATATTAAAATTGAGGTATTTAATTCAAAGTTTTCTTTATCCGGTATAATATAGATAGAGCGTCGAAAACTGAAAATGTGAGCGTATTCGTCCTCAGGTGAGCCGCATCGGATAAAAGAGATAGGAGAAGCAAGTTGTAATCAAAGTTCGTCTTTAAGTGCTTGCTCTATGAGTGAATTCGGGATCGAAGGGCTCACGTTGGACAGTAGTAGCCTCTTTGCAGGTGTAATAAGTCTGCGAATAGATACTGTTTGATTTCTAACAGTAATGGTCGGATAATTTTGCAGAAGATTATCCACTACGGATAAAGAAGAAAGATATATGCATATACGCTGGTTAGAAATTCGTGAAGCAAAGGTTATTTCTTTAGGGGTAACAATTTCGCCGATTGCCTTGATGTAATCAAATAGCACGACGTCAGGAAGAGCGTGCATAACGATGGCGAAACTTCTACTGGGACATGATATTGCTGTTGTAGGTTTTCTTGGTGTGATTTTTGTTACTGCAGCGAAGCTGGGTTGTACTGTTTGTGATGATGTTTGAGATGATGTTGATGCCATAATTTGATTTTAATATTCTGGATGCCAAAATATTAAATATGTATGGCCAGTAAGTATGTCGATATTTGCTGTTAATTAAAAATCGCCTTACCAGTATTTTTGTTGGTAAACACAGCACATTAACTAACTAGTTTTTATATGAAACACTATTAGCAGAGACGATAAGCGAGGAGTACTTTACTCGTTGGCCTCTGAAATGGGAATCAAATAGTTATTTAAATCTGAGACTTTTCGTTTTGTTTTTTTTTGCTTTTTGTTTTTTTTGTTTACTATATTCGTCGTCTGCTGTCTTATAAATTGTTAAAATCGCAGATTAAAGATGTACCAGAAAAAACTTTCAACACGAAAAGTCTCAGATTTAAATAACTATTTACCATTTTTAATGGCGAATATAACGGTCTTATAAATTGTTAAAGTCGCAGATTAAGGATGTACCAGAAAGAACTTTCAACACGAAAAATCTCAGATTTAAATAACTATTTACCATTTTTAATGGTGAATTCTGCATCTGAGACACTTCAATTTGTTAAGAGATGTCGCTGGATCGCGTCGCAATGGGAATTTGAATGACCTTTCAAATTCCCCTTAAATTAGGCAATCCAAACCACGTGATTTTTAATGACAGGACGACTGGCAGGCAATTCAGCGTTGCCAGAGTTGTTACAATTGTACCAATTTGATACAATTAACAACCAAACTTTCGATACTAAAGTCTCCTAAAGTAAAAACATAAAATTTTGTGACATAAGAAAGGACCAGGCAACACTCCTTATGGAAAAGTGGTCCCGGTCAAATTTGATGAAAGTTTGGTCAATGATACTTCTTGATGTGTAGATTAAAAAAGTCCATGGCACCTGGGTCTGAATAACTACTATTCTCGAGTTACAGCCTTCTGAAGTTATTGGCTTCGGGTGCTCGGTTTACGTTAAGTGCACTAATTTACGGTTAAGTGAACGAAAATATTAATTATTAGAAGAAGAGAAACTCATGTTCTTCATACATACTTGCGTGTTGTATATGAATTTGTGGTCAAAAATAGTTGGATCGTATTTCAGTCTTCAGAAAACCTCCGAAAAGTCTTCAGAAAACTAAAGAAGTGCGGTATAAAATGTGCTGCTAGATCGATATAAGCATTATCATGATTTCATGAATGCTTCTCAGTTATGCAATATCAGCAAAATGCAGTTCGGCTTTATCTTTAGAAAACTACTGAACAGTGGCGGATCTAGGAGGGATAGGGGTAATTCCACCGGTAACATGTTCCAGAATTAATGAAATAACTTTATTTAACGAAAATGAACGAGATGGAGCCATCAAAACACATTTATAACCAAAGAGCGGATAGTGTGACGAAAAGACGTAAGACCAGAGCACGGGCGCCCATATAAAAATTTTTAGGGGAGTGGCAAACGTGAAGATGTTGCACATTATATTTTGTATACTTTGAATAACCAATATAATTCAAAGCACCCGAAAAGCCAGGGGGGTCACGGCCCCCCTGCCCATGGGCATGGGCGCCCATGGCCCAGACTACGATTTAAGGACCAGAGAAGATGAGTTACGGGTGTTAAGAGTACGAAATTGGAAAACCAAGGCGGAGGATAGAATGGAATGGAAGCTGATTCTCGAACAGACCGAGGTCCACCAGGGGTTCTACAGCCAATGATGATGAGCTTTTTAATACAAAATATTATGGAGAATAATTTTGTAGGGTTATTTTTATAACAACTATAATATTCATACTTAGGTATAATCATATAGAAGAAATGGTCAATGGAGAAGGCTTCATAATCATGATTTTGCTAACTTTCCTGTTTTCGACTCAGACTACCTAAAAGACCTTACGATTGGGATATATCAAATTAAACTGGCACCATCTTACGTACAAGATAAAATAATAAGAGAAAATGACGAAGAGTTTCAAATTGATGAGAATATGGATAAGCCGGGATTCATAAGAGTTCGAATATTTTCTAGGTTTCGGCAAGCTACAAAACACCAAGTATTCATTTCCTATACGGTTGATGAAGCTAATGATGAAGATGAGCCTGTAGAAGAACCGATTAACGGGTACTACTGTACCTGTCAATCTGGTGCGAGAACTGTAGGTAGGTACTTGTGCTCATATCACCAGTGTCTTATATGGTTTTTAGGCTTTGCAAGACATCAACCCAATGTTAAGTATCTTGATAGGTCGTTAGTTAACACGACGTATGATGCATCTAACCGAAATCAGCAAAATGTTAACATACGAATAGTCGAAGATGATTTAAACCCGTTTTTTCCATAGACAATTGTAATTAATATTTAGCATTTACAAACTACCATTTACTTTGTTTTTTTTTTGTATTGAAATCAAGTCCATGTTCTCTACCTGTCTTATATCTGATATGCGGGACAAGTTTCATGTCAACTAATGTATTTTTTATGTTTCAACAATTTTTTCTTTAATTATTCTGGAACATGTTACGAGTGGAATTACCCCCATCCGCCCTAATCCGCCACTGTTCAGTAGTTTTCTAAAGATAAGGCGGAACTGTAGTTTTGCTGGTATTCCATAACTGAGAAGCATTCATGAAAACATGATAATGCTTATATCGATCTAGCAGCACCTTTTATACCGCACTTCTTTAGTGTTCTGAAGACTTCTCGGAGGTTTTTTGAAGACTAAAATACGATCCAACTATTTTTGACCACGAATTCATATACAACACGCAAGTATGTATGAAGAACATGAGGTTCTCTTCTTCTAATAAGAAATATTTTCGTTCACTTGACCGTAAATTAGTGCACTTAACGTAAACCGAGCACCCGAAGCCAATAACTTCAGAAGGCTGTAACTCGAGAATAGTAGTTATTCAGACCCAGGTGCCATGGACTTTTTTAATCTACACATCAAGAAGTATCATTGACCAAACTTTCATCAAATTTGACCGGGACCACTTTTCCATAAGGAGTGTTGCCTGGTCCTTTGCTTCAAATAATATTAAACGACGTTTTTTTTAAGTTTTTGTACAAAATGTGTTGGTTTAGTACTTTGTGTCACTATTCCAGTCATTCCGGTGCATTTACAAAAATTTCTCTGGCAATACTGCACACAAGCGATTTTATTGGATACTTTATTTAAATTAAAATTTCAAATTTAAGATACAATGTGGTATTACTAGGTACCTAAAATAATAAAATATATATTACCCCGATGATTTTACCTAAAATCTAATTTTAGGGATGCTCAATATTATTTTTTATTAAACTTATAAAACATAAAATTTGTTAACCTAGCTTTCTTCAATCTTCCAAATTACTTAATTAAAACTTTTTAACTACTTATTAAAGTTTATTGACGTAAGCAATATTTTTTACTATGTCACAGAAGTATTTAGTAATATTGACACGGACATAAAATATGAAAATTACTTTAAAATACTAAAATAACACTATACTATCATATGCCTTCAATGTATTCATGCCAGCCGCCAGACATATTGGAATAGTTTGACAGATCGTTGGATTCCCTAATTGATGGTTGAGCAGTTTTTCGATTCAGAGGAGTGCACGCTAGCGCTGTTGAAAAAGCCTGAAACGGTGGAAACAGCTGTCCGGCGATTGTGCATCCCTCTGAATCAAAAACAAGCAAAGCCATCTTTTACATTAATTTTTGTTTTTCGTGTTATTTCTTTTTTATTTATGAATTTATTGCTCATTGCATGGTATAGGTTCATTGTTTTTTGAATTCAATTATTAATTTCTGTTTCCTGTCTTCCGTTGTCTTCTAATTCTACTCCTAAGTATTGGAATGTTCGTGCTTGTTCTATATTTACTTCTTCTATTTTTATGTTTATCTTTTCTTCTTCTTCCTTTTCCCCCATGACCATAACTTTTGTTTTATTAATTGTCATTCCATATTTTTTTAGCGTTTCATTCCATATTTCTAAATTTCTTTGTAGTTGTTTCTCATTTTCGGCCAATATGACGACGTCATCGGCGAATGCTCCTTCTGAAATGTCTACTCTTCTTAAATTTCTATAACCCATATTCATTTTTTTCACTTTTACTTTACATTCTTTAATTATCTCATCTATGTAAATTATAAACAGTGTTGGACTTAATCCTCCTCCTTGTCTTAGTCCCTCGTTCGCAGTAAATGATTTAGATGTTCTGTTTTGGCTGATGATATTATTCACATTGTTGTTGTAAATGTTCTTAATTACCCTTATCATTTTGTTACGTATACCTCTCTTTTCTAATATTTCCCATAATTTTTGTCTTGGTACCGTGTCAAAAGCCTTTTTAAGATCTATGTAAGCCATATACATTTTTTTCTCCTGTTGCTGATATTTTTCTATTATTTGCTTCATTGTAAATATATGATCCTGCCTAAACTATGATATATGATCTGGCCTAAAAATTAATATGATAAAATCAAAAACAGTGACAATCACACGCTATAAATGGCAGCGAGATGTAAGATTGACATGAGCAGGGGTCGTATTTTCGAATTCAATCGATTTTTTTCGTATACGAGTTAACTAGAATGAAAAAATTCGTATAAAGATCCAAATATGTATTTTTGAATGTCATTTGAAATTATATACTATCCGACAAACGAGACCTGGCGGGTGACCTTCTCGTATTGTGTATTTCCGCTCAAGGTCACCCGTCAAGACTCATCTGTTGGATTGTACGTGTACGAGAAGAATTTGCAACACTGCAAATTCGAACAACCAAAACTCAAACAAGAAAAAAAAAGAAGAATAATTGACAGTTTTACTTAACCTATTTTATGGTAATTTTGTCATTCAAAACAATTTGTTTCTTGTAAATTGGCTGAAAAGAGCAAAAAAAGGCACGAAATATAGTGGTTCAGTATCGGAGGAACAAAAAAAAGAGTTAAGCGAATTGATTGAGGCGCATCCAATGTTAAGCTTCCGTAATACGACGATAGCCAACGTTTGAAAACAAGCACGGCACACAAAGAAGAAGAAGATCCAATGTTAAAAAGTTCAATGTAAAAGTATTGTAGGTATACAACAACGATTAAAAACTATCAACTGAGATCTTATCTGACGTACATGTCAAATAATGACAATTATTACTTTAATTCGTATACGAGCATCAAAATTCGAATGGTATATAGGACTGTTTCACATTATAAGAATTTTGAACGTGCGAGGGTTTTCTCGTGCGGTAGTTTTGACGCACATGTCCTTTTCACACAATAAGAATTGAGTCGCACGAAGATATTTTGCTGTGTTGTTTGGTATATTATTTTTATTTACACTTTGTGGCTGAGGTAGGTACATGATACGATGTCTGATATGTACCATTACGATGTATCATTACAAATGGGTATTTTTTGTCCATATTTTTGTCCTAATGTACTGTAATGCGTATTTAATTCATTTGCAATTTCTATTTTGTCAGTTATTATATCATATGTTTTTAATGAAGTCTTAATTTGTTTTTATAATCGTTTTTATATTCTAAATGGGAAATAAGCCACAATTGAACTAAAAAAATTATTTTATTAACGTTTCGACATCCGATTTGGGCGTCGAAACGTTAATAAAATTATTTTTTTAGTTAAATTGTGGCTTATTTCCCATTTAGAACAGTTTATTATAAAAATTCCACAAGGAAACAGCTTCAGAACAACATTACAATCTATGTTTTTCATGTACAGAATTTAAAAGACCCTCGGTCATCCACTCATTTTTAAATGTTGTTCCCCTCGTTTTAAATGTTGTTTTTAGATAACTTCACACGAGACGTGACCGCCGCCCTACTCCAGTCTTCACCAAGTCGTTTACTCTATAAACTGAATATAATTTCGTAGAATAAAAGGTATTGTTATATTATATGGAGCGAAATCAAATTATAGCGTTGTGGTTACTTTATCGTCGAAGAAAGAGAAATAAGAGGAACCGAATTCATCGAGTCCACTCTATTAACGCTAAAGATACGATTTATATATATTTTTATATTCACACATATCACATATTAATGGAACACCCTCTATACTCAACGTTAATTGCAACTATGTAAAATAAAGTTTATTATAATATACTTAGCAGTTTTACTTACTGTTGTTATCAGTAACATATAATTAATTTTGCTGTACTTATAAAATGTGTTTTTTTCTTTATCACCTAATTCGTCAAATTCACTGTTAAGTGCACGGCATAGACCATTCCAGGCATTTCCCGTCAAGTTTATATCTTTATATATTTCTATTGTTTTGTCACAAAGAACAGGTCTCGCTTCAATTAATGTTATTAATATTTCACTATCAATCTGAGACATCATAATATAAAATATATGCACCTACAAAGTGTAAATGAAAATAATGTAGCAAACAACCAAAGAAACTACCTTCGTGCGACTGAACGACAGTATCATATGAAAGAATGGATTACGTTTCCTATGCTACTGGGTGCCTAAAGACGGCACGGCTGCCGTCTGTTGTTGTAAGCGAGGGACGACATAAACACTGCGACTTTACCGAACGTTCCAACCACCGTCTAGTGCTAGTGAGAAAGGCTCCATATGATTACATGAGCCACCATTGGAATGTCGTCGTGCGTTCTAACCCTCGCACGTTTAAATTCTTATAATGTGAAACAGCGCATAGACCCATTCGAGTCGTCGTATACGAAACAATTAGTACACGAAGTATTCGAAAATACAAGAAACTGGATTCGAGCGAATATTTGTTCTAATTTCGTATGCGAAATGTGCTCGAGTGAATTCAAAAATACCACCCCAGGATTTGGAAATCTCAGTTGGATACTTAAGAACTGCAGAATACCTCAATACTTGCGGAGCAAAAATTTTAACCATTGCTTTCCTATCATGACATATGGATCTCAAACCGGAGGTTAAAGACGAAGGAGATGAGTGTGAACCTGCTTCTTCCGAAACGAGTTCGTGTCCCAACTCGTAATTCTGAATATTATTGTAACCTTTTAGACCACCTTAAGGAAAAAAATCGTGAAAAACGAAGCCCTTTTAATGACTAAAATCCATAAACTAAAGGTTGAATTGTTAGAGCACAGTATTCCCCAGATTTGACCCTTAGGGCTTTCATATGTTTCATCATCATGGCATCTACACTCCTAGCGGAGTGATTGCCGCCCTCTTTGGGCTCTTCCCCATTAACATTTTGGTTTTACAATTGGTTGTGTGACTTGGCATCTTCTACAATTTCCCTCCATTCGTTCCTGTTTTTGCTTCTGGTTGCCCATTCTCTGACTCCCATCTTCTTACGGTCCTCCACTATCTGGTTCTCCCATCTAGTTTTGGGTCTTCCTCGTGGTCTGCCTGATATAAGTCTCCATTTGGAAATTTTCTTGATAACGGCTTCTGGATTCCTCCTTTCTATATGTCCCATCCATCTGAGTCTCTGTGCCTTGATAAATCTGACGATGTCTTCTTCTTTCAGAAGTTCTTACTTCGTGGTTCATGAGTTTTCTAAATTCATTATTACCTAAGTTTAGTGGTCCTGCTATCCTCTGAATTATTTTCCTTTCTAGGATCCTCAATATTTCTTCCTCTTTCTGTGTCAGACACATTACTTCAGCACCATATGTGATTACTGGTCTAATTGCTGCTTTGTAAATTTTCAGTTTTGTATTCTGGGTAAGCTTCTTATCTTTGAGGAAGTTACTGTTTTTCCAGTAGGTTCTGTTTCCTGCCTGGATTCTTTCATTGATTTCGATACTTCTATCATTAGTTCCATTAACTGAGACTCCAAGATATTTAAAATGTTCTACCTTTTCAAATTCATATTCACCAATATTTAAGCTTATCATATTAACTGGGTTTTTTCTTGAGCATATTAGGTATTTTGTTTTGTTTTGATTTATTTCTAAACCCCTTTTGGATTCTTCTTTGCATAACTTCGTGTATTCTTTCTTTAAACTGTTTAGGTTTCTGCTAATTAATGCTATGTCGTCAGCATACGCTACAAGTTGCGACGTCGATGTTATAATCGTACCTTTTATTTCTGTAGCTCTTATTGTTCCTTTTATAGCGACATTAAATCGCCGCCGCCTACGAAAAGTATAACTCCGAAAAATGCCGGTAAGAGTAGAACTTTCAATGAACGCCGCGAAGAATATTATTTTTGATTATATGATTGTGAAAATTATAATCTCTAATAAAGTGTTAGCGAACAAATTTATTTTTTGAGGAGTATAAGCAAAAAACATCATTTGTTTTTGGGTCCACGAAAATTATAATTACTAAAAGTTCTCAGAAATAATTGTTTTCGTCGGCAGACACAGAAACAGAAAGGGAAATAATTGTTTTCGTCGGCATCTATTATGAACTAAATCTTTTCGTTATAATCTTCGCGGACACGCATATAAAAAAGAATTGTATCACCAACACTTATCAAAGAGTTATTATTTTCACTGGGAATGTATTAGGAATCACATTAATCATAGGTACCAGCGAAATAGTGACGTTGATAGAGAGTCGCCTTGTCGTACTCCACTTGCTATTTTTATATTTTTGGTGATTCCGCTACCTGTAATTATTGCTGCAGTCGATCCTTTCATTGTCAATTTCGTAAGCTTTATAAGTTCATTGGTATATCTAGGTTTTTCATGTCTTCTATTAGGTCGGGTCTTGTTAAGCTATCAAAGGCTTGTTTGAAGTCTATGAAAAGGATGTGTAAGTCGATATCATGTTCGTAACATTTCTCAATTGACTGTGTGATTATGTGAACTGTGTCTATTGTTGACCTTCCCGCTCTAAATCCGTGCTGGTAGTCTCCTATTTTTTCAATGTATTTTGAGAGTTTTTGTCTGATTAATGATGTCAATATTTTGTAGCAGCTGTTTAACAGTGTTACTCCTCTATAGTTGTTACATTTTGTGGTGTCCCCTTTCTTAAGAATCGGAAATATCCATCCAGTTTTCCATTCTTCGGGCATTCTTTCTTCTTCCCAAATCCTTATTATTAGGTCGTATATTTTCCGTTGTAGTTTTTCTCCGCCTCGTTTTATTAGCTCATTTGGGATTTCATCTGGGCCTGCTGCTCTCTTTTGTTTTAGATTTCTTATCACACATAAAAAGTCCTCATATGACGGCTTTTCGATTTCGATTTCATCGTCAAGGTCTGTTTCTTCTGTATATTCGAGAGAACTTTCTCTCGCCTTAAATAACTCTTTGTAGTATTTCTCCCATATTTTGGCATCAATCTTAACTGTTGGTTTCTTCTTGTTTTGTGATTTTATATATTTGTAAAGCTTTACATTATTCACAAGGAAAAAGTTTTCCTGTGGTTGGCTGTATACCATGTAATACAAAAAACAGTAAAATCCTGTATAAAAGGTATATTTTAAAACCCTCAAAAGGGCCACATCAAAATCACATAACTAGTTTTCGACTGCTGTACCAGTCATCAACAGTGCTTACGTGCAATGTACATGCTTAACAAAAATATGTGAGTCAAAGCCCAGTAAAAGAAGTCCGCCAAGGAAACATTGGTTTAAAATGCTACATTAAGTGTGGATGTTTAAAATATTTAGCTAATCTGCCCCAGGTAACATCTGAGCTGTGGATTTGACTTGTTTACATGTTGAAAATATGACGGCCAGTGCCGTCATATTTTCAAGTGCCGTCATATTTTCAACATGTAAACAAGTCTAATTTTTTTACATTAGCTAAATATTTTAAACATCCTCACTTAATGTAGAATTTTAAACCAATGTTTCCTTGACGGACTTCTTTTACTGAGCTTTGACCCACATATTTTTGTTAAATAATATCTTGGTGGTTAGCATGTACATTGCACGTAAGCAGTGATGATGACTGGTAAACCCGTCGAAAACTAGTTATGTGATTTTGATGTGGCCCTTTTGAGGGTTTTTAAATATACCTTTTATACAGGATTTTACTGTTTTTTTTTTCTTTACAATATTCTTATATTTATTTCTAACTCTTCTATAACTTCATAAATCCATATCTTTTTTTTATTTGTACAGCATTTGTCTGAGTCTTTCTTTTTTCTCCTATACTCTTCCAGATCTTCTTCTTCATATGTTTCAATACCTAAAAAATCCATGCTTGGAAAGCATCATCATCATTCAGCCCTTTGCATCCACTGCTGGATATAGGCCTCCCCTATTCTCATCCACTGTCTTCTGTCCTGGGCGCTTTGAATCCAATTTGTGGCCTTTCTTTTTACATCGTCCGTCCATCGCGTGGGTGACCTTCCTCTACTTCTTTTATCGGTTCTTGGTCTCCACCCGAACAACCTCTTTGTCCATCTCGCATCTGTCAGACGGGCCACATGACCGGCCCAGTTCCATTTAAGTTTAGCCACCTGACAAACAACATCTGTGACTCCTGTACTCAATCGTAGTTCTTAGTTTGTTATATGGTCCCGCAATGACACACCAATCATCGACCTTTCCATCTTACCAGGGTTGGACAAAAATTGGTTTTTAAAAAAAACAAAAAACATGTTTTTTTTTGTTTAAAAACAATGTTTTTTGTTTTAAAACAGTTTTTTTTCATCTAAAAAAAAACTACTGTTTTAAAACAAAAAAAACACACTATTTTAAAACAAAAAAAAAAACGTTTTAAAATAATTACGTACTTCACTGGATTTCTAACGGGGATTCCCATAAACCTAAACTGGCACACCTATGGGATTCCCGCGAAGACGCGACCTGCGCGCGCATGCAACGAGTGTTAAACTGTTTCGTTTCCTTATACCACGTGATATTATGTAAATCACATTCGCTATTCAGTTTTTCAGGATAGATCAGAATGAAGCTTTAAGTTCTGCTTTATTATAATATAATTTCATATTCGTATCTTCGGTTCTATTTTAATTTCTAATGGATAGTTGCAGTGTATACAGTGTAAATTATATTAAGTTTATAAATATGTCAAGTCAAGGAAGGCGGAGAGATCCAATCTGGATAAATTTTAATTTGATTAAAGTGAATATCAATTTTGAGGATGGGAGAGAAAGTAAAAAGACAGTGTCTAAAGCTGAGTGTAAAAAATGCAAGAAGCAATTGTCCATATTAGTTGCAAGAATGAAAAAGCAATCATGAAAAATGTGTTTTAACTTGATTTTGAGGAGCCAGAGGAAGTTAATAGTAGGACTGTGTCATAGATGCTGCTGTAATTAAATAATTATTTACTTAATTTCTTAATCTTCTTATTCTTTCAACTTTATTAGGAGTATTGGTTTAGTTAATGTTACTACAGCATTTAGCACTGTCTACCAGTATGCTTGCTACCTGAACATAAATAAAGTTTAGTCAGTTATTTTTTTCAGTTTTACTTTTTACTTCGCATTCATATTGTTATTGCACCTACTTACTCTATAATCTATGTTTGCAATTTTGCAAATTAGCAAACATAAATGTCTTATAACAATGTTGTTTAAATAAACAATAACGAAAAAAAAACTATGTTTTAAAACAATGCTTTAAAACAGTGTTTTAAAACAGCCCAACCCTGCATCTTACATGGAGCAATTCTTAGCTTATTAGCAGATCCGGTTGTTAATGTTAAAGTTTCAGCACCATAGGTCATAACCGGCAAACCGCATTGGTCAAAGACTTTCCGTTTCAAACAGATTGAAAGATAACTTTTGAATACCTCTCTGAGTTTACCATATGCAACCCAGGAGAGGATAATTCTTCGTTTCAATTCGCATGTCTGATTGTCTCTCGTGATTCGTGTCTGATCTTTTCGATTCTCACTTCACTGATGGAATTCATAAATTAGAATCTCGTTGGAATAAGTGCATTGATGTTCAGGGAGACTATACTGAATAATAAAGTGTATTTCAAACAGAAATATAATTAAGTTATGAGAATTATGTTTACAAATTTGATACAAATGTACTTTCTTTAAAAGTGATAAGTAATGATTTTTAATTATGTACCTTTTGTGACCCACTACAAGAGCGTTCCAGGCACTGGTACCGAGAGGATCAATATGGATTCCCGTCCCAGACCTAGCAGGTCCCATTACAAACCATCTATAAGGAGGTCTCCTGTTTTCTCCAGAATACTTTAATAGGTCATCTCTAAAATAATACGGTACTTCATAATCTTCTAACAATTTCTTTCTTCTTTTATGCTGTAATAATAAAATAAGAAAAGTTATAAGGCTATCGGTCAAGAGAAAACAAAAGTAAAATGGGAAAATCTCAGTAGTTGGCTGTATACCATAGTTTAAAAAACTTACAAACCATTGTAGGCCTAGAACCTTTCTGTGGCATCACTAAAGATGCTACAAAAATGAGGTCCAGAAGTAGCTTATAAGAAATCATAGAACATGAAGAGCCACTCAAGGACATATTCAGACTAAAAAAGTAATCAAAAATATTTATAAAAAACTCTCAAACAATTTGATGAATCTCAATAAATGAGAGATCAAAACGGTCACTAAAATGATGACTGGACATCGTCGTTTAAGAAACCACCTATACAAACTAGGTACCTAAGGTAAATGAACCATGGTGCAGAAAGTGCGAAATGATGTTAGGTAAGATTCACTGGTCAACTGAGGTTTGAACGAGAAAAGATCCTAAAACTACCAATAGGTGCAGAAAGTGCGAAAATGATGTTAGGTAAGATTCACTGGTCAACTGAGGTTTGAACGAGAAAAGATCCTAAAACTACCAATAAGAAAACTGGGCACAGGACTTATTACAGTTTAAGGAGAAAAAACAAGGTATGGTACAAAGGTCTTACTATAAGATACCAGAGACTCACAAGTATTGCTTGATTTAACACTTGAGCTGCGTTCAGAGATACATATTTGTAAACTTGTGTTGATTACGTTACAAGTCATATATTATGTCTCGTAGTAAAGCTTTGCCACAGTGCGGTACGACTCATCATCATCATCGGCTCTATAATCCATGGTGGGTTTTGGACTGTTCCAGAATCAGCTTCCATTCGTCCGTCTCTTCTCCTCACTACATCCGGTCTCTGGCTATTAACGTGTTTCGACGGCTCCACCTCATTCATTCTCTCTAAGTGGCCTAGCCACCGCAGCCTGTTTATTTTGATAGATCTACCAATACTAGGCTTACTATAAAGGTGGTAAAGCTCAAAATTATAGCGTCTACGCCATAATCTGTTTATAGCAAGATCACGGCAGAACAACCCTCCTAGAAGGATCCGGGAAACTGGGAAGTAGAAATATGGGTAGGCCAAAACTCAGATGGAAGGATAGTGTAGATGAGGATGAAAGAAAAATAGGCGCAGCAACCTGGCAACGGTTGGCAATGGATAGGACTGACTAGCGTAATAAACTTGGGAAGGTCGAGGCTCTTTCATAGGGCTGTAGCACCATTGATGATGATGATGATTACTCTTACCAACCAACCATTGACTACTGCGGTACTAAATAATTAATTCTACTGCCATTTTCCGGTACCACTTCAGAGTTTTGCATATTGAGTTATGCTAAGATGCCATTTGATCACTAAAAGGAACAACCTTTTTCACTAAGTTATAATCAAGAATAGCTTGTGCTTTCAGCACCGGTGTATCGTTTTTCTTTTACCTGAGTCAACCAAGATACAATTATGATGTACAAATAAATATTTTTTTCCATATCTATAAAACATGCATGTATTTCTTTTTCTGTTTAAGAGCTTTTTCTGCTATATTTGTCTCATTATGAAAATCTGATCGTTCGTCCCTCTTTCTTTTCTGAAACCACTCTGGCTCTCCTCAAAGGTGTTTTCTAGTTTTTCTCGTATCCTCTTTTCTAGTATACTAGCATAAAGTTTTCCTATTGTGCTTTTAAGTGTTATTCCTCTATAGTTTGAGCATTGTTTGCTATCTCCTTTTTTATACAATGGTGTTATAATGCCTATCTGCCAGTCTAGTGGTACTTTCTTTTCTCTCTTAGCTTGGTTCATGATGTTTAGTAATTCTAGTTGTCTTTCTTCATTCATGTATTTGACCATTTCTGCGGTTATATCGTCATGTCCTGGTGCTTTTCCCATCTTGATTTTGTTGATTGCGTTTATTAATTCTTTTTGTGTTATATTTCCTATCTGTTCTTGTTGCTCTTGTGGGTGTGTTGATTTCTGTTTTGTTCTATCTTATTTCCTTCTACTTGTTCCACTTCCAATAGTTCTTCAAAGCATTCTCTCCATAATCTCATTCCCTTCTGTAAGTATGTTTCCATTCTTATCCTTCACGTTTTTCAATGTATTTGGTTTTGGTTTTCTCATGCTCTTAAGTGTGTTATAGAACAATTTCTGGGTTTCACCGAATGATTCTGTTAATTTATTTCCAAATTCTACCCATGTTCTGTCTTTGTTATTTTTAACCATCTGTTTAACTTCTGTTCTTTTCTCTTTGTACTTGTTATAGCTTTCTTGCTTTCTATCTGTTAAGTATTTTTTCCACAGTTGTTTCTTTTCTTGTACTATTTTTTCTAAGTCTTTTGTCCACCATGCTGTGCGTTTTTTGGGGTTATTACTTATTCTTGTTACTCTACAACTCTCTTTTGCAGCTACTAATATACTATGAACAGTGTTCATAGTCGTAGGTATTTAGCTACGTAGGTAGTAGGTGTTTAGCTGTTTGGCACATCTAGATTCACAGTTATATGTTGATGGTCATATAATTCAAATAGTACACAGTTTTAAATATCTTGGTTGTTATATTACTGAACAACTAGATCCAGATAGAGATAAAATGTAGAATCGAGATAGCCTGCACAACATTTTTAAAAATGATGTCTGCTGCAAAAATATCCACCATTAATCGTTTGGAGGCTTTTGAAATGTGGCTGCACAGACGTACACTAAAAATTCCATGGACGGCTATACTGACGAATGTAGCAGTCCTTAAGGAAGCAATTGCTGCTCGTGAGCTGCTAACATTAAATGTAGAAAGATGGCTTATTTTGGATAAATAGTAAGGGGAGACCAATATAATATTCTTCAACTTATTATGATGGGTAAAAACAAAGGACGCAGAGGAATTGGTAGAAAACAGGCCTTTTGGTTGAAGAATATCAGGGAGTGGACAAGAATAAAAAAAAGCAGAGCAACTATTTAGAATAGCTTGGACAGAGACAGTTTCGCCATGTTAATAGCCAACGTTAAGGGAACTTGATAGGCACGTTAAGAAGAAGAAGTACATATTTTGGAATGTATTTTTTATTTTATGGTTTGTTTCTTAACATACAATAAAAATAATTTATCGCCAACCGTCACTAAAGTAATTCATTATGGACAGCCTAAGTCTGACGTCACAAATGTCACAAAATTGGGAGGACAGCTTATATTGACTCCAAACAATTTTGTTTGTAACGTTAAATGGTCATAAGGAATTTTTCATTTATGTGCTTTGTGTGGCAAAATAAGGCTTCATTTAGGTATTTCGTTAAAGAAACGTGTTAATTAAGAGATTTTTATTCGTTTTTGCTCAGGTGGTTTTTATTCCTTAGTGGTTGAAAATAAACATGACCTCAAAACTGTTTATGTTCTAATCATTGCATTACATTAACTCAACTGGGCAAAAACGAAAAAAAATCTCTTAATTGACACGTTTCTTTAACTAAATACCTAAATGAAAAGTCTTATTTTGTCACACAAACCACGTAAACAATAAATTAAAAATTCATTATGAGTGTTTAACATTATAACAAAATTGTTTGGAGTCAAAATAAGTTCCTCCTCTCAATTTTGTGACGTCAAGACTTAGGATGTCCACTGTACTCATTTGCCCTCATTTGCGGCAGTAACGTAACACATTATTGTACTGAAAGTAGAATTTTACTTTACCTGTCGCGATTAATCGGAATTGAATGTAAGTGGTCGATGGCAATAATCGATTATTTATTTGAGTTAACTTACAATTTATTTACTTTAATTATTAAAAATATTGTACAAAATTTACGACATTGTTAACTAAATTGATGTCAAAAAGTGAAATTCTGTAGTATTTTGTAATTATATTCATATAAAATAAATCAACACTATACCGATTTAGAATTATTCAACATTGATAACAATCGATTAAAAATCGAAAGCGGCCATCATGCAGAAGTCACCTGTCATCACCGTCATGAAATTTTTATTACGTCTAAAATTTTAAAAAATTCTTAAATTGTAAATTGTAAGTAAGTATTAAAACCAATATCAAATTGTTGGCGATAAAATTTTGTATGCACCACGTCAGTAAAGACTTTATCGAACTCGTCTGTTATTCGCCTTGCTCGCAAGGCTCGCTCTGTTCATAATATTAGACTCGCTCGATAAAGAGTAACTTTACTGACTTGGTACATAAATAACTATTATTGGAATTGGCGTTTTTCTAATACAATTTACTTTAATTCATGTAAACTTAGTATCTGGTTATTTGTTTTGCGGGTCAGTGTATAAAAATCAAAAATTTCTTAAAAAATTAATTGTAGCTTACCTCACCAAAATTACTATCAAATATATATAAAGGACTATCATCTTTAGTAGACTGCATATAATGGATATAATACTTCATTTTCATTTTTACACTATAGCCTTCATTGTCTTCTCCACACTTAAATTTTTGGTTCCTATATTTCCTAGTTAATTTTTCTAAAGTCCATTTCTCTGCCGCCCTCCAACCCTTTTGGCACCCTGTAATTACCACAGGCTTGTAAGGAAGTTCATAATGTGTTATAAATTGTCTCTGGGAAGTTCGACTTTCATCTATTCTTTCACAGTTGTCTACAAAGTTTTTGAACCTGTCAACATCTGAGACATATTCCATTTGCCTCCATGCTTTCTTGGTATTTAATTCTAAAACAAGAAGTATTTTAAAAGGTTATGGACCAAGAGCTAGCAACGTCGGAAAAAAATCATTTTAAGATGGCTGATTCTTTCATATATTGTTCCCTATGCTTCCTCGAACACCGTACCGGCCATCTGGCTACTGATACAAGCTGCGATCATTACTGCGCAGCACACTTGTACATATGAACATATGGAATTTAAAATTATTGTACGACGAAAAATTTTTTTGTCATTACTTTTTAAACATTATTAGAAATATGAACTGTAATTGCCAGACATTTCTGTGGTTTAAAAAGTAATGACAAAAAAAATTTTTGTCCTAAAATACCGGGTGTCCACTTATATTTTCCCCAATTTTAACTGCCTATAACTTCTAAACGGCTTAAGATAGAAATATGCGGTTTTCGATGAAATGTTTTATTTTAGTAAAAGTTTTGTCTGAATGGATTGAATTTTTTATATCGCTTTCAAATACGAAAAGAAAAATGGCGGATTTTTGAAAAAATGTTGTTGACTTTTTTTTAATGGAACACCCAGTATATTTTTTTGTAAATTGAAAGAAAGGTCATTCACCTATCCAGCGATATAAAGTTTTTCAAAATCGGTTGTCAAATCACTGAGTAATTAATTTTTAAAATGAGCGGTGCAACGTGGATATCACATACCTAAATAACATAACTAAGCAAAATGATATTATGTTATGTGATTTCCACATTGCATCTTTCATTTTAAAAATTATTTGCTCAGTCATTTGACAACCGATTTTAAAAAATTTAATATCGCTGGATAGGTAAATGATTGTTTTTTCAAGATACAAAAAATATACTGGGTGTTTCAATAAAAAAAGTCAACAACGTTTTTTTTTCCAAAAATCCGCCATTTTTTATTTAAAAGCGACATAAAAAATGGTCATTTACCTAAAAACTTGAAAAAACGATCATTTCCCTATCCAACGATATAAATTTTTTTAAAATCGGTGGTCAAATGACTGAGCAATTAATTTTTAAAATGAGAGATGCAATGTGGAAATCACATAACATAATATCAATTTGCTTAGTTATGTTATTTAGGTATGTGATATCCACGTTGCACCTCTCATTTTAAAAATTAATTACTCAGTGATTTGACAACAGATTTTGAAAAACTTTATATCGTTGGATAGGTGAATGACCTTTCTTTCAATTTACAAAAAAATATACTGAGTGTTCCATTAAAAAAAAGTCAACAACGTTTTTTTCAAAAATTAGCCATTTTTCTTTTCGTATTTGAAAGCGATATAAAAAATTCAGTCCATTCAGACAAAACTTTTACTAAAATAAAACATTTCAGCGAAAACCGCATATTTCTATCTTGAGCCGTTTAGAAGTTATAGGCAGTTAAAATGGGGGAAAATATAAGTGGACACCCGGTAATTTAAATTCAATGTACAGGGTGATTGATGAGTGTCATAAAGCTCAGTAGATCCGCTATAGTAATAGATAGAAATAAAAGTTAATAATAAAAATTGTGGCCAACTTTCAGCTTCACATTACGAAATTAGTTAGATTGTTACAGGGTGTTCGATAACATAGTGGCAGACCAAACTTATGTTTTTTTTTTAATGGAAACACCCTATATTTTATTTTATATTCGAAATCCTCTTAACTTCCCCATCACAAAAATATAGAGGTTTGTTATATTATATAGGGCTTTTACAAAGTTATAACCAATTTTTTATGAAAATCGTAACAAGTTCAGCTCCCTGTATAAATAAAAAAAGCACAACAGCGATAGTTTATTAGTGCCATATTTTTTTGTTGATTGTGAAAATTTTTAAGAATTGTTGATATTGCTAATTTTCCTTATATCGAATACAGGGTGAGTCAAAACGCAAGTACATTCTTTTCTCAGAAATTTTAAATGGAACACCCTGTATTTTATATTACTATCGAAAAATATCATTACCGTACTTTAATTTTTGTATAATCTTCCCTATGCCTAAATTTGTCAGTTTTCGAGATATTTTCATTTTTCAGAGCAAGTTATTAATTAGGGTGTTCTATTTAAAATTACTGTGAAAATAATGTACTTGCGTTTTTACTCACCCTGTATTCGATATACAGAAAATTAGCAATATCAACCATTTTTATAAATTTTGACAATCATCAAAAAAATATGGCACCAATAAACCATTGCTGTTGTGCTTATTTTTATTTATACAGGGAGCTGAACTTATTACGATTTTCATAGAACATTGGTTATAACTTTGTAAATACCCTGTATAACATAACAATCCTTTATATTTTTGTGATTGGGAAGTTAAGATTTCGAGTATAAAATAAAATATGGGGTGTTCCATTTAAAAAAACAAAAGTTTGGTCTGCCACTATGTTATCGAACACCCTGTAACATTCTAACTAATTTTGTAATGTGAAGCGCAAAGTTAGCTACAATTTTTGTTATTCACTTTTATTGCTATCTATTACTATAGCGGATCTACTAAGCTTTTTCACACTAATCATTCACCCTGATTTTGTGTTTACCTGTACAGGTGTGCTGCGCAGTAATGAACACAACCTGTATGAGCAGCCAGATAGCTGGTACAGTGTTCGAGGAAGCATAGCGAACAATATATGAAAGAATCAGCCGTCTTAAAATGATTTCTCGAAAACGTTGCTAGCTCTTAGACCATTATTATCATAAAAAAACGAACATGCGAAAAATTTATCCAAAAAATTAAACCACACATGGCTGCTCAGGGCACAAAATTCGTACTCGCCTTTGCAATGATGTGGATGTTAGAAGTTAAGGATCCTCAAGCTTTGAAGAAGCTGAGGGGGGGGGGGAGTTCTAATTGCAGTACGCTCAACTATCCCTAGTAGACTTCTGGAATCTTTTCCAGGTACAGAACAAATATATGTGGCTGTAGGCAGTACTAATTTTCCGCTTATTGTGGGTGCGCTTTATTTTCCTCCTAAATCTGCTTTAGAAAAATATATCTCTTTCAATTACAGTATCGATAATCTTTCAAATACATTTCCCACCTCTCATTTCTGTATTGCAGGGGACTTCAACCTACACTGTTCTTGGTCTCATGATAATTTTTGTTCTACAGCAATTCCTGCTCCAGGCATTCCTTTAATCGAAGAAGATGCTATAAATGTTATGAATCATATATATTCCTATCAAAATCTTTTTCAACGCAATAACATCTATAATCTATAATAATGTAAACTCATTACTTGATCTAGTTTTGGTTCATGATGAAAATTGCATTGTCGCAGAAGCTGATGAGGGATTAGTTGACCCCGATAGTTTCCACCCTCCTTTATGCTTTAATTTAAACCGCGGAGATGTTTTAACTGATGAAATGAAAGCTGAAGGCTTTTTCTACGACTTTAAATCAGCAAATTTTCAAGGTATTTCTGATTACTTAGACACAACATACTGGGATGAAATTTTCAGAGACAAAAGTTTAGATGATATGGTTAATATACTTTATGATGTCTTATATGGCGCTATTGATGTTTATGTACCAATGAAAAAGTTTTATACCGGCAATTTTCCTAAATGGTATACCCGAGAAGAAACTGCATCATTGCTAAAAAGAAAGCGCATAAGAAATTTAAAGTAACCAGGTTACCTCAGAGTATTCGTTGGACAGTGAACAGGTGTGTATCGATATCGATAGCTGTGCCGGTGTCCTTGACTAGTGTTATTAATAAATTTGTGGGTAATTTATTTAAATATAGAAATAGGCCAGTCTACAAGTATAAGGTAGGATCTAAATATTTACTATTATGAGTGACTCGGGGGGTGGTGCTGAACCACCCCAGAGTAATACATCCTCAATGGATACGGAAGAAAAAACATATATAAATTTAAATCATAGGTATAAACCAAATGATTCAGGCCCTTACTATGTTTTTTGTGAGTCGATAGATAAACAGTTGACTCGTTTAACGACAGTCCGCGTCGGTCACTATTTATTTAAGAATCAGTTTTTCAAACATGATGTACAAGACATAAAAGCTGTAGGTAGAAATAAGGTGAAGGTAATCTTTAAAACTTATACTTGCGCAAATTCTCTAGTCGATCACGAGCTTATTAAGAGCAATAAACTTGTCGCGTATATTCCATCATTCTTTGTCCAAAAAAGGGAATAATCAGAGAATGTGATACGTTTTTGGAAGAAAAGTTTATTTTGGAAAATATTGTTTCGGATAAAAAAGTTATCGAAGTAAAAAGGTTGAAAAGGAAAATAATCGATTCTGATAACGAAACAATTCTTGTTCCTCGCCAGATGGTAATATTAACTTTTGAAGGAAATAGCATTCCTAAGACTGTTAAATTAGACTTGGTTAGATTTAATGTTGAACAGTATATATACCCAGTTGTTCAGTGCTTTTTTTGCTTTCGGTTCGGCCATACTGCTCGGCAATGCAAATCAACAACAAATCGTTGCAAAAACTGTAGTCAAATACACGATAATAATGAAACATGTACTAACTCACTATTCTGTTTACATTGCAACTCCTCTGAATACAACTCTCTCTCTAAACAGTGTCCTACATTTAAACATCAATACAAAATAAAATCAATCATGGCTTTTGAAAATACTACTTTTAAAGAGGCAGAAGCCATAGCTAATAATCCGTCATATGCCAAGATAACTACAAATAATAGATTCGATATTTTAAATACTATAGAAAATTTTCCCTCCTTAACTCCCAATGTCCATGAAGGCTCAAATCAAAATCAATCATATGTACCTGCTTTTAAAAGATCAGGAAACAAGCGTAAAGCTGTCTCTCCTACTGCGACCGAGAAACCTCCAACTTTTCCAAGATCTCACAAAACTAAAAATACCATATCCCAACCCATAATCCCCAATCCCTACCGGGACGAGTTTATGGCTTACAAAGAAAAAATAGAATGTAAAATAATTAATGAAATCCCAGCTTTGATAGAAAATATTATCAAGAAAATTAACCCTAAAATATTTTTACCTAATTTACAAAAAAATACAAAGGAAGAAATTGAAAAAATGTTAGGCAACCTAATAAATACTGAAAGTGATGGGGAATAATAGGACGTTTAGCATACTTCAGTGGAACTGTCAATCTATAAATAAACATAAACCTAGTTTACTTAGTTATCTTGAAAACAATGTAGTTGATGTCATTTTACTTAATGAAACATGGCTTTCTCAAAATAAAAATTTTGCTTTAACAGGTTATTACATTGTCAGAACTGATAGACCTGATGGTTTTGGTGGTGTAGCCATCCTCATATCAAATAATCTTTGTTTTACTGAGGTTAAAGTAACTAAAAACTTTAATAAAGGTATTGAAACGTGTGCAGTTTTTATAGAACAAATAAAACTAGTAGTTGTTTGCATTTATAAACCTCCTAAAGTAATAGTTACTTGTAGAGATTGGGAAAAACTTTTTAGTCAATTTAGCGGTAAGGTTTTTGTTGGTGGGGATTTCAATGGACACCACAGTAGGTGGGGTTCCTTGAAAGATTCCGCTCAGGGTAAGTGTATAGTGGACGCATTAGATAACGGTAATTTAGTTTTGCTAAACGACGGTAGACCGACCAAAGTAACAAGACCCAATGAACTTCTATCAATGGTGGATCTGTCCCTCGTTACATCCAATCTAATTGGATACACTACATGGGATCCTGTCCCTGATACCCTGGGTTCAACTCACTTACCTATACTAATCAATATTGATCTTGAATATCAACCATGCACAATAATTCCTTCCTCTAAATGGAAAGAGTCTTCGGCAAACTGGAATATCTTTAAATATCATATAGAAAAAATATTGGCTGAAAATATATTTGATAATATCACTTCTGAGGATCGTTTTGACTTCCTTTTAAAGACAATTGACGATGCTGCCTCATATTCTATGAATATCAAAAACTCTTTTCAGCCAAAAACTAGAACTCCAGTCTGGTGGGATAATGAATGTAAAGATATGATAAATTCTCGGAAACTTGCATACAAAAATTACAAAAAAGTATCGAATTTTGAAAACTATATTAAATATAAACATATTCAAGCCAAAAGTAAACTTTTGTTTACAAACAAACAAAAAAATTCATGGATTAACTTTGTCAATACTTTAAACAAAAACACTCCCATCAGTAAAATTTGGAATTTTGTTAATAAACTAGCGAATAAAAATTATCACTCAAGAAGATATCCTCTATCAAATGAACTAATAGAACAGTTACTCGACAAATTTGCTCCGCCATATGTTGATCTTCCTATTCAGAATAACAGTCAAACTTATAAATACAATATTTTCGAGAAAAGTTTTGATATGGAAGAATTTGAGGCTGCACTCAAGTCTTCTAATTCCTCAGCTCCGGGGCGCGATCAAATTACTTATAACATTATATATGAATTACCTCTTATAGGTAAACAAAGTCTACTAACAGTTTTCAACGATTGGCTTTTCAATGGAAAATATGTAGATCATATGAAAGAAATAGTTATCTGTTTAATTCTCAAACCTAATAAAGATAAAACACTCTCCTCTTCTTATAGACCGATATCACTAATGTCTTGCATATGTAAGACATTCGAAAGACTGATTAAGACTAGGTTAGAATGGCTTATAGAACATTATAGTATTCTCCCAAGTACACAATATGGATTTAGGTCTGGTGTTGGAACACTTGATGCAATATCACATTTAGTCACAGACGTTCAAATGACGTTTTCCAGAAACAACTATCTTGCTTGTTTGTTTTTAGACCTAAAAGGGGCATATGATTCTGTTGATTTAACCATGTTGCATAAAAAACTTTATGATATGGGATTACCTCAAAATATAGCTTCTAATATTGTTCATCTTTATAATAATCGTGTTATATATATTAAAGATCGTTTAAACCAACTACATGGTACTAGAATAGCTCATACAGGTCTACCACAAGGATCAGTTTTAAGCCCGCTATTGTTCAACATATTTTCAGCAAGTATTCATGGCATTTTTGATAATTCAATTAATTGCATTCAATACGCCGATGACATATGCATCTATACAGAGCGTAACTCGTATACTGATTGCATGGAGGCTCTGGACTTCATCATGCATAAGGTTAATAATTGGGTAACAAATCATGCGCTGACCATTTCCCCTGACAAATCAGCCATAATGATATTCACTAGACATAGGATTCGTACGCCTGACAAAATAAAACTGTCTGGATATGATATACCTATTGTCAAAGAATACAAATATCTTGGCATTCTTCTTGATCCGAAACTTTTATGGTCAAAACATGTTAAATATATAAAAAGCAGAAGTGAAAAAGATATTAATATCCTTAAATGTGTCACTAATCGTAGATGGGGTGCTGACCCTAAAGTTGCACTGGTGTTTTACAGAGCCTACGTGCGATCTATTGTAGACTATGGTTGCATTCTGTATGGTGCTGCCAGTAAAACACATTTATTGACTGTAGACCGCATTCAGTTCAAATGTCTAAGAATATGCTTGGGCACTATGAAGTCTACTCCTAGCCCTGTTCTACTTGCTGAAAGTAACGAAATGCCTCTTCAAAATCGTCGAGAAATGATGGCAATTAAACATATTTTGAAGTTAAGATTAAACAATAATAATCTACTTAGACAACTGTATGAGTTATCAACTGAAAATCTTTCAAATAATTATTGGCGCATAAAAAATTCTCCCCCACTTGCTGATGCTTTCTTAGAAACCTACGATTATTCTAACATCTATGGTAGGGAAAAAAGATTACCAATATATAGAGGTGATTTTCAGGTAATGTTAAATAAACCAAAAGTCATTATACCAAAGTTCACAGAATCTACAGAAATAAATTCTGTCTTACTTAAATCCATATTGAGTGACTATAATGATCACGTTATAATGTATACTGATGGTTCCAAAAAAGAGGATGGTGCCACAGGCTGTGCAGTTTACATTCCACATAAAAGCGAATCCTTGAAAATTAAACTTCCATCACATTGTTCAATATATACCGCTGAAGCGGTAGCAATAGAAAAAGCGTTAGATTGGTTAAATTCACACAAATTAAATAAAGCAGTTATATTATCAGATTCATTATCGGTCATTAAAGAATTAAACTCAAATATGACACAACATAAAAGAAATAGTATTCTGTGTGCCATCAAAAATAAAATATATAATAAAGATATTACAGTTATTTGGGTAAAAAGTCATACCGGCATCAAGGGAAATGTAATGGTGGACCAGCTTGCTAAAGATGCTACCCATGCTGGATTATATTTACCTATATTCACACTGGATGACTTACAGCTACATTATAATAACACAACTTTAATAAAATGGAAAGAAAAATGGAAAAAAATAGCAGCGAACTCAAATAATCAGTACTATACTATCCACCCTACCTTACCACAAGATATTTCCTATATTTTTAAATACGCAATGTCGAAGAAGACTACAGCGACAATAACTCGTCTGAAAACTAATCACGGCGCATTCCCAGCTCACTTAGCTAAGTTAAATATTATCCCTTCTGGGTTATGCTTATGTGATAATATATCACAGTGCGCAGTGTGACATCAACCATATTCTTTTCAAGTGCGGTAAACATAAGTCTGAAACAGATCAGCTCTATTTAAAATTAACAGATCTTAAAATTCAGACTCCCATAAACATCACCCATTTACTTTCTTTAGACAGTAGAGAAATATTTGAGCTAATATGTAACTTTCTTTTTAAAGTTGGATATATTATTTAAAAACCAATAACCTTTACTACCATTCTGTGGCTAAAGGACTAGCTTCCAAGCCAACTCTTCAAACACACACACACACAGGTTACCTCAAGACTATAATGAATTTTCTAGATTAAGGTCGATATGCAAATCCTTATCAGGTCAAGCATACAATCAGTTTGTAGCAAACGTTGAACATACACTTCCCAGTGACGTTAAAAGCTTCTGGAGGTTCGTAAATTCTAAAAGGAACAATAATAGCATTCCGAACACTTTAAACCATAATGGCTAAACCAGTTCCGATGGTCCTACCATAGCCAAGATCTTTGCTCAGTACTTTGCTGCAGTGTATAGTGGGGACGAATGTCCTATTCCAAATAGTGCCAGGGCTAACACTAGTTTCAACATTACTGATTGTGACTTATCTATTTCAGAGGTATATACCAAATT
This sequence comes from Diabrotica virgifera virgifera, assembly GCF_917563875.1. Classification (NCBI taxonomy): domain Eukaryota; kingdom Metazoa; phylum Arthropoda; class Insecta; order Coleoptera; family Chrysomelidae; genus Diabrotica; species Diabrotica virgifera. The sequence goes on along the minus strand of NC_065452.1, from coordinate 9,974,166 downwards.
ATCCCAGCTAAACATACATAAGGGTCCAGGGCCTGATGGATCCCACCCAAGTTACTAAAATACTGTAGTTTTAATCTTGCTCGTCCCTTATTCTTTATTTTTCAAAAATCATTACAAACAAGTGAATTCCCTCCCATTTGGAAAGTTAGTTTTATATCACCGATATTCAAGAATGGCGATAGAAGCAGGGTTCAGAGCTACAGACCTATTAGTATCCTTAATACTGTTCGAGAGTTTAATATGTGACAAAATTAAGCCTACTATACAAAATGTAATCATTGAACAACAGTATGGTTTTGTTATGGGGATCAACTGAAATGTACTTGTTAAATTATACCTCCTTCTTAAATGAAGCATTGGAAAGCAGACAACAGGTAGATGCGATTTATACAGATTTTTCCAAGGCATTCGGTAGGGTCAACCATACGTTATTGTTACATAAGATCGAACAGTTAGGTTTCTCTGATCCTCTGCTTAGTTGGATTCGAAATGATCTATTAGATAGAAGACAGATAGCTTGTATTAAGAATTATTTCTCTAATGAAATTATAGTTAAATCGGGGGTACCTCAAGGCTCCCACTTAGGACCTATCCTTTTTAATTTATTTATAAATGACATAAATAAAAGTTTCAATTTTGCTCAATTTCTTCTATTTGCTGATGACCTTAAATTATTTCACATAATTACCTCTGATTTGGATCACTACAATTTGCAATCAGATCTTAAAGGTCTTGTGGAATGGTGCTCACTTAATGGTATGGACTTAAATGCAAACCAATGCCTTGCTATAACTTTTACTCGACTAAGAAACTTTGAGAATAATTCTTACTATATACAAGACACTAGGTTACAATTAGTTGACTCAGTTATAGATCTGGGTGTTATTCTTGACACTAACTTGAATTTCAACCTACACATTAATAGTATGGTTTCTAAGTCATTAAAGATGCTTGGTTTTGTTAAAAGATGTAGCTATGACTTTACGACTGGTCGTTCTTTAAAACTTCTTTATTGTTCTTTGGTTAGACCACATTTAGATTATGCATCATGTGTTTGGTCACCTCAATATAATTGTCACATTAATAAAATCGAACAAGTTCAGCGTATATTCTTACGTTATTATGCTTATAAGATGCATCTCACTGGTCAAAGTTATGAGTCTTTACTGCAAATTATTCGACTTGACTCATTACAGAGTAGTCGTCAACATAAAGATCTTTGCTTCTTATACATATAACTTAATTCATCGTCATAAATTCTGTATCTTACTCTTAAATAAAACTGGTCTACGTGTACCTTCAAGAACCACCCGTTCTGTGACCACCTTCCACAAAGTCATTAACCGTACAAACTATGGTTCAAGTTCCTATCTCTGTAAAACTATTAAATTAGCAAACACATTGTCTCCACATATTGATTTCTTTATGAACGACTTTACTGCGTTTTCCACACAATTACATTTATATTTTACTTAATGTTCTAATTTCAAGACTGATTTGTCAATTACTGTTATTGTCTTTGTTCTAAGATAAGTTGTATTTGTCAATTGCAAAATGTTTTAGATATTTAGAGCAAGTAATTTTATTTATTTATTATTGTTTGTTATGTATTTACCAATTTTGTACCTACTAGATCTTATTTTGAATTATTTTTCTAATTCGTGTGACATTTTAATTGTATCATGTACTGATGGACTTCCGTCCATCAATAAATAATAAATAAAATAAATATCAACAAAAATAAAGTCCCTGAGATCAGCGTCTACATTCACCGGTATTTTAAACCTTCCGAACTATAATTGCCATAGTCTTACTACTAAGAACAAGCGCCAGTGGCATATCATCAGTAATTTAACACGACTGGTCAAATTATAAAAATATATAAAAATAATAAAATATTCTCATTAAAGATTCAAGAGATATCACAACCGCGGATAAGTGAAACTGTGGTTGATGAGTCCACGGATAATGAGGGATTACTGTACATATTGCCTGGTGAGAACAAGAGTGGCGAAACTTCAAAATTAACATTTAGAGATAATCTTATTTGAAGTTTTGATGAAACTGCTAAATAGTATAACCTACTAATAGGTAATCATTTTGCAAAATTTTTCTAATAATATGCTTTCTAGGTATTTAAACCAATTAGAAGAAGTAATTTTATTATTTAAAGGAAAGATAAACATTGAATTTATTTTAGATTTTTTTTGCGTTATGTCATTATTGCATTATCGATGATGTTTAATACTATGCTACAACAGTTTGGTTTTTGCATCAAATAACATATTTTATTGTACAAACCAAAAACTTATTCACAAAATGAAACTGAAGTACAATAGAAGTACATAGAAAAATAACAAAATAAGATCTTAAGTAATGATTATTAACATTATCTCTGTTAAGAAGAAAACAATAAACATGATAAAAAATGAAAAGTAAGCAGAAGAACTATGAATAGTAAAATAAAATTCATTGTTTCATTTATGTTTCATATTTCAAGGTACTGAAGAACTGATTGTAGGCAGAAGGAATTGATTTATTTTGTAAGAGACTTTGCAAGTTATCAAACTTCTTTTTAGAAATGGATATTGGTTCTCGATAGAGTGGAACCAAAGAATACTGATCCAAAGTGTATAGTAGCTTTCTTGATTTTCTATTTCTAAGTAAGACCCGTTGAAATTGACTTTCTGTGTAAGAAGTTGTTAAAAAAAAACACACACTATTGCACATTGCACTACCATTTTTAAAGATAATAGTTCAATGTTCAAATATGTGGAAGCACAGCGTAATTGAAGATTTGCCTGTGTTGATATAAAGTTTTGTTACGTTCCCAAAGAAGACAATTTAAGAACTGGCATTTCGTCGTTAATACATCAAAATATTTGACAAATTCACAATACCCTAAAGACATGTAGTAATAAGGAAATTAAATAATTGTTCGCCGATATTGCACATAAAAGAGGGCATATTTAGATATCGGTTGATGGACTTACTCAAAAACGTTGATTTTCAGATTTCACCACTATTGTTCTCACTAGGCGATATGTTAATAAGGAATTATTTTGAAGATTTATTTCGTTTGAAACAGAAACCTGAATTTGTTAATATCTTTTATAAAAGGTCCTTATATTAAACCTTAATAAAATCGGAATATGTAACCAAATATTAAAGAAAGAGTTAAATCAAGGTAATGATATACTATTTGTGTACTTGCTTTATTGGTAATCACATGCCTGGCAACTAAATAAATAATATCTGTGGTGCTAAGGCAAAACCCGATATGTCAAAAAATGTGATTTTGCAGCAGATGAGTTTAAAAATTCACGGCGTCGTTGTAATAGTGGATATTTCGGAAACTAATTTTATCATACGGGTTACATGGTTGCGTTTAGCCATGTAGGGTTTTGTCATCATATTCTTTATCGCTCAATGTACATATTGGCATTAAAAACGAAAAATCGATAATTTTTTATGTATCGGGTTTTGCCTTAGTAGCACAGATATAAACCTTACATTTTTATTTAATCGACAGAAAACTCCTAACTAATGTGGTCCTCAACAGTATATATCTTGTATCCATTTTATGTTATTAGAAAAACAAGTACAATTTGAAATTCTGTTCTTGGAATTTGGTTCATTTGTAAGAAAGGGGGTTGTATAGAAGTGGTAATATTTTATTTGAATACATACATAATACACAATTAGTTATCTACATTGTTTATTTTAATTTTTCGTGATATCTTGAGAACCTAGCACTACCTGTGATTTTTTAAAAGTTCAGTATATTCACAATACTTTCAAAAGTTTTTAAATTTTATAGGTTAGGATTTTAAAAACTGTTTATTCTCACCTGGTCTAGCTCGTTTCTTTACTTCTTTAATTCGTTTTCGTGCTCTGTGTGCGAATTCATGTTCGTCCATTACTTTGTAAAAAATAATTTAGAACAAGTAATATTTTTCAGCATATAAAGTCACATTGACACTTTTTATTCCCGAGACCGAGAATGTTGTAAATTAAATAAAATGAACACACTACAAAAATGTCACAAATGAAATGAATCTTTGACAGCATTTATTGACAGTTTATTAGCAGATGCATAGCCACCTTTACTTAACAAGCCATGAAGTTGAAACTTGGCAACATCTATTGGTAGACCGATTAATTCTGACAGTTCTCATGTGTTTTTAAATAATTTTCACTGTATACAGAGAAACTGAAATAGGTATTTTACAATATTTCGTGCTCCAAATTACAAAGAACATTAAAAGGTATGTTATTAAGATGATTTTAGTTCAATATAATATATTTTTATATAAACTTGCGTGCATATAGAAATCCGTCAACTTAAAAAATTTGTCATTTTTAATGTCTCATATTTCCTAAACCTGTTGGCAGATTTAAGTGATTTTTTTAATATGTTATTAGCCTAATTCTTTAACAATACCACTGTAATAATATTGTTGCTAACCAGTTCAATTTTTATGTTGTACATGGCGTTTATAAAATACTGAAATTAAAACCCAACTATAGACTCCGGTTTTCTTAACATTCTGTTTTTTGATTAATTCGTTTATATTTAACAACTAGATTTGTTATTTATCAATTCAGGGCGTTTCTAAATAAGTCCGACAAACTTTAAGGGGAAAGGAACAAAATGCAAAATTTTGACGCCTGTATTTTAAATATAATCATTTTTTTCGAATTCTGAGAAAACTAATAAGTATTTTTGAAAAACTTAAACGCAGAATAAAAGATTACTTTATTACCGAGGCCGAAAGTCCCTTAGAATGAATAAAAAGTTTTTTTTAATGACATATTTGAAACTAAAAATCACACTAAATTTTCTTAGTTTTTCACCCCTGTAAAGGCCCCGTCTCACCATCAAATAATTGACAGTTATTTGATCAAACTTGACAGTCAAACTTGACTAGTGACACAAACTATACATACTAACTGTCACTTTGTGTCACTAACTGTCAAGTTTGATCAAATAACTGTCAATTATTTGATGGTGAGACGGGGCCTTAAGTTATTAAAATAAACATAGAAGTTTGCAAGGACTTTGGGCCCTCGGTCCTAACGTAATCTTTCACTCTGTGTTTAAATTTTTGAAAAATACTTATTAGTTTTCTCAGGATTTGAAATAAATGAATCCCGTTTATATTCTTGTTATTGGTTTTTTTGAAGTTATACTTCTTTACGGGCGTAATGACGGTGAAATTTTATATGGGAAAACCTAGCGACCGGGCGCATGCGCATTATAACTTTGTTCTGATTGGATGTTCAAATGACATGACAAAAATTATCCAATATGGCAGCTGTGGCACAGCTGTGGGACTGTGTTTGGTTATAATGTATGCTTGTTGCGTTTTAAAATTTGTAGGAAGAGAAACAACAAACAAAAAGTTAGTTAATGGTTATACTGCCTTTTTAAATAGTTTTCATATTATATTTTTGGACTTATTTACATAGAAGAGATGATTGTTGCATGCCAATGTGAAAGCTCATCAAACTGTGCCTAGTATGAGTGCCGCAGATCTCGCTTATTCAAAGCTAAAGAATCTTTCACTGGTAAGTGTTATAAATAGTTGATCAAATTTTGTTATGATATTTGACCATAGCCACTTTGCACGACGCAAGTGATTGCGAAATTTATTAGTCGTTATACGGGCTCCGATACCTACCTTGAACCTACCAAAATACATAAGTAGTATGTAATACTTTTATTTACATAATTTGATTCTTCTTACTCTATGTTTTGTTGTATTTTTTCAATTCTAAATCATTTCAATTCAAAATCAAAATAATTCGATTTACATAAGTTAAAAATGTCAAAAGGGTAATGTGTTTAGTTAGACGATCTTCGCACGTAATGACAAGCTGCCTCTGTGGCGAAATTTTAATACGAGTGAAAACGCAAATACCAGCCGCGTGGTAAGTTGGTTCGAATCCCAATAGAAACTTTTATTTTTTTATTTTTTTTTATACATTTTATGATTGTAAAGGTGGATTTTCACAGATCCGATGTCCGACGGTACGATGATACGATAGAAATTTCAGAGAATTTCATTGGCTGAAAAGTGACAGTTGGGTTTTCGTACGAAATTAAAAAGTCATCGGAAGAAGTTAAAATTATTTTAACTTTTGCACGAAAATCGGATGAATTTTGACATGACATTCTATCTTGAACGTCTTGATAACCTTACTTTTGTGAAGTGTTTATGTTTTTGATATATTGAAATGGAACAACAAAATCGTAATTATAAATGGATGTTGTTCTGAAACTATTTTCTTGTGGCATTTTTGTAATTAACTATTCTTAATGAGAAATAAGCCACAATTTTAATAAAAAAAATGATTTTATTTTTTAGTAAAATTGTATTTCCCATTAAAAACAGTTAATTATAAATGGATGTGATGGTACTTCTAACAATAACTCACATTTCTATCCTCTTCAAACAGATAATTTGACGAATCCATGATGATCCAAACAATAATAAGAATAAAATCGAAATAAAACTACCTATATGTTCCTGTTCAATATCCAACAGCAAACATTTGTATCAAATATCAATCCATGGAATAATCTGACATATTACACAAATGTCAAAAAATTTCGGATACGACAATCAAATATAATCGTACGAAAAAATTTCGTATTTCGTGTCTTCGGATATCGGATCTGTGAAAATTAGCCTTAAGTATATTTATTATATAATTTTATTTTCAGAAAATACGTATTTAGTTAAAAATTTTTCCGACAATTAATGTTCAGAAATCATTTGTGGCATTTTTAATGTGTTTGTGTGTGTTTTATTTTTTTATTATTTTAATTTTTGGCACTGTTTTAATAAAAATGTTTGAGAAGTAGTAAGTATAAATTAATTTAATATTTAAATAAAATATAAATAAAAAGTATATTAGTTTCGTTTATAATCATATAATCATATAATAGAAGTATAACTTCTTACGTGCGTACAAAGTACACACACATTCTTTTTTTTGTATAATAAACGTTACTTACAAGGAATTACTTTTAATATTATTTTGTACAAACTTCTAATTAATAATATTTTCTTGTTCGACTCAAAAAAATACTATAAATTTTACCAGAGTTTGTACTTTAAAATCGTAGTTTCGAAAGCGGTAGTCCGAAAGTCAGACTACCGAGGTCATCAATTGCGACGTTGCCTTTTTCTCTTCATGGCTTGTAAAGTAAAGGTGGCTATGGCAGATGTAATCACGGTACACAGACACCGACACAGAGAACTGTGTATCGTGGATGTAATGAAATCTGTCATGCCAGTCTTCTTTCTTGTATACAGTCAGGTTATATTTCATGCAGATCATAGAGATTAATAATTTAAATATTCATTTATATGGGATTAACAACAATTGATTGTAATAAAAGTTACATTTTACTTTTGTTTTTGACCTTTCAATTTCCATTCCAAATCGTTGTTTCAAAAAAGATTTTTTTCTTTTCAATAAAGTTGATTGTAATGACAATTATATTTTTACCTAAAAGGATTTGATGTTTCGATTTCCACTCCGGAAATCATTTTTAAAAAATATTACTGAAGAAAAGCAATTGTATTGGAAAACTACTTAGAGGATGGAAAATTTTACACCTCCCCTTCCCCCTTCTCTAAGGAAAAATCAGTGATGTGGGAGAGAGGGAAAAATATAATAACCGCCAATTCAAAACATAACCTCAACAACAGTTTGCCGGTTAGGTAGGTATATTATTTATTTTCCCATCACGATTTCTTTTCTAAAAATTAGAAATTGATAAGCTTTATCAAAATTTAATATCTTACAACATGAAATTTCCAATAAATGTTTCAAATCTATTGACATTAGAGGATAATAGTTTTTATAATATTATATCAGTATTTAAAATCTACTATTTGTAAGCAGTACTGCGACAGACAAAAAATTTTTATTGTAAGCCTAAAACGAAAAAATAATTAAAAAAAAATGAATAAAAAACAAGCAAACAACAACAAAAAAAATATGTACTAAAAAATAAAAAATAATAATAATAAAAAAACACAACAAACAAAACAATCAAAAAAATATACATAAATCCTAATAAAACGAAGAGAAATAAGAAAATTAATAAAAAAGAAAAAAAAAAAAAAAAAAGAAAAAAAAATACATAAAAAAATAAAAATACGTAAACAAAATCCTTAGGCATTTACTAACACACTATTATTGTATTGTATACAAATTATTGTTACTCAATGTACCACATATACACACACCCAAACTTATATGGAATCACCTGATATTCAGAGAATATTTTATTTCAAATCAGGTCCAAGGCACTACAGAATTTTCGGGCCCCTAAATATAATTTAATAATAATACCGACGGGTTTTTGACAAAACATCGTAAGCCTCAATTTTCCGAAAATGGGATTTTTATCTTAAATGGTTCCTTACGATAGTTTACAGCTGATTCAAAATTATTTTTCCCATAATAACATCCTAAGTGTCTAAAATTGAATTTAGTTTTTATCGTAACCGCCGCATTTCAACCTCATTTTGTGTCTTTGGTATCGTAAACGGCAAGGTAGTACCGACAGATGATAGTAAACGCCATAAATATTGTCGGTTACGTTTGCATATTTTGCCGCTTAGGATAAGATTAAATGACCAAAATGACCGTCAGGATTACTCAGTAATATCTTAAATGTATTAGAACTCAGCGCAAATTTTATTTCGCTAGAACAATTTAAAACGAAAATCGTGGTAGTTTTGATAGACCCTCGTATTCAATAGATGCGGTAAGTTTTTAATAGTTGTTTTTATGGTTTATTGTCTTTTTAATAGAATTTGAAGTCTAATTTACTAATTTGGTAATGTTATCTATGTTTTTTAGTTGTTCTTGTGCAAATATCATAAATATTATATTTGCAACAAAAATATATCAACTTGTAGTAAGTTCACTGAAACCTGAAACAAATGTAGGTAAGTCAATATAGAACGAATATTAAAACATAGTTTTTAATTCCAAACAACTTTTTTTATTAACAATTTTCGATATTGTGAAATATAAAGCTACTTTACTCTTGAACAAGATTCATATTTTTTGACATACCTCATATGAAATTAATAAAATTTAATGTCTGATAGTTTTTTTAAATTTGATAATAAAAAGTTATCATAGGTTCCAAGTTACGCAGACATACTGTATAAGAGCTCAAAAAATTACATTTATAATTTTTTAAGCGTGTTATTAAATGTATTTTAGGTAAGTTGTACAGAAAAGGTTTTGATGACTTTAAACAAACGTTTTTTAATTGATATTTTTGGGTTACTGTATTATATTTTTTTATCATTCTTAATTTTCTCAAAAAGAAGTTGTTTATTTTATGTCTAAATCAAAATAGTTTAGTGCATTTTAAAGATTACATCTTAAGATTTAAAAAACACCTATAAAATTGTAATATCTGTCCAAACTTGAGTAATACCCTCTTAAAGTGGTAGTAATTCTGTAAAACTACGAAGTTTTCAAAAATTACATTTTTTGGGACGTTGTATCATTTGAATTAAATTTTTGAGATTTTTTTGAATATAACATTATTTAGTACAGTGTCACAGAGTATCACAGATTAATATACGTATTAAATTTTATTTTTCTTTGTCGATTTTTATTATTAACTAGCTGACCCGGTGAACTTCGTTGCACCTTAGATAATGTGTCATAATTAGATAATGTGTCATAAGTTTAATTCTAGATCAATTGGTCGAACGCAATTGCTAGAGATCAATAACTCAAAATCAACTGCTCGAAAATGAATTGCTCGATATAAAAATTGATCGAAATAAAAATTGCTCGAATAAAAAAAAAAATTATATGTCCAAATATTTATTCACAATAATGCAAAATTTGTAGGTATATAAGAGAGGTACATTTAATAGGACAAATTATTTAATATTCTACGTATAAAATCACAGATATTAATTTGTGGTTCATAATATGTAATTGTTTATTAAACGCAATAACCTATCAACAATATCTCTATATCTTCTATGATCATTTTGAGGTTGTTTGCCACTTATGGATACTCGTTCTCAGAGGCATCTTTCAGTGCATCACAGGTTTTCGATTTCTTTCTAACGCATTAAGTTGGAAGTGACAGAAAAAATGGTACGTCCGTGATCACAGTTTGTTATAACATTTATTCTAGTTGTTGATAGATGGCGCTATAATCGAACAAAAAATGATTTAGGAATTATATATACGACTATAATCTGTACAATTTATAAGACTATACAAATCAAAGAAAATAACATTTTATAAATGCAATAAACACAATTGATTTGTTTTTATACCAAATTGCAAATTAAAGGGTTAAACTGCAATACCCTTTTCATATTTGGCTGATTACGATTCTGACAACTGTCACAATTAACTTAAATATCAGATTATAATAAATGTTATAAATGTGTATTACCACGGACTTACCTTTTTTGCGGTTACTTGTGACATACTGAAAAATACCTCTGAGAAGGACCACACTGTTCAATTTTTAGTTCATTTAAACTTTGTTCTTGTTCTAGAGCGGAAATAAATTTCTGCCGTTATTTTTCTTATATTTCCAAAGCTCAAACATATTTAAGATTTATAATAAAGATGTTTTCAGCATAAATTAATATACGATTATATATGTGGAATATCATATAATTTGTTCTATTATACTATCTTTCTTATGTCTATATTTTGTACTATTGTGAATAAATATTTTAGATATACAATTTTCTTTTTCATTCGAGCAATCAACTTTGAGTAAATGTGACCTTTCGGCAGTTGCTTTTCTCTGTAATAATTGTATAAACTCTAAAAAACGTAGGTGTTCTACAAAATATTTTATAGAAAAATTTTTTGATCAACAATAGAGTTTGATTTTATGTTTCTGTATTTTGGTAAAATTTTAAAAGCATTAAAAAGAGTAAACTGACGGACGGACCTATTGAGACAGAGAGCGAAGTGTTCTTGCGCTAGTTTTTTGGGGAAAAATTATTATTGTAGTAGAGATACACGCCTTCGCCAAAATTTTGATTATTATACCAGAGATGCGCCTCTATAAAAGCATCTGCCAAAATTTTGATTATTATACCAGAGACATGGTCCTTCGGCAAAATTTTGAAATATTTTTGGTACATTAAAAATAGTAATCGATAAATTAAAAACTTCATAATTTCACGGATGTTAGTACAATTTTCGCCCGTTCTTCTCGTGTGCTTAATGTCGTCTCTCGTGCTCTCGTGTTGTCCTACGGGCTCGTTTTGTTATCTCGGAAATTAATTGAGCTAGAGAGACGATTTATATACCGTTGGATAGCGAACTCATCAGGGAGTATAACTGCCAAATTTCATAAAAATCGGTCTAGTAGTTTCGGAGGAGTATGGCAATAAATACTAAGAAAGAGAATTTTTTATATATATAGATGTTAAATATTTAAATGGCTATTAAAAAATAACGGTTGAAGATAAAAAAGTGAAAATTTAGGATTGTGTGTATATTTTGGTTCTACATCGTATAAAATTAGGAAAAAAAAATTTGGCCAAAAAAATTTAAAATAATTTTGGGGGAGCAAGCCCCCTTTTCACTTAGGTAGAACGTTCCACTTCAGAAACCATCCCGGGTTCATGCACAACAACTTTGATTAAGGTCATCATACGATCAAATGCATAGTTTGCGAGTCTATACGGAACATACATACATACAAACATTCATTTTTATTTATATAGAAGAGGTAATATTTAGATGGCTATTAAAAATTAACGGTTGGAGATAAAAAAGTGAAAATTTAGGATTGTATGTATATTTTGGTTCTACATCGTATAAAATTAAGAAAAAAAAATTTGGCCAAAAAAATTTAAAATAATTTTGGGGGGCAAGCCCCCTTTTCACTTAGGTAGACCGTTCCACTTCAGAAACCATCCCGGGTTCATGCACAACAACTTTGATTAAGGTCATCATACGATCAAATGCATAGTTTGCGAGTCTATACGGAACATACATACATACAAACATTCATTTTTATTTATATAGAAGAGGTAATATTTAGATGGCTATTAAAAATTAACGGTTGGAGATAAAAAAGTGAAAATTTAGGATTGTATGTATATTTTCGTTCTACATCGTATAAAATTAAGAAAAAAAAATTTGGCCAAAAAAATTTAAAATAATTTTGGGGGGGCAAGCCCCCTTTTCACTTAGGTAGACCGTTCCACTTCAGAAACCATCCCGGGTTCATGCACAACAACTTTGATTAAGGTCATCATACGATCAAATGCATAGTTTGCGAGTCTATACGGAACATACATACATACAAACATTCATTTTTATTTATATAGATAATATTTTTTCTGTTAAGATACTTAGTTATTTATGAATATTAATTTATAGATTGATACTTTAAAACTATCGTATGTTTAGCTTAAGCGACAAGCTTCAACTAAAATTTACACAGACAAGGTCTAACAAAGTATCGTATGTTAAATAATTTAATAAAAGAATGTTATACCTATTACAGTTTTTTTCTTAAATTAATATTTTTTTGTCTGTACTAATTTATCATAGTTTCAAAATTTTAATTATATTAACCAAAAAGTCGGTAGAAGAAAAAATCGTCTCCTGTAAAATGTGCGTTTTGTCGGTTACGACGTTTTGTCAACAACCCATCGATAATATATTTTTTAAATGTATTAATTATTTAATCGAAATATAGTTGCACAATAAAATAAAATTTTTATTGACAATAAATAAAATTTATATTTAAACAATTAAACATTGTTTAAGGGGATAAGCACAAACTTTCGGCTTCAATGTTATTTAAATGCATTCGTTTTTTTCGAAGCCTGAGAAAACTAATAAAAGTATTTTTAAAAAAATTTAAACGCGGAATGAAAGATTACGTTACTACCGAGGGCCGAAAGTCCCTGAAATCTTCGATAATGCTTATTTTAATAAGTTACAGGGGTGAAAAAAAGAAAATTTAGTGTGATTTTCAATTTTAAATACGTATTTTATTCAAAACAAACTTTTTATTTATTCTAAGGGACATTCGGCCCTCGGTAATAATGTAATCTTTCATTCTGCGGCTAAATTTTTTTAAAATATTTATTAGTTTTTTGAGGATTCGAAAAAATTAATGCATTTAAAGAGCATTGAAGCCGAAAGCTTGCACCTATCCACTTAATTATAAATTTATGGTTATCATTTATCACTGCCTGTTCGTAAAATGAAAGAATTTTGAAAATTTGTTTTGTTATTGTAATAAACATGTTTTGTTTGGTAATCTTTCCGGGCCCCATTCAAATACGGGCCCGAGGCAGGTGCCTCACGTGCCTAGTGGTAAAATAGGCCCTGCTGATATTTCTTATTATTTCGGGCGATTTTAAAAAACGAACACACGAAGTCAAACAATATTTATTTTAAAGCAATTTAATAACAAATACATAACAATTAAATAAAACAATAACGTATTTAACAAACAAATTGAAAGTAGTTGTTTTAAAGTTAATAGCATACAAAATTTCAATGTAAAACGAATAATGTTTAACTTGTTTTTATTTATTTTTTTGTATTTTGTGGTAGTCACTGTTATCACCTCTAGTCCTTATGCAAGCTTTAGTTTGCGTGGGCACGTTCCTAATCAAATTATCAACATTTTATTGTGGTAGGTTGCTCCATCCTTTAAAAGCAGCTTGTACTAGCCGTGTGGTGTTTTGTGGATTATCCCGGCGAGCTCTAATTTTTTTTTAAGCATATCCCACAAATACTATATAGGATTAAGCTCGGGTGAGCAAGCAGGCCACTCCAAACAAGGGATAACTTTTGCTTCAATGATGTCTCTAGTCACTCTAATGGTATGTAGAGGTCCATTATCATGAAATAAAATTAAATTTTCTCCTGTTGCGTCTCTCTAGAGCCTGACTACAGGTTATCAACATACCTGTGAGCAGTTAAAGTTGATTGGATCAAAATTAAAGGAGTTTTTTTATGGATCACAATTCCTCTCCAGAACATTACACTTCCCCTTGTACATTTGTGAACAGATCTGACAGTTTTCGCTCTTGCTTGTCTTCTTCGGCCTCTAAGTACACGATTTCGTGGGTCATCTGATTTTCCATCTGATTACATTAAATTCTGACTGTTTTTGAAAATAGCACATTTTGTCAATTCCCAATGTTCCAGTTTTGGTGGTGAATACCCCAATTTAGGCGATCAGTCTTGTGCTGCCTGGATAACTCAAGAACCCATAACTGTCTCCTGCTGTATACTTCTTGGTACGAACTCTTCTTCTTATCCTTTCAACTGAAACAGTTACACATGTAGCTTCCAAAAGCTGCCTTTGGAGCTGCAGGTTAGAAATGGTTGGGTGTCTTCCAGCTGATTGGACAACGAGATACCTTGTTCCAGTTGCCCACGGACATACATAGGACAGACAAACCGACGAATCCAAAACCGTATCTACGAACATTCCATATCTGTAAAACATTCCGACACTACTTCAGCCCTTGCCCAACATCATATTCAGACAGGTCACCAAATAGATTTCGAGAAAGCAAAAACCATCGCCCCTGTCCGCTCCTTAAAATCGAGAATCATCCGTGAAGCCATCGAAATTGAAAAACGCCCTCACAGCCTAAACACACGCGATGACGCCAAAAGACTGCCGGCAACATGGCGACCGCTGCTTCGGCGAATCCCCACGTCAGTCGATCCCACTCAGGCCTCTCCCGCGCATACAGTTCCCGCGCGCACTGAGAGTATAAAAGGAGCTACACAGGCGAAGACAGGTCGTCACTCGACACTGAGGAGTAGGCAGATTGAGACCTCAGTGCCGCTTGACCGTTCTCCTAGAGAACAAGACACTACTGGTACGTCACGAGTGAGGGGAGTAGGCAGATTGAGACCCCGAACTCGAACGGAACCATACCCCTCTTGATAATGGCTCCAAAAAGGGTGCCGAAACGTCGAGTTATAAATTCTCAACGCGGTTCTTCCCGAGAACTTAGTAATTTTCATTTACCTGACCGCGGAAATCTTTCCGAACATATATATATATATATATATATATATATATATATATATATATATATATATATATATATATATATATATATATATATATATATATATAGAAAAGAAAAATCATTGGCAAATAACTCGCAATGTGAATGTGAATACAAAATTAACAATATAAAAAGATGGAATGCAACTGCAGACACGTGTTTCTGACTCATTAGTCGTCATCAGTACAGTATAGCCAAGTTAGAAGATAATAGTTTAACTTGGAAAAAGATCCTTTATCCTTTATATATATATATATATATATATATATATATATTTTGATATTCCTATTTGATAGGAGAATTAAAATTTATAATTATAAGCAAAATTCAAATTAATATAAAAGATCTTCAATTTTCTCAGCCACGGGCATGTAAATTTAGAACAACCTGTATACAACAAATTATTATATTTAGTTTTTAAGAAAGTGATTCGAAGAAGTGTACGAAACTCGGTAACAATGCGCCTAAGATAAACAAGTTGAGTGACGCGGACCATTATAGTGTTTCGCGGAAGATTCGATCATTAGCCTACGCTAAATAAGACTCAGTGAAATAGATAATAGGTCATTAAATTTTGTAAAAAGTAGAAAGTAAGTTTAAATTGGGAAATGATTATTTTTTCTTGAAATCCATTAAACATATTTAGAAAGATTAAAAGTTGGTACTGAGGAATACGGCGAATTATAATTTGTGGTGGAATGTTGATTTTTGAATCTGGAAGGGATATTTAGAAAGTAGGGAAATGAATGAGGATGAGAGAGCAGAATGTTTTGAGCGGTCGAGAGGTGAAGTCCAGTGGTAGACGGTAGTGTACGAAGAGTGAAAAAGCCGGTATAATTCCGTGAGTGTTGAGTACCCATCGGAACGAGAGGTAGGCCGAGTCGAGAGAAAAGAATCTCCTTGAGCAAAGAGTGTCCCGGTAGCTGATTGAAGTGGTTCGAAAAAGGATAGAACACGGCATCACGAGAAAAGCAGGAACGAGAGCGATACGAGGTAGTTTTCAAAGGAGAACATTACTGGAGGCCAGGACGAGTTTTTCATCGCAACCAAGGGTAGGAGGAAACGGGTCTTGTGTGAGGACATTCGCAGTTCACCAGATAAAGGTCAGTCTCATTTGTCAGGACATGAATGTATGGTTTTTTTGTATTAAGTACCACATTAAAAATTGAAGAACATAATCGCTAATATCAGAAGATTTTCATCAAACTTAAATCAATTTGTTGCTAATAAATCCTAATAGTTCATTATTAATAAAAATTTCAAATTGGAAACCAAAAGGAAATAAGATTCCCATTTTTAAATGTTTGTATTAAATAAATATAAGATCTAACAAATATTAAGCAGTAATTGCCATTTATATAAAATAAATAAAATTTTGATTTATAATTGTAATCCATATGTGTGTATTATTTTATTTTTTTCTATCCCGATTAGGAACCACTGAGAAATACTTAGAAGTCACGAAAGTAAGTAAGTAATTTTATAATTCGCCCTGAGATTGAAAACATATTGATATGTGATCTGGTTGATTAATTAGATTATCATTAATGCATTAATTAAATTAAATTACATATAAGAATATCATCACATATAAATAAATAAGATATACAACAATATATATATATATAATGATGTTGGATAATCGAGTACAAATATAAAAATAAATAAGCAAACTCATTGGCTAATACTCGTAAAGTGAATGCGAATTTAGTTGGAAATATATAAAATGATGAAAGGTCATCATTCCATACATTTCTGTGCAACTATATACACCGGTGTTTCGGCCTATTTGGGCTTCGTCAGTATAGTGTAGCAAGTTAAAAAAGTTGTTTGTTAATCTCCTGTAGTAATCCTTTTACAAGTTAACAAACAACTTTTTTAACTTGCTACACTATACTGACGAAGCCCAAATAGGCCGAAACACCGGTGTATATAGTTGCACAGAAATGTATGGAATGATGACCTTTCATCATTTTATATATTTCCAACTAAATTCGCATTCACTTTACGAGTATTAGCCAATGATTTTGCTTATTTATTTATATATATATATATATATATATATATATATATATATATATATATATATATATATATATATATATATATATATATATATATATATATTGATGTGATCTTTATTATTGATATGAGATAATATTCTTATATGTTACTTAATTTAATCAATGTATTAATACTAATCTAATTAATTAACCAGATCACATATCAATATGTTTTCAATCTCAGGGCGAATTATAAATTAATTACTTACTTCCGTGGCTTCTAAATATTTCTTAATGGTTCCTAATCGGGATAGAAAAGAAAAGAGTAAAAAAAATACACATATGGGTTACAATTATAATCAAAATATTTTTTATTTTATTTAAAAAGGCAATCAATGCTTAATATTTGCTATTTCTTATTATTTTAAACATAACATTTACAAATGGGAATCTTATTTCCTTTTGGTTTTCAATTGAAAGTTCTTATTAACATTTAACTATTAGGAGTTATTAGGAACAACTCTATTTAAGTTTGATGAAGCTTTTCTGATATTATTGATTATGTTATTCAATTTTTTATGTGGAATTTAATACGAAAACCCATACATTCATGTCCAAACAAATGAGACTGACCTTTTCCTGGTGAACTGAAAATGTCCTCACACAAGACCCTTTCCTGCTATCCTTGGCTGCGATCAAACCTCGTCCTGGCTTCCAGTGATGTTCTCCTTTGAAAAACTAGCTCGAATAGCTCTCGTTCCTGCTTTTGTCGTGATGCTGTGTTCTACCTTTTTCGAAACTGCTATCAGCTACCGGGACACTCTGGGCTCAAGGAGGTTCTTTTACTCTCGACCTGGCCTACTTCTCGTTCCACGATAGATACTCCACACTCACGGAACTACACCGGCTTTCTCACTCCTCGAACACTACCGTCTACTACTCGACTTCACTTCTCGACAGCTCAAAACATTCTCCTCTCACTTTGTCATCCATTCCCCTACTTTCTAAATATCCCTTCCAGATTCACAAATCAATTTTCCACCACCAACTCTCATTCGTAATATTCCTCAAAACCAATTTTTAATCTTTCTAAATATGCTTAATGGATTTCAAAAGAAAATATTTAATTCCCATTCTAAAATACTTTCTAACTATTTACAAATTTTAATGACCTATTCTCTCTTTTAAATGAGTCTTATTTAGCATAGGCTAATGATCGAAACCTTCCGCGAAAAACGATAATGAACTATCATCTATTTCACTGAGTTTTATTTAGCATAGGCTAATGATCGACCTTCCGAGAAGAACGATAATGGTACGCGTCATTCACTTTGTTTATCTAAGCACATTGTTCCGAGTTTCGTACGCTTATTCTAATCACTTCTTAAAATTACATATAACAATTTGTTGTATACAGGTTGTTTTAAATTTATATGCCCGTGGTTGAGAAAATTGAAATTATTTTATATTAAATTGAATTTTGTTTATAATTATCAAAATTTAATTTTCATATCAAATAGAAATATAACAAATCCCCGCCTTGTATTCGATAAAATTTATCTGCATTTTTAAATAAATTTTCTCGAGGCAAAACCAACTCCCTGTATATTTCCTTACTTTAATCTACTTCTTATATCCTAACTTACTATCTACTTCATGTAATTCTGTCTTTTATTCGTGATATTTGTATACATCGTGAATATTATAAATTCCTCGGATCTTTTCCGAGTTCCTGTGCCTCAACTCATAACTATTTATCCCATTTTCATTATTCACGATGTACGGGCCTTCGAAAACAGGCATCAACTTTGCGCAAATGCCCCCAGGAAGATTTGATACTCGTAATGCCCTCACGAGTACTTTTTCACCCTTTTGGAAAGTCACTGGTCTTCTTTTTCTATTTTGTTCCTGTCTTTGGACATATTTTTCGTTGCTTCGCCGTAATCTTCTCTGTACGGTTTCAATCACCTGTTGATATTCTTTTGGCTCTTGGTCTTCCCATGGCCTTATCGGCAATACACCCTTCATGATGTATTCTGGGGTCTCTTTTGTTACTGTGCTCGGAATTGTATTTAGATACCTTTCTATTTCCGCCATTTTCCTGTCCCAGTGGCGATGTTGACCATCTGTTGCAATGCGAAGAAATTTCGTCACTTCCTGTATGAATCGTTCCGAAGGATTACTCTGTGGATGCCTGATGCTGACAAAATTTGTCTCTATTCCTCGTTCTCGAAGTTGTCCCTTGAAACGATCATTTCGGAAATACGTTGCATTGTCCAGTAGGATCTTTTTTGGTGTTCCTACTATGGCTATAAAATTGTCGATTTTTCTTAATATTTCCTCCCCCTTTGTGGTGCGGCAACTATATAATTTTACGTATTTTGAAAACACATCCACCATTACCAGAATATGTTTGTTCCTTTTAGTGGTCATAATTAGATCGCTTAACATATCTATTGCTACAATGTCTAGTTTGTTTCGGGCTTCAATATTTTTGGCAACATTTTCGTTTTTGAAATTCCGACTCTTATATTTTTGACATACATCGCACTTCTGGGTAATTTCCTTTGCAATGCGGTAATCCTGTCGGCTGATGTAATTTTCCCTAAAAACGAGCCAAACTTTTCTGCTACCGATATGCCCATTGTCCTCATGTAATTTCTTTATTATCTTTTCGGCCAATGTCTGTGTCACTAAATATAGTTCCTTTCCGTCTATTCTCTTAAAATATATGTCATTTTCTACTTCCGCTCTTCTTTTCTCTCTTTCCTCTAGGTCTTCTTGGTTTGTCCTTATCTCATTTAACGAATATATCCCTTCTTCTTGTATTAATCTATTTAGTCCCACCTGTAGAGTAATTGTTTCCTTTTTTCCCGTGTCCTCATCCCGTGTTAGAGCGTCGGCTATTATGTTGTCTTTTCCTTTTATATATCGGAACTCAAAATCATACTCCTGTGATAATAGAATACCTCTATGTATTCTATTATTTACTAATCTATTCTTCATGATATGTACTAAAGCTGCATGGTCTGTTTCGATTGTGAATTTTGCTCCCAATAAGTAAAACCTCAATTTGTTTACGCAATATAGTACACTGGCAAACTCCAATTCTGTAACACTATATTTTCTCTCATGTGTTTTAGTCACTCGCGATATAAAACATATCGGCACTTCTTGGTCGTTTTGTATTTGAGACAGAACTCCTGCAAATTTTTGTATGGACGCATCAGTTCGGAGTATAAAAGGTAAATTATAAATGGGGTGGTATATTTTCGTTCCTTTTGCGAATTCTCGTTTTAATGTTTCGAAAGCTTCCTCCTGTTCTTCTTTCCAATTCCATTTTATTCCTTTTTTAAGCAACTTTATCAGAGGGATTTCCTTTTGGCTCAAATCGGGAATCAGTTTTTTAAAATAATTAATCGTGCCAAGAAAACCTCTCAATGTTTTCAAATTCGTTGGTCTTGGGTATTCATCTATGAGCTTGACTCTGTCTTCGGATAATCTTACTGTTTTGGTGTCCAATTGAAAACCCAAATAAATGACTTCTTTTTGAAAAAATTGACATTTTTCAATGTTTAATTTCAATCCCGCTGTGTCCAATTCTTCCAAAATTATTTCTATGTGTTTCAGATGACTCTGAGTATCTTGTGAAAAAATTAATAAATCATCGATATAATGAACTATGAAATCTTCGTGGCGATTCAAAATGGTATGTAGAGCTCGGACGAGTGCAGCACAAGCACTCTGCAATCCAAACGGCACTACCTTAAACCGGTAGACAATACCATCAATAGAAAAAGCGGTGTAGTTTCTACACTTTTCAGCTAACGGTATCAACCAAAAACTGTGTTTTAAGTCAATTTTCGAAAATATGTGTGACCCGGTGATTCTTCCAAAAATGGCCTCGATGTTTATAGGTGATTCATATTGTGATACAGTGTGCTGGTTGATATTCCTGGCATCTAAACATAATCTCAATTCTCCACTGCTTTTCTTTACTATCACAATCGGGTTAACATACGGTGAATCACATCTTTCGATGATTTGATCTTCCAACATTTTATTTATTTCTTCTTTCACCTCTTGTCGATACTTGTATGGAATCGGGTAAGTCTTTGATCGAAAATTTCTCAAGTTTTTCACCTCAAATGAATGTTCGTATTTTTTAGCCACTCTGTTTTCCTCATTGATCAAATTTTCGTAGTTTCTTAACATCAACCGCAATTCTTTTTCTTTCCCTTCTCCACATATCAATTTTCTGTCTTTTTTCTCAGATTCTTCACACATGTTTACCGTGCATTCTGCATCCTTGTTTGCATATACCTCCTCTTCAAATACCACTGTTTCAATCATATTCTTTTCACTTTCATTTTTTAGCTTTATTTCTTCTTCTCCTGAGCCCGTCTCTTCTTTTGAGGAATCCCAGGTTTCCTTTGTTTCTGATACTCTCAAATTTTCTTCTTCTGGGCTCAACTCTTCTTTTGAGGAGCCACAGGTTTCATTTTCTTTTATCTTTTTCTGACCTTTTCTCCTTTTTCTTCTTTGTCCTTGCTTCGCTGCCAAATTCATTTCCACTGTTTGTTCTTTACCTGATTCGTCCGTATTTTGTTTCTCATGTTCCTTGTCCTGTTCTTTTTCTTTTTCTTCTGTTAGTTTCATCGTATTATTTTTAAAATCTATCACTACATGTTTTTCTGCCAATTCGTCCACTCCTACTATCATGTCATGTGACATGTTTGGCATTATTACACATTGTAGTGAATACATATTCTTGCCCAGTCGTACCATTACTCGTATGCCTTCATTTATAGTTGCCAATGTCCGTTTGTTTGCGCCCACTAAATTTACCCTAGGTATTTTATAAATTAAATTTGTTAAGTTAACTTCTTCTATTAGTTTTCTGTTGACCAATGTTATTTCAGATCCAGTGTCTATCATAATTTTAATTGGTTTCTCGTTGATAAATCCATCCACAAATTTTAAATTAACTCCATTTTTCTTTTCGTTGTTTCCTGCCAATTTAATAAACTCCTTGGGGTGACAAAAGATTCCTGTTTGATTTTTGGTTTTTAGTGAGCGCCGTCGTGAAAAGACGCCGGTTGCTCATCGTTGTTTATATTTTCGTCATAATGTCTCTCTCCGTCATATTCATCTGTCTGGGTATTATTTACTTCTCTTCTATTTTCTCTTGGTCTGTCGGATCTGTTTCGGTTTTCTCGATATCCCTGTTCATTTTGTCTACCATTATTTCTGTTTTCTTGATTTGAGCGTGTGGTGTTTCTATTCTGGTATTCTCGATTTCTGTCCTCATTCCATTGCCTATTTCTTTGTTCATAATTTCCTCTTCCGTTGTCTCTATTTTCGTTTTCCCTTCTGGGATTAAAATCTCGTCTTGTATAGTCCCTCCTATTTTGATTTCTATCTCTGTAATCTTGTGTTTCTCGGGGCCTGTAATCTTCTCGCGACCTTCTTGATTTTCTTTCTCTTAGACGTGATTCTCTTATTTGTAGGAATTGGCATAAACTATCTATGTCTTTGTAATTTTGCAATGTGATATGGTCTTCCAGCGTTTCCTCGAAATGTCTTGCAATCAGTTCGACTAATTGTTCCGATGAGTAATTATATTGTAAATGTTTTGCATTATTGTAAATTTGCAAAGCATATGTCCTTTCTGATACACCCATCCTATCATTGTATTTCCCATTTTGCAATTCCTTGTTAATTTCCAATTGTTGGACCTTTCCCCAGAAATAATTCAAAAATTTTTGTTCAAATTGTTGCCAATTGCCGAATTCTTCTTCTTTACTATCGAACCATAGGCTTGCTTCATATTTGAGATGGTTTCTGATAGTTTCTTTTGCTGTATCGAAATTTCCGATGTGTTGTATTTTCTTTTTCAGGCTATTAATGAACGGCACTGGGTGTAATCTTCTTACATCCCCGCCAAACCTTATCTTCACGTCATCTGTGCTATGTATAACCATTTCTCTTCTTTCTCCGACATTTTGTTGCGTATTGATTTCCGCAATCTTTCTTTCCACTTCTTCTATGTCTGCTTGAATAGCGTTTTGCAACTTGTTTTCCAAACTTTCCATTTCTTTTTTCTGGCAATTCGTTAACTCCTTCATTTTATTTTGAATTTTCATTTCTTGTTCTTTCATGTGGTCCTTCATTCTCATTTCTTGTTTTTTCATGTGATCTTTAATTTTCATTTCATACTTTTCTATGCGTTCCTCTATTTTCTTATTGTTCTCTTCTATCGCTTGTTTTGTTTCCTGTTGATTGTCATCCATTTTTTTCTCCACTTTATCCATTTTCTGATCCAATTTTTGTTGTGTTTCATCCATTTTTCGATCCACTTTTCGTTGATTGTCATCCAGTTTTTGTGACTGGAGTTGCATCAGTTGTAATAGTTTATCTATTCCTGATAATTCTTGCTGTTCTGATGCCATGATTGTCGTGTCTAAAATATCTTCTTGGTCTGAATGTTCTTTTTGTTTTTTGTTGTCCTTGCTTTGGCTTCTTGTCACAGACATTTGTTTTCAAGAAGTATTATCCCCGCCAAATATGAAATTTTACTAGTATGTTACCAAGACGACTTTTTTTTTACCCAAATATTATAAATTGTCAATAAATATATCAAATGTAAATATCGTAAAAATAAAATATTAAATCAGTTATGTAAAATTTGTACCTAAAGAGATCTAAAATTTTATGTTATCAAATGTAAGTATCTCACTTTTTACCACAGGCATATAAATTTTCAAATACCGGCTTTACTCTTTCTATCCTTCAAATTTGCCACTAGAAATACTTTACAATGCTTTCCACGTTGGACGACAGTTGATGTGATCTTTATTATTGATATGAGATAATATTCTTATATGTTACTTAATTTAATCAATGTATTAATACTAATCTAATTAATTAACCAGATCACATATCAATATGTTTTCAATCTCAGGGCGAATTATAAATTAATTACTTACTTCCGTGGCTTCTAAATATTTCTTAATGGTTCCTAATCGGGATAGAAAAGAAAAGAGTAAAAAAAATACACATATGGGTTACAATTATAATCAAAATATTTTTTATTTTATTTAAAAAGGCAATCAATGCTTAATATTTGCTATTTCTTATTATTTTAAACATAACATTTACAAATGGGAATCTTATTTCCTTTTGGTTTTCAATTGAAAGTTTTTATTAACATTTAACTATTAGGAGTTATTAGGAACAACTCTATTTAAGTTTGATGAAGCTTTTCTGATATTATTGATTATGTTATTCAATTTTTTATGTGGAATTTAATACGAAAACCCATACATTCATGTCCAAACAAATGAGACTGACCTTTTCCTGGTGAACTGAAAATGTCCTCACACAAGACCCTTTCCTGCTATCCTTGGCTGCGATCAAACCTCGTCCTGGCTTCCAGTGATGTTCTCCTTTGAAAAACTAGCTCGAATAGCTCTCGTTCCTGCTTTTGTCGTGATGCTGTGTTCTACCTTTTTCGAAACTGCTATCAGCTACCGGGACACTCTGGGCTCAAGGAGGTTCTTTTACTCTCGACCTGGCCTACTTCTCGTTCCACGATAGATACTCCACACTCACGGAACTACACCGGCTTTCTCACTCCTCGAACACTACCGTCTACTACTCGACTTCACTTCTCGACAGCTCAAAACATTCTCCTCTCACTTTGTCATCCATTCCCCTACTTTCTAAATATCCCTTCCAGATTCACAAATCAATTTTCCACCACCAACTCTCATTCGTAATATTCCTCAAAACCAATTTTTAATCTTTCTAAATATGCTTAATGGATTTCAAAAGAAAATATTTAATTCCCATTCTAAAATACTTTCTAACTATTTACAAATTTTAATGACCTATTCTCTCTTTCAAATGAGTCTTATTTAGCATAGGCTAATGATCGAAACCTTCCGCGAAAAACGATAATGAACTATCATCTATTTCACTGAGTTTTATTTAGCATAGGCTAATGATCGACCTTCCGAGAAGAACGATAATGGTACGCGTCATTCACTTTGTTTATCTAAGCACATTGTTCCGAGTTTCGTACGCTTATTCTAATCACTTCTTAAAATTACATATAACAATTTGTTGTATACAGGTTGTTTTAAATTTATATGCCCGTGGTTGAGAAAATTGAAATTATTTTATATTAAATTGAATTTTGTTTATAATTATCAAAATTTAATTTTCATATCAAATAGAAATATAACAATATATATATATATATATATATATATATATATATATATATATATATATATATATATATATATATATATATATATATATATATATATGGCTCACAAATGATAGGAAGCCCGCTACAACCTGCCGATGAATGGAAGCCCGCGGTTTACGGGGTAAGGGGATTGTAGCACTGTCTTATTCCTACAGTCTTACGAAGCCCACTCGTATAAACGCGTTCACAGTGTATATGGATTACGCATTATACGAAGCCCGACGATGTTGCCATGTTTTAATTTACGTTTAAATAATACGACTGTTCTACGAGATCCTTATATGTGTATATAAGTCGTCATATTGCCTGTTATAAGAAGCCCAATTCTATTCAGCAATCTATACGAAGCATTTTAGAAGAGTCAAGATAGAACGAAAAGATGCATTGTTTCGGAGCAATTCAAACAAGATTATCTTTTTCTAAAACTTTTTTTGTTAGTTTATATACATGTTAAAGTAAAAAGTTCTACTCACAGATTTTGCCGCTAATTGATTATTATTTGTTTAAACAATAACAATAATTGTTTTGTACAGTGTGTCCAATTAACACGTTGTCGGACACTGCGTCAAATGTATAAGCAAGTGTTGTGACACTATATGTATTTTGCAAAGTAGAATAGGGAAAAATTCAACGTATATAGACGTTGTGTCACATTACATCAATTGAAATTAGACGACTATAGACGTTCTGTTCGTCAACGTGAAAAGTTGTGCATGGTCTAAATTAAAAATAGAACCATCAGTTCATTTTTTTTAAGCCGTATACGAGATATTATGTCAAAAAATATGAATTTTACTCAAGAGTAAAGTAGCTATATTATTCAAAATATTAAAAATTGTTGTAATGAAAAGTTGTTTGGAATTAAGAACTATATTCTAATATTCCACTTCATCTTTCTAATTAAAAAAAAGTTGAATTTTTTTTAATTATGGATATACAACATTATTCTCAGTTATTTCAATTATGATAACTATTTTATTATAGACCAGTAAGGATCTGTGAAAAAACGTCTATTTTTGGATGTGAAAGGTGGCATTCGAATTTTTGCAGATAAAGTAAGATGATAACTTCGTTAATAATAATTTACTTATGCTCCTTCTCAAATATGGCCGGAACATTAATAAAAAAAATAAAATATTTAAAAATTCGAAAAAACGTCGATTTTTTTTTGTTTCTTTGCTTATAACTTTAAAACGATTCGTTTTGGAACAAAGTCGTAGAGAAATAAAATAAAGATAATTGAATTTTGTATGATATCCGACTGGTCAAAAATGTCTTAACTTATTGCCTTTTCTGCAATATAGCAATAAATACAAAATAAGGGGGCAAAATATGCCTGTTGTTATTCAATGTTTTTAACCACTTCGGTGGTACTTAGAACCTTAGTAATTCGCTTAGGAAATTCTTTGTAACATACTTAAACTGTGTACCAAATTTCATTAAAATCGACCTAATAGATTTTGCATAATAAATTTGCAATTTAAATGTTTTTAAAAAAGTTCAAATTTTTTAAAATCTTTCTGAACAAAAAGTAGACCATTTAGAAGTTGTCTAATTTTTTTACATATAAAGAGGTGCTTTACCTATCTAATACACTTTACAGAATTAAAATCGGATTATTTAAGGGGCCTCAGCAATGTTTTAAACTTATAAATAATTTTTTGGCTTATAAACAAATAGCTTTGTTTAATAATAAAAAATTAATTTTTAGCAATGCAAATAATTAAAACCGGTATAATTTGATTTATACTTTCAAATTCTGTCAGCAGAATTGCTATTTTATTTTTTAATCAAAAGTTATTCGCGTTCAAAAATTGCACTTTTTCGATTTTTTGAAAGTTCCACTGCGTTTATCTCGAAAACTATGCATCCTACGAAAAAACTTGTAAGGACATTTTTTGCTTAGACTTACCCAAGAAATATAAAAAAAGTGTTTTATTTTGCGAAAAATCGATGTTATGTAATTCCTCAAGTTGTTTGTTTATAACAATTTTATTGATATCCGGATCAACTGTTACCCAAAAAAATCGTGTTCCACGGGTCAAAAAATACATAAAAATCTTGGGTAAGTGCATCTAAATAAAGGAGCCCGCAGCACCCCCTCCTGGCCACAGGACTAATTTGTTTATAAGCCAAAAAATTGTTTATAACTTTAAAACATTGCTGAGGCTGCTTAAACAATCCGATTTTAATTCTGTAAAGTGCATTAGATAGGTGGAGTGATTCTTTATATGTAAAAAAATTGACAAATGTTTGTATATACTAGTTTTTGTTGTGCAAGACTTTAAAAAATTTTAATTTTTTAAAAAAAGTTTAGATTGCAAAATTATTATTCAAAATCTAGTAAGTCAATTTTAATGAAATTTGGTGTACGGTTTTAGCACATTACAAAAATTTTCTAAACGAATTAGGAAGGTTCCAAGTGTAACCTAAGTGATGGAAAATAATTGAATAATAACAGGCTTGTTTTGCCCCCTTATTTTATATTTATTGCTATTTTGCAGCAAGGGTGATTAATTAAGAGACTTTTAACCAATCGCATCTGATAGAAAATTTAATTACCTTTGTTTTATTCCTATACGACTTTGTTCCAGAATGAATCGTTTTAAAGTTATAAGCAAAAAAATTAGAAAAAAAAAAACGAAATTTTTTGAAATTTTTAAATATTTTATTTTTTTCATTAATGTTCCGGGCATATTTGAGACAGAGCATTAATCAATTATTAATAACGAAGTTATCACCTAACTTTATCCGCAAAAATCTGAATGCCACCTCTCACATCCATCTAAAAACAAATCCTTACTGGTCTATTATTAATTATACGAAAAAAAAGTTATCCTTTGTAAAAAGTTCTGCATGGCCAAAGACCTTAAATACAACCATCTTATATCAATTTTGATTAATTTTATACGAGGTATGTCAAAAAAGATAAATTTCGATCAAGAATAAAGTACCTTTATAGTTCAGAATATTTCAATGAGAAGGATGGAATATTGGAAGATGGTTTTTAGTGTTGTTCTGAAGCTATTTTCTTGTGGCATTTTTATAATTATTTTGATTGGGAAATAAGCCACAATTAAATTGAAAAAATAATTTTATTAACGTTTCGACGCCCAAATCGGATGTCATTGTCAAAATACAAAATATTACCGAGTAAATATTAGTAATATTTTATATTTTGACAACGACATCCGATTTGGGCGTCCAAACGCGAATAAAATTATTTTTTCAATTTAATTGTGGCTTATTTCCCAACCAAAGATAGATTCCCAACCTAGCGACCCGGCATTGGTCGCTAGGTAGATTGTTACGCGAGTGGTCGCGCGTGAGATTTTCTCTCACATATCCAAATTTTACCTTTTTTTACAAAATAAAGTTTTTAAAACAGTTTTTAAACTTTTTTTATTAACTAATAATAAGAAAAAAAAATGTAACATAATATAGATAATAATATAATAAAATAAAAAGAAATAATCGGAATTAAACCAATATTAATCAATCTCCGTATCTTGATCATTTACGGCACAGCACACAAATATAACAAGAATGTTCTGGAAAAATTGATTGATGACAATTACAATTTTTTTTACATTATTTTAGGTTTTAAGTGTCAAAATAAAATTAATTTTTATGTACAGTTCGTAACGCGGGTGGTCGCTTGATGAGAGAATGTCTCACTTGAAGCGCTCTGACTCAACAATTGGGTGATATTAGGTCAACTGAGTCACTATCTAAGCGGACGATTCTATTAGATTGTCGAGGGAGGATAGTTAGGAAACTAGAAGGAACTACAGATCTTATAATTTCCCAGAAAAAAAATTCTGTGCAATTTTCTGAAACCGTGAGAGAAAATCTCATATAGCGACCACTGGCGGGTTAATTATGGTTTTTAGTTCTAAACAACTTTACATAAGCACAATTTTCAATATTGTGAAAAATAAGGGTATATTATTTAAGTACTCTTGGGAAAATTCATATTTTTTTTATATACCTCGTATAAAATTGACAAAATTTGATATTAGACGGTTGTATTTTAGGTTTTAGACCCTGTAGAACATTTTATAAAGAATAACTGTTTTTCGTAAAATGAATAATAAAAGAGTTTTCCACCTACCTCTACCGAAAGTATACTTTTCCGGACCTGATTGTAGGGAGCAAAGTTGTACTTTTCCTCCCTAGGGAAGAAAAGTAAAAGTGACATCATGGTATTTCATTCATAAAAATATAACTTATTGACGCCCTGTACAATATCTATTTTCTATTACGTAAGTTTGTATACATTTTAACGTTTATTTATAAAACACTCTGTATTTCACAGAATGGTAAAAAACTGTAAATTGTTATTTTGATTTAACAATGTTTACATTTTTATTTTGACTTATATTTGACAGTTGACAGTTATATTGTACGTACTTATTAGTTTTAGTTCTAATAAATTTTGTTGGTTAGTTACACAAATAAATTAAGTAAAAATGAAAAAATGACTTGTTATTTGAGGAAGGTGGAAAAACCATATGTATAACATGGGAGTAAAGTGCCTTTTCCTCCCTTGAATGATTACTGCCCTCCGCTACGCGTCGGGCAGTAAACTTCATTCTCGGGAGGAAAAGAAGCACTTTCCTCCCTTGTTATACAAATATCTATATGTATCATAATTGAAATAAACAACTAAAAATAATGTTGATTAGAAAAATTTTCAAAAATTTTTTTTTTTTCATTAGAAGGATGAAATTGCATATCAGAATATAGTTCTTAATTCCAAACAAACATGTTAAATTATATAATTTAAAATAATTTTAAAAATATCGTTGAATTTTGTTTCTATTTTGTTTTTGATTATGCTGAATCCGAATATGGCGTTACAATTTGAAAATGCTTATAAAGAAGCTCTTCTACACTATGTCTGCGTAGCAAGGAACCATATTTGAAACATTTTTATTACAAATTTTACGAAAAAAAGTTTATTCTTCATAAATTGCTCTACATAGTCTAAAATCTAAAACCGAATCATCAGATATCAAGTTTTATCAATTTTATACGAGTTATGTCAAAAATACGAATTTTGTTAAAGAGTAAAGTACCTTTATATTCCAGAATATCAAAATATGGGTATTATAAAAAGTTGTTGGGAATTAAAAACTATGTTTTATTATAATTACATCATTATAATTGAAAAAAAAATTCAATGTTTTCTCAAATTACGGATACCCATCATCATTATTTTATTTCAATTATTTCAACTATTTTATTATTAATTTTACGAAAAAAAGTTATTCTTCATAAAATACTCTATTCTGGTCTAAAGTCCAAAAAACAACCATCAGATATCAAACAAATATGACTTTTGCTTAACAGTTCAGTATGGTTTGTTCAACAGTAAATGGTTGAGTTCAATTAGTGCGGTCGTAAATATTATTAAATTTATCTGACCTGGCCCATTGTTAAGACCCACCCGGAGCGATAAGCAACCGAGGTAGACAGAGTTGGTCTTTTGACAATTAACACTGACTAGACGGTAATCCCATAATAAAGCAAAGAAATTGTACCAGAAAACATATTTAAATTTTACCTGAAACCGGACCTTTTATACTATTATCGGTTATTCCAGGATGTTTATAGTGGTAACTAATTGAACTCGACCATTTACTGTTAAACATACCATACCTTTATAGTTCACAATATCTCATTTAGAAGAATGTAATTAAACAGTGAAACATATTTTGTAATTCCAACCAACTTTTTTTCATAACAATTTTCGATATTGTGAAATCTAAAGGTACTTTACTCTTGAGTGAAATTCATATTTTTTTACATACCTCGTATGTCAAAATGTAAAATCGTATGTAAAACCTCGTATGTAAAATTAATAAAATTTGATATTTGATGGTTGCATCTGAGATCATATACGATGCAGAGTATTTTATAAAGAATAACTTTTTTCGTAAAACTGGTAATAAAAAAGTTATTAATAGGTTCGAAGTTACGCAGACATAATGTTTAAGAGCTAAAAATATTTTTTTGTTGAAAATTTATTATTGTTCAAGCTTATTATTAAATTTATTTTAGGTAAGTTTTAGAGAAAACATTTTTGATCACTTTTTATAAACAATTTTTTAGTTGGTAATTTTCGGTTTTTGTATTAGGTACATTTTTGTTATCTTTCTTAATTTTTGTCAAAAAGGAATAGTTTCATAGTTTCATTTCTAAAATAAAATTATTGAGTAAATTTTAAAAATACATCAAATGCTTTAAAAAATCACCTATAAAATTGTAAAAAATCTTTTCAAACTTGAGTAATACCGTTTTAAAGTGCTGGTAATTCTGTAAACTACGTTTTTCCTTAAAACTTACGTAAAAGTTTTCAAAAATTGCATTTTTGCGTCATATCATTTGAATTAAATTTTTGGCATTTTTTTGAATGAAACATTGTTTAGTAAGATGTTTGAAAGGTAAGTTGTGCAAATTTGAGAGCTTTATAAGAAAAATTTTATTAGTTACACATTTTTAAATAACGTTTAAACAAAATTCAGCCCACACCGTACTTATGCCCATACATTTTATTTCTTTTTATTATAACCATAAGATAGCTTAATTGTTCTTCTTTCCAATTAAGCTATTCTTTCTTGTTCCTTCTCTTAATTTCCTTCTTTCTTGTCCAATTTGTAAAATTTTATTTGATCCATTAATTAGAGAAATACACTGAAATAACTCAGCCGTGCACTTCGCTAGTTTACAGTGCGCCAATGTTTGTGAGAAGGGTGACTTTAGCGTTATAAATAAAAAATTATAGAAGCTACAGATTTAATTTTATAAAAATTTTAATCTTATATTTAGGTTTTTTTCAATAGTCTGAATTTTTCAAGTCAAGTCAGTTTTTTTCTAAAATTTATATTTTTGGGGTTATTTAAAGAAACATCTAATTTCGCAGTTCATTTGTTTAATAAAAAATTAAGTGCCCACTTCTAGAGTAGAACTTTTTAATATGTTGTTTATTAAACATTTCTTAGGGCCATCGGTACATAATTCGCAAATATTTTAAGGCTATCCCCACTCTTTCTGTCTTTACACGGCAAATTACGTGTAGTAAAATTGTCACTGGTATGGATATGTAAACTTTACTTGACAACTTCATCATTAACTGTAAAGATGGCTTTTGAATGTTCTTGGATAACTTTTACTAGTATAATTAATTGCCTTAATTGTTAATTCAGTTAATTAATATGATTATTTCATATTTCCGACCAATAGAAAGCTACAGAAATACAAATTAAATTGATCATTTTTGATAATATCCCATCGTCAAGTATATTACGTCAGATGCCCTTCGTTGCTGTGAAAAAATACATTCAGTGACATTAATGACAATTACTGTTTTAAAACTTATAAAAGTGATGACTTTCAATCGTCAAATATTTATAACAACTGTGTGTTTAATTGTACTAATTTGTACTTACATAAATAAATTACAATAAAATTTTGGTTTTAAACAGTTTTATTCATGAAATAATCGCAGCAAATTGCAGCTCGATCTCTGAAATTATTATCGAATTGTTTCCCTCGTGCCACTTGACGTAATTTCACTCCCCTTCGGGTCGTGAAATTAATACTGTCAAAGTGTCACTCGGGAAAAATTCGATAATTTCAGAGCTCTTGTGCAATTACTACTGATAATTTTTTCACTACCTATGTATTCAGTAATAATTTATCTACTGTACAACAAAAGCTAATAATCAATCGAGAAAAGAGGAAAAGTGATAAAGTGATTTTTTAATAATATATTGTTACTATGAAACGCTTACAATTTTGAACATCTGTAACAACACAATACTTGGATCACTGAATATATCCTGGTGTATTCTCTGCTTTGGATCTTCCATAAATAATAAACAATAAATAACTTTTTATTAAGTTCACGTCTTAAATCAATTATTTATTAAACACATTATCAATATTATTTAATCAACAACTGAAAATATTCCCAATGCCAGGTCAAATATTTAAAATTGTCACTGTCTGACTGACAATATGCTGGCAATATTCTATTTACTACTGACAAAGATTTGGAAAATATTACCACGGACATTGTGTTCATTTTTTTTCAAATCCTGAAAAAAAAACAATAAATATTTTTGAAAAATTTAAACGCAAAATGAAAGACTAAATTATTACCGAGGGCCGAAAGTCTCTTACAATAAATAAAAAGTTTATTTTGAATGAGATATTTTGAAATTAAAAGTCACACTAAATTTTCTTTTAGTTTTTAGCCCTGTAACTTATTAAAATAAACATTATAGAAGTTCTCAGGGACTTTCGGCCCTCGCTAATAACGTAATCTCTTATTCTGAGTTTAAAATTTTCAAAAATAATTATTAGTTTTCTCAGAATTCGAAAAAAAAAATGAATTCCATTTGAGTAGCATTTCAGCAGAAACTACGTGCCCATTCCCTTAATGAAATTAAAAAACATCTATATTGTTTGATTTTTTCCGAAGGGAAAATCTATATGCATTATTGTATTAAATATTTTGTATTTGTATTAAATGAGGCGCTCAGAGCAACAGTGGCACAGTCCACAAATTGAGCATTTTTAGATTAATACATCAATAAAAGCAGAAAAATTGGATATATGGTTCAACAGTGGTCTACACAATCTAGCTCTATATTTGGCAATATGGCACTACATAAGGTATTGTTGCCTTGACAAATACTAAAAATACGAATGAAACAGTGGCCTAACCCTCAATTGTGTGGCTCAGACCCATCAAACAAGTGTTCATCGTATCAGAATCAGAATAATACGCATAATTCATAAGAATGACTATTTTTAATTTTATAAAGTAATATTTAATAATAATAACTTTAACTCCGTCCTTGACTGAGTGGTAAGAGCGCCTACCTTTGGATCGAAAAATCCGAATGGTTGTGAGTTCGAATCTCACCAGGGTCAGAAATGTTTCATTTATTATAAATTAATAAATGAAAATAGTTTCTGTCCTTGTGGGATCGGTACTCACCGGAGGAACCGCAGACGTTCGGATACAGTTAGCGTCTCTTTGCAAAGACAATGACGTCAACTTTGCAAAGTAACAAGACACTTACTCAACACACACACACACTACACATTACACTAGGTACCTAACTGTTAAAAATTACCGTACCTACCATGCCAATGGCCATTAGTTGTCGAGGCATTAACCTTTTTTAAATAAAAAAAAAACAATAATTTAATTTCTCATATTAATTTCCTATTTGGTAGCAAATTTTGTGGCTTATTACAAACTAAAATAGTAAATTAGTAATACAAAGTGTTAATTTGTATTAATTGTATCAATTAAAATAAATAATTCTTTTGCGATTCAATTTTTAAATCTTTTTTCTGTCGGTATCTTACTGTGTACAGGTAATGCTAAGAATTACCATAATCTGTTCTCGGGAGTCTTAGTACACAAGATTAATGACGATGAACGACCCAAAAATACAAAAAATGTGCATTGCCAGGTAATAATAAAAATGTTTACAAGCTAATAGTACTTTGAGGAATATGCAAAAACGTTGCCAAACTTCAGGGCTTCTTATAATCGGTAGCTCAATGTGGGCTTCCTAACGCTGCTGAACTTCTACAGAGTATATACTTCTTTTCGCAGCGCAAACTGGTGGTAGATACCATGAACTACGAGTGTATGTTTTGATAATAATTCCAGGCATAAGCAGCCCGGGCTTCGTATTGTTAATCATGATTTCAGAGCTACCTATGGTACATTTCTAAAATTTGTCCGAATATATATGAAGCCCAAGCGTATTCACATGTTCTGAGCTTGGTTAAAATATCGAGAGATGGTGTAAAGTACGTTTTTTGGGGAAATAACATTAAAGAATTACGAAGCCCGAATCCGGGCTTCGTAAGGAGGTGTCGGGCTTCATATGACCGGTGCGATATAGCGTTTTTGGCTTCCTAAAGTCGGAATCCATATATATATATATATATATATATATATATATATATATATATATATATATATATATATATATAATTCTACAAATTTTGAATCGTTAAAATTTTGTAAGCTAGAATTCATTTGTTGTAGAATATTATCAAAAGGTCTCTTTGTTTCCTATGTTTTCTCTGTCTCTCTGTCTCCGAAATTATCAATCTTCATTATTTTTCTTTCATGTTCAAACCCCATGTTCAGTTTTATCCCAAATATTTTTAAACTGCTCTCGTTATTTTAATTATCGTATTAATAAAGGCATCAATTTGTCTTATACAAAATGCAATACCATTTGATTTCTGTAAAATGTCAAATAAAAGATCAGTAACAGGAAAAATCTCTGCAAAAAATTTAAATCGAAATATTCTTTAAGCGAATGTATGTAATACCTAAGCACCCCTTAGCAGCAGTAACAGTCGGAGCATCTCACTTTCGCGAAGGCGATAGGATAAGCGCTTCCATGGTACCAAAATTCGCGCGACTAGTGGGTGCGGTCATTGAACCCTGACCACTTTTTAAACGGGACAACTGTACGACAAGCGGCGATTTTGAGATGCGCTTCTGTCAGGAGTGGACCAAATAGTTGAATTGTGTGGATATTGAGTTCGTTCGTACGCGATTAATTTTTAATATTTTTCAATGCCTATTGCCTAGGTAATATATGTAGATTACTTGGATTAGGGAAAAATTTTTTATTATTAAATATTAATTAATAATATATTTTCTTATATCGACGTATAAATAGGGAAGCGCCGCTTCCCCCGCTTCCATGGACCGCACGGCTCTGGTGAAGAATATCTGAGTCGTTCTTAATATGGTTTTAGAAACGGTAGGGATTGACACTAATGGCAGAAAGGTATCTTGAGGTTCAGAAACAGCTGTATGTGTGCTTTGTCGATCATAGAAAGGCCTTCGATCGCATGAGACAAGCAAAATTGATTGAGGTGCTAAAAGAAGTAAGGTTGGACGGACACGACATAGCTATCATAAGCAATACATACTGGAACCACACGCGTCAAGGGTGCATTCTGTCCCTTCTACTATTTAATGTCTATGCCGAACATATCATCAGAGCTTCTCTGGAAGATCGCCCTGAAGGTGCCAGTGTCAATGGAATCATCATTAACAATGTAAGTTATGCCGATGACGCCGTAGTATTAGCGGAAACAGAAGACCAGCTAAAAATATTGATGAATATATTATCAGAAGAAAGTCACAGGCTGCGCTTGGACATTCTCCTTTCCAAAACCAAAATCATGGTATTTCATAAGAACCCCCATGAAAAAATTACACCCAACACACAAATAAATGGTATCACCCTTCAGAGTTCCCAAAGCCTCATATACCTGCGGGTAGAGAGCTAAATAGTCAGCTAGACCACTCAAAGGAAATTAGAAGATGCATTGAAATAGCAAGGTCCAGTTTTATGAACATGCCTAAAATGATCTGTAACCCCAAGCTATCAGTCACAATAAGATTGAGAACGCCAAAGTGTTATGTGTGGTCTCTATTACTATATGGCTGTGAGACCTGGACATTAAAACTGTATGACGTCAACAAACTGAATTTATTTGAACTGTGGATGTACCGCCGAATGCTAATAATAAGCTGGAATAAGCTAGAGAATTTGAGCAGCTCCAGGTAATATTAGAAGGCAAAATCGAAGGTAAAAGGGATATAGGAAGATAGAAAAAATCCTGGTCCCGTGAGGGGCCAAGAAAACATCAGAGATTGGACCCACACAACAGCATGACTTAACTGACTTAAATTACTCTTCAGGCCCAGAACAGAGAGAAATTTGCCATATTTATCGCCAACCTCAATAGAGAAGGCACTTAGGAGGAGGAGGAGGATAAATCTACATGCAGTGGACAACTTAAAGAAATAAGTCAAACTCATATTACAAATACAAACTACAAAATACTACAAAAATAATGAATGGGTTGCATGTGTGAGTCAATACTATTGTAGTAAAGAAAAGAGAGACGTTCTCACAAACAATTTATTTTACCACTGACGACCGGTTTCGCTGTTTACAATTTGTACAGCGTCATCAGGTCCGATTAAAGTAAAATCAAATGCTACAAACAACAAAAAACCAGAGTTAGTTAGGTGGTCTGGTTTAAATAAAATTTAATGATACAGTAGTATTACTAATACATTCTTCCCTTATACCGGAAAGTAAGTATATATCTTATACTTGACATGCTTTTGTTTGCCACTGCACATGAATGCGTGCATGTTTGTGAGTATGAGGATTGTACACCATGCGCACATACATGTGGGTACTCATGTACATGCATGAACATATGTACTTTGATATTGGCTGTATCATTAAATTTTGTTTAAACCAGACCACCTAACTAACTCTGGTTTTTTGTTGTTTGTAGCATTTGATTTTACTTTAACCGGACCTGATGATGCTGTACAAATTGTAAACAGCGAAACCGGTCGTCAGTGGTAAAATAAATTGTTTGTGAGAACGTCTCTCTTTTCTTTACTACAATACTACAAAAATGTTTAAAAAATGAACAATATACATAAATATACATAAGCAAAATAGTAAAAATTAGTTATAGTAAAATTAACAATTAAATAGGATAGTTGCCAACAAATTATTGTAGAAACTTTAACTTAAGCTTATTACAAAGTCATTTGTATTTAAGCAGTGTCGTTAAGTTTCGAGAGGTAAACAAACTGATTAGCAGGTATAATAATTAAACGTACAAATGATTTTATATCATCAGCCAAAACAGCGAACATCAAAACCATTTACTACGAACGAGGGTCTGAGACAATGAGGAGGATTAAGTGCAATATTGTTTTAATTTACATGGATGAGATAATTATTAAAGAATGTAAAGTAAAAATGAAAAAAATGCATGTAGGTTATAGAAATTTAAGAAGAGTAGATATTTCAGAAGGAGCATTCGCCGATGATGTCGTCATATTGGCCGAAAATGAGAAACAACTACATAGTCCAGGGTAAATTCTTTATCCCAGAGAGCTTTTTTTGCAATAACATAAGTCAGAAAAAAATGACGTTAGAACCATTTTACAGGTGTTAAATAGAGCATGAGCTAAATTTTCAAATTAGTTTAAAAAAAGTGAATAAAAAATGCATTTATTAGTAAT
Source organism: Diabrotica virgifera virgifera (assembly GCF_917563875.1). NCBI lineage: Eukaryota > Metazoa > Arthropoda > Insecta > Coleoptera > Chrysomelidae > Diabrotica > Diabrotica virgifera. The sequence goes on along the minus strand of NC_065452.1, from coordinate 9,935,667 downwards.
AAATAATTATGCATAAGTATCGTCAATTTTTCCTTATAAAATTTTTATTTTTTTATATAATAAATTATATATATTTTTACAATTTTTTATCAATTATTATATACATAACACTACTTAGTAGTTTTGCACCCAAAACACGGTAAAAATAGATTTTTTTTGAAAAAAAAATTATTCAAAAAGTTTATAAGTTGTCGATACTTTTGCATAATTATTTATTACTAATAAATGCATTTTTTATTCACTTCTTTACACCGATTTGAAACTTTAGCTCATGCTCTTTCATTTGACAGCTGTAGAATGGTACTAACATATTTTTTTTCTGACTTTGTTATTAAAAAAAGTTTTCTGGGATAAACAATTTGAATAAAATTTAAACAATTAAATGAATTGCTTTGAAATTTCACATTCACATGTTAAGAACCAAAGAACCCTCATTTGACAAAAATTTCAAAACAGTACACTAATTTTTACAATAGTTATTGCGAAATTATTTTTTTTTCAATTTCGACCTTTTTCGCAATTATATTAACAATAATAAGTATATCAAACTTTGTAATACGCCATTGTAAAGCTTTTTCCATGCTCTCGAAGAATGTGTGTACTAAAAATCCATAAGTTTCACTGTTTTCCATTTATTTGAAAAAAAAGGAAAAAGGCCGATTTTGACACTAAATTGTTTATAAATAAAAATGGCCGGCAGATCCTACGCAGTAAATAGTTACAATTTGTTCTTATAGGTATTATCCATCGAAAAAACGTTTCAGCACCCTCGCTATTGAAGTGTCACGAACGGGGTATATTTTTGACTTATTACCCTGGCCTAACAAAGAAATATAGAAATATGGAATGAAATACTAAAAAATATGGAATGACAATTAATAAAAATAAAACAAAAGTTATGGTAATGCGGGAAAATGAAGAAGAAGAAAAGATAAACATAAAAATAGAAGAAAATATAGAACAAGCACGAACATTCCAATACTTACGAGTAGAATTAGAAGACAACGGAAGACAGGAAACAGAAATAAATAATTGAATTAAAAAAAAAATGAACCTATACTATGCAATGAGGAATAAATTCATAAATAAAATAGAAATAACACGAAAAACAAAAATTAATGTGTTCAAGTCAATATATATAGACCTGTATTAACCTTTGGTTGCGAGTCGTGGGTCCTAACAGAACGACAAAAGAGTAAAATACAGGCAGTAGAAATGAAATACCTTAGACCAGCGGTTCTCAAACTTTTTAAGTCATGTACCACCTACATTTCTTTTATTATTTTTGGTACCAACTATATGTTTAAATTGTATTACCAAGACTTACTAAGTACTACTATTTTAATTTTTTGTGTGTTTTGTGTACCACCTCAAATAGTGATATGTACCACCAGTAGTACATGTACCACAGATTGAGAACGCTGCCTTAGACGAGTTCGAGGAGTTACCAAAAGAGACGGAACACTCAAATAAGAGAAGATTTGGAAATAAAGTAAACGTTAGAATTTATAGAAAGAAGGCAACCCAGTTGGTGGGGTCATCTTCAGAGAATTGATCATACAATACCGGTGAAAGAAATTTGGCAGGCAGAAACGCAAAGAAGAAAGAAGAAAGGTAGACCACGACAAGCATGGGATATAACACTAGGCAAAATATTCGAGAAAAGGGGAACAACGTGTGTAGGTACATAATATAAATATATAGCAGTTATTAGTTAAATTTATGATTAAGTTGTTTTTGTATTGTATTATAATATCATGTAACATAACGTAATGCATTGTCGCCGTGCACTACTATGTGGTAACAGGGTTTTTTTGAAAATATTTATACAGGGTGAGTCATGAGGAACTGTACATACTCCTACCTCGTATGGAGGCTCCTATGGGGAATAACGAATGACCATTAAAAAGTGCCTGCTCCCATTGTTTAATAATATACAGGGCGAGTTGTTAATTTTTACAGAAATTTGTATTCGTCATAATTTTTGAACGGTAAGATCGATGTGTCTCTTAGTTTGGTCAATTGTTACAATATAACCACCCAATCAACCGATTTATTCAAACTAGAAAAAATCAGGTCCGGCATTAAAAAATTAGTTCGTTTTGGTCTAAGAAAAAATTTCACCCTGTATACGGATTTTGAAAACTCTAATAATAATTTTTCAAAATAAGAAAAATATGCAATTAAAATGGCATATTTATTTTTTCCCCACACGATTACTTAATTTTTTATAAAAAATCAAATTTGACTATGAATTAAAAGTTTGGTAAAGTGAACCATAGATTTAAAAAAATTAACTTTTATTACAAAAATTAATTTTTTTTGAACAAATATTTAATTTATAAGTTACCACCCAATCAACTGATTTATTAAAACTAGAAAAAAATAAGGCCCGGATTTAAGAAATTAGTTCGTTTTGGTCTTAGAAAAAATTTCACCTTGTATATGATTTTTGAAAACTCTAATAAGAATTTTACAAATTACACAAATAGGCAATTAAAATGGAATATTTATTTTTTCCCCACACGATTACATACTTAATTTTTCATAAAAAAATCAAATTTGACTATGAATTAAAATTTTGGTAAAGTGAACCATAGATTTAAAAAAATTAACTTTTATTACAAAAATTAATTTTTATGGACAAATATTTAATTTATAAGTTACCACCTAATCAACTGATTTATTCAAACTGGAAAAAAATCAGGCCCGGATTTAAAAAATTAGTTCGTTTGAGTCTTAGAAAAAATTTCACGCTGTATATGATTTTTAAAAACTCTAATAAGAATTCTACAAATTACACAAATAGGCAATTAAAATGGCATATTTATTTTTTCTCCACACGACTACTTAATTTTTTATAAAAAAATCAAATTTAACTATGAATTAAAAGTTTGGTGAAGTGAACCATATATTTAAAAAAAGTAGTGATGCAAAAAACAACGTTAAAAATATTTCTTTTTGTTTTGGTTTAATTTAGGTTTATTTGTTTATCTCCTTTTTGACAAACAAATATTATACAGGATGATGTTTTAGCAATGTTCAAAACAACCTGATCCTTTTAAACTTCTGGAAATTGGCTAAAAAGGTTGTATTATTTAAAACGTAAAGCACGAACAGTGGTAGTAAGTATTATTACTTCTAAATTAAATATTTGTTCAAAAAAAATTAATTTTTGTAATAAAAGTTAATTTTTTAAAATCTATGGTTCACTTCACCAAACTTTTAATGCATAGTCAAATTTCATTTTTTTTATAAAAAATTAAATAATCGTGTGGGGAAAAAATAAATATGCCATTTTTTAATTACCTATTTGTCTAATTTGTAAAATTCTTATTGGAGTTTTCAAAAACCGTATACAGGGTGAAATTTTTTTCTAAGACCAAAACCCACATAACAATGATGTTCGCATCATGTTCTAAGTATATCCTACCAACATTCGTCAAAGTATATCCTTTTTAGTAAATGCCTAGTACAAGCATAGCATGTACCATAAAAAACATTCTAAATTTCATGTTCTTTGCATGTGCTTCAAAGAATATTCTTGCACCGAATATACTAAGCACATTCGTGTACGTAGTATCTCGGAATGTTCGTAAAAGTTTATTCTTAGAATATACCTTAATCGAATATTCTTAGTATATGCGTAAGTATATGCAATAATATACTGTATTTACCTATAGGAAGAAGAATAATGTTAGCGTATAGATTATCAACTTCGCGTTAAGAATAATTAATAAAATTTAGGTATTTTGGTAGGAACTATACTGAAGTATCTAATTCATTTTTTAAACCGTTTTAATTGTATGGTAAAAAAGTTTAAAACTTAATTCTATTGAAGAAAAATGAGAAATTCTCGTTTCGTTTTCAATTGAAATGAATATACCATTTTGATTTGAGTTTATACCATAAGTATTTTTACCTATAATTTTAGGGAATCCGGAAACGGCCATTCATTGTCATTCTGACCCTTGCATTGCATATTTTATATCTGCACAAGGGAAGGGGGTAGGTAACTAAAGGGCAAAATATGAAAATAGTTTCCAGTACAGTTAGATTAGGCATTTATGTCTACGATGTTAGGACGAAGCGAAGACGAAGTATTTCTAGCTACAAGGACTAAAACATTTTTAAGAACTTAAAAGCAGCTTGAAAATAATAAATTCATATTGGTACTTCAATATTTCCTAAATACCTAGTAAGTAAAAGTATGTATAATGTATATAGATACCTATAAATTTTAGTAATTTACATACATATTATATATATTTGGCTATTATATAATATATAAGCAGCATTTTTATTTTGATGTGCACATAATAACTAAATATATTACTTATATTTTATATATAGGCTACTTACCCATAAATTATTTATTATACATAGGTACCTATATAACTAACTAAAGTTTATATATTTTATACTTACTTTTTACGTAATATTGTAGAATGTAATAACTACATTCTCATATGCAATTAGAATATGTAAATATATTATATTAGTAGAACCTAGGATGAGATTGGGTGATGTTGAAAACATACTTCTGAGAAATATAGCACATCCTTGGAATATTCTTCCCATATACTAAAAATATGTGCGATAGTATATTCTAAGTACCTATATAAATAGAAGGTTTATAGCACCTCCTTAGAACCTTCTAAAAAGTATGTTCTTGGTATATACTGAAAAGAAGTGCGGTAGTACATTCTAAGTATATACATAGAACGTTTAAGTACTATAATGTAGTATATACTCAGTATATGCTCTGCACAATCGCAATGGTAATTACGCATATTCTAAGTATATACTTTTTTTGAAAAGTATGTTCTAAGAATCTACTAAGAACATGAAATTGTTATGTGTAAATGAACTAATTTTTTAAAGACGGACCTGATTTTTTTCTAGTTTGAATGTATCCGGTGATTGGGCCGTAACTTATAAATTAAATATTTATTAAAAGAAATCATTTTTTAAAAAAAAGTTAGTTTTTTTAAATCTAAGGTTTTTTTCATAAAACTTTTTAATTTAAGTCAAATTTGATTTTTTTATAAAAAATGAAGTAATTGTGTGGGGAAAAATAAATATGCCATATTAATTGCGTATTTGTCTAATTTGTAAAATTCTTATTAGAGTTTTCAAAAACCGTATACAGGGTGAAATTTTTTTCTAAGACCAAAACGAACTAATTTTTTGAAGGCGGACCTGATTTTTTCTAGTTTGAATGAATCAGTTGATTGGGCGGTAGCTTATAAATTAAATATTTGTTCAAAAAAAATTAATAATCTTTTTAAATCTAAGGTTCTTTTCACCAAACTTTTAATTCATAGTCAAATTTGATTTTTTTATACAAAATTAAGTAATTGTTTGGGGAAAAAAATAAATATGCTTATTAGAGTCTTCAAAAACCGTATACAGGGTGAAATTTTTTTCTAAGACCAAAACGAACTAATTTTTTAAAGCCGGACTTGATTTTTTTCTAGTTTGAATGAATCAGTTGATTGGGCGGTAGCTTATAAATTAAATATTTGTTCAAAAAAAAATTTTTGTAAAAAAAGTTAATTTTTTTAAATCTAAGGTTCTTTTCACCAAACTTTTAATTCATAGTCAAATTTGACTTTTTATAAAAAATTAAGTAATTGTGTGGGGAAAAAAATAAATATGTAATTTTAATTGCCTATTTGTCTAATTTGTAAAATTCTTATTACTTAGAGTTTTCAAAAACCATAAACAGGGTGAAATTTTTTATAAGAGAAGAACGAACTAATTTTTTAAAGCCTGACCTGATTTTTTCTAGTTTGAATAAATCAGTTGATTAGGTGGTAAAAGTGTAACGATTGACCAAAATAAGAGACACATAGATCGAACTGTTCAAAAATTATGACGAATACAAATTTCTGTAAAAATTAACAACTCGCCCTGTATATTATTAAACAATGGAAGCAGACACTTTTTAACGGTCATTTGTTATTCTTCATAGAGGCCTGCATACGAGGTAGGAGTATGTACAGTTCCTCTGTTCCTCATGACTCACCCTGTATATACAATAAGTAGATTAACATTTATTACTTTCTACCTGTACTGGAAACGTAACGACACCACTCAAATACAAATGACTTGTATAGGAAAGTACACTTGTTAGCACTTTCCTGTTGTTTACACATGGCAAGTTTAGTGGCCCCAACTACTTTCAGCCAGTGAACTTGCCAAATGTAACTGAAGCTTAACTCATCGTAACAGGATATCCTCTTTGTTGGTGAGCAGGTTGTCATCATTATCAATATCCTCATTTACATTTGGCAAGTTTACTGGCTGAAAGTACTTGCGGCCACTAAACTTGCCATGTGTAAACAACAGGAAAGTGCTAGGAAGTGCACTGTACAAATGTAATATTGTGTTAAGAAATCAATTAATTTTAATTATTAAATCTAAAATTAAAAATATTAATATCCGGATTTATTCCAGCAATAGAGTTAAAAAAATCACTTAAGTTTATTCAGTGCAAAAAGTCTTTACATCTTTCCTAACACACTTTCTTATTTTGCACGCTTTCTTATGTCGTATGTTCCATATTGGCTATTATGTTTCATATGGACTTTTATGTGTCTAGACAGGTGGTCAGATCTTACAAAAGCCTTTTCACAAAATTCGCACTTGTAAGGTTTAACTCCTGAGTGAGAATCTTTATGTCTAGCGAGTTCATCAGATCTTGCAAATCTCCAAGTGCAGTTCAACCAGTTGCAGATGAATGGTTTCTCCCCGGAGTGCCTCCTGAGATGAGCTTTTAAAGGATATGCCGTTTGATAAACTTTCTCACATTTGGGACATGGGAATTTTTCTTCTCGTTTCTGAATGTGGTCGTGGGTGATTAAAGCATGAGGACTCTGGACAAAGTGTTTACCTTCACTTCGCGGATTTTTGGGGGTCTTTTTACACTTGTTTTCGTTGATCATGTGTGAAGACATCTCGGAGATACTCAAAGGCTCAGAAGTGTCATTCTCCATACTTATTTCTAATGGCCGGGGAAGCACCTCGTTGACATCATCAAATAGGGAAAGGGAAAAGCTTTCACCGGCTATGGCTTCTTCTAATAGTTGATCGTCGTTTTTAAATAATAATTCATTAATCATGCTGTCTAAAAAGTTGTCGTTATCTTCTAGACAAACAGATTCCATATCTTCTAAAGGAACAAAGGGATCAAGTAGTGAACATTCTGAAGTGTTTTCTTCAGTTGCCATATTCACAGACCTACAAAATGACCATTATCAGAAAATGCATGTATAACTAAAGTATACATAATATACAGGGTGTTTCATTAATAATTGTCCATATAGTAACTGGAGAAACCTTAGCACACAATACGAAGATTTAACCTAAAACACTTAAATAAAATGTGGTTCCTTACTGAGTTACAGGGTGTTTTATCTAAAAATTTAAAAACTATTGTTGCTCAGCATTTTAAAACTATTCGACGTATCCTTTTCATACTTAGCAGAAAGTATAGGTACTGTACAAACTACTAAATTGCGTTAAACAAACGTTTCTGGCTATTACCAGAGGCGTACGACGGGGGAAAGTGAATGATTGACTCTTTCCAAATTCTACGCCACTGGCGGAATTGCTATTTTAGTTAAATTTTTGGATTCTCCAATACTTTCTATGAAAATAATAAACTCTTCATTCGTAACGATAAAGTCATTAGCTTTCGAGATATTTGAAGTTAAAAATAAAACGACACGGTTATTTTGATTAATGTATTGTGTCGCTTCATTTTTAATTTCAAATATCTCGAAAACTAATAATTTTATCGTTACAAATTAAGAGTATATTATTTACATAAAAAGTATTGGAAAATCAAAAAATTACACTAAAATAGCAATTTCGTCAGTTGCGTAGAATTTGGGAAGGGTCAAACAGCCACTATCCCCTGTCGTACGCCTCTGGTAGTAGCGAGAAACGTTTATTTACCTTAATTTAGTAGGGTGTACAGTGCCTACACTTTCTGCCAAGTATGAAAAGGATACGCCAAATAGTTTTAAAATACTGGGTACAAATAATTTTTAAATTTTAATCCTATGAATCATATCATAAATTAATACAGTTTTCATATTTAACTTCAAATATATCGAAAACTAATAACTTTATCGTTACCAATGAAAAGTATATTATTTACGTAGAAAGTATTGGAGAATCTAAAAATAGCACTAAAATAGTAATTCCTCCAGTGGCGTAGAATTTGAGAAGGGTCAACCATTCACTATCCCCTGTCGTACGCCTTTGGTAGTAGCTAGAAACGTTTGTTTATCATAATTTAGTAGGGTGTATAGTAGTCACGCTTTCTGCCAAGTATGAAAAAGATACTTAGAACAGTTTTAAAATGCTGAGCAAAAATACTTTTTAAATTTTTTGATAAAACACCCTGTAACTCAGTAAGGAACCACATTTTATTTAAGTGTTTTAGGTTAAATCTTCGTATTTTGTGCTAAGGTTTCTCCAGTTACTATATGGACAATTATTAATGAAACACCCTGTATAGTTATTAATATAAGATAATAGACGCAAAGAAATAACATTTTGCGAAACATTAAATATATTGGTTATTTTGGGTAGGAGCGGATACAAATGAGAGAGCAAAAGAAGGAGTCGGGATAATAATGGCACCGAATATACTACAGCACGTTATAGAAGAAACTTATGTTAACCAGAGAATATTATCGGTGAAATTGAAACTGATGGACGAGGAAATATGGACAATAATAACAGCCCACGGAGTAAATGAAGATGCAAGAGAGGAAGAGAAAGATACATTTTTCGAGGAGCTCCAAATGCAAATTGATAATGGGGAATAAAATATAATTGTAATTGGAGATCTAAACGATAGAGTTGGAAACAACAACAGCGGAATAGAGGAGTGCATTTGAAAAGAAGGAGAAGAAATACTAAACAGAAATGGTGAAAGAATAATAGAAATATGTATGGAGAACAAACTAGTTATAACAAATATAAAATTTAGACATAAAGAAGTACACAAATACTCGAGAGTACAAAACAGCAGAAACGAAAAATCAACCATAGATTACTTTTTGGTAAGCAGCAACAAAATGGAAAAGAGTACAAGATACGAAAGTGAAAAGAGGCTCAGAGATTGGCAGTGACCATCATCTAGTAATAATGAGAATGAGAACCACAGAGGAAAAAGAAGAAAAGAGAAGAAAGATAGCAAACGAAAAAATAAAAGTTACAAATTAACAGAGGAAAGATATAAGAAGAAATTTCAAGAAAAATTAGATAATGCTCTGAAAGGTAGGGCAAAAAATACAAATATAGAAAAAAAAAATCTAAAAACCAGCATAAATCAAAGCAGCTGAGGAAACTTGCGGGAAAGCAAAAATAGCAAATACTAACATGAGGAGAACGGAATGGCGGATGGAAGAAGATACTTAAGCACAAAACGCGCGAAAGATTGTGAGACATATAAAGAAAAAAGGAAAGCGGTGAAAGCAGGAAAGGAAAGGTCGTGGGAGAGGTTTGGGTAAAAAATGACAAGAAATTATAGGGAAAACCAAAAACTCTTCTACGGCGCATTAAAGCAACTCAGACAAAAGAAAGAGCACACGACGCCGAATATAAAAGACAAGAATGGAAATGTACTAACAGAAGAAAAACAAATAATGGAAAGATGGAGAGAGCATTTTAAAGTGCTAACTCATACAGACATGGACAACAAAGGAGAGATACAAGAAAGAAATGAAGAACAACAAATGATTTTTAATATAGTCTACTATTTTAAGAATTGTTGGTATGTATAGCTAAATTTTTAAATTTCGTATACAGGGTTGGTCGAAACTCGGAATGAGTGTTTTCTGATTTTTCTTAAGTGGAACACCCTGTATTTTAGTATTGCAATGAAATGATATTTTATGGTATTTTTTTTATTTCTTAAGCATTCCCTATACTTAACTGCTTTAATTTGTGCTTAATTGTTAATCGCACCGACAATCTTAACTACGTAGGTATTTTGATAGTTCAACCATTATTCGTAATTTAAGGATCAGTCTAGATTAATATGTATTTCTTTCCAATATGCAATTACTGCTTGGCTTGAATCACCAATAACTCACAAATTACAGCAGTTAGGTATAGCGAATGCTTAAGAAATAAAAAAGTACCATAAAATATCATTTCATTGCAATACTTAAATACAGGGTGTTCCATTTAAGAAAACTTAAAAAACACTGATTTCAAGTTTTGACGCACCCTGTATACTAAAATTACAAATTTAGCTATACTAACAATTCTTAACAATAGTAGACTATATTAAAAATAATTTGAACATAGATATAGTTTTTGATGCCAAACTACTACAATTTTACAGGGTGTCAATGTTGCTACGAAATTAAGAAAAAACGTAGGTAATTATTTTTTAAACTACTCTACATAACATTACAAAACCTTGTATTTTAAGAAAGAAGACCTCGGGGGAATCCAAAAATGTAAAAAATATACAGAGTATTCCATTAAAAAAACACGAAGTTATAAGTAATTTCCGGTACAACCGGGAGTAGCAAATAGATGAAAATATTTTCATTAAATAGATCACTCTTCAAAACCCCTTCATTCCAGTTTTCATGATTCTGTTGCCTTTATACAGGATGTTTCATTGGGAAACGGAAATACTTTAATTGTGAATAGAGGTCACCGAGGCGGTTCTAGGTATAATACATTTTTTGCCCTACCGACTTTTATAACCGACTTACAGGGTGTTTTATCAATTTTGCCAATTTCTTTCCTAAGTCATAACTTTAGAACCACCCTGTATATTTTTTTGATATTTGGTACACATGTGTCTCATCCAAAACCCAAACGACCGACATACTAATCACAAGAAAAATCCAGGTCCGGATTAACAAAAAATTATGAAGTAATTGTGACCTTAAAACAACACCCTGTATATTAAAATTCTGAAAATCTGTTTGTATATTTGAAAAGAGCACAAAAAACTAAGTCGAATTGTTCGCTTCAATTTTTCGGCCAGACAATTTTATGACTTTAATTTTGAAATTATATTGAATTTTTTAAGAACTCTGACATTAAAAAGCAGGTATTATTAACTTTTAATTATAAATTATTAAAGCTATTGAATAAATACTCATTTTAAAATTAATCAATATGTACTTATTTACCACATTGGAACGACCCAATTATTAATCACAAGAAAAATCCAGGTCCGGCTTAACAAGAAAACATAAAGTAATTGTGACCTTGAAACAACACCCTGTATATTGCCATTTTCAAAATTTGTTTGCACATTTGAAAAGACCATAAAAATCTGAGTTTATCGGTTTGCTTTAATTTTTTGGGAAGGAAATTTAATTACTTTAATTTTGAAATTAAATATATTGATACTTTTAAGAACACTGAAATTAAAAAGCAGATTTTTGAAGCACTTTTAACAATAAATTATTAAAGTTATTAAATAAATACCCATTTTAAAAATAATCAATACTTATTTACGACATTCGAAAGACCCACTTACAAATCACAACAAAAATCCAGGTCCGGATTAACAAAACAATATCAAGTAATTGTAACCTTGAAACAACACCCTGTATATTGAAATTTTCAAAATCCGTTTGCACATAGCTATGAAAAGAGCACAAAATCTAAGTTTAATCGTTGGTTTCAATTTTTTGGCCAGACAATTTAATGAATTTAATTTTGAAATTATGTGGAAATTTTTAAGAACTCTGGGAACTCATAATAAAAATTTCGATAAATTTCAAAAGTAATGTCATTAAAAATTGTCTGCACAAAAAATTAAAGCGGGACATTAAACTTAGTTTTTCGTGTTCTCTTCAGTTGTGCAAACGTATTTTAAAAATTTCAATATACAGGGTGTATTTTCAAGGTCACAATTACTTTGTATTTTGTTGTTAATACGGACCTGGATTTTTTTTGTGATTAGTAAGTGAGTCCTTCCAACGCAGTAAATAGTAACTGATTATTTTTAAAATTAGTATTTATTCATTAACTTGAGTGATTTATTATTAAAAGTGCTTTAAAAATCTGCTTATTAATTTCAGGGTTCTGAAAAATTTGAATATATTTAATTTCAAAATTAAAGTTAATAAATTTTTGCACAAAAATCAAAGTGAACCGATAAACTCGGATTTTGTGGTCTTTTCAAATGTGCAAACAAATTTTGAAAATGTCAATACACAGGGTGTTGTTTCAAGGTCACAATTACTTTATGTTTTTTTTGTTAATCCGAACCTGGATTTTTCTTGTGATTAATAATTGGGTCCTTCCAATGTGGTAAATAAGTCTTGATTTATTTTAAAATGAGTATTTATTCAATAACTTTAATAATTTATAATTAAAAGTTAATAATACCTGCTATTTAATGTTGAGTTCTTAAAAAATTCAATATAATTTCAAAATTAAAGTCAAAAAATTGTCTGGCCGAAAAATTGAAGCGAACCATTATACTTAGTTTGTTGTGCTCTTTTCAAATTTGCAAACAGATTTTGAAAATTGCAATATACAGGGTGTTGTTTTAAGGTCACAATTACTTTATAATTTTTTGTTAATCCGGACCTGGATTTTTCTTGTGATTAGTATGTCGGTCGTTTGAGTTTTGAATGAGACATATGTGTACCAAATATTAAAAAAATATACAGGGTGGTTCTAAAGTTATGGCTTAGGAAAGAAATGAGCAAAATCGATAAAACACCCTGTAACTCGGATATAAAAGTCGGTAGGGCAAAAAATTTAGTGTACCTATGGAACGGCCTCGGTGACCTCTATTCACCATTAAAGTATTTCCGTTTCTCAATGAAACACCCTGTATAGTTCTCGAGATATTTTTAATAGAACGTTTATCTGCCTCACCCTGTATACAATGGGTACATATTGATTGTATGACTGTTTATTTAATTTTTAGCTTTATCCCTAACTTATGCAACTTATGAAAGAACATATTTATCAGTAGAAGTGTTTCACTAAGAAATTACAGTACCCTTATGTATAAGTAGTATTTTTATCTACATGTGTCGCATTTACATTTAAGATAAAGTCACCCCTATATTTCGGCTATCAAAATAAATAAATACAGATTTGAAATTTTGCCAAGTCGTACAGGTTGATGCTTCACATTTTTTAAGACACTCGACTGAAATTTAAATTTTAAGCGCCTTCTAGGTACCTACGCTGCAAATCCACAGAGACAGGGTGAATTTTATATATTTTTCATTTCGTTAGAGATATCAAAACAAGTTTATATTTAGAAAAGTTGTTCCAAATATTATTATAACCCCACGTACCAAATTTCATGACAAAACTCACACTTTTAGTTTCTTCAGTACCTATTTGTAGTCAGGATCCTAAAACCTAATAAAATTGGCTGTCTGGACAGCAATTTTAGATTTTAGGATCCTAACTACAAATACTTAAATAAAAGTGTGAATGTTGTCACAAAATTAAGAATGTGGGGTTATAATAATATTTAGAACAACTTTTCCCAATATCTCTATAACGCGAAGCAAAATATTACTTTTTATTTATATTGAGAATTTATGTAATTTTAGCAAATTGTATAATTTTCAATAACAATTTCTATTCTATTCTGTCTCGCAGTTTATAATACCGATGGAATAAGCATAGGCGTAGTGCACAAATATGTAATAGGTAGGTACCTAAGTAGAGTTAATTATTTGTTATAAAATATTTAAAACCGCAAATTGTAAAACAAATTTTACTAAGAGATTTTAGCGAGCGTTTCGACTTATGTCATATTCAGCTTTATAAAATTAGGAGAAGTATATTTAAAATGCTAAGAATACAAAACTTAGAAAGAGTTTAGTATACACAAAGGTATATTCTTGCGCTATTTTACTTAATAAATATGAAGGAAAATATTTCCATATATCAAAAATAACTTACATTACTTTTTAAATCACAGTTGTTCAGTTATCTTTATATAACTTTTCCAATAAAAGGTTCCAATAAAGCACTATGTATAACGACGCCTTAAGAGTGAAAACATAAATATACCTATGTCGGTTGTCTATTTGTTTTTAATCCAAAGCACACGTAAAACAAATGAAAGTCGATCATAGTAGTTTTAATGTGGCGTTAAATATTAGTCAGATTGACTTCTAATTAGTCAGATTATATTCCGTATTTAACATTTAACAATATCGTATAAATGATATAAAGTTATATTAAATTAAGAAAGGATTTTAAAATATTGTTTAAAACTCATACACCTGTACATATGTAAGTTTTAACTGGAGGTGAAACCTTACTCGTCCCTTAATATAAAAATGGTGATTAAGAATGTCCAATCTCTGAGTTGTAGATATAAATATTATAATACAACTCAAAATATTAAAATTTAACCCTAATCACTTAAATAAAATATGGCTCCTTACTGAGTTACAGGGTGCACGGGTGCATTATTTAAAAATTGAAAAATTATTTTTGTACTCAGTATTTTAAAACTGGTATTAGGTAGAACTTGTAATACAAGTTGCCTACATCTCGCGGTATTCTGTGTTTCCCGTTTATCAAAATTGTTATTATTTTAAATTTCTTTCAGACGCTTTATCATAAGTTGAACAACCTTTTCTAATGTGTAAACATTAAAAAATATCTGTTATGTATAAATTAATTATTAAATTTACATTTTTAGTAAACATGCTTTCACGTTTGTTGAAGTTTTTAGCTTGGGAAGAAAAAGAAGAAGAATTGATCTCCTACCTAATGTAAGTACCTAACCTAATAAGTCATAAGTAGTTTTGTTTGAAGAAGTATTTATTCTTATTTATTATTTTCTATTTCTGATTTCTGAAGCAACAACATCTACCAGTCCAGCAGAGTATAGATAAAACGTACATTGAAGTTGTGGTGTTCTTACACCAATGCACAATTTTTGCCATCCTGTCCCTTTGAAAATTGCTGAAATTTACAGATTTCAAAGCAGAAAGCAAGCTGAAGGAGAATGGTGCAATAATTTCTACTCGCATTAGAGAAGACTATGAGACAGCCATACATTGCAATTTTCAAGCATATTTACAATCTGCCATAAGATGATCTTTGACTCTGATTTACCTAATGGTCATTAGTGGAGAAATATTAGCCAATATGAAGAATAGAAGCTGTGACAGGTCATGACTTCCCAGTGATTGAAGAAATAATAAATTCCACTGATAGAAGAGTATTAAAAGACAACTATTTAATGAATGATGAATAAATACGGGATATTCATGAAGCCACTATTAGACAGGTTACAAATAAAAAGTGGTAGGTATCTTGTAAGTAATTTTGCACCAATTGTCTGGTATGCAAAGGAAACAGGTATTTTGGATAAACAGGAAACAGATACTTTGTTGAAAACCCTTGTAGGTGAGTAAAGACTGTGACAGACACGCAAACTTTAAGTACGCAAGTTTAAAGATCACGGACTTACTCAGCTCGCTATCAGTGACACATTGTAAACTTACTCATAATGCATTGCGATGTCGTCGAGAGAATATGCTTTGTGTTATTTAAATTAAAAAAAAGACAAAATCAAAAAGTGTGTGGTATATTGTCCGGATTTTTAGTACATACGTTTTATAAAAATCAACACTTACATTTTATATTATATTCTATAAAAAATATCGTTTTATTTTTTTCAAAAAAAAAATTGTCCTGATAGACCACCGTCGTTCATTTATGTAATATTTTTCATATGGCTGTGGGTACGATTCAGTCCTAAAGAAAGGAATTGGCCCCCAGTTATGACCACTGTGAAAGGCAGCCCTGTAGGATCCTTTAGTTTTGGTTTTATAGCACATATTATGAAGGTGACATCGCATGTACCTAAAAAGAATAGAAATGTATTACTGGTTTCATCACACTGATACAGCAGACTGAATAGATGAAACTAGCAACAGGCACGAGATGATTTTATTCTAAAATGATATCAAATGTGGAGTAGATATTGTACATAAAATGGCCTCACCTTACAACGTGTCTAGAAATATTAAACAATATTAACAGCTTACCAAATATAGATAATAACTCTAATAGGGAATATACTAAACAACGAAGACAATTTATTAAGAAATTAGGAATGGAGCTAGTAAAAAGTTATTTGCAAATTAGGGCTGCATCCTGCATCTTCAGAATTACTTTCTCATATTCGATAAGCTGTTATGAAATACTCTGGAATATCTACACAAAACCAACCTAATCCACCACCAGGTAAAAAAGCATTGCGAAAATACTGTAAGAAACTGAAAACCAGATATTTTGCACACTTTGCAAATGTCGGTTATGCATGGATCCTATCATAGCCTGCTGTGAGAAGTCTATTCAGCCAAAAACTTAAAAACTGTCCTTGTGATTAAATCTTCTATTCTATGTGTACCTAATTTTGCTAAAATATTTATGCTTCTTAGTAGTTTGATTATTATTTTGATCAGGTTTTGTTAAATAAAAGTATAATTTGATTTTTTGTAAGTGTGGTAACCTGCCAAAATTATGATGTGAAATATATCACTTGTTTTTGATCTACAGTGGAACCTCGATTATCAGTCAGGGCACCGGACCAAGGGTATGACGGATAATCGAAAAGACAGTTAACAGAACATTAAAAAAAATTAAAAGGTCAGAGTACAACTCTTAAATTTTGTTTGTATTTTTTGTATCACATTAATAAGAAGGATTATTTGTGAATGGGTAATCGAATCAATTTGGTTTAAAATATTCTAAAATCTTTGTTTGTTTTACTGTGGTTTCACGTTTTGCAACATCTGAATTTCTTAATCGGAGTAAGATCATGCAATCTATTTTATTGGCTTCTCCTTGTTGAGAATACCACTTCATGAATTGTTGTATGTGCTATGGAGCTTCTCTAGCTTCTTTAATCAAATTTAGCTTCTTCAAATCTTTGTATAGTTGCAATAGTATCATCGATATTGCCACTGTCAAATTCCAAGTCTGTATCAGCTTCTGAATCTGTTTTGTCCCCCTCTGTTGCCATTTCATCGATTTCATCATTTGTCACCATTTGATAGCTGTTTGCATCCACATCACAAATTAACCATTTGTTTGGCTTATCTCAATGCTCAAACAAAATGAATTGATGACTCACTTTTTGCTTATGTAGTCAATTAAACTTATGTACAGACCCTGACGGTTAACAGAGGTGACAGTTAATGGAGAGACGGATAATCGAGGTTCCACTGTATTTTATTTTAATACAAGGTAGGCATAAACAAACAAAATATTTTCATCAGGGGGAAGAAAACAGCCTGTAAGTAAGTAGATTGACTCAAAAACAAATAATCAAAAATAATTTTTTATTTCTCAAAACTTATAAAATGTAATTGCCTCCTTTCAGCAATAAATGAAATGATTCAATTATTTATAGGCAATTTGCTTAATTAGTGAAAATATAGGTTTATTTTTATTTATTTATTAATATTATGGGAAAACCCCATTAACAGTTACAATTAGGTTACAATAGGTGTAACTTCAACGCAATAAAATAACGGCTCGTGGCTCGAAGCAGTGATACACGTACGGGCTACAAGTAAGATTTCAAACTGGTTGGATTGACGGCATTCTTACTTGGCAGACTTAAAGTACACATACTTACAGTGACATACGCGCAAAAAAGGTCATCAAGCCATAAGTTCGTGTACTTACTCGCGTGTCTGTCACCCCTTTAAAAATATGTGGATTACTGTTATTGCTGTACCTATATACAGGGTGTCCCATACTAATTTATCCAGGCTATATCTCTTAACCTTCCGATGACCAACCTTTTTTTGTTACACGGATGACCAAGGGGGGGAAAAATATGACCCCAGGTCAAAAATGTCAAAAATGGCAATTAACAAAAAAATGAAATTTTTTTTTGGCATGGACTTTATGTCATTCAGCCAGTCACAACATGAGTATTAGTGTCATGTGTAGTGTGTATGTTGAGTAAGTGTCTTGTTACTTTGCAAAGTCGTCGTCATTAGGGTAAAACTACTTGGAATTAAACATAATAGACGGTATTTTACTAAACATCAACTTCAGAATATATTTTTTATTCGTAAAATATAGGGAATTTTTTTAGTTCAAAATACGAGGATATCTGGAATGATATTAAAGTCAAATAAAAAAATAATGAATTAAAAATTGAAAATACTTTTGAATTTATTAAAGAAAAACATACGCTGGGGTCACAATTTCCCCCACTTGGTCATCCGAAGGTTAAACGAATAGAGATTTTCGAATGGGACAAAAACTGATATATTCCACTTAATACACTTTAATATGGCGTAGAATAAAATCATCCCTTAAATATTCATCCCTTAGTTACAACCCCTAACTTTAATTTTTTTAATAGCACCCTCTACATTTTTTTATAGTCTTGGATGTAGTCTTCTATCGTCCATTTAACAGATTTTTTAAAAATTAAATTGGTTCGTAAATTATCAAGAAAATATCAGTTTATTTTTGTTATGTGACCCAGACTAACTTATCCAGGCTATATCTCTTAAGCGAATAGATATTTTCGAATGGGACAAAAACTGATCCATTCCATTTGTAATACACTTTAATATGGCGAAAAAATCATCCCCCAATATTCATCCCTTAGTTACAACCCCTAAGTTTGCACCCTGTACATTTTTTTATAGTTTTGCTTGCAGTCTTCTATCGTCTTTTCAACAGATTAAAAAAATGGGTTTGTAAGTAATCAAGAAAATATCAGTTTATTTTTTATTTTTGTTAAATTAATCAAGATAGCCTTAAAAATAGACTAGATGAAATTGTCACTGAAAATTTTACAATTTTATGGGCAAGGCTTACATGTAGAGTCAGAAAATAACAACTTTCTTTCTATTTTCTTGATTATTTACGAACCCATTTTATTAAAAAAAAAAATTAAATAGACGATGGAACAATTTAAAGTTAGGGGTTATAACTAAGGGATGCACATGTAGCGGATGATTTGTTAGTGTTATTTTCTGACTCTACATATTTATGTAAGCTTTGACCATAAAATTGTAAAATTTTCAGTGACAATAAAGCATATTTCATTTCTATTCTATTTTTTAAGACTGTCTTGATTAATTTAACAAAAATAAACTGATATTTTCTTGATTTCTGAAGACACCAATTTATTTAAAAAAAAATCTTTTAAAAAGACGATAGAAGAACACCAAAACAAAAAAATGTACAGGGTGTTATTAAAAAAAAGTTAGGGGTTGTAACTAAGGGATGAATATTTAGGAGATGATTTTTTCTATGCCATATTAACCCTAGAACAGCACAGTTCGTTCATCTAACGTAGACTAAACAGTGAGGTCTCGAAAACCCTAATTGTTGTTTTTAGTAAAAAATGTTAATTATTTTTTCTGCGGTATGTGTAGTACAAAACAATAAACAACAATATCTTATTTTCAAAATATGTTTATTTAAAAAAAAAACACTTCCTATTAGATCTGATAAACGTGAAAAAACATAAACTAATGCTTTTGTTAAACTTTTTTTAAAATATGGAGATATGACCAAAAAAATTAAAAAAAATTCTAGCGAAATAAAACTTATCTCTTAAAAACCCTTTAAACTAAAATAAACCATAAATGTTGTTACAAGATAACTATTTCTTAGTCTTAGCCAGGCACTATAACTTTGGTTCTGACACACATAACATAATTATTGAGCTCGATGTTCTAAACAGTACGATGTTCTAAACAATTTTTCCCAGTATACTGGCGATATTTCTTTGCGAGGTATTGGGTTCTGTTTGTTCTCCTTCATTATCGTCGTCACTTTGTTCGTTATCAGTGTCAGACTGATGTTGAGGAACATAATCATCGTTTTCATCTGATGAGTCTCCAAAATCATCTTCGATGGTCTCAGGTTCATCTTCATTCGCCCACAGGTTTTCAGCTTCCCACTCTAATTCTTTTGTTGTCAATCGACGCTAATATTTTCTCTTAGAATCTGCCATACTAGCACATAACAAAAAATCACCTCAAAACTTTAACACCCTTTAACTGCACACTGGGGTCTGAAGTACCCACAGCTCCACTAAAAGCGTCACAGCAAACTATACAACAAACTTAGCATTGCAGCGACTGTATCCCAACTTAGTCGGCTCTTAACTGAATTTATGTGCAAGGGATCGCCAAAAGACATGTACAAGTTACATTGAACAATTCATGCGCTTGGGTTTTTCAGACCCCAGTGTGCAGTTCCAGGGTTAAAGTGTATTACAAATGGAATAGACCAGTTTTTGTCCCATTTGAAAATCTCTATTCGTTTAAGAGATGTAGCCTGGATAAATTAGTCTGGGACACCCTGTATATAGAGCTTTGAAACATGCCATTTAGGCCCAGAGCTCGGTTATTTCTTTCCATTTTGTGCTGTTAGTGATATGGTTCTCCAATTCTGGACATTCGTTTCTTCCAAATCCGTTATAACCGCTTGTCGCCATTGTCTTCTAGGTCTCCCCTTCTTTTTCTTAGCACATGGTGTCTTCCAATGAATTCAATATCAACACATACCATCTTTCGTAGATTTTAAATCGGCCTATGATAGTGTCCTAAGAAATAAATTGTATGAAGCCATGGATGAATTCCACATCCCTGATAAACTGATAAGATTAATTGGTCAAGGCTACAATGCGTAAAGTTATTTACAAAGTCAAAATACAGGGCAAACAATCACAGGCGTTTGAAACACATGTGGGGCTGCGACAGGGAGATGCGCTGGCGTGTCTCCTTTTCAACATAACTCTGGAAAAGGTGGTCAGAGATGTTCGAATAGACAACAGAGGAAATATTTTTAATAAATCATCCCAAATTTTGGCATATGCAGTTGATGTGGACTTAGTTTCCCACATAACACTCAATTAAAAAGAAATGTATACCACCTTCTCAAATGCCTCAAAAATATGGGCCTGCAAGTAAACGAAGAGAAAACTAAGATGCTGGCATCAACATCCAACAATAGAACCAGAAACATCTGTCACCAATTCACTGTGGATAACTCTACATTTGAAGTGGTGGACAAATTCACATACTTAGGCTCCCTCATAAACTCATAACCAAGGATGATTTCATGATGGAAGAAATCAAACGAAGGATAATCCTAGAAAAAAAATGCTATTTTGGACTGAGTAGACATATGAGAAGCAGAAACTTAAGCCAAAAAACAAAAGTAACCATATACAAAACCCTTATACAACCAGTGTTGACATATGGATCGGAGACATGGCCCATCTCTAAGGCAGATGAAAACCTGCTGCTTATATTTGAACTAAGGACCCTGAGAGGAATATTCGGTGGCATCTGTGAAAATGGTCTTTGGAGGAGGAGGTACAAATACGAGGTATACCACAGATATAAACATAGATTTGGTGGTAAAGACATATCATCTCTTATAAGAATAGAAAAACTAAGATGGGCAGGACATCTAGCAAGATCACAGCAGAACAACCGTCCTAGAAGAATCCTTATGTCACAACCTGTGGGAAGTAGAAATAGGGATAGGCCAAAACTCGGATGGAAGGATGGTGTAGATGAGGATGGGAGAAAAGTAGGCGCAGCAAACTGACAACGGTTGGCAATGGATAGAACTGACTGGCGTAATAGACTTGGGAAGGTCGAGGCTCTTTCATAGGCTGTAGCACCATTGTTGATTATGATGATGGTGTCTTCCAAGCTATTGACTTCGGTGTTCTTCCTTCTGGCATTCTTTCAATATGACCCTGCTACTGCAATCTTCTTTTTATGATCATATCTATGGTTGGTTCTGTGTAGATCTCATAAATCTCTTTATTAGTTTGCTTAATATAACCATCTGTTTTCTTTCCTCCAAGTATTCCTCCAAAATCTTGCGTTCCCATCTTAACAATTTTTCTTTAGAATTTTGGATAAAGACTCATGTCTCGCATCCATATATTGCTGTTGGTCTTACCGTAGCTTTATATAGACGAAGTTTTGCGTTTCCTGACAACTGTTTTGCTCTAAGGAGGTGGAACTCCTGCAGTCCTATTTGCTTTTATAAGTCTTGCGACAATTGGACGGCGTTATGCAGAAAGCTACCAACCCTCAATAGTGGCAAACTGAGAAAATCAAGTTTAAAGTTTTTATTGATTTAAAAAATCTGTAGGATATATTGCTACTAGTTTGTAACTTTTTTTTGACTGTGGATAAATATTTTGGTATTTTCTACATGTTCAAATATTTTAATTGTAAATCAAAAAGAGAAATGGCAAATTTTTGTGGGTTGGTAGGTTTCTGCATTTTGCAAAGTGGGAAATTAGTACCAACAATATTAAATAAAAACAACAGTAAAGTTAGAAAAATTATTTTTATTTACAGAAAGTTAAGGATATGAATATTTAACGTATTAATTTAATAAATTTTAATATTAATCTACTTCATCCACTTCAAAATCTAGATCTTCAACATTGACATTGTAACCCTCAACATCTTCAGTTATATTGGCACCCTGCAAATTTTGATAAAAAGTCAATGCATCAGCAGGAATAAAGTGCATCATTTCCTTTAACTTTTGTAATTTCGCCTCAGCGATAGGCTTTCCGTTAGGCCACAGTGGTATTAAATCGCTAAAGATTTCTTCGTTAGCAGTTCTACCTCGAGAAGATTTTTTGATAGAAATTTTTTGACACGGTTGTGAAAAATCGTGTTGTTGTATCATTAGCCTAAATGGGCCAGACTTTTCTATTTTGATTGACCTAATCTTCAACCAATTAATTTTTTCTTTATCTTCGGTCACTTTGCGATTAGCAATTTTTTTTCTCAATGTTTATTACGCCCCAAAAATCTTCGACGTGCATTTGGGTTACTACCAATGGTCTCTGCTTTCTACAAGAACACATGACCTCGATATAGTCATTTGAGTTATATAATGTTTGCTGTCGTTTAAGAGCCGACTCAATATCACTAAAATCAGTGTCGTTGGGCAAAGAACTATGACCAGAACAGAGATATTTTACGGTAATGCTTTCTACGTTTGTGCGTGTCCCATGCAAAATTGATTTAAGAATAAGTAATAACTTAATATTTCGATTTTGCCCTAACGCAAGAATCACACCAAAGCGTAAAATGTTTGACTGCTGGAGTTAATTTAGTTGTAATATGTTTTATAAGGCAAGAGCCAATTTCTTGGGCGCCCCTTCCAGCCGAACCTTCTACCCAAACGTAGCAGTATCCTCTATTTTCTTTAGCACTGTGTATTCCTGCATTATGCACCTACAACTGACGCTTATAAAATACGATGCCTGTAGGTATTCTGGGAAGCGGTAGGGTTTTTTCCTAGTCAAAACTTAAACACTCTTTATCTGTTTGTTCAGTCACTATCTTGAAATAATCTTTTCTCATTTTCTGTGCCTCCTCTGCAACTTGCAAATGCTTCGTATGTTCCTGCTTGAAATCTTCTTTTTTTTTTCTTCATCCTTTTCATTATCTATTTTCATTTTAAAAGTATCGCAAACATTGCAGGTGTCTTTTTTTAATAGCTTTATTTTCAAATTAAATTTCGTGTAGATGTTCTTGTATGACATTAAGCTTACGGGATTGGTTTCTTCCTGCTTGTACATGTCATACATTTGTTGTAAAGTGATACCAGGTGGTAAATATTTCCCCTCTGTTTGTTCCCGACGGTAGTGTGAAATGTATTGAGGTATTTTATTAATATGACTAACAACTGCTTGAATTCGTTCATCTGCTAATTTGTTCTTGCCTCCCTGCTTTAAACCTCTTTGATCACTAATAGGAGCCCGACCATGAAATTTCTTTAAAGCAGTGTTTACTCGAAATGCAGTTACCTTTAGAGTATTTATAAACATTTCTCTACACACTTTTGTGTCCTTTATTATATATACCATAAGACCTTTTTTTTCAATCTCGGATACACTAGCAGCAATAAAATTAGTTTGAGCATCATATGAATTCAGCGACCAAAACCTCTCAAATTCATATTTTCGACTTTCAACAGAAACATTTTCTGCACATTTAGATGTACAGTTACAATGGAAATCCCCAATATTTGCAGAAAGCTACCAACCCACTTGGATGCAAGTGGCGCTTTATTAAAATTCTACCAAGTGGGTTGGAAGGTTTATGTAAATTAAAAGTATACTACCAAGTGGGTTGGTAGGTTTCTGCAAATTAGAATATCAGATAAACTTAATATGTGGCTTAGCATTTTTATAGTTTTATAGGTTATATATTAATCTAGAGGTGGTAGGTTTTTACAGAATGCAGAACTCGTATTTTGTTGTCCAAATATGCATCCAACTCAATACCTGATATATTGAGGGTTGGTAGCTTTCTGCATAACGCCGTCCAATTTCTCTTTCTTCCTCGCACTTCTCAGTTATTCTAGCTCCTAAATACACAAATTCTTCTACTGCTTCATTTGCATTTTCCCCGTAAAGTGTTTAGTTCGAACTGGAAGGGTTGTCATGTTCCTCCTACTCTCATAACTTTGAATTTCTTTTGATTTAGCTGCAATCCCATTTTAAAGGCATTTTCCACCATTCTACTCATTATGTCTTGTAGTTCTTTTTCACAGGTTGCTATAATTGCTAGATCATCCGCATAGGGGCATAGGCCATAATTTGATGTCCTTTATACATTATATCACCTCTACGGTTCATATTACTGTCTCTCACTATTTTCTCAAGCACTATATTGAACAGTAAAGTTGATAGTTGTTGGCGCTCTCTGAACTAACTAAAATAAGACGGCTCTTGTTTCGGTTCACAACAAAATGATTATTTATTATTTTTATTAGTTCTACTCCTATTCTGAGTATTGGGAACTAATTTGTGTTGGAATTTTACCGTGATGGACAGGCGGGTAGTGAGATGCAACCTAATAGATCTCCCTCGGCCTTATTAGCTCCGACGATTCGTTGGTTTGCAAATTCTAGAAGCCACGAATCGTGTAACAAGAAGATAAGTTCTAATAAAGTTTTATTTTTAATATTGTTAATATTAAAAGTAAAACTTTCATTCGTCTTTAGCAGATGCCGCCACGGCATCCATGTCATTATGATCTTTCGTTTGTGGATCGAGACTGGCGGCCAGAATTTTAGTGGTTCAGAAAGAATCAAATATGCGCTCTCTAAAGAAAGTCTAACAAGTGTTGAAACTAGTTAGAGTGCTTTTGCCACTTTATGAACTAACTAAAATAAGACGGCTCTTATTTCGGTTCAGAACGACATGATTATTTATTAAATAATATTATATTAGATAAAGGAGAAAAACTATTTATGGGATCGCAAATGTATGGAGATAAAAACATATATAGGTGGCAGGAAAACCACAGAAGCTTGGAGATTTATAAATTCCGTAAAAAAGAATGATAAAGAAAAGGTACCCATACACTGTATACAGTCACAAAAATGGATGAACCACTATAAAAAATTGTTAACAAAAGAACGAGGAGAATATCTAGAAAATATAGCTACACCAGGTATAGAAATAGAAGGAGAACATATAAATATCGACGTAGAAAGTCTGATAAAAGCGGTGAGAAGCTTAAAGAATGGTAAAGCTTGCGGTCCAGAAGGTATTCCAGCAGAACTGATTAAAAATGGAACAGCTAAGCTATTTCGAATGCTAACAAAAGTCTTCGTCGAATTCTTAAATGGACATCCAGTGCCTCATGAATGGAAAATGGCTTATATCTCATCCATCCATAAGAAAGGAGATAAGCGAAATTGCGAAAACTACAGGGGAATTTCGGTGACCAGCACACTCAGTAGACTGTATGGTAGAATACTGAGAGACCTAATAGAGTCCGAATATAGCCAATATGAAGAAGAAGAACAAGGGGGCTTTAGAGCTGGCCGCTCCTGTACAGACAACGTATTTAGTTTAAAACAAATTATAGAGGAAAAAACAGCCAGAAACAGAGAAGTGCACCTGACATTCGTTGACTTACAAAAAGCTTATGATAACATACCCTTAAATAAGATGTGGGAAGTTTTACATGCTTCACCAGTAAGCTACACTCTCACCAATGCATTAAAAAATCTATATGCAGGATCACGTTCACGAGTAAAGATAGGAAACTCACTTACTAACAGCTTTCCAGTAACTAAGGGGCTTAGACAAGGATGTTGCATATCTCCGACCCTGTTTAAAATCTACGTTGCAGCAGCACTTAACGGTTGGAAGAGGAAAGTAAATGGAATGGGCATCGAGCTAAACAATACATGCCTCTACACGCTCCAGTTCGCGGACGACCAGGTCGTAATAGCAAACGACAGGGAAGACATAGAATACATGATGCGTAAGTTGGTCGAGGAATATTCAAGATGGGGATTGGACGTCAATATAGATAAAACAAAGTACTTATGTGTTGGTTCAGAAGAGAACGATATTCATCTTACTATGGAAAATAATCAAAAAATTAAAGCCTGCCAAGATTATAAATATCTAGGAGTAACATTTGATAAAACTGGAACTGATGACAAAGAAATTACTTCCAGAATTATACAAGCAAAAAGAGCAATCCGATGTCTCAATAATATTCTTTGGAGTACTCAAATATCGAATAAGAGAAAATTTAATATCTACGAAACTATGATTAAGAGTAGTTTATTATATGATGCTGAAACTTGGAGGCTTACAGAAAAAAACAAAAACAAAATTGAAGTAGTGGAAATGGATGCAATCAGAAGGTCATTACGTATATCCAGAAGAGAACATATCAGAAATGAAGACATTAAAAATCGAATGGGAATAGAAGGAACAATAATGAAAGATATAGAGAGAAGACAACTGATCTGGTATGGACACGTAAACAGAATGAATGACGAGAGACTTCCAAAACAATGTCTGGAATGGCAACCTCCTGAACATCGGAAGCGAGGGAGACCGAAAGTTAATTGGACCACCGGCATCCGGAAAGCGATGGGCGCGCGAGACCTCAGGGATGACCTGTGGCAAAATAGGAAGGAATGGAATTTGGGAATCGGACAACGCCGCAAGACGTTCTAAACCGATCATATATATATATATATATATATATATATATATATATATATATATATATATATATATATATATATATATATATATATTATATTAGATAGATGTGACAAATTAAACTAAAAATGTGTAAAAAATGAACAGATTATACAGGGTGCGCCAAACCTCTGGTCTTCTTTGATTACGGCTAAACTATGAGATATACAAAAAAATGTTTATAACAAAACTAATGTGTATCAAAGAGGTCTATAATTTAAAATTATTTTCAATTATACAGGGTGAGTCAGAATGACGGTATGAACCAAAGTTGTATTTTTTTAAATGGAACACCCTGTATATTAAATCATTTTTGAATATATTATTTAAAAATATGAAAAATTTGTATAAGGTCTTATAGGCCTAAAGTTAATAATTTTCGAAATATTTACATTTTTATTGAGAAAAATGGTAATATTTATAGGGTTGTGGATTATGTTTCCAAGGAAATAAAAATTTAGGTGATAGGTCAAAGTTTTTAAAATATAGTGTTATTTTTAAATAATTTAATATTTTTTACTTTTAGCCATAAAATATACAGTGTGATCACTATTTGCAAATACAAAATTTTATCATTTTTTTTAAATGGGACACCCTGTATATTAGTTTTGCGTTTGGTAGTAAATATTACAATCTTTCTTTTGGTATAAGGTTGTATGTACCTAGCATGTTTCGTTTTGTAGATATTTTAAAAAAACTATAGATTTTACGTTTTTGCGGATTTTTTATTTAAAAATTTTTTTGCAAAAAAAAATAATTATAATCTGGTTTTAGAAACATACACTAAAATATAAAATATGAAAATAAAAACGTAATTAAAGATTAAAATAAATCGTATGCTAGTACAATTCAATTGAATTTAATAACTTTAAATTATTTTACAAAAAATATTTTACCATATTAATGAATACATAAATTAGTTACTAAATTAAATAAACAACCAAATTTTAAATCAATCGTAGTAATTCTTCTATCGCAGCAACTTTCCTATACCAAATTAATTGTTAGTTATATTGTATTTACGAGTAAGATCAGTTAATAACTTTTTAATTTACCTACATCTTGAGAACATATAAAGTATGCTTTGAAACAAATGAACGTTATGGAAGTATATTAAGAAGTAAATAGTATCTATGTACCTACTCGTGTCACAAAATCTGGTAATAATTTCTAATGGTTTCGCCCAAAACAAATGTCATATCCAAAAATGTTTCGGTTAAAAAATTAAAATTTAAAATAAAAAAAATTGTTACAAAAATTTCAACTACAAAAGTATTCCCAGTTTTTGTGACACCAGTAAATACTATTTATATTAATAAATAATTTGGATGATACATTTAACATTCATATGTTTCAAAGCATACTTTATAATAATTTTTATATTCTCAAGATGTATGTAAGTAAATTTAAAAGGTAAATTAAAAGTTTAACTAAATACAATTTAACTAACAATTAATTTGGTACAGGAAAGTTGCTGTAGTAGAAAAATTACTACGGTTGATTTAAAATTTGGTTGTTTATTTAATTTAGTAACTAATTTATGCATTCATTAATGTGGTAAAATATTTTTTGTAAAATAATTTAAAGTTATTAAATTCAATTGAATTGTACTAGCATACGATTTATTTTAATCTTTAATTACGTTTTTATCTTCATATTTTATATTATAGTGTATGTTTCTAAAACCAGATTATAATTATTTTTTTTGCAAAAAAATTTTTAAATAAAAAATCCGCAAACACGTAAAATCTATAGTTTTTTTTAAATATCTATAAAACGAAACATGCTAGGTACATACAACCTTATACCAAAAGAAAGATTGTAATATTTACTACAAAACGCAAAAGTAATATACAGGGTGTCCCATTTAAAAAAAATGAGAAAATTTTGTATTTGCAAATAGTGATCACACTGTATATTTTATGGCTAAAAGTAAAAAATATTAAATTATTTAAAAATAACACTATATTTTAAAAACTTTGACCTATCACCCAAATTTTTATTTCCTTGGAAACATAATCCACAACCCTATAAATATTACCATTTTTCTCAATAAAAATGTAAATATTTCGAAAATTATTAACTTTAGACCTATAAGACCTTATACAAATTTTTCATATTTTTAAATAATATATTCAAAAATGATTTAATATACAGGGTGTTCTATTTAAAAAAATAAAACTTTGGTTCATACCGTCGTTCTGACTCACCATGTATAATTGAAAATAATTTTAAATTATAGACCTCTTTGATACACATTAGTTTTGTTATAAACATTTTTTTGTATATCTTATAGTTTAGCCGTAATCAAAGAAGACCAGAGGTTTGGCGCACCCTGTATATACTGGACAGAAAATGCAGACACTGAACATGGTGCTCCAGCTTTGATGAGGCTACAAGACCTTTAACATAGTCACTGAGGTATGGCTGGTACAAGATAATTTGTGCTACTATTTATGTGTGCAACAACGATAGGGTGCGCCTTGTCACATTTTATTGCATTGATAAATTTACATGCAATGAGCAACTTGAAAAAAATAAGTCAAACACATATTATAAATAAATAATACTATATTACATGAAACAAATTGAAAGAAGAATGTTTAAAAAATGAATCAGGTGATCTATACTGCTGGACAAAAAATGCAGACACTGAAATCATTGTTGATTATATATGCAATCGTTGCATATATACCTATGCATTATTGCATATAATGCATTAATATAAACTATGATTCAACAATTTTAATACGCATGAAAACAGTAAAATAGTAAAAATTAGAGTAAAACTCTAAACATCTTATGCCTTATTTGCATTTTAACGGTGTATAGTTGCCAACAAATTATTGCAGACACCTTAACTTACTTATTACAAAGTCATTTTTATTTGAGTGACATCATGAAGTTTCGAGAGGTAAATATACTGAATAGCAGGTATAATAATTAAACGTACAATAGATTAGCATTTACTACTTTCTACCTATGCCGAAAAATTAACGACACCACCCAAATACAAATGACTTGTACTTGAGTGGCCAAAGTACTTGTGGCCATTAAACTTCATCATCATCATCATTAAATGAGTTGTAAAGCCAAATTTTGGCTCTACAACTCTGTGAGTCTTGGCCGCGTTTACTATTTCCCTCCATTGTTATCGGTCCTGAGCAGCTTTTTCCCATTGCTGTACTCCCATTTTGCGTAGATCACTGGCTACTGCGTCCTTCCATCTCTTTCTTGGGCGACCAACTGACCTTCTGCCATTGGGTCTTTCCCAGAATGTGGCGTTCAGAAGTCTTTCGTCACTCGATCTTAGCACGTGACCCGCCCATTTTATTCGGTTTGCTTTAATGTAACGCCATTAAACTTGCCATGTGCAAACAACAGGAAATACACTTGCTAGCACTTTCCTGTTGTTTACACATGACAAGTTTAGTGGCCGCAAGTACTTTCAGCCAGTAAGCTTGCTAAATGTAAATGAAGCTTAACCCATCTTTGGGTGAGCAAGTTGCCATCTTTATCATTAGCCTCATTTACATTTGGCAAGTTTACTGGCTGAAAGTTCATGTGGCCACTAAACTTGCCATATGTAAACAAGAGGACAGTGCTATCAAGTGCACTTTCCTGTTGTTTACACATATGGCATGTTTAATGGCCACATGTACTTTCAACCAGTAAGCTTGCCAAGTATAAATGAAGCTATCCCAAAGGTTGATTCTCGGCTTGAATTCTTTTCTAATACTTAATGTTTATTTGGTGGTAATACTTGTGTACAAATACTTAACTTAAATTATTAAACGTCTTTGAGATGATAAATTCTTCTTCTTCTTGAGACGATAAAGCCTTCTGTATGTAGGCTTTAAAGCCTATTTCTTCTTCATTATTAGCCTCCTAACTTCCACTATTAGCCTCCTAACTAAATTATCGCACCATCTTTTCTTGGTCTGCCAATACTTCTTCGTCAATTTGGTGACATATCTGGTGCTATTCGTACTATTCTATGCTCTGCCATTCTCCCAATGTGTTCGTTCCACTCTTGTTTCCGTTTTGTCACCCATCCATTTATGTCTTCGACATTGCATTCTCTTTTTACGTTTTCGCTTCTCTCCCTATCCAACAAACTTTTTCCTGATATTCGTCGAAGTATTTTAATCTCTGTTGTTTCTAGTAGTCGTCTCGTTTTAGATGTGTCAGGTCTTGTATCCGCCGTGTATGTCCATATAAGTCTAATTGGTGCTTTACAGATTCTTGCTTTTGTATCTTGACTTAGGTGTTTGCTCTTTCAGATTGTGTCATTAAGAGATCCGCCGCGCCGCTTTACTTGCTTTTAAGCTTTATTGTCGTACTTCTTCTTCAACATCTCCGTAACTAGTTATATCTATTCCCAGATATCTAAACCTTGCTTCCTGCTTTATTATTTTCCCATCAATTTCGATTTTACATCGTAGTGGGTATTTAGGTGTTGTCATACATTTGGTTTTTCTGCTGATATTATCATATTGTATTTATTGGCTGTTGTATTGAAGATGTGTGTTAATCTTTGGAGATCGTCTTCTGTCTCAGCGATTAATGCGGCGTCGTCTGCCTAACATAATATTTGGATTTCTGTGTTCCCCATTCTGTAACCATGACCTATACGTACTGTTTTTATTATTTCGTCCATTATTATATTAAAGAGCAGTGGGCTTAACGAGTCACCTTGTCTGATTCCGCTTTGTACTGGTATTAGCCCAGGGTGCATCTGTTTTGAGATGGACGTTGAGAGGTGACTCAAATTTTTTTGCAGAAATTGCTTGAAAATAACTCAAATAATAATATTTGAGTTATCCTCCCACTCAAAATGGTCCGGAACATTGTTTAAATTATCAAAATGTCAAAATATAAAGGAAAAATTCGATTTTTTTATTGGTTTTTTGATTATAGATTTAAAAGTATTCATTTCTGAGAAAAGTTGTACTGACATAAAAGTTGCGTAATTAAATTTCTTACAATACAGAATTGGTTAACAATTTAAAAAATAGTCACCCTTGTTGCAAAATAGCCATAATTACGAAAGAAACCATACAAAAACAAGTATTCGCATTTTACGTTTTCCAACCATTTACGCTACACTTAAGACCTTTGTATTTTACCCAAAAAAACTTTATGATATAGTAAAACAACACTGTAAATTTCATTAAGATCGGTTTAATAGATTTTGCAAAATAAATTTTGCAATCCAGCTTTCGCAAAAAAAGATCTTTTTTTTAAATGTTGCAGGACTGAAAATAAAGCAGATAGCAAGTTGAATTTTTTTTTGCTTATAGAAGTGTACTGTACCTTTCATTTGCAATTTGCAAAATTAAAATTGATTAATTACCACGGCGTCAGGAAATTTTTTAAATTAACATTAATTTTTGGTGCTACGCGCAGAACAGCGGTGTTCGATTCACACAAGTTGATTTACACCAAAATTTGTTCGAATCTTTATCTAATATATTATTTTCTTACTCTATATTTTGTTGTATTTTAATATTTTAATTCCACAATGATCAAACTAATTTTATTATTGTTTGTGAAATATTGTTAAAACAATTGCATATGTTTAAAAATAATAAACTTTTATTCTCTGAGTTAAAATATATGAACAAAGAAAGTTTTTGCTAAAAAAGTGTTATTTCAAATACTCGCAAAACTCTATGAAACTACAAAGGATTTCCGACTAACAAGGTTAGTGAAATGTCTCCTCCAGAATAGACGCTTCTACGTAACGCTCCAGTCCAAGAACAGTCGGTGGAGGGACCAAAAAAATGGGCTACCACAGGGAAGTGTCCTCGCGCCGATTCTATACAACATATACACCAACGACCACCCCATACACCAACAAACAAGGCAATTTATTTACGCTGATGATACAGCGGTGGCAGCTCAGGGAAGAACCTTCAATGAAGTCGAAGTGAAACTGACAGATGCCCTGGGAGACTTAGCTCTATACTATGATAAAAACCATCTGAAACCCAATCCCACAAAAACCCAGGTATGTGCTTTCCACCTGAGAAACAAGCTTGCCCGAAGGTCGCTGGAGGTGGAATGGCGTGGTCAGATGATGGAACACAACAAGACGCCAAAATACCTTGGCGTCCGTCTGGATAGAACTCTGTCTTACCGATACCACTGTCAAGATGTCAAGAAGAAAGTAAGTGCCAGAAATAATATCATCCGCAAGCTAACTAATACAAAATGGGGAGCACAACCACACACTCTCCGCACTTCTGCCTTGGCATTATGTTTTTCGGCCGCGGAGTTTGGAGCACCAGTATGGGCAAACTCCGCTCACGCAAAGAATGTCGACGTGGCTCTAAATGAAACGGTCCGTATAATATCGGGTTGCCTGAAACCGACACCTATCGAAGAGGTATACCCCATTGCTGGAATTGCTCCACCACCTATCAGGAGGAAGGTCACGTCAGAGGTAGAACGGAAAAAGCAGGAGACGGACCGAAGACACCCCTTATATTACCACCAAACTCAGCCAAGCAGACTAAGATCTCGGAAAAGCTTCCTGAAAACATCAAGATCCATCCCCGAAGCGCCAGAGACGCGCCGAATACACCTATGGCAAGCGTCAGCTACCGCGACACATTTTCCTCCCTCGGAGGAAATGGCTGCTGGACACAATTTACCGTATCCGACTTGGAAAGCGCTAAACAGACTAAGAACCGGCGTTTCACGTGCTAGTAACCTGAAAAAATGGGGATACCAGGAGGACGATACCTGCGACTGTGGCGCGGTTCAGACCAGCCGGCATCTACTATCATGCACAGAGATGAGAGAGACCTGCACAGAACAAGACTTAATTATAGCAAATGACAGGGCCATCTATGTGGCCAACCATTGGAAATACAGAATTTAAAGTTGTTGGTGTTCCGGACACGGAAAGTAAGTAAGTATTTCAAAAGATAAAGTGTATGTTTTTATTTTGCAATAAACAAATTTATTTATTTATATCGAAATGTAATAAAAATTAAAATGTATCAATCATTATCAAAGGTCATTGGAATGCCCAATCAGAGCAAACTATCCGCTGTCCTGCGCGTAGCACCAATAATTAATTTTTGTTTAAAAAATTTCCTGACGCCGTGGTAGTTAATCGATTTTAATTTTGCAAATTGCAAATGAAAGGTACAGTACACTTCTTTACGCCAAAAAAATTTCAACTTGCTATCTGCTTTATTTTCAGTCCTGTAACATTTTGAAAAAATGAATTTTTTTGCGGAAGCTGGATTGCAAAATTTATTTTGCAAAATCTATTGAACCGATCTTAATGAAATTTACAGTACTGTTTTACTGTATCATAAAGTTTTTCTGGTTGAAATATGAAGGTCCTAAGTTTAGCATAAATGGTTGAAAAACGTAAAATGCTAATACTTGTTTTTGTATGGTTTTTTCGCAATTATTGCTATTTTGCAACAAGGTTGACTATTTTTTAAATTTTTAACCAATTATATATTGTAGGAAATTTAATTACGCAACTTTTATGTCAGTACAACTTTTCTCGAAAATGAATACTCTTAAAGTTATAATCAAAAACGAAGAAAAAAAATCGAATTTTTCATTCATTTTTTGACATTTTGATTATTTAAACAATGTTCCGGACCTTTTTGAGAGGGAGGATAACTCAATTATTATTATTTGGGTTTTTTTTCAAGCAATTTCTGCAAAAAAAATTGAGTCACCTCTCAACGTCCAAATGTACTAATATTTTTACAGATGCGCCCTGGTCTATATAAACTGTGTTAGTTTTCCATTTTTCTTTGCCTGTATTCGATTATGGAAGTAGATGTTTTCGATGGTTTGTATAATATTGGTTGGTATGTTTCTTCTATACAGTAGGTGTAAGACGTCTTCGACTTGGATGCGATCGAAAGCTTTTTTCAGGTCTATAAAACATAAATATGCTGGTTTATTGTACTCGATCGCCTTTTCTGTGATTTGTATCAGTACAAATACGGCGTCTACGCAGGATCTTCCGGATCAGAATCCTTGTTGTTCATCTGATAAAGTTGTTAGTTTATTGATTTTCTTGGTTAAGACTTTTGTGGTTAGCTTAAGTGCCGTGTTCAGTAGATTTATACGTCTATAATTGTTGGGGTCTTCTTTGTCTCCTTTCTTGAACATTGGTATCATTATGCTGTTTCTCCATGCGTCTGGTATCTTGCAGTGCAATATTAGTTTTTGTATACGTTTTGTCATCTCTAGGGTTATACTTTCTCCTCCGTCTTTTAGAATCTGATTTGTTATTCCGTCTGGTCCTGGTAACTTTCTATTTTTGAGTTAATTTATGGCTATCTCTACTTCCTGAAAACTGATTTCTATTTCGTGTCTTAATTCAGGTACGTTATTGTGTTGATTATTATTTTCCTTTCTTTTAAACAGTTCCGTCAAGTATCTTTCCCATTCTTTTGCTGTTATGTTATTGTATTCCTTCAATTCTGCCATTTCTTTCCGTTGGTTTCTTATGAATCTCCATATTTATTTTTCTGTACCATCCTTTTTGTAAAATGTTCCCAGTGTTCATTTTTGTTCTTCTTGCCAACTGCTTTGTTTCATTTCGTTTTCTTCTATCGGTGTCTCTGGATTCTGGAGTATTTGATGTTTTATACTTCGAGTAGGCCTCTCGTTTCTCTTTTTTTTTCTTTTCTGAACCATTCCTAGAGCTTCTGTTGCTGCCTCTTCAATGTTGTTTTTAATTTTCTCCCAGTTCACCTTTATATCTTCCATGTCGTCTATTTGTTTCAGCTGTATTTTCTATTCTAGCCTCTTTTGGTACATTTCTTTTGTAGAGTCGTTCCACAGTGATTCTACATTGAATTTTTCCTCGGTGAGTTCCTGTAGAAAATGTTTTGGTGTCAGTTTCATTTTTATTTTTGCTAGGACTAGTTTCCCAGGCAACCAAGTGACGTCATATAACGTTGAGAAAACGTCAGTTTTTGGTTGAATATAACACGTGTTTGAACATTACGTCATATAGACGTCTTTTGTAGGTGATTTTAAATACGTAAGATTAATGACGTTAAAATTGCGTTTAAAAAACGTTTTAATTTCAGACAGCCTAAGTCTGACGTCACAAAATTGGGAGTAGCTTGCTTGTTTGTATTGACTCCAAACAATTTTGTTTAGGTATAGGTAACGCTAAATGTTCATAAGAAATTTCTCATTTATTGTTTAGGCGGTTTGTGTCTTGTGTGATAAAATAATATTTTTCATTTATATATTTAGTTAAAGAAACGTGTTAATTAAGAGATTTTTATGCGTATTTGCTCAGTGAGTTAGTTTAATGCAGTAATTCTTCTTGTCAACTATCTGAGGTTATGTTTATTTGTTTTTAATTAAGCGTTAAATGAAGGTATTAAGACAGCGTTAAATTAAGATATTAAGTATGCTGGATAATTTGTTAATAAATTATTTATTAGTTTCATATTTTTAGTTGTTTCAGTTTTGACACAGTAAGTAGGTATATTATAACTAGTGAAAATTCTATAATGTGAGGGCTGGTAAAAGCATGCAGAATCAATGTTGCTTCTAGCCTAGCGCACAAGCGATCTAAACAAGTGGTAGCACTTATATCTTCGACACATGGGACGTAGGCCTATAGGTTTCATGTTATGTACCTATTTTTTATACTATTTTGAAACATCTGAAAGAGGTCACTTTTTGAAAGTATTAAAGACGTGATTTTACTGACGTGAAAAAAACGTAGATACGATTACGTTTTAAAATCGTCACAATTATGACGTCAAATCGATGAGACAAATACACGTGATTTTCAACGTCACTACTACGTCACAGAAACACGTCAATTGGTCATTTTTATGACGTGTTATCTACGTTATAAAAACGTCGTTTGGTTGCCTGGGTTGTGTTCACTCCCTGCGTCTGCTGAGTTTAAAGTTAGAATATCTAGAATCTGCTTTGGGTGGATTTTTCTATTAGTGACTAAAAAATCAATCATAGATTTGTGCCCTCTGGAGTTTTCAAACGTACCTATATTTATACTGAAGCTTATAGTCGAAATAGTTATTAAGGTACCAAGGGTATTATAAGGATAAGAACGCTTGAGGTCAATGGTGTATATACCGAGGGCCTTTGGCCCGAGGGATATACGTTGACCGAAAGCGTTATTATGTATAATACCCGTGGTGCCTTCAACGTTTAATGTCCGACTAAATTATTTTTTATATGCAAAAAATTTGAATGAATTTTGAATTAATTAGTCTTTAAATAAGTACATTTACCAGCAATAGTCGTAACGTAATTGTGGTAACCGTAGTTTTACTTAGGTTGTTATTTGTCAACTTTACAGTATTTAACTAGTTATTTAAATTTAATGCTGGGGTCTAACAGGGGCCTAGGGCATTATATATCATACTTAACTGACTTCGAAATCATGTCATTATTTGTCAAATAATATACCAGTCGGACATTAAATGTATTATTGATTTTCAGTTCATTAAAAGCAAAGATATTAGCCATGAGTTCTCCATTTGCGTTGACATGGTTTTCATTTAATCTTTGTTTTATTCCTGGAACTATTTCATTTCCGATTCGTGCATTAAAGTCATCCATAAGAATTAAGGGTTCTTCATGAGGTATTTAATCCAGGATGGTTTGCAACTGTTCGTAGAATGCCTCTCATTCCTCCTTAATTGTTAAATGTCCGTCCTTAAATTAAATGCCATATCTATCTATAGCCCCAGTCTTCGGGGCTATAGATAGATATGACATTTAATTTGAGATGATAAATATTAAAATTAATTATCTTGTACTTAATCGATTGCAGACTGTTGTTGCAGGAAATCTATCTATCTATCAGACTAATCAATATTGGATTTTGTTCCAATATTTTTTCCGAAAATATTTGAAATTGTTTAAAAGTATATAAAAAACAACGATGTGGGGTTTGAAGCGTTACGGGTACATCCTGTTTGAGCTGACGATTTTCTTCTGTTTTAGGATCAATTTTAGTTATTATAAACGAATCACGCACAGCACTTTTTAAATTCTTACAGGTTAAATTTAAGGCAATGGCAATCTAGAAAACTATTAAAATAAATAATCACTACTTTTGCTCAGACCAGGTCTCATTTTACACAAGCAAAAGTAATTTATTAATTACATTAAGGACTGACAATAGTCACAAAAACTAAATTCCTAACTATCAGGAACTTTTTAATGTTTCAGTGATTTTAATGTTTTAACTATCAGGGATTTTAATGTTTCAGTCCAAAGCAATGAATCCATAGAATAATGCTAAGAAATCAATTTACTTTACCTACTTAAAATTTTTTAGTTTCATTGCAATATTATTAGAACCAAAATTAAAAATTTGAAGGTGTCCGGATTTTTGACCAGCAATATCTTTGAAAAAGTCACTTAAGTTTATTCAGTACTATATCTCCCCTAACACACTATATCTTGCACGTTTTCTTATGTGGTATGTTCCATATTGACTCATTTTTTTCTTATGGACTTTTTTGTGTTTAGACAGATGGTCAGATCTTGCAAAAGCCTTTTCACAAAGTTCGCACTTGTAAGGTTTAACTCCTGAGTGAGAACGTTTATGCCTAGCGAGTTCATCAGACCTTGAAAATCTCCAAGTGCAGTTCAACCAGTTGCAGATGAATGGTTTCTCCCCGGAGTGTCTCCTGAGATGAGCTTTGAGATGAGATGCTTTGGCGTATACTTTTTCACAGTTAGCAATGGGACACGAGAAATATTTATCTTCTTCTCTTTTCTGAGTATAGTCGTGGGTGATTAAAGCATGAGGACTCTGGACAAAGTGTTTACCTTCACTCGGAGGATCTTTCGGTGTCTTTTTACACGTGGTTTCGTAGAGGAGGTTCCGTCGCCTTCTATTTCTCTCGTCGTTCATGTGTGGAAACATTTCGAAGATACCCAAAGGTTCAGAAGGGTTATTCTCCATATTGATTTCGAATGGCAGGGGGAGCACGTCATTAACTCTAGAATTAGTTATTTCTAGATCAAGATCTAGGTTAATACAGTCGTCAAATAAATCTAATTCTTTGGATTTCGTTTCATTGGAATGTAAGTCCAGATTTACTCCTAATACCGATATGCTGCTTGAATCAAAGAGTCTGAGATCGTCAAAGTGAGAAAAATTCTCATCGGATATAGATTCTTCTAATAGGTGGTCGTCGTTATTAAAGATGTCTTTAATGATACTGTCTAAGAACTTGTCGTCACCGTTGAGGAATGGATATTCCTTTTTCTGAACTTCATCATAATATTTACTGCAGTTTGAAGATTCCATATTCTCTAAAGGAACGAAGAGATCAAGTAGTGAAAATTCTAAAGCGTTTTCTAGGACATTTGCTTCTAGAGTACAAGTCTCCCTTTGAACAGTTGCCATCTTCGCATACCTACAAAATGACCATTATCAGAAAATGCATATATGTATAACTAAAGTATTATTATTAACATAAGACCTAATTAAATAAAATATATACTGCGCGACATAAGTTAGGGATATGGCCAGTAAACTATAAGCAACTTATACATTTAATTACCATTATTTTTTTAATTAAACATATTTTATAGTTATTTACAAAAAAATATTATTCCCTCCAAGATATATATAAAAAAGAATAATTATCCATAAATATTAAAAATAAAATTTTGCATTAGCATACATTTGGCCCTAATAAGTCGTATATCCGCCAATGATATCAGTTATTGCTTGACATGTATGTGGAATATCTACTATCTCCTAAATTATCAAGAGATTCTTGAGCAATTTCTCCCATAACCGTGGTAACAGTTCTCGAAATCGCTGAAGAGTCTGCGAAGGCAGTACGTGATCTGTCCGTCTTCTTTGTAATATGTCCCAAGTATGTTCAATGGGATTGAGGTCTGGAGAGCGCGAGAGTAATGCCAAATGAGGAATTCCATGCAAAACTCTACTTTATTCGACATCTGCAGATCTATGTGATCGAGAATTATCGTCGAGAAAATAAAACTGGTCCCCAATGGCTGCATGGAAATTAACAATAATATACTCAATAATGAACAACATCCTTTATAAAAGGTATATTTGTTAAAATCTCTTAAAAGGACTACATCACAGAACTAGTTTTCGATCGGATGACCGATCATCATCAGTGCTTACCTAAAAACATCTCTGGGCCCCATTCATGTCCCATTCTCATTAATTATCTCATACATCTTACATTCCACCCTCTTCCACCCCTACTGTGAACTACATCTTATGACGGTTTGTTTTTCAAACCCTTAAGGTTTCGGGTAGTCTGCGGTGTCTTTGGGAATTAGTCACCTAAGTCTGAGCTTGTTTTATATATCCGACCTAGATTATTGAGACATTTTTACACTTCTGTCACCCCTACTGTGATCTTTTATTGAACATACACAAACTCCAACTACTACCAACTATTCAAATAAAATTGATAACTTGTAATCAACATAAATGCTTTTCTAAACCCTAGGTGTAATCATAAGAGGGTTCAACATCGATTTCACAGTTTCGATTTCATTTTGTAATGTGGTTTGCCTACCACCCTCATTGAAAACATTCTAACTATAACATCAAGTTTATTTGCATTTTAGTTGATTATTTATCACAGTGGAGTGATTGCAGTTACTGTTTGTTCTCAATTTAACAGCTTTACACTAGATTCTATATATCTGTCATGTCATCGTTTGGAATTTCCGCTGTCACTGCCACTTGCTACCATATAGTCAACATGTGAACAAATCAGTTTCGAGCTCAGTGGTACCTAGAGCATAATACATTGGCTATTTTAGACATCCATGTTTAAGTTCACATTATTCATCTATGTTCCCGTGACGGATTAATAGTAAAGGGTTTTTACCCACATATTTTTGTATTTTGGTGGTTATCATGTTAGATTCACGTGAGTATAACGTATAACTTTTTAAAACCGTAGTCAAAATTTTAAAAACTTTGTATTATTTTATATGATCGTTTATCCGATCGAAAACTAGTTCTGTGATGTAGCCCTTTTTAGAGATTTTAACAAATATACCTTTTATAAAGGATTTTATTCAATTTTGTAATATATGGTATACAGCCAACTACAGGAAAACTTGTTCCTCGTGGATGCTCAATAATGTCCCGTCTGTCAAACAAAAATTTACAAATTGGCACAGTACTTGCTGAAAGATGGGGTATACAAGAATTTAAAAACTCACCCCAACCAACCCCTAGCGTCATCATTGTTCCCCGGATTTCACAAAGAGTGAAAATAACCAGTTTAAAGACTTAAATCCAAGTGGGTATTTTTTTCTAATTAATTGCTGCAGGTCTACGCCAAAAATGAATTTTTTGCTTTATCCCCTAACGAGCAACAATGGCTACTACGTTTTAATACTTAAGCTACAATACCCAACACTTCTATTTCAGGAAAGAAATCAGATAGAAGGTCGCTTCCGGCGGCATATTTTATTGCTTATTAATTGCTGAAAGATGAAGTATAGCAGAATTTACAAACTCACCCCCTCCAACCCCTACCGTTATCATCGTTCTCCAGATTTCACAAAGAGTGAAAATAACCAGTTTAAAGACTTAAAACCAAGTGGGTATTTTTTGCTAATTAATTGCTGCAGGTCTACGTCAAAAATGAATTTTTGCTTCATCCCCTAACGAGCAACAACGGCTACTCTGTTTTAATACTTACGCTACAATACCCAACACTCCTATTTCAGGAAGAAAACCAGATAGAGGTTCGCTTCCGGCGGCATATTTTATTGCTTATTAATTGTGAAAGATGAGATATAGCAGAATTTACAAACTCACCTCCTCCAAACCCTACTGTTGTTTTCGTCTCCTGCTTTTCACAAAAAGTAAAAATAACCAGTTTAAAGAGCTAATACCACGTGGGTATTGTTTGCTAATTAATTGCAGCAGGTCTACGCCAAAAATGATTTTTTTGCTTTCTCCCCTAACGAGCAACAATGGCTGCTACATTTTAATACTTAAGCTACAATACCCAAGACTCATATTTCAGTAAAGAAAATAGATAAATGGTCGCTTCTGGAGGTATGCTTTATTGGTAAGTAATTGCTAAAATATGGGGTAATGGGGTATACAAGAATTTACAAACTCACCCCTTCCAACCCCTACCGTTATCATAATTCCCTGCATTTCACAAAAAGTGAAAATAACCAGTTTAAAGACCTAAAAAGGGTAATAAATATGACGCTGGAAGCGACCCTCTATCTGCTTTCGTTCCTGAAATAGGAGTGTTGAGCATTGTAGCTTAAGTACTCAACCGCATTAGCCATTGTTGCTCGTTAAGGGATGAAGCAAAATTTTCATTTTTGGCGTAGACTTGCAGCAATTACTTAGCAAGAAAATACCCACTTGGTCTTAGGTTTTTAAACTGCTAATTTTCACTTTCTGTGAAATCCGGATAATGATGATAACGGTAGGGGTTGGAGGGGGTGAATTTGTAAATTGTTGTATACGCTATCTTTCAGCAATTAACTAAGCAATAAAATATGCCGCTGGAAGCGACCCTCTATCTGCTTTCGTCCCTGAAATAGGAGTGTTGGTTATTATAGCTTAAGTATTAAACCGCAGTAGCCATTGTTTCTCGTTAGGGGATAAAGCAAAAAATTCGTTTTTCGTAGACCTTCAGCAATTAATAAGCAAAAAATACCCACTTGATTTTAAGTCTTTAAACTGGTTATTTTCAGTCTTTTTGTGAAATCCGGGGAACGATGATAACGGTAGGGGTTGGAGTGGGTGAGTTTGTAAATTCTGGTATACCCCATCTTTCAGCAATTAATTAGAAATAAAATATGCCGCCGGAAGCGACTCTCTATCTGCTTTCTTTCCTGAAATAGGAGTGTTGGGTATTGTAGCTTAAGTATTAAACAGCAGTAGCCATTGTTGCTCGTTAGGGGATGAAGCAAAACATTCATTTTTGGCTTAGACCTGTAGCAATTAATAAGCAAAAAATACCCACTTGGTTTGAGGTCTTTAAACTGGTTATTTTCACTTTTTGTGGATTCCGGGGAATTATGATAACGGTAGGGGTTGAAGGGGGTGAGTCTGTAAATTCTTGTATACTAGGGATGGCGCTTTTTGACAAAACACCGGTTTTCGGTTTACGGTTTAACCTGGCGGTTATAACCGGCCAAAAAACCGGTTTAAAAAAAAAACCGGTTTTCGGTTTTTTTAATCCAATAGGTTACAAAGTTACATTTACAATACACTTTAGTTTACGATACTCCATTCGACTCGATATCAATATGATCAAAATTAGTATTATACTATCGAAAGAACATGTATTACTTTTAACACGTTTGTATATTTGTAGAATAGGTACATTTTAACTCATTTAATACTTCCTGTATGAGTCTATCGTTTTGAAAACGTAGCGAAATTCTTGGAGATTCGTATTCTTAATCAGTAATTCGATATTCATAGTCAGAGCAATATTTTTGGTAAT
The DNA here is from genome assembly GCF_917563875.1 of Diabrotica virgifera virgifera. NCBI lineage: Eukaryota > Metazoa > Arthropoda > Insecta > Coleoptera > Chrysomelidae > Diabrotica > Diabrotica virgifera. Next base: position 9,892,125 of record NC_065452.1, on the reverse strand, counting down.
CAGAAAAAGTCATTCACCCACTTTCAATGTCAAGAGTGAAGTGTGAAAAATAGATGATGATTGCGTCTAATTCAACCAGATCACTTCTTATGTAAATATTATGATTACAAATACCTTTTCAAGGAAATATTATAATAAAACTTAATAATTGTTTCTGGCTGATGTGAGAGTGCACTTTCAGTTTGCTTCTGTATTTTATAAAATAAAATAAAATTTGAATTATGGTTTTGTTTGGAATAATTGAGAATAATAATTATGATTCGGATCCAAAATAATACCTAACCTAATCCTCATCACCGTAAAAACCTAATAACCGGTTTTACTTTAAAAAGAAAAAACCGGTTCTAACCGGGACAAAAAAACAACCGGTAAAACCGGTTATTGTGAAGTAAAAAAACCGGTTTTAGGTTTAAATCGGTAGGTTTTTCCCATCCCTATTGTATACCCAATTTTTCAGCAATTAATTACCAATAAAATATGCCGCCGGAAGCTACCCTCTATCTACTTTCGTTACGGAAATATGAATGTTGGCTATTCTAGCTTAATATTAAGCTGGAATAGCCACCTGTTTCTCTGAAGGGGTTGAAGCAATAAATTTTTATTTTGTGTAATAAATTAGCAATTAATTAGCAATAGAATAGGCCGCCGGAAGCGACTCTCTATCTATTTTCGTTCCGGATATATGAATGTTGGCTATTCTAGCTTAATATTAAGCTGGAATAGCCACCTGTTTCTCTGCAGGGGATGAAGCAATACATTTTTAATTTGCGTAATAAATTAGCCATAAAATAGCAAAAAACAATGGGGCAAGTCTCATGGCTCCCTTATGAAATGGCTATTCTAGCTTAATAGACATTATTTTCAAGACGTTAATAAAGTTTCGTCTATTGACAAACGGCTTATTTATCAACTCAAAGGAGGTTTCTGAAATATGAAATATAATAAAAATAACAAGATTATAACTATTTCCTCATCACCAGTTTGAATGGGATTGAAAAGACACGATAGGAAGAAGAAAATTGGAAGACCACATGTAATACTTTACGACTGCCCCTGGTATTTACAAAAAGTTATTGATAATGTTATTAATACACATCTAAATCTAATTATTATCAATAAATTTATAATAAAATATTTGCAAGGCTTGTTGAGATTAATTTTAAACGTTTTTATAAATATTTTTAACAATTGTTTGGACTTGAAAATTTGAAGTATAATTTGTTATATCTTGTCAACTAACTGCATATCTTTCGTAATATGACCAAAATAGCGTCTTGGAGCATTTACATCTAGCTGGAAAAATATTGTTATCAGGGGATTATTAAAAGTGTATGAATCATGGTGATATTTTAGGAAGATGGTTTTATAGTATACAGGGTGTATCGAAAATACAGGTCATAAATTAAATCACATATTCTGAGACCAGAAATAGTTCGAATGAACCTAATTTACCTTAGTACAAAAATATATATGCACATAAAAAAAGTTAAAGCGCTTTGAAGTTACAAAATGAAAATCGATTTTTTTCGAATATATCGAAAACTATTAGAGATTTTTTTATTGAAAATCGACATGTGGCATTCTTATGGTAGTAGTATCTTAAGAAAAAATTATAGTGAAATTTAGACACCCCATAAAAATTTTATGGGAGTTTGTTCCTTTAAACCCCTCCAAATTTTTGTGTACGTTCCAATTTAATTATTATTGTAGTACCATTAGTTAAACACAATGTTAAAAAAAAATTTTTGCCTCTTAATAATTTTTCGAAAAGTCAGTTTTTATCGAGATATTTTGCATATTTGTCAAATCCACTACAGATTTGTATATGGCTAAGTTCGATTATAGAGACTTAATAATAATAGGAAAATTTATTTATGATTTACATTTTTAGGTATATTCTGAACCATATTAAAAAAGAAGCCACATCTCGATAAAAGGTGCCTTATCGAAAACATACAAAGAAGCAAAAAATTTTAAAAACACTGTTTAACTAATGGTATCGCAGTAATAGTTTAATTGGAACGTACACAACGGTTTGGGGGGGGGGGTTTCAGGGAACAAAACCCCCATAAAATCTTTATGTAAACATATTAGAAAAGAAGCCGTAACTCGATAAAAACTGCCTTGTCGAAAAAATACTAAGAGCCAAAAAAGTTTTAAGAATATTGAATTTAACTAATAGTATCACAATAATAATTTAATTGGAACGTACAGAAAAATTTGGAGGGTTTAAGTAAACCAAACCCCCATAAAATTTTTATGGGGTTCACAAATTTCACTATAATTTTTCTTTAAGATATTCCTGCCATAAAAATGCCACATGTCCATTTTCAATAAAAAATCTCTAATAGTTTTCGATATATTCCAAAAAATTGATTTTCATTTTGTGACTTCAAAGGGCTGTAACTTTTGTTATATGCATATTTGTACTAAGGTAAGTTAGGTTCATTCGAACTATTTTTGGTCCCAGAATAGGTGATTTAATTTATGACCTGTATTTTTGTTACACCTTGTATAAAGATATTTAATATTTTTTGGTTTTACTTATTTGTAAGTTCGTAAGTTTAAACCTAAGGCTTTGTACACATGAGAGCGGTTTGCCAACGGTTACGTCGCGTTTTACCTGAAAAACCCAAACGTCGCGGTTTATGTTACCAAGGAACAAATGCAAACGCATAGTATCGTACACATGCAACTGCTCAACGTCGTCAAACCGCGGCGGTTGTAAGTTACTAGGGGAGGAATGGAATCGCCAGTCAAACGCTGTCATGTGTACGGTACAAAGGTCGGCTAACAGCTGCGCCAACCGTTGGCAAACCGCCCTCATATGTACAAAGCCTTATAGTCTAGTCGCAACATAGGGGCTCCCGTGGGAAATTCTAGCTCGCCGTGATTTGATGGTGGTATTATAGGTTTTTTGGGTCGCTGAATCCAATGGAACTGGTCTGGAAGCCCAAATATGGTGCGTTTAATTGTTATTAACAAATTATTGTAAAATTAGGTATTTATCAGGTATTATTAGAAGCCCTGTAAAGAAATTTATAGTGTTAAGATCTTCTCTGGTGTATTTTTGGTCGCTGAATCGAATGCGACTAGTCGCGATTACTCAAAATATGTTCTTATTTTGTTAATAACAAAATAATTGTTTATTCACCGAAAAGCTCGAAATAATGCGCTAAACCTACAAAAAGTTTGTAGTCTTTTTCATAGTATTTTCATACGCTAAATCTATTGCCACTAGCCGTGATAGCTTAAACCACGTTCCGACTTTGTTATTAAAAAATATTGCAAAAATAACGGTTTATAGTACGTTTATCCACGGTTTATGCTCTGAATTTAAAAAAACCACTTGGTTTGAAATGAAATTTGGCATACACGTAGCTAACATGTCAAAAAAAAGTGATATTGTGCTGATGTGTGCTTTTACCCTAGGGGTGACTTTCACCCCTGTTGGGGGGTGAAAAAAGAAACCTTTAAAATAAGTCCGGAAGTGGATAAACTGATTAATTCTAAGCAACTTTTGTTCTATACAGTTTTTTCACTAAGTCAATACTTTTCGAGTTATTTGCGAGTGAATATGTCCATTTTTCAACAAAAAACCCACGTTTTTAGACGGTTTTTCGCAAATAACTAAAAAAGTAAGTATTTTTCAAAATATAAACTATAAAAAAAGTGAAAAAAATGGTGTACATATATGTGTGAGGTCCGTAGACCCAGTAGAAGCGGAGCTGTAGCTAATGAACAACAGGTTCATATTCGTCAAATTCCAAATCGAATATTTCAACATAAAATAACCAAAAAATGAAGCACTTTTTGAGGAAAACTCATTACAACTTTCTTAAAGCTTTAAAAAAACTTTATTTTTTTTTGAAAGAGTATCTGGTATCAAAAATAAGCAAGTTACGCTCAAAATAAAGTTGGTCCCTTTATTTGGTAAAAAAAAACGGGAAAATCACCCCCTAATTAGCATCTCAAATGAAATTAATCGTTACCGCTTCACAAGTTGCTTTAATTATGTTGTATTTATATGATCTGTAAGTTTCATCAGTTCGAAAGTCCTTGTAAAACCACCAAAAACATAGTTTTTGAAACTAGTTAGTGAAAAATGAACATATTCACTCGTAAATAACTCGAAAAGTATTGATTTAGTGAAAAACTGTATAGAACAAAAGTTGCTTAGAATTAATTAGTTTATCCACTTCCGGACTTATTTTTAAGGTTTCTTTTTTCACCCCCGAAAAGGGGTGACACTCGCCCCCAGGCTAAAAGCACACATCGGCACAATATCACTTGTTTTGTTTGACATGTTAGCTGCGTGTATGCCAAATTTCATGTCAATCCAAGTTGTTTTTTTTTTAATTTAGAGCAAAAACCGTGAGTAAACGTACTATAAACCGTTATTTTTGCAATAATTTATTAATAACAAAGTCGGAGTGTGGTTTAAGCTATCACGACTAGTGGAAATCGATTTAGCGTATAAAAATACTATGAAAAAGACTACAAACTTTCTGTAGATAGCGCATTATTTCGAACTTTTCAGTGAATAAACAATTATTTAATTATTAACAAAATAAGAACATATTTTGAGTAATCGCGACTAGTCGCATTCGAATCAGCGACCAAAAATACACCAGAGAAGACCTTAACACTATAAATTTATTTACAGGGCTTCTAATAATACCTGAAAAATACCTAATTTTACCATAATTTGTTAATAACAATTAAACGCACCATATTTGGGCTTCCAGACCACTTCCATTGGATTCAGCGACCCAAAAAACCTATAATACCACCATCAAATCACGGCGAGTTAGAATTTCCCACGGGATCCCCTATGTTGCGACTAGACACGTAGTGTAATTGAAGTACTAAACGCTGTTATTCCAGATAGGTATATTATCCTTATAGGAATGTTACAAACGTAATAAAGTGACACAAAAACTGTAAGGCAAGCCGCACGAGTATGATTCATGCTCATGACACATTTTTATTTTCGGAGAGTTTCATAAATGGCCGGACGTATATTTGTTTAGCAGTGGTTTATTTCCATGAAACGTAATTTACGTTTCATGTTTCTTTGATGTGCCTTACGAAATAAAAATCAAAGAAATTTCAGCCATTTTGTAACTGCTCTATTAGAACGTGCTTATAAAACCATTGATGTGGCTCATAAAGGGATAAGTGTCCACAAGGACGGCGAAATCAACACCATGATAGAAGAACTGGAAAAAGCCTGCAGAGAAAACAGTTTAAAAATAAATATCCTCAAAACAAAATACATAACTAACATTGTGCCAAGTAACAATTTAAAAATTCAGGAAGACGAAGTACAACTTGTTGATAAATTCATGTACCTTTAACACTAAACTAGAATAGGTAAATACACTGGAACCCCGTTAAGTCGGCCTCCGATAACCCGGAAGTCCGGCTAACCCGGACCGATTTTAATCAGACAAACATTTCAACAATAAAAACGTAATATTGACAACCGAAACTGACTGAAATTTTTACCAAGGAATGAACAATACTGTATACAGTGAGTCCATAAAGTAACGCATAAATTCATTATTTCGTAAACCGGTGACTTAAGGAAAAATCCTGAAACAAGTCGATTTTTATTTTTAAATTACGATTTTTTGGCATATATATCATATTAGTGACGTTATCCATCTGAGCGTGATGACGTAATCGATGATTTTTTAAAGAGAAGAGGGGTCATGTGATAGCTCACTTAAAAGGGTATTTAATTCTCTATTCAATTATACAGTGTCCAAAAAAATATTTTTTAAATTAAATTAATTGACAAAAAGTTGAATGTATGTAATTTGTTTAATTGTTAATACATTTTACTGCTGTCAGAAAACAGAAAAATGTTTTATTTGAAAAATAAACATTGATTTTCGCTTAAACGAAATGTTCAAACTGTCAAGAGGCAGGTGGGTGGCAGTTTAACATTGAATTTAGGCGAAAAGCAATATTTATTTGTCAAATAAACATTTTTTCCTGTTTTCTGACAACGGTAAAATGTATTTTGAATTAATTAAATTATATACATTCTTCTTTTTGTCTCAATTAATTTGATTAAAATTTTTTTTATTGTACACTTTGTATAAATAATTATGTTAATGTTTATATTAGTGAATAGAGAATTGAGTTCCCTTTCAAATGAGCTTTCACATGACCGCTATTCTCATTTAAAAAAATCATCAATTTCGTCATCACGCCGAGATGAATGACGTCACTAGTATGATATATATGTCAAAAAATCATAATTTAAAAATAAAAATCGATCTGTTTGGGGATTTTTTCTTAAAGTCGCCGGTTTACGAAATAATGAATTTATGCGTTACTTTATGGACGTACTGTATAACTGTAAGTAATTCACATGTACTGTGCATAATGTATTTAATGTTTTTGCAATTATAATGGAGTTTATCTCTAAGGATACCGTATTTTGGTAATTTTTACTATATTCTACGGATAACCCGGATTTTCGATAACCCGGATCGGCCGCGGTCCCGATTAATCCGACTTATCGAGGTTCCACTGTACAACCAAACAGGTGAGGTATCAAAAGGAATGCCATATGGATGGGCAGCATGTGGAGCTCTTAAAAACGTATTTAAAGGCGGCAACATACCGATTAATCTGAAGCAGAAAGTCTTCGATCTGTGTGTTCTGCCAATAATGACCTACGGTGCGGAAACACTGTCCTCAACAAAAAACATTTCTTTAAACATTAAGAATAGCACTAATAAGATAGTCCAGAGAAATAAGATTTTTCTCGTGACACATCCCCCTCCAGGCCGAAACCAAATTTTTTGAGTAGGGGAGCGTTCAAGTACATATTACGTAACGCGATTTTTGAAGATTTTTGACCCCCCGTCTCCCCTACGTAACGCACTCTAATGGGCGTTTAACTATTACGTAACGCAATTTTTGAAGATTTTTGAGCCCCCCCCCCACCTGCGTGAACGGTCCCTAGTATGGACATCTATAATATTAACCTATATGTTTCCTGCAGCCGATTTTGATGATATACATAGTTATAAACAAATAAAGATCAAAAAACGGTAAATTTTCGCTTTTTTCGTCTATTACCAAAAAGTTAAGCATTTTAAACAAATTTGAGAGTAAGAAACTCATAAATCGTATAAAAAACTTCAATATGGCGTTCGCTGAATATGTCTATCCTTATTGGTTGCTTAGAAAATTGCAAAATAAATCATAAATTTTGAATTTTTATAAATATTCATAATTTATGTAAAAATTAACTTGAACCTTCTTATTACACGGAATGCTGAGACTTCTGGTGCTTAAATTATACCCTAAATTTCAAAGCAATTGGTAAAATAGTTTAAAAGTTATTTAATTTGTTTATCCCCAATTTATTTTTTTTGCAACACTATAAGTCAGAAAATTATGAGGGTACAGTAATACTTCGGACAGTTTATAAAAGAAGAACATTTATACTCTTAACTTAATTAAAAAAAAATGACAAAAAGTAATTTTAAACAGTGTAAAAGTATCTTGCAAAAACATGTCGATTTTTTGCTTACTTATAAACAATTAGAATAACTTTTTAACCGTTAACCGCAGAAAAATTATTTTTTCATATTTAGAAAGACTGAATTTTTATGCACATTTAGAAAGAAAAACAATTGTCCTAGGACAATTAGGGACGAAGTTGGCCCCCCCTTTTTTAATTCACATGTTCTTGCAAAATAATTTTGGAATATTTAGAATTATTTTTTATCATTTTTTTTAATCAAATTAATAGTGTAAATCTTCTTCTTTCCTAAACTATTCAAAGTATTACTGCAACTTCATCATTTTCTAACTTATAGTGTTGCAAAAAAAATCAATTTGGGATAAACAAATTAAATAACTTTTAAACTATTTTACCCATTGCTTTGAAATTTAGGTTATAATTTAAGCACCAGAAGTCTCAGCATTCTGTGTAATAAGAAGATTCTAAGTTAATTTTTACATAAGTTATGAATATTTATAAAAACTCAAAATTTATGACTTATTTTGCAATTTTCTAAGCAACCAATAAGTATATTCAGCGAACGCCATATTGAAGTTTTCTATACGATTTATGAGTTTCTTACTCCCAAATTTGTTTAAAATGCTTAACTTTTTGGTAATAGACGAAAAAAATAAAAATTTACCGTTTTTTGATCTTCATTTGTTTATAACTATGTATATTGTATATCATCAAAATCGGCTGCAGGAAACATATAGGTTATTTCTGTAGATGTCCATACTACTCAAAAAATTTGTCTTCGGCCTGGAGGGGGTTGTGTCACCAACAGGATATTTTTTTCCTTATTTCTCTGAACTAAGGGAGCATTCAATGATAGGAGTAACGATAAAAGACAAGATTACAAACGAAGACCTACCAAACAGAACCAGAGTTACATATGTGAAGAGAGCTTTCAGATTGAAATGGAATTGGGCTGTCTACAAGGCAAGAATGAAGGATGGAAGGTGGACAAGCAAGTTAACTTAATGGTGATCAAAAACAGATAAACGAAACAGAGGAAGACCACCTACAGGATGGTAAGATGGTCTGAGAAAGATGATGAAAAATTGGATCCATACTGAACAAGCCGTGCACTCCAGATACAAACAGGTGAGGCCTATGTCCTGCAGTAGACTGAAAACAGGGTGATGATGATGACTATTTAAATAAATATATATCTTGGCGTTATTTTGAAGTAATGATGTAACCGATATATTTCTGATGAATTCTTACAAATTTTGATACATTTATTCAAAAAACTATGATTAAACCATATTTTTACTCTATCAGAAATTAAAATTTTATTAACTTTTGTACACACTCATGGGCGCCCATATAAAAATTTTTAGGGGGCCAGACGTACACATTATACGTATTTTGTATACTTTCGATGACAATATGGTGCATACAATATAGTTTAAAGCACCCGAAAAGGTAGGAGGGACACGGCCCCCTCTGCCCATGAGTATGGGTGCCTATGTACATTGTAGTAATTACGTTTAACCATATTAATCTTATAAAAACACATTATATAACTTTTTAATAAGTATTTGCTGATGGATGGTAAATATTTAGTAGAAATAATTCGTTAAGAAGAAAACTGATGAACGTACAATAATAATGATAATATAATGAATTATTAGGTTATGGATTTTCCGGTTGTACAGTTACGGATTCGTAGAATAACAATTATATGTAATTATTGTATATTGGAGTACTATGGTAGGTAGGTACTATTTCAGTAAGGTAGATAATGAATAAACAGTAATTTAAATAAGCCAGTTAGTTAAATTGGTTTTACCGATCTTGTAAAGGAGTCTCTGGAGAAGTTTTGTGGTGGCCTTTCAAAGAAATGGCTTTCCACTGGAGCATATGAAAATTGTGTTAGATATGTGTAAAAAAGTAGAAACTATTCGAATTGGCATACTATAAGATATTAATATTGGAAAATTAGGACTGTATTAGAAATTATTTTGCTCTGTTCCACGAAATTTAATTCTACAGCGAATATTTATTATCAGCAATATTATTGAGACTATTATTTTAAACACAAAAACTTCTTACTAAAGTAAATATTAGATTTAGTAATAAGAATGGTAGAAAAGGACGACACAACAATTCAGAAATATCTAATAACACAGAACCACAAATTTGAAACTGTATCCACCTTCAGCTACTTGGGAGTAACAATAGGAAAAACTGGAAAAGAAAGAACAAAGGAAAGGATTCTGAAAGGCAAAAAACATATGGAATGAATAGATATCTGCTGAGAAGAAAGACTAAGTAAGCGTGTGCTCACTACGGAGGCCAAAGGATGGTATCCTAGCCATAGGCGTAACCAGGATGATCCTAATGGGGGGGGGGGGTTACAACTACTGGAAGGTCTCTGAGGGGTATGGTGTTAAGCGTATAGAGCTCAAAGTCCATCCCAATGGGGGGGTTATAACCCCCAAACCCCCCTGGTTACGCCTATGATCCTAGCCTAGAGCATAGTATCCTACTTTTCATATTCGTGAATTCTGGCATTCAAAATAATACATTTATTTTACATAGCGATCGATAATATAGTTTCGATCGCTAGGTAAAATAAATACATTATTTTAAATGCGAGAATTCACGAATATGAAGAGTACGATACCATGCTCTAGGCTAGGATACCATCCTTTTGTCTCCGTAGTGAACGCACCCTAAGGGTTCGTTCACTACGAGGCGCCAAGCTTTACACCGATCAATGTATCGTACCCATGTATCCAATACCAGGTATACTGTCGGCAAACGTACAACAAACACTGACTAAATACGAAGGGGGACGACAACAATAGATACAAGGCAAGGATACAATCCATTGCTCTCCGTAGTGAAACGACAGAACAAAGATCGAACCTATGTAGTACCTATAAGACTTATTACACTTGTTACCTACACTATACTGACGAAGCCCAAATAGGCCGAAACACCGGTGTATATAGTTGCACAGAAATGTATGGAATGATGACCCTTCATCATTTTATATATTTCCAACTAAATTCACATTCACTTTACGAGTATTAGCCAATGATTTTGCTTATTTAGACTTACATATAGGATGGAAACAACGGCGATTAACAAGAAAGAGGAAGATAGCCTTCTGAAATTTGAAAGAAAAATAATGAGAACGGCACTGGGCCACAATGTAACAAGAGAGGAAGAAATAGGAATGAAAATAAATGTCGAAATTGAAGAAGAATTAAAGGAAGAAAATATAGTCAGGTACATAAAATCTCTTCGCTTAGAATGGATATAACATACACAGACGCCCACACTCAGATATGCTGAGAAGGATAACAAACTGGGCATCACTATGGCCCAGATGTAGAGGAAGGCCTATAGGCGAAGCAATAAAGCACTAAAATCGGCCTTACCTCCGAAAAAAAAAACGACAAGACGGATCTTAACAATTCTTTTTGCATTCGATTCGTGAATGCGCCAGGAAACTTTGTGACCCCGAGCCATGAGATAATATTGAAAAACTGCATACAAAAAATGCATTCTTAAAGCGCTTAACAACAGACAATAAAAAAAAATTCAGAACTCGTCAATTATCGGCGGAAATGAGTTCAATTTTGTTATCGGGGGTTTTTGGGGCAGCTGAAATTTAATATGACGTCGTAAGTGACCTTCGGAGTACCTGGTGCACAGGGTACTTACTGTTTATTTCGTATTGTGGAGTTTTCGGCAAATTCATTTAAACATTAGTCAAAAATTATTACTCGGGGGTTTTTGGGGTCGCTGACGACGAATATGAAATTGGAAGTGATCTCCGGAGTACCTGGTGCCCAGGGTACCTACTGTGTATCTCGTCTTCGGCAAATTAATTAAAAAATTAGTCAAAAATCATTAGTCACGACATAAACAGTAGGTACCCTGGACACCAGGTACTCCGAAGACCACTTCCGATGTCATATTCGTCGTCAGCGACCCCAAAACCCCCCAAGTAATGATTATTGACTAATTTTTAAATGAATTTGTCGAAAACTCCAGAAGAGGAGGTAAACAGTAGGTACCTGGGCACCATGTACTCCGGAGATCACCTACGATGTTATATTCGTCGTCAAGGATGCCAAAAAAAACCCGAGTAATGAATTTTGACTAATTTTTTAATAAATTTACCGAAAACTCCAGAAGACGAGGTAAACATTAGGTACCCTGGGTACCAGGTACTCCGGAGATCACTTCCGATATCATATTCGTAGTTAGCGACCCCCAAAACCCCCGAGTAATGATTTTTGACTAATTTCTGACCCCCGAGTAACAAAATCAACTCATTTCCGCCGATAATTGACGAGTTTTTTGAATTTTTTTTATTGTCTGTTTGAGATGCACTTTAAGAATGCATTTTTTGTATGCAGTTTTTCAATATTATCTCATGGTTAGGGGTCACAAATTTGCCTGGGGCATTCACGAATCGAATGCATAAAGAATTATTAAAATCCGTCTTGTTTTTTTTTTGGGAGGTTCGGGTTCGGGTACTAGAAGAATATATAAGAGCATTGGATGTTAAAGACTGGAAAGTTCAGTGCAAGGACAGGAAGAAATGGAAGAAAGTCACGACATGACAACAGCAAAAACACGCAGCAAGCTATAAATGATAGAGGAGTAATCCACCTCACCCAAAAATAGGATTTTAAACGCCATGTTGTTGGCTATAATCCCTAGGTATTGTAATGCTTAATGAATCAATGAATAGAAACGGTACTGCATATCAGTAGAGAATTATATGAAAATACATATTTAGTATAAGTAAAGTGAACGAAATAGGAGGAAGATGGTACTGTGTTATATGACAGGAAACTTCAATGAGAGTTAAGGCCAAATTCTATAAAACCGTTTTAGGATCTCCTCTGATACAAGTTATTGGGTCTATTGAATATAAAGAAGTATTTGCTTTTACTTCCTCGTATTATAAGTATTTACTTAATAGTAATTGAATAAAGCATTAAAGAAATGAGTTTATTCAATTAGTATTAAGTAAATACTTAAATACTTATAAGTAAAAGCAAATACTTACTTCTTTTTATTCAATACACCCATTACCTGTTCCATGGCTCAAAATAAGGAATGGCATATACGCCAGGAAAATAAGGCAAAAATATACCATGTCCGGGACACTTGAGCAGCCAGGTTGAAAATGGGTTTTTTGGGTACTATATTCCTAATGCATTATAAATTTAGTAAAAAGTGCTTAATATTTTTCAAAAATCTATCGAATAATACCAAACACGACTTCTCACGGAGAGGGATGGAGGGTAAATTTAAAATTTTAAATACGAATCCCGCGATATTTCGCGAAATAAACATCAGATCGAAAAACTGAAAAATACACTTATTCAATATTTTTGAAAAATCTATCGAATGGCACCAAACAAGACCCCCCACGGAGATGAGGTGGGGGGTTACTTTAAAATTTTAAATGGGAGCCCCCATTTTTTATTGCAGATTTGGATTCCTTCCGTAAAAATAAATAACTTTTATTTGAGACATTTTTTCGAATTATGGATAGATGGCGCTACAATGTAAAAAAACATTGTTGGAAATGGAAAATTAAATTAAAAATGGAAAGTCCCCACTAAAATGGAAAACTTTTTTTGGGTTTTAGTACCTACTATTCACAACCCGATAGGTCCCCATAACGCTCGAGTGACTGCACATTTAGCATACTTTGCTCCCCTACCATTAAGTTAAAGTTAATTTCATGTAGGTAACCGAATTAACTGTCGTCCAACTCGTAAATATTTGCAATATCATTTAAAGTCATCTATATGACTTTAAATGTAGTAGATGACTTTAAATGATATTGCAAATATTTACGAGTTGGACGACAGTTAATTCGGTTACCTACATGAAATTAACTTTAACTTAATGGTAGGGGAGCAAAGTATGCTAAACGTGCAGTCACTCGAGCGTTATGGGGACCTATCGGGTTGTGAATAGTAGGTACAAAAACCAAAAAAGTTTTCCATTTTAGAGGGGACTTTCCATTTTTAATTTAATTTTCCATTTCCAACAATGTTTTTTTACATTGTAGCGCCATCTATCCATAATTCGAAAAAATATCTCAAATAAAAGTTACTTATTTTTACGAAAGGAATCCAAATCTGCAATAAAAAATGGGAGCTCCCATTTAAAATTTTAAAGTAACCCCCCACCTCATCTCCGTGGGGGGTCATGTTTGGTGCCATTCGATAGATTTTTCAAAAATATTGAATAAGTATATTTTTCAGTTTTTCGATCTGATGTTCATTTCGCGAAATATCGCGGGATTCGTATTTAAAATTTTAAATTTACCCTCCATCCCTCTCCGTGAGAAGTCGTGTTTGGTATTATTCGATAGATTTTTGAAAAATATTAAGCACTTTTTTTTAGTTTTTCGATCTGTCATTCATTTCGCGAAATATTCGCGAAACTTTGGGACTCTCCCATTTCCTTACGTCCCGGTCAAATTGTCAGATTTTTGAAATATACACTGTTTTGCATGTACTTAACTTATTATCTTAATCTGACGATTTTGAGTTTTTCTAAGGATAGATTTTTTTTCGCCCTCCTTAACGAACTCCCCTGCATTAAGGGCCAATATATGGTAGAGGTACATTATCAGGGTACAATGTTTCTCCCCATGTAATAATCTGACACGCTCGAGTAACTGCAAAAATTCCCGCTTGGGCTCCCCTCCAACAAGATTATCCGTCAGAAAAATCAATTAAAAAAAAAACGATTTCCGAAGTGGACATCGAAACGTCAAATAAACGTTTGAAAGTAAAATTGCGACTTATTCCGAAAAAAAGTAGTAAATTACATTAAGATGCTATAAGAAAATAGCTTCAGTATAATAAAATGTTGAAAAATTGTCCAAATGGTCAATTTGCTTAACAATTTCTACAGTATTGTTTTGAAGCTATTTCTTTGTGACATCTTATGCAATTAATTATATGAATTGGGAAATAAGCCACAATTTAAGTTGGAAATTAATTTTATTGACGTTTCAACTTCCACCTCGGACGTCGTTATCCAAATACAAAAAAATTAATAAATTAAAAAAATTTTGTTTATGTTGCTTGATAAAAAGTTCTTTTAATAATTTAATCTGATTCATTCGTATAGGTAATTCAGTCATATATTATACATTTTAAAGTAAGTATACCTACGACTTAAATTACATTGCCAATGTTTCGTTCCTGGGACGACTTTATTGGAAGATAGTTCATTCGATTACATGAAATCTTTAACTTTAACTTCAAAATATACATCATAAAAATCATAGCACGTGATTTGTCTTTAAAAAGACAACAACATGCAATGGTGACAGTAAAATTCTCGTGTTAGTGATTCCATAGTAAATCACGAGGAAAAACCAGGAAAAAACCTCATGATACTATCCCGACATGGTAAGTATTTGGCCTTAAATTCAGTTTACTCTCAAAATTAACACCAAACTCTGATTTTAGATGTACGTAATTTTAAAATATAAATAATATTAATTATAAATAAATATACATATAAATAATAATAAAATATAAATTATACAGGGTGTAACAAAAATACAGGTCATAAATTTAATCACATATTCTGGGACTAAAAATAGTTCGATTGTACCTAACTTACCTTAGCACAAATATGCACATAAAAACAGTTACAGCCCTTTGAAGTTACAAAATGAAAATTGATTTTTTCCAGTATATCGAAAACTATTAGAGATCTTTTATTGAAAATAGACATGTGGCATTCTTATGGTAGTAGTATCTTAAGAAAAAATTATAGTGAAATTTGGACATCCTATAAAAATTTTATGGGGGTTTTGTTCCTTTAAACCCCCCCAAACTTTTGTGTACGTTCCAATTTAATTATTATTGTAGTACCATTAGTTAAAGACAACACTTTAAAAACTTTTTTGCCTCTTAGTACTTTTTCTAAGTCAGTTTTTATCGAGATATTTTGAATATTTGTCAAATCCACCACATATTTGTATATGGCTAAGTGCGATCATGGAGACTTGGTAATAATATGAAAATTTATTTATGATTTACATTTTTAGGTATATTTTGAACCATATTAAAAAAGAAGTAATATCTCGATAAAAAGTGCCTTCTCGAAAAAATACAAAGAGGCAAAAAAGTTTTAGAACTATTGAATTTAACTAATGGTACCGCAGTAAAAGTTTAATTGGAACATACACAAACATTTGGGGGGTTTAAAGGAACAAAACCCCCATAAAATTTTTATGTAAACATATTAAAAAAGAAGCCGCAACTCGATAAAAACTGCCTTATCGAAAAAATACTAAGAGGCAAAAAAGTTTTAGAACTATTGAATTTAACTAATGGTACCACAATAATGATTTAATTGGAACGTATACAAAAGTTTGGGGGGGTTTAAGGGAACAAAACCCCCATAAAATTTTTATGGGGTGCACAAATTTCACTATAATTCTTTTTTAAGATGTTCCTGCCATAAGAATGCCATATGTCCGTTTTGAAATAAAAAATCTTTAATATTTTTCGATATATTCGAAAAAATCGATTTTCATTTTGTAACTTCAAAGGGATGTAACTTTTTTTATGTGCATATTTGTACTAAGGTAAATTAGGTTTATTCGAACTATTTTTGGTCTCAGAATATGTGATTTAATTTATGACCTGTATTTTCGTTACACCCTGTATATTGAGGATGCATCATAACAACTCATAAATATTGGCAATATCATTTTAGTCGTCTACTTTAAAATGTATAATATATGTCTGAATTGCCGGTATGAATGAGTCAGATTAAAATTATTAGAAGAATTTTTTACCAAGCAACATAAACAAAATTTGGTGAATTTATAAATATTTTGTATTTCGATAACGACTTCCGAAGTGGAAGTTGTAACGCCAACAAAATTAATTTGCAACTTAGATTGTGGCTTATTTTCCAGTTAATATAATAAATCAACAAAAATAGTGAATTATATTAAGCTGCCCCAAGAGAATAGCTTTAGTATAATAAAATGTTTAAAAATTGCCCAAATTCCCAAATGGTCAAGTCACTTACAGTATTCACAGTATTT
This sequence comes from Diabrotica virgifera virgifera, assembly GCF_917563875.1. Taxonomy (NCBI): domain Eukaryota; kingdom Metazoa; phylum Arthropoda; class Insecta; order Coleoptera; family Chrysomelidae; genus Diabrotica; species Diabrotica virgifera. Next base: position 9,875,518 of record NC_065452.1, on the reverse strand, counting down.
ATATAAATAATTTTCAAATAATATTAGGAAAGCGCAGCTCTTTAAAACACGCTAAATTAGACCTTAAAGTTATAAACGTGTACTTACAATAAGTAATAAATTAATGTCCGAATAATAATGCACAAACAAAATTGTTGACCACAACAGTCAGCACAATCATCCAACAGCCAACACACTAAATGCTCGTAGTAATGATTGATACACACACATACATCGTTTTGGATAAAATTCTGTCTGTTCATGAGTATATCAGTTTATACCATGTGCTTATTACACCCAAGAGACAATCAAATACGTTAATACGTTCATTTTAAATGTTAGTGACAACTATTGCCTAGTACAGTTTGTCTTTGATATAATATTCCATCCCCAGAGTATGGACATGTTTTGTCAGGAAGATTTTTACTTACAGCGGTACCAAATAAATCCTTTTGATATAAATACCCATTTATTGCTAATTTTAGGTAATTATATTACGAGTAAAATTATAATGATAAAATATACCGCAGTACAAAAAATTAGAATACGTTTACTTGCAGGGCCGCGCTAAGGCTTTCAAGCGCCCCGGGGCAAGTAATTTTAGGCGCCCCTTTCCTCCTTCCTCTGTAAGTAGTTTTTTGTAGCTTAGTGAATCGTTATACGGTATACCTACAAATTATTTTTTATGTGGGACGAAGCAAGTTTTCAATCCTAATAGTAAATTAATAATATTGAAAAATATTAAAAATCACTAAAAGATTTTTAAATTGAAAACTTATTGGTACATTTTCATGGTAACACCTCCAAGACTTCTATAATTTGCAAGTCATATGGATGCTGCAGTGAAGACGAGAGGGAAGGAATTCTACACTTTGCAATTCACATCCCCCGTCTGCAGCCGGCAAAGTTCCAACTGAAAGATGCACCTGGTTACTCTACGGAGTAATACGAAAATAAAATAAAAATGTGTACCATTTTTATTCGGTTGCGATGCGAAGGCAAACCAATCTTACTTTTTAATTAGAATACGGAGTGCAGTCCAGTTCCTTTAACCGCGATTTTCTGCTCTTATTGGAGTTTCATCAGAAGAAACGTAGGCACTGTTCTCCATACTCCAACTAAATTGCATCGAGAGGATTTTTATTTTATTTTCGTATTACTCCGTAGAGTAACCAGGTGCATCTTTCAGTTGGAACTTTGCCGGCTGCAGACGGGGGATGTGAATTGCAAAGTGTAGAATTCCTTCCCTCTCGTCTTCACTGCAGCATCCATATGACTTGCAAATTATAGAAGTCTTGGAGGTGTTACCATGAAAATGTACCCATCAGTTTTCAATTTAAAAATCTTTTAGTGATTTTTAATATTTTTCAATATTATTAATTTACTATTAGGATTGAAAACTTGCTTCGTCTTTCAATTGCCAGATGGCGCTAGCCACCTATTATCATCCATTTGGTTGCGATGTGTGGGAAAACCTCTCGATGCAATTTAGTTGGAGTATGGAGAACAGTGCCTACGTTTCTTCTGATGAAGCTCCAATAAGAGCAGAAAATCGCGGTTAAAGGAACTGGACTGCACTCCGTATTCTAATTAAAAAGTAAGATTGGTTTGCCTTCGCATCGCAACCGAATAAAAATGGTACACATTTTTATTTTATTTTCGTATTACTCCGTAGAGTAACCAGGTGCATCTTTCAGTTGGAACTTTGCCGGCTGCAGACGGGGGATGTGAATTGCAAAGTGTAGAATTCCTTCCCTCTCGTCTTCACTGCAGCATCCATATGACTTGCAAATTATAGAAGTCTTGGAGGTGTTACCATAAAAATGTACCAATAAGTTTTCAATTTAAAAATCTTTTAGTGATTTTTAATATTTTTCAATATTATTAATTTACTATTAGGATTGAAAACTTGCTTCGTCTTTCAATTGCCAGATGGCGCTAGCCACCTATTATCATCCATTTGGTTGCGATGTGTGGGAAAACCTCTCGATGCAATTTAGTTGGAGTATGGAGAACAGTGCCTACGTTTCTTTTGATGAAGCTCCAATAAGAGCAGAAAATCGCGGTTAAAGGAACTGGACTGCACTCCGTATTCTAATTAAAAATTAAGATTGGTTTGCCGTCGCATCGCAACCGAATAAAAATGGTACACATTTTTATATTATTTTTTATGTGTTAGAAAAGTATCATCATCATCATAATCTAACCGTTATCGTCCACTGCTGAACATAGGCCTCCTCTAAGTTTCTCCATGTCTCCCTTTCTTGAGCTACCAGCTAGGTATCCAGTTCCCGGCAGTTCTCTTTACATCGTCACTCCAGCACGTTGGTGGTCGATCTCTGCTTCGTTTATCCGATTGTCCGCCCGCGGTCGCATATTCAAATAATCTTCTGAGTCTAGCTGTTGTTCGGTGTTCTTGCCACATGACCTGCACATCTCCATTTCTTTTTTGCTACATGTTCTATGTCTTTGATTTTTGTTCTTTGCCTGATATTATTTGGTATTCTGTCTCCTTGTGATTCTTAGCATGGCCCTCTGGGTAACCCTTATTTTCTGTTCTTAGATTTTCAGCAGCAGGAAAGTAATATACTGATTATTTCATTCATAGGAGATTCTGACCAAATAGAAAGCTACAGAAATCTGAATTAAATCGATAATTTTTGATAATTGCCCGTCGTTAAGTATATTACGTCAGATGCCCTTCGTTGCTACGAAAAAATACATTCAGTGACATTAATGACAATTAATGTTTTAAAAATTATAAAAGTGATGACTTTCAATCGTCAAATATTTATAAAAACTTTGTGTTTAATTGTACTAATTTGTACTTACATAAATAAATTACAATAAAATTTTGGTTTTGAACAGTTTTATTCATGAAATAATCGCAACAAATTGTACTCGAACTCTAAAATTAATATAGAATTTTTGCCCTCGTGACACTTTGACACAATTTCACTCGCCTTTGGCTCGTGAAGTTAAAACTGTCAAAGTGTCACTCGGGAAAAATTCAATAATTTTAGAGCTCTTGTGCAATTACTATTGATAAGTTATTATGAATAATACAAATATTTACAAAAAACAACGATTACATTATCAGAGAAAAAATAAATATATAATTATTGTTAGGTATAGTCCATTTGCTCCATATTTTAAAGAACCGCTTGGATTGACATGAAATTTGGCATACGCATAGCTAATTTATATCAAAGAAAAAATTGATAATTCGTCGTCGGGGATGAAAAAATATACGTTAAAATTAAGTTCGGAAGTGGATAAACAGACTAATTCTAAGCAATTTTTGTTCCACACACAGTTTTTTCAGTAAGTAAATATTTTTCGAGTTATTTGCGAGTGAATATGTTCATTTTTCAACATAAAAACCACGGGTTTAGACGTTTTTTTTGCAAATAACACAAAAGTGTGTATTTTATTGAAAAAAATGTTCTTAGCAAAAATATAGCTTATAAAAAAAATGAAAAATCTTAGGCACGCATGAAGTCGGTAAATACAGTAGAGGAAGAGTTGTAGCTCGAGAAAAGTGGGTTCTTATTCGTCAAATTCCAAGTCTAACATTACATCGTGAAATAATAAAAAAATTAAGCACTTTTCGGGCAAAACTCGTTATAACTTTTTTAAAGTCTTTAGAAAAAGCTTTATTTTTGTTTTTAAAGAAAACAAGTTTAAGCTTTAAAACAAGTTTAAGCCAGTAACGCTGAAAATAAAGTTGGTCCTTTTTTTTTGGTAAAAAAGATCGTAAACATTTCCGCTTAATTAGTATCCCAAATGAAATTAATCGTTACAGCTTTACTTAGATATGTATATTTATATGATCTGGATGTTTCACCATTTCAAAGTGCTTATTTTTGCAAAAAAAATTGTTTTAAATAAAAAAAATAATCTGAAATTTTGAAGGAGATGCCTTTTTTTTCAAAATTTTTCCTAAGAATATATTTTCGATGAAATAGGTACTTACTTTTTGAGTTATTTCCGAAAAACCGTCTAAAAACGTGTTTTTTTTTTGAAAAATGAACATATTCACTCGCACATAGCTCGAAAATTAGATACTTATTGACTTAGGTAATATAAAAACTTTATAGAACAACCTTTTATAGTTACTTCAACTTATCAACTTTCCAGCTCAAAAAAAAAAAAAAAAAAATTTGGCGGCAGACGAACGAAAAACAAAAACAATATCCTGCCAACATCACAGATCACAAACAGAAATCTTATCTATACGTAAACATACGATGGGAACAAATAAAGGTTCTTCTCAGAACCAACTGACTAGAGATCTCGGACCGTGTATCCGAGTCTGTCACCTTAACATCGAGGGCATAAGCCAGGCAAAATGCCAAGTGTTGCAAAAAATCCTACACGATAACGACATTGACCTGGTTGCCATACAAGAGACCCATACTGAAGACAAAGTCCAGCTTGATTTAAGGGGAAAGATACCTGGCTACGATTTACTGGGAGCCACCTATGATAAACATTACGGCGTCGCAACCTACATTCGCTGCAATATAGAAAATGGTTTCCTACTTTCTGCTTCCAATGAAAATAATATACATGAAGTAGTCACCAAGATTGGAGATATTACCGTAGTTAACATATACAAACCTCCAGCCACTACATGGAACCCAGAAGTGCTAAAGACTCGTCCACATCCTACTATATACATCGGCGACTTCAACAGCCACCACGAAATGTGGAAGTACACCACGAATGATGAAAATGGGGAGGCACTAGTAGAATGGTCCGAAGAGCAAAACACATACCTAGTTTTTGATGCCAAAGACAGAGGAACATTTAAATCAGCTGCATGGAGAAAAGAATATAACCCAGACCTATGTTTTGTCTCAAAAGATACCAATGACAGACCACTAACAACTGCGAGAAGTGTCCTTGCAGACTTCCCACATACTCAACATCGTCCGGTGCTTATCACCATCGGAATATCAATTCCAATAATTAGATCATATCCTCGACCCAGGTGGAATCTTAGAAAAGCAAACTGGAAGAAATTCTCTGAACAACTAGACCGGACCTTGAGCTGGGTCCCTCCAACCAGCAAACATTATGAGAGGTTTGTGGGCGCAGTAATAAGCACTGCCAAGAAAACCATCCCTAGGGGGTATCGCAAAGAATATGTGCCTGGATGGACTGAAACATGTGAAGACTTATACACGAAGTTTCTCGAAAGTGGTGACCGAGAAATAGCCGATGAGCTTTTACACAACATCGATACAGCTAGACGCCAAAAATGGATAAAGACTGTCGAAAACCTTGACTTCAAAAAATCAAGCCGGCAGGCATGGTCCTTGTTGCGGAAAATTGGAGGAGCTAACCAGCTGGAATCCAGAGAGTCTAAAATGTCTCCTAACAAGGTTGCCTCCCATATAGTATCTCTATCCAGAGCTCCACGAGATCGAACACATACTACCAACGTGAAAAGAGACTTAAGGGCATTAAAACAAATGAACAGAACGAACTCCGAATATTCAGCAAGAATACTTATTTCTGAAATCACACATGCGCTGAAAGAAATGAAATCAGGTAAAGCACCTGGGTTTGATGGTATCCATCCAGAGTTCTTGATACACAGTGGTGCATACACGAAACAGTGGCTTGCAATGTTCTTTAATGATATACTTCAGTCAGGTAACATTCCTTTCTCACTTAAGCGAACAAAGATAATTGCAATTCCGAAATCGGGCAAATCAAACGATAAGCCAGAAAACTACCGCCCCATAGCTCTACTCAGCATGGTATATAAACTATTAGAAAAGCTTCTCCTCAACAGAATTAGTCACAGGATACTAGAAAATGTCCCCATTGAACAAGCTGGCTTTCGCCCTCATCGAAGCTGTACGGACCAAGTGCTGTCATTAACAACTTTTATAGAAGCTAGTTTTCAAAAGAAACAAAAGACAGCAACAGTATTTATAGATCTAACAGCAGCATATGATACTGTTTGGAGACAGGGATTAATATATAAACTGGCCCGCATTATCCCCTGCAGAAAGATAATTAACCTCATTGACAACATGCTGACCAACAGAGCCTTCCAGGTTATAATGGGAAAGGAGACGAGTAGACAGATGAAACTTAACAATGGTCTTCCACAGGGTTCTGTTCTTGCCCCTTTACTCTTCAGCCTCTATATTGCTGACATGCCTGAAACCGAATCTCGGAAGTTTGGATATGCTGACGACTGGACCCTTGCAACAAGCCACCAATCGTTAGAAACTACAGAAATCACTCTCACGAATGACTTATCCATCCTCAGCGAATACCTTAAGAAATGGAGACTACAGCCAAGTACTACAAAAACTGAAGTATCAGCTTTTCATCTAAACAACAAGTTGGCAAACAGAGAATTGCGAGTGTATTTTAATAACAAGCTGTTAAAACACAATAAATACCCGAAATACCTTGGGGTTACTCTAGACAGAACGCTCACATTCAGAGAACACCTGACGAAAACAGCAGCAAAATTGAAAACACGCAACAATATAATACAGAAACTCTGCGGCACTACATGGGGGTCCACAGCATCAACATTAAGATCCTCTGCTCTTGGCCTGATATATCCGGTGGCAGAATACTGTGCTCCAGTGTGGCTAAATAGCAGGCATACCCACCTGGTCGACACCCAACTAAACCGTACTATGCGTATGATAACAGGCACAATTAAGCCCACCCCTACAATGTGGCTACCTACCCTTAGTAATATAGCACCACCCAACCTACGCCGCGAACATGCATTGGTTAAAGAATATAACAAAATAATGGACAGTCGCCAGCTTCTAGTCCACAACGACATCCCCGATATTCTTGGAAACCGTCTCCGATCCAGGTTACCCCCTCTACAATCTGCTCAAGCGCTGCAGCAATCCAACTTTGACTTAAATACCCGATGGAGAGAAGATTGGGAAAGTAGGACAGATCCGCATTACCATAGTCTACCGGACATCATAGGGAAACCTGGCGAATTTGAACGTCCCTGTAAGATTTGGGCAGCCCTTAATCGAATTCGAACAAACTGTGGAAGATGCGCCGACTCCCTCCACAGATGGGGTAAACTCCCCTCGCCTTCTTGTGACTGCGGCGCTGCAAGACAGACGATCAGTCACATTGTTCAGGACTGCCCACGCAGAGCATACACAGGCGACCCTATAGACTTTGTAATGGCAACCGAAGGGTCAATCGAATATATAAAAAAATTGGACATCTGTTTGTGATGCATTGTATAATGCATAAATCTAACTATATTCTGTGATATACTTAAGCCATACGCTAAATAAATAAATAAATCCAGCTGACTGGAAAATTATCGTCAGACTACTGGCGATATCTTCCTATCTACGGAACTTGGTCAGGAACTACTTCACAGTAATGTTTTTATAATTGCAGTCTTATCCAGTCATGTGGTGACTTTGTGATAACTTTTTTTTAGAAGCCTTGTTATAAATGCGTCGTACTAGATACAACTTGTTTACTGTATATTTTCCATTCATTCATGGTATCAATTTCAGAATTCAGGGACTCTAACCAGCTTGAATAGGTCTAGTGGTTGGATATCATATTTTTGGAATCACTTGGAAGTCTCCAAAAAGTGTTTGTCGCCTGCGTTTGCATGCAAGATGTTTCTTGTTCAGGTTCTCTGCTGTAGTCTGAAGCTTAAGTCTTCAATAAATGGCCCCATCATATGCAGGTGTCCCTTCAGAAAGTATAATTATAATGGGTGATATGAATGCTAATACGCGACACCTAATGGTAAAAGAGGCAATCGATTATGTATGTATATATGAATACTAATATAGGTAAGAAGCCGAAGTTCTATGCCACAACAGGAAAGCACTCACTGCATCATGAAACAAGCGAGAATGGGGAGTTTTTGATACATTTTGCCACCAGTAGAAACATGGTTATAAGCTCCACATGCTTCCCACATAAAGACATACACAAAATGACATGGATTTCACCAGATGGAATCATAACCAATCAAATCGACCGTGTGCTGATAGACAAAGGGGCAGCCAGTAGTATCTCAAATGTAAGAATACGACGAGGAGCATGCTGTGGATCAGACCATCTTTTACTACAAACCAAATTTAGATGCAGAGTTAACAAAAAAAGAAACGAAAGACAACAAAGAACAAACAAATTGGACGTGGAAAAACTGAAGATTCAGGAATGTAAAGAAAGTTCGAAGAAGAAGTCGCAAATGAGTTAAGGACGCTAGAACTACACTTCATAGAGGGCAAGTGGAATAATATCAAAACAGCAGTGCTGACAGCAGCAGCTTCCACCCTGGGAAACAAAAAAAAAGAGAGAAGAGGAGCATGATTTGATGACGAGTGCCGACAAGCAATAGATGAAAGAAATGAAGCACACAAAATGTATATAACAAGAACACGGGAAAGACGAACATCATTTGAAGTCGCAAGACGAAAAGCAGACAAGATATGTAGAAATAAAAAGAGAACCTATGAAAATGGACAAATAGAAAAAAATGGAAGAAAATTTCAAAAACAGCGGAATTAGAGGGGATTATGAATACCCAAAAAAGATAAAAAGTGGGTATAAACCTCAAACAAGTCTATGTAAAGATGAACGTGGTCAAATAATCAGTGACCAACAGAAAGTCACAGAAACCTGGAAGCATTAGTTTCAGACCCTACTTGGGACACAAGTAGACATGGACGGTGAAATGGGTACGAACTACATAGAAGAGAATGAAGTAGAGAATGAAGTAGAAGCTCCAACCATAGAGGAAGTTCTCGAAGCTATTAAGGCCCAGAAAAACAATAAAGCCCCGGGAGTTTACGAAATACCAGCAGAATTGTATAAGGTAGGTGCTAGGTAGGACTACCTAGCAAGTCACATTCACTCGCTCATCAAAGACATATGGCAAGAAGAGAAAATACCCGACGACTGGAAGAAAAGTATAGTATGCCCGATCTATAAAAAAGGAGACAAACTCCAGTGCAAAAACTACCGTGGAATTTCACTACTATGTACAGCATATAAAGTCCTCACGTATATTATAAACCAGCGGCTCCAACCACTAATAGAAAATATTATTGCAGAGTATCAGACAGGCTTCCGACGGGGAAGATGCACATTGGATCAAATATTTACAGTCAAACAGATCTTGAGAAAATCATGGGAACACGAAATTGATGTCCACAACGTGTTTGTAGACTTCAAACAGGCATACGACTCAGTCAAAAGAAACAAACTCTACAATATATTGGCTGAATTGGCAATACCACACAAGCTAATTAAACTCATTAAAGCCACAATGGATGAAACTGAGGCATGTGTACGAATACAAAACCACCGGTCAGACTTTTTCTTTCAAAATTTCGCAGGGACTAAAGCAGGGAGATGGCCTGGCCCCAACTTTGTTTAACCTTCCACTGGAGTATGCGTTTAGGCAAATGCAAACTGGACGAGGTAACTTACTGACCAACTGAACGGTTCAACTGGCCGCTTATGCCGATGATATTAATATTATGAGTAGAACATCAATAGGAGCACAGGAAACATATGCAGAGTTAAAAACGCAAACAAAAAGGCTAGGTCTGGAAGTTAACACAGAAAAAACAAAAATAATGATACAGACGAGAAGAAATATAGTTCCACAAAACATTATACATCAAGATAACATTGAAACCGTTGGAAAGTTTACATACCTGGGAGTAGAACTATATGCTGACGGATCAGAAGATGGAGAAATACGAAAGAGAATAACGCAGACAAACATAGTTTATTTTGCCCTCTCCCATATATTTCGGTCTAAAAATGTCCACCGAAATACAAAGATGAGAATCTATAAAACCTTAATTCGACCAATAACATGCTATGGCAGTGAAGCATGGGTCCTGAAAGAAACATCCAAAAACAAACTTGACACATTCGAAAGGAAAGTACTGAGGAGAATACTAGGACTTGTGAGGGAAAACGGAATCTTCAGAAGTCTATACAACAACGAGCTTTATCAACTTTATAAGGAAACACCTCTGTCAGACTTCATTAGAATACAAAAATTGCAATGGGCTGGACATGTGATAAGAATGGGAGAGGATAGACTACCAAAAAGAGCACTGAATGCTAGAATGCAGGGAAAGAGACCTGTTGGAAAGTCAAGAAAGCGCTGGGAATACACAGTAAACAGCGACACACAAGCCCTTTTAGGAGTCCGTGTATGGAGAAGAACAGCCACAGACAAGCAAGGGTGGAGAAAAAAATAAAGGAGGCCAAGGCTCAATTTGGGCTGTAGTGGCGTAGAAGAAGAAGAAGTGTCCCTTCAGAAAGTGGGATTCATCTGTAATTGACTTCAGTTTTTTGACCCTGGAAAGTGAAACTAGAAAGAAATTAGGAAGGTAAGGTCTTTGAGATTCTTGTGAAGACAACGCTGAAGATGCAGATAATGGAGAAATGTGGCATCTTCTACAGCCAATATGGGTTCATTAAAGAAAAATTTACGGTACACGCCATAAGCAAGATCAAGCGGGATGGTGGCTTTATTTTTCCTCGATTTAAGAAATAGACCAGGGCTCATCTGTAAAAATATTAGCACATTTGGACGTTGAGAGGTGACTCAAATTTTTTTGCAGAAATTGCTTAAAAATAAGTCAAATAATAATATTTGAGTTATCCTCCCTCTCAAAAAGGTCCGGAACATTGTTTAAATAATCAAAATGTCAAAAATGAAGGAAAAATTCGATTTTTTTCTTCGTTTTTTGATTATAACTTATAAAGTATTCATTTCCGAAAAAAGTTGTACTGACGTAAAAGTTGCGTAATTAAATTTACTATAATATAGAATTAGTTAAGAATTTTAAAAATAGTCACCCTTGTTGCAAAATAGCAATAATTGCGAAAAAAAAACATACAAAAACAAGTATTCGCATTTTACGTTTTTCAACCATTTATGCTACACTTAGGACCTTCATATTTCACGTAGAAAAACTTTATGATATAGTAAAATAATACTGCAAATTTCATTAAGATCGGTTCAATAGATTTTGCAAAATAAATTTTGCAATCCAGCTTTCGCAAAAAAATTCATTTTTTCAAAATGTTACAGGACTGAAAATAAAGCAGGTAGCAAGTTGAATTTTTTTTGCGTATAGAAGTGTACTGTACCTTTCATTTGCAATTTTGCAAAATTAAAATCAATTAACTACCACGGCGTCAGGAATTTTTTTAAATAAACATTCATTATTGGTGCTACGCGCAGGACAGCGGATAGTTTGCTCTTATTGGGCATTCCAATTACCTTTGATAATGATTGATACATTTTAATTTTTATTACATTTCGGTATAGATAAATAAATTTGTTTATTGCAAAATAAAAACACATACTCTATCCTTTGAAATAACACTTTTATTAGCAAAAACTTTATTGTTTATATATTTTAACTTAGAGAATAAAAGTTTATTATTTTTAAACATATGCAATTGTTTAAACAATATTTCACAAACAATAATAAAATTAGTTTGATTTTTGTGGAATTAAAATATTAAAATACAACAAAATATAGAGTAAGAAAATAATATGTTAGATAAAGATTAGAAGAAATTTTGGTGAAAATCAACTTGTATGAATCGAACACCGCTGTCCTGCGCGTAGCACCAAAAAGTAAAGTTTATTTAAAAAATTTCCTGACGCCTTGGTAATTAATTGATTTTAATTTTGCAAAATGAAAATGAAGGGTACAGTACACTTCTATAAGCAAAAAAACTTTTAAAAGCAAAAATTTCAACTGGCTATCTGCTTTATTTTCAGTCCTGTAACATTTTGAAAAAATGAATTTTTTTGCGAAAGCTGGATTGCAAAATTTATTTTGCAAAATCTATTGAACCGATCTTAATAAAATTTACAGTGTTGTTTTACTGTATCATAAAGTTTTTCTGGGTGAAATATGAAGGTCCTAAGTATAGCATAAATGGTTGAAAAACGTAAAATGCAAATACTTGTTTTTGTATTGTTTTTTCGCATTTATTGCTATTTTGCAACAAGGGTAACTATTTTAAAAATTTCTTACTAATTCTATATTGTAGGAAATTTAATTACGCAACTTTTACGTCAGTAAAACTTTTCTCGGAAATGAATACTTTTACAGTTATAATCAAAAAACGAAAAAAAAAATCGAATTTTTCCTTAATTTTTTGACATTTTGATTATTTAAACAATGTTCCGGACCTTTTTGACAGGGAGAATAACTCAAATATTATTATATGATTTATTTTCAAGCAATTTCTGCAAAAAAATTTGAGTCACCTCTCAACGTCCATCTCAAAACAGATGCGCCCTGGACTAAAAATGCTTTTAATAGTGCTAGCTGGAAAATTATCGTTATCTCCCCATCTACGTACTTGGTCAGGAACTACTTCACAGTAATGTTTTTATAATTGAAGTCTCATCCAATCTTGTGGCCTCCCACCCCCCAAAAACGTAATTTTTTCGTTTTTATTTTTTAGGTAGGACTCAATTAATTAAACAATTTCAAAAAATTCGTAGGAATAGTTTAGACTTTTACAAAACATGTCTATTAAAGACCCGCAGGTTGAGCGTACATAACCTATTTATTTCTTTTGAAATAAAAAAATATGAAAAAAAAATTTAAGAGACGCTTTTCTTTAGTTACGAGTGACTAAAATTAAAAATATTATAAAAAAATCAACTAAAAGGCAAAAAATAAAAAAAAAAATTAAAAAAATCTAACACATGCGTCAAAGAAAAGCGTGGCGCGTGTTCATCGAATAAACGGTTTTCACCCCACGCTTTTATTTAACGAATGTGTTAGATTTTTTCAATTTTTTTTTGCTTTTCAGTTGATTTTTTTATAATATTTTTAATTTTAGTCACTCGTAACTAAAGAAAAGCGTTTCTTAAAAAAATTTTCTCATATTTTTTTATTTTTTACTTTTTAGTCTTACACTTTACAAACATTAAAATATACCGTCATGTTTATTAAAATATGTATAAAACATATGATGTACTAACATGAAAAGAAGTCGGAATCGTCAAAAAATTTGAAACTTCATTGTTTATTAATGAAGCATAACGTAAACAATTAACGTAAAAAGTGAAATTATGTATTGTTCATATCATTAGCAATAAAATCCGTAAAAGTTTCAAGTTTTTACATTGTAAAAACAAGAGTATTTAAGCGTTTTTCATTAAAATCGTTTTTTTATTTAGACAATTAATAAACATGAAACATTTTTTTTATTAACTATTCGTTTATTGTTCCCGCGAATGCGTATGTCTGCAAATTTTCATTCATTTGCATTGAAGAAAAGGCAGTCAAATTAACGTCTAAAGATTTGACGCAAACTATTGAACTAAATAAAAGCGTTTAAAAAGCTTGTAACTTTCGAGATGGCTGCAGGTCTTTTTTTTATTTTGTGTATTTTATCAAAAACTATATTTCTATTTTTTTACAAATTTTTCGTAAGGTGCACTACCTTTAAAAATTTGAAAAACTCGCTTTTAGGGGGTTTTTGGCGATTTTCCCCATTTTAGAGACTTCCAAATAGATAAAATTAAGGTTGTTTTGTAGGTTATATAATTTGAAGTAAGTGAGTCCTCTAGGCTAGGATATTCAAAAATGGAAGAAACACGTTCAAGCCCCCAAAAAATACTGCCCAAAAAACCCCCACCTTTAAGGGGAGTTTGGACGTGTTTCTCGCATTTTTGAATGTCCCAAAGGACTCAATTAAATACTTCAACTTATAATATAACCCATAAAAAACATTGACATGATCTATTTTGATATCTATAAAATGGGGAAAATTTACAAAAAAAAACAGGTAAAAATTGAATTACCAAAGTCTTATTTTCTGATAACATAGAAAGTAAAAAATGGAAAAAATGTAATTATGGGAGTTAGGGTATTTCGCCTATCTTAACGTAGGCACCCTTTAAAATCATGTTTTAGCAAGATAGAAACCACTTATTATTGTCAAAGTATTCTTACTTGTACTCAAGAGTTTAAAAATTATAAAGCTATTTGCAGAAATGTAATTCATTTAGTAGTTAAAAAAAATCCAAAAGTCACCAATAATTAACGCATTTTTTAACAAAAAATTGCAAATAACCCGGAAAGGAAGAATGTTTCGAAAAAAAAAAATACCAAGAGAGAAAAGTATTTATTTCGATGAGATATGTCAAAAAAAACTCATTCCGATATGATTCGGTGAAATTGTTAAGTATTTGTAAATACCAATTTCCGGACCACAATTAAAAAATATATATTTGAACTTTGAAAAATATATCAAATCGCATAAAAAATAGCAGTGCAGTAGAAATACAGAAAAAATTAGTCGGTTTATGGGGGCCACCTAAAAGGAAAGGAAATGTATAGGTTTTTATTATAAAATTTAATGTGTATTCGAATTGTAGGGATACCTACACCGTCTTTCCGCTAATCAATCATCTTCTGGCGGATACTAGTCCAGAGAAATAAGGTTTTTGTCGGGACACTTGAGCAACCAGGTTTCAAATGGATTTTTTGGGTACTATATACCTAATACATTATAAATACAAAAATGCCCGTCACAGTTCGGACGAGAAACTTAGTTATTAACAAATAAGGGTCGAAAATGGAAGTTTTTTCATTTAAATCGCTACAGGTAAAAATCGAATGATTAAATATCTTATTTATAATATTCTTCTTTTTGTAGATGAGCCAAGATTTAAAATGGCACTTTTTGAATTTTGGTCCGATCCTTTTTTGTTTCGGAAAGTGCAAAATAAGACTAAAATTTCAAAAACAAAAAATGTGCTATAACTTTTGCGAAAATGGCCTTAAGAATTTTATATTGCACAAAAAGTTGAGTCAAATATTCCATATAATGCACAAAAAATTTGAAGACGATTCGTCAATTAGTTTAAATTTTATTCAATTTGTTTATCGCAAAGAGCTTTTTTAGCAATATTATTGTTCAAAAACTAATAATGACATAGCAATTCTGTGGAAACCAAATAAAAGAATAATATTTATATTTTTAAAGTATTGAAAAAAATCATTAAAAAGTCGTTTTTATCACTCCGAAAAAAGTTTTGTGAAATAGAGTCATTTTTGGCTTCTAAACAATTTGAATAACCTTGTTAATATTGACTATAGAGTAAATCTACTTTAGGATTTCAAAAGCTGGTATTTTTATCCGAATTTTCAGGAAAAAAACTTTTTGCCTAGGTTAATTAGGTTCAAAGTTAGCCACTTTTATTATTTAATTCGCAGTTACTTCTATATACATCAAATTCTCCTGTAACAGTGTTAGTTACCATACTACTCCGAAACGGCTTGGACGATTTTTATAAAATTTTACACATTTATCCTGTAGGACGTTGAAGAAGTTTTAATCTATTTTTTATACCCATAAGTTATAAGGGGGGTTGCCTCCCTGACATTTGTTTTTTATTTTTTTGGACAAAATTATCTACCTTAATTTTATATGATGTAGAATTAAAAAATACATACAACCCTTAATTTTCACTTTTCTATCACCAAACCCTATTTGTTAATAGCCATCTATGTATTTCAATCTATAAAATTCTCCTGTCACAGTGTTAGTTTCCATACTCCTCCGAGACCGCTTGACCGATTTTTATGAAATTATATATGTATATTCGGTAGGTTTTAGAATCGGTCGTAATCTATTTTTCATATCCCTGAGTGATAAGGGGAGTTCCCCTTAACATTTTGTAATATTAGGTGGGGTTGTGTGTACATAACGTACTCTATAAGACTACGAGTACATATAACTTAAAAAAATTATAATCAAAATCTATTAACAAGTTCGAGCGATAATAATCGCAGCATATGTTTGCAGAATCAGTTTCATTTTTTGAGTGCACTTATTTTAGTAATTCCCCTCCACCGACCACGAATTAATTCCGTTCGGATGCCATTTTTAAAGCTTTATTAACCACTCTGTTGAAGTTCAAAGTTGACTCAAACTTTTACACATAACCTATATATCTTCAACTTCAAAATGGGTCTAGTTAGGTTGCTTAATTGTTATAAACAAAGTAGCCGTCAATTAAATAAAAAAAAGTGGCTAACTTTGACCGTAATTAACCTAGGCAAAAAGTTTTTCTTTGAAAATTCGTATAAAAAT
Organism: Diabrotica virgifera virgifera; assembly: GCF_917563875.1. NCBI lineage: Eukaryota > Metazoa > Arthropoda > Insecta > Coleoptera > Chrysomelidae > Diabrotica > Diabrotica virgifera. The sequence continues at coordinate 9,859,390 of NC_065452.1, read as the reverse complement.
ACCAGTTTTTCAAATTACATTGTAATTTTAGCCTAAAGTCAATATTAACAAAGTTATTCAAATTGTTTATAAGCCAAAAATGACTCTATTTTATTAAAATGTTTTCTGAGTGATAAAAATTACTTTTTAATGATTTTTTTAAATGCTTTGAAAATATGACTATTCTTCTTTCATGTTGTTTTCACATAATTGCTGTATTATTATTATTTTCTGAACAATAACATTGCGAAAAAAAGCCCTTTGCGATAAACAAATTGAATAAAATTTAAACTAATTGACGTATCGTCTTAAAATTTTTTGTGCATTGTATGGACTGTTTGACATAACTTTTCATGCAATATGAAAGTCCTAAATTCATTTTCGCAAAAGTTATAGCAAATTTTTTATTTTCGAAATTTTAGTTTTATTTTGCAATATCCGAAGCAACAAATAATCGGACCAAAATTCAAAAAACGCTATTTTAAACCTTGGCTCATCTACTAAAAGAAAAATATTATAAATAAGACATTGAATTACCCTATTTTTACCTGTAGCGATTTAAACGAAAAAACTCTCATTTTTGACACTTATTTGTTAATAACTAAATTTCTCCTCCGAACTGTGACGGGCATTTTTGTATTTATAATGTATTAGGTATATAGTACCCAAAAAACCCATTTGCAACCTGGCTGCTCAAGTGTCCCGAACATGGTATATTTTTGCCTTATTTCCCTGGTGTATACGGTAAATTTGTCAATAACACAGTCAATAATAATAAAATACAATCCATTAGATACTTATCATAATAACCCCAAATTTAAAAATTTTGATTTTCAAGAAATCATAAAGTCTGTTATTGATTGAAGGAACTACTTGGAAGAGTTTTGTTTTGTTTACTTGGTGAGAAATCTGTGCGGAGTTGTTTCCTGGTACACGTGAGATTACATCAGTCACATATTACATATTAGTGTATAAATACATCATAATTGTTTTAAATTAACTTACAAAATACTGTTATGACATAAATACTAATATTTATGTTCATTAAACAGTGGCGGATCTAGACATTTGCCTTAAGGGGAGCAGGGGGGATTTCCTATGAAACACCAATCAAAAGACATAAAAAGATAAACCCAAACTATATAAAAGGCATAAATAATAACTTATATGCATTAAGTTCCCTTAATTTTCCTAACTAACGTGTTTATTGGGTTATTGAGTTGAATGTGTCTGTCTGTGGTGTAAGTTTCATGGCAGCTAAATATATATATATTTTTTAATTTTGGACCTTTGTTAGGGGGAGGGGGAATTTCCCCATTATCGCTCCCCGTAGATCCGCTACTGCTATTAAAACTATTTACTATTTTAGTTGGGAATAAGCCTCAATTTTATTTTGAAATGAAAATTATTTAACGTTTCGATTTCCTCTTCGGAAGTCGTTATCAAAATACAAAAAATTAATACATTTTAAACAAATTTGGTTTTTGATGTTTGGTAAAAAATTCTTTTAATAATTTAATTTTTCTGACTCCTTCACATTAACAATTCAGACATACATTTATATTATATAATACATTTTAATGTAGATGACTTTAAAATGATATTGGCAATATTGTTGCGTTCCTGGAACGATTTTATTGAAAGATAGTTCATTCGATTACATGAAAAAATCAACTTTAACTTAAGAATATCCGTCAGAAAAATCGTAGCATGTGATTTTTTTTAAAAAGACAACATGCAATGGTCATAGTAAAATTCTAGTGTTAGTGATTCCATAGTAAATCACGAGGAAAAGATCAGGAAAAAAATCTCATGATACTATACTTGAGGATACTTGATACTATTAAGGATAACTGTTTGGTCTTACAGTTAGTTTACTCTCACAATTAACACAAAACTCTGATTTTATATGTATGTGATTTTAAAATATAAATAATGTATCCTCGATATGTTATTGACTTTAGAATCCTGTTATTTTCGTTCTATTGGTTTCCTTTTGTAATAATACGAGATATTAAAAGGAAATCAATAGAAAGAAAATACCACGATTAGTAAGTCAATAACATATCGAGAATACATTATTTATATTTTGAAATAACATATGTATCTATAAAATCAAAGTTTGTGTTAATTTTGAGAGTAAACTAAATGTTAGACTAAATACTTATCACATCGGGATAGTTAGTACATTAGAACAGTAGAACATACATATAAATATACATATAAATTCAGAGTTTGGTAATGATTTTGAGAGTAAGCTAAATGTAAGACCAATTACTTACCATGTTGGGATAGTATCACGAGGTTTTTTCCAGATTTCTCCTCGTAATTTACTAAGGGATCACTAACAAGAGAATTGTACTGTGTCCATTGAATGTGGTTATCTTTTTAACCCTGGAGGAGTCGCGCTATCTTCTGCCACGTAAGCAATCGCGCGTAGAGAAAAAAATCTCACAATACGGATTTAAATACGAATTTAAAACAAATTTCTAGTTTATTTTTTTATTTACTTATACTCCATCTAATTTACTTACCGTTGCACGTCATCCTCGTCATAGCCCGTGACGTCACATGATACCAACACGAAATATTTAGGCGGTAGGTGTGTTCCTTTTTAGAATCCTTTTGCCAAGTACACTGGAATTACAGCCACTAAACATATTTTATTATATACGCGTAGAAATAACATTTGAAGATTTCTATTAATGTTAACTTAAAGAAATACACAATAATATGTTTCGTTTAATTTGTATAAATGTATTATAAAGCTTTTTTATGAAGCACATTTGTTCGGAACACACTGTAACTATAATCGAACGAAGGTGACATTTTGGCATAAATTGGTAACATTTATTTGACAGTTGCGGTATTGACACTTTAGATTTGTTTTTATTCTTTACTCTAAGTATTTGTTTTATTATATGTATTTATTGTTTTTATTATTTACTTTAAGGTAAGATTATAACTTAATTTTAGTTTTATATTTCTAATGTTTTTATTTATTTACATTGAATATTAATTTGTTTTGTTATATAATCCACGTTTGCAATAATTATGTGATCTATTTGATTTAAAATGGATTCAGGATTTTTTTATTCTTTGGCAACAATGTCAACTTAGATCTCTGACATAGATAATGACGTGCGACGGTAAGTAAATTAGACAAACTGTATGTTAAAAATATCTATTTCTAACCATTTTTAAGCTAATTGGTTCTCACCAAAGACATAAATTCCACGAAAAAAAAAAAATAAATAAAAAATAAAAAAAATCCCATGTATTACTACAATCATCCTCGAGGCACGTAAGAGTGGAAAGTTATGTTGCAAAATTTTTCATCAAGTTATCACGGAAAAGGATAAAATGTTAGATTTTTTTTAAGCGGCGGCGCGACTGCTCCCGTTTTAAAGGTAAATCACATGCTATGATTTTTCTGACGGATATTCTAAGTTAAAGTTGATTTTATGTAATCGAATGAAATATCTTCCAATAAAGTCGTCCCAAGGATGCAACTCATAAAAATTGGCAATATCATTTTTAAAGTTATCTACTTTAACATGTATAATATATGTCTTAATTGTCAATATGAAAGACTCAGATAAAATTAAATTATTAGAAGAATGTTTTACCAAGCAACAAAACAAAAACAAAATTCGTTTAATACATTAATGTTTTGTATATAACATCAAATAAACTTAATTTCATAGTAAAATTGTGGCTTATTCCCCACTAAAATAGTAAATTGCATTGACATGCCACAAGAAAATAGTATCTGCACAATATTAAAACTATAGTGAAACACATTTACCTCAGTCACTCTGGGCGTCAAAATCCTTCCAAAACTATCTGCAATTCACACTTATTTTAATGTTTTTCGAACTACTATTCAAACTGTCTTTTGAATGAAACATTTTTACAAATATTTTCTTTTTAATTGCAACAGAACCAATACGGCTATCTTTATTTATGTCGTTATAAAAACATAAAATATAACAGACGCCTTGGCCGTTTAAATAAGTGGTCTTTATCCATTTACTCATATTGTTTCCCAATTTAACATCTCTGTAACGATCAACTACTTTAATATACCAGACCAGATGAACGAATAAAGTTGAGCTTGATATTTCGTACGGCGTTTGTTATTTAGGTTGGTGTTTGGGTTATGTGATGTTGAATATTACTTAATAAAATAAATTTTGTAAACGGTTTTAGTTGACTCTTAATTACATTTTTGTGTCTGTGTATGCCTTCCAACTTTAGCAAAAGAAATCTCCTGAATTCCGTAGATATTTATTGAACTACAATATACAGTAGAGCGTCGATTATCCGAACGTCGATCAACTGAACGACCGCTTATCCGAACTCCCGACTCCCACGCCCCGCAGTCAAGTACCGAGCAAGCGTTAGTAATTAACGTTTAAGATATCTTCAATTTTCTTCAATATTATATCCAAAAATATGTTGTTGCAAAGACTGCACTTTTTTGTTTAATTGCTATGTGTCATTATCAAGATATAAATAAATATGTATGTTAGAGTTCGGATTTAAAAGCATAATGAAACGCAAAAAAGCGCTTAAAAAGCATAACAATTTTACGAAAAAAAGCATTTTTTTATACAAAAAAGCATGAAAATAAGCATATAAATTTTGACAAACCATTTTTTTTAAGAAAATATATATAATTATCTCTAGGCTTAGCTTAAGAACTAGTAAAGACCTATTATAAATTTAATAATAAAATAGAATAAACAAAAAAAAAAAATAGATAACTGAAACAAAAATGCCTTAACCTAATTTTTATTGACACGCTTTAGATGAAGGAAAATATATTATTTTTGTTTAAAGCATGAAATAACTAATTACTCATTTAAATGTTCCATCGTAAAGTTTCGGCACCTATCACTCAAAATATTTTTGTATATCTAAAAGCTTCTTTCAACGTCCACATTGGTTATCGGTGCATACTTATACTTTGCCACTACTGCCGGATCCATATCTATATCTTCAACGTGTTCTCAATTTAAAATTGAAAATATTTTCTTCATCTTTTGAAACCCTTCGCTTTGTTAGTACATCTTTGAATTTTGCTAATACTATCTGACCAATTCTTCCAGGGATACCTTCCATCTTTTTTTCAAAACTGTTTATTTTTTGGATCGACTCAACTAATGACATTTGCTGTTTCTCCAAATATTTTATTTTCACTCACAGAACAAAAGTTGCTATTTTATCCATTTGCTAGCAGTCTCTTCAAGTGCCAATACGAATTTTTAAAATTTTCGAAATATTCGGCGCAGCTGCATCTAACCATCTACCCCACCGAGTTAACACTGGTTCCGGTGGTAATGGAATGTTAGGGAATCTGTCTCTAAAAAGTTGCACCCTTAAAGGAGCTTTATTGAGATTTGTTTCCATTTTTTATCAACTCATTAATAAGTGGAAATTGCAGCCATATAGTCTCACCAACGGGATTCAGTGGGCACAGCCTCGTTGCTGTGGGCACAGCCTCGGGAAGATACAAATTTGTTGAAACGTCATTTACGAATCTTGGAACTGTATTGTTATTTATTGCTTCTAGTTCTTTTGAGCACACTAAATAAATATACGTAGCCTCGTCCACAGCAAACCAGATGTAATTGTTTCCCACTAGTGTTTTTACTTTTTTTCTGGTTTTATTTTAAATGCAATTAACATTTTTTTTTTCGCAGAGATTTTCATCCGGCACATGCCTTCGATAGTAGGTACTTTTCCAAAAATGATTTAAAACTTTCATTTTGCAATTTATTTTAAGGGTGATCAGAGTCCAAAATTGCACTACATAGATCAAAATTAAATTTCTGCTGTTCGCAAATGCAAAAATGATAATAGCATATAAAGAAAGCACCAAATAAGCACGAACATTCAAAAAAGGCATAATAATTTAAAAAAAGCATAAAAAAGGGCTGTCAAAATGACTTATTATTGCATATTTCGTTCATATTTAAAAAGAAAATAGTCCTGCTTGTATTCTTTACCATAAGCATTAAGCTTATAAATCCGAACTCTATGTATATAAATATGGCTTTAATTAACGTGTGGATAAATATGTATGACTGTATCAATATAGTTCGATTATCCGAACAAATCGATTTTCCGAACACTGATGTCCCCCAATTAGTTCGGATAATCGACGCTTTACTGTATTCTTTAAATTGTATTGAAAATAAGAAATTGGACTTTGTAAGTCCTAGGTTTTCACTTGGCGGATCTAGACAATTGCCTAGACAAACATCAACCAAAATGCATAAAACAGATAAACTCAAACTACATAAAAGGCATAAATAATAACTTAAGTTTCCTTAATTTTGCATTAAGTTTCCTTATTTTTCCTAATTAGCTTTAGGTTGAAATTGTCTGTCTCTGGTTTAAGTTTCATGCCAGCTAATATATTTTTATGTTTCAACAATTTTTTTCTTTAATTTTGGACCTTGTTATGGGAGGAAAGGACCCTGCAACCCTCCTGACGGAAAAGTGGTCCCGGTCAAATTTAACGAAACAGTGAGTAGATTAAAAAAGTCTAAAGAAGAATATTTCACACTTACCCAATACCAGCATAGCTGCCGTTCCACCTTATCTTTAGAAAACTACTGGAAAGTGGCGGATTTAGGGGGGATAGGGGAATTTCCCCCGTAACACGGTCCAGAATTAAAGAAAAAATTGTTGAAACATGATTTTGATTATTACACGTTGAAATACGTTAGCTTACATGCAACTTACTACAGACAGACAAATTCAACCCAACTAACTGGACAGTTAGGAAAATTAAGGGAACTTATTGCACATGTTATTATCTATGTCTTGTAGTTTAGGTTTATCTATTTTATGTATTTAGGGGTTGATGTTTTATTGGAAGTCGCTCCTTCTCCCAAGGCGAATGTTCCTCCACTGCTACAGAAGCGCCATCAGAAAATTAAGCAACACCCGCAATAAGTGCTGCTAGAGCAGAACTAGACACCGCACGTTTTCACGTATGCCAAATAGAGTGCCTCTAAAAATCATAAGATATGCCGACGAAGCAGTAGTTTTTGCAAATAGCTTAGCTTAGAAGATTTGCAAAGAATAATCTCCAGCATATCAGATATGAGTGGAGAAAATGGACTTTATACGGAGTATAAAGACTTTGGTAGGAGAAAATGGACTTAATACTTTATACTGGAGTCTCAATACGAAAAGAAAAAACAAAGTACATACAGGGTAGTAGGTGAACGCGAAATATTAATTACAATCTTCTATGGAAAAATCGGGTTTATGTCATGTTCGACTATCTGTACGTTAAGATTGTGCTGATTTCGGTTAGATGCACCATATGTCGTATTAACTAACGACCTATCAGGATACTTCAGTAGCAGTGGCGGAACATATGCCTTGGGGGAGGGGGGCGACTTCCAATAAAACACCAACCCCAAAATATATAAAATAGATAAACCCAAACTACATAAAAGACATAGGTAATAAATTATGCAATAAGCTACCTTTATTTTTCTGCCATGACCATTAGAACTACTATATTATATTAATCTGTATCCATCTCCAAGATCTCCGGACTTATTACCTTTCCGAGTCTCTTACACACAAAGTACACCAATCGTTTTCCTCTGAATGAAATCAGCGACTCTCTTCCTTTACCTGTCATACTTCGGACGTCGAGAGTTGCAATCCTCAGGACTAGCTTCTTTGGTCCCTTCCGTCCTTTAAAGAATCTGTATGTCTGCTTTATAGATTATCAAAAGGCTTTTGATAGAGTAAGACATCAGCAACTCGTAGAACTATTAAATGAAAAGAATGTGGACAGTCGAGATATACGGGTTATTATCAATCTGTACTGGAATCAAAAAGCAAAGGTTTGAATTGAAACTGTCGAAATAGAAACTGTAGAAATAAAAAGAGGTGTTAGACAGGGTTGCGTGTTGTCCCCATTGTTATTCAATCTGTACAGAGAAGCTATTTTTAAGGAAGCAATATCAGAGGAAGAACAGGGTATATCAATAAACGGAGAAATCTTGAACAACATAAGATTCGCAGACGACACTGCTATTTTTGCAAACAGTCTAGAAGCACTGCAACGATTAGTAAATAGATTACATCAAGTCAGTATAAAATATGGTCTACATAATATGAATGTTAAGAAAACCAAGTTTATAAATAAAAAGGGATAATTCCCGAAAGTTGACTGTATACCGTCTAGTTAAATAACTTAACCTGAAATAAAAACTCCCTGGTGTAGTTGGTATAAAATATTTTAACGAAGAATTAAAATTATTAAAAATCCAAAAGGATTACATTCGGAACGTTTTCGGACTTATCAGTCCATCATCAGTAAACCTAAAAGTAAGTAAACCCACTTAATAAAATTGAAAAGGGGTGAACTTTTGACTGTTAAAAATTGAAAAGGTTGGTTAAGATTACTTACTCACTGTCCTTGCAAAGCTAAGGATTACATTCCTTGAATGTAATCCTTTTGGATTTTTAAAAATTTTAATTCTGCATTAAGATATTTTATACCAACTACACCAGAGAGTTTTTACTTCAAGTTAAGTTATTTAAAACCAAGTTTATTATTATTTCTAAGCAACATATAGTAGGAAGGCTAGATATCGAGGAAAAACAAGTAGAGAGAGTGAATATCTACAAATAGCTGGGAACCTGGTTAAATAAAAACAATGACCAAGGTAGAGAAATCAGGACACGCGTTGAAATTGCAAGAGAAGCATTTATAAAAATGAAAAAACTGTTTGTTAATCGAGACCTTCCTCTGGAGTTGAGGATAAGAGCCTTAAGATGCTACGTGTTCTTGACTTGCTGTATGGAATGGAAAGCTGGACACTAAAAGTAGATAATAGAAATAAGTTTGGCGCATTTGAGATATAGTGCTATATAAGGATTTGGAAAACACCATGGATCCAACGAATTACAAATACATAAGTGTCAAGAATGCTACATAAGGATTGCGAGGTCTTCTTCTTCTTCACGTGCCATCCCCGCGATGGAGGTTGGCAATCATCATGGCTATTCTGATCTTAGATGCTGCTGCTCTAAACAGTTCGGTTGATGTGCATCCGTACCATTCCCTCAAGTTACGCAACCACGAAATTCGTCTCCTTCCTACACTTCTCTTGCCCTGGATTTTCCCCTGTATAATCAACTGAAGTATGTTGTATCTCTCATTACGCATACCATGCCCCAGGTACTGCAGCTTTCGTGTCTTGATGGTTTCCAATATTTCCAGTCTTTTGTTGAGTCTTCTCATGACTTCGTTGTTTGTTATATGCTCGGTCCATGATATCTTCAGGATTCTTCTATACACCTACAGTTCAAAAGCTTCCAACTTTTTAGTAGTCGATGCGTTAAGAGTCCATGCTTCTATCCCGTAAAGCAGAGTCGAAAAAATGTAACACCTTGCCAGCCTAACTCTCAAGTCTAATTTCAGTTCTCTTGCACAAAGTACCTTTCTCATTTTATTGAAGTTTGTTCTTGCTTTCTCTATTCGAACTTTGATTTCTTTGGAGTAATCGTTTGTGTGATTAATTATTGTGCCAAGATAGTTATAGTTTTCTACGTGTTCTAAAGTTTCACCTTTAATTGTCAGGCTTTCATCATTATTTTGGGTTTTTGATATCCTCATAAATTTAGTTTTCTTGATGTTTATTGATAATCCATATTCTTCTCCATAGTCAACTATCTTGTTCATTAGCTTTTGGAGGTCTTTAAGGTTGTCTGCCATTATGATAGTATCGTCCGCCTATCTTATGTTGTTAATTGGCGTTCCATTTACCTTTAGTCCTGCTGTTTCTCCCTCAAGAGCTCTTTTGATAATTTGTTCAGAGTATGCATTGAATAGTAGTGGTGACAATACACACCCCTGTCGCACTCCTCTTTTAAGTTCGAACTCTTCTGATGTGTGTTCGTTAATGCGTATGTGTGCTTGCTGTTTATAATATAGATTTGTTATAATTCGAAGGTCATTGTATTGTATTTGTTTTGCTTTGAGGACGTCCATTAGCTGTTTGTGGCGGACTTTATCGAAAGCCTTGTTGTAATCTATGAAACAGACGTACATATCCTGGTTCACGTCCAAGCATCTCTGGATTAGTACGTTGAATGCAAAGAGAGCTTCACGGGTACCTACGCCTCTACGGAATCCAAATTGCGTTTCTTCAATATCCATATCAAGTGTTTGGTAAATGCATTTATGAATGATTTTTAAAAACATTTTCAGTGTGTGAGACATCAGGCTTATGGTACGGTGGTCGGTGCATTCTCTAGCATTTTTATTTTTTGGGAGACAAATAAATGTTGAGGTCAACCATTCATTGGGTATGTTACCCGACTGATAAATTTCATTAAATAGCTTTACGAAGGACATCTATGTACTCATTTTCTATTATTTTAAGAATATCAATAGGCAGTTGATCTGGCCCCAGGCTTTTTCCGTTACTGGTGTTTTTTAGTGCATACAATATTTCTTCCTTTGTAATTTCTACACTTGTTTCCGTGTTTTCGAAAGATATGTCTTGTAGGTTTCCTCTTTCGTCGTCGAAAAGCTCTTCCATATATTCTTTCCATCGTTTTAGCTTTTCGTCAGTCGTTATAATAGTGTTTCCATTTTTGTCTAAAAGAGTTGTGTTGTGGTTTCTTTTTTGCAGCCCTGCCATTTCTTTAACCTTTTTATGCAGGTTGAATAGATCATATTTGTTCTGAAGATCTTCTATCTCTTTACATTTTTCCTCATAGTAAGTTTGTTTTGTCTCTCTTATCTTTTTTCTGATTTCATTGTTAATTATTTTGTAATTGTGATTGTCTTTGTTCTTGGTTTGTCTTCGTTGTCCATCATGCCGAGTATCTCGTCGGTCATCCAGTTGTCTCTCTTTCTTATCGGTTCTTTTAATATCTCTTTGCATGGAACAAGTAGGCAGTTTTTTAGTGTTTCCCATTGATGGTTTACCTCGTAGTTGTTAGTATCTAATTTATTCAAGTTTTCGTATATTTTCTGTTGAAGTTTGTTTTTTATATCAACTTCTTTCAGTTTGCTAACATCTATATTTGGAGATTGCGAGGTCATTTAGGCCACACTACCAGAGGTGCGAAATATGAGCTATTACGGTTCATAATGTAAGGTAAAATTAAGGGTAAAATATTCATAGGAAGACGAAGGATTTCCTGGCTGAGAAACCTAAGTATAGTGTATAGTTGTGTGGTATAGTTGCAGCTCAGTAGATCTTTTCAGAGCAGCCGCCAATAAGTAACGGATAGCTGTGATGATAGCCAACTTCCAATAGGAGAAGGAACTACAAGAAGAAGAAGTCCTATAAAGGATATGGTGATATACGATTCACTAATTTTAAGTCTTTTTTGCCAAACTTCCGGTCATTAAACTTTTTTACCCGAAGTGATATAAAAACCGAAAGTATATATTAATTTGTTCTCGCCTTGCTAATGCGCAGCGAATAATACATCGCTCGTACTATTTCGGCGACTTTAAAACAGTACTTCCGGTTGCAACTTCCGAAACGGAAGTCCAAGGTCAAATTTAACTTTTTATACTTTACCTTTGATACTACCTTTTGGTTATAAACTCTCATTATACACCTCATTTGTGATTATATCTTTTTTAATAACGGAGGCTAACTGGATAGACATGAATACTTCAAGATTTTTACTATTTTTTCAACATTGTAAAATAGCTGAAAACAATAACAGAGTACAGATTGGAAGCTTTTATCAACATTTCCAAGTTTTGTTTATATTTTATCGTTGAAACATTTTTGGAAGCTCTGAATTAAAATAGTAGGCTCAGGAAATAATGATAAATTATGACAAAATGTTGATATGGGTTATACCAGACATACGATAATATACCTAATTAATAAATATAGATATCTCTATAACGAAATGTTGGTATTTTGATTAATAATTTTTTATTAAAAAATGATGATATCTGCTTTTGCTATTTGTGTCCTATGCTATTTTAAATTTAGCTTATCTGTATTTAAAAATAAAAAATACTAAACTTTCGAAGAATGTGATCAATGAAACGAACTAACGATTATGGAATAATTAGTAAAGATTAAATAAATGACAGAAAAATGTTCAACGGAGATGCAATAGCTGGATGGATGAATACGATGTAGACGATGCTATAATATCTGGAAAACTAGTAAATGTAAACTGCAACGTGAAACATGAAAAAATAAAAGAAAGAGAAATTAATAATAAAAATTGGCACTAACAGCATAATATAAGAACAACAAGATTATAGGTGAGGAAGATAATGCACCGACGTTATATTTCTTATGAGGCAATTCCAAGAGAAATCATTAGAATAAAGCCTAACGGCATATTTATGTTGCGTGGACGTGGACCTTAAGAAGGAATTTGACAAGAAAAAATTAAAGGACGTTATCTGCTTATTGTAAGCAAGAGATATATCTCTGGGAATAATTAAAAAGATTGAACATATCTACCAGCACAACACAATAAAAGTAAATGTAGAAGAAGAACTAACTGATCCAGTTAAAGCTTGCAATGGGATAAGACAGGGAGTTTTTTGACCCCACTATTGTTCAACCTGATCATGGATGAAACAATAAAAAAGTAAGTACAAAAAGGGGATAAAGGGGTGGAATGCGAAAACATGGAGTTGATTCCAGTTTACTCCACTTAGCCTCTTCTACTCAAATCCGACTCTAACCTTCACGTTGGTGTCTCTTGTTTACCGAGTAAAAATCCATAGTTACGAAATCTAAAGGTAAAGATGCCGGACGGAAATCTCAACGACGATCTATGCAACGAAATAAGGACAATGATCTTAAAGTATTTACCTGGAAAGTTCGCACACTCAACGAACCTGGAAACATCCGCAAACTATGCGACACCTTAGCACAATATAACGCCGATATTACTGCAATACAAGAAGTACGATGGACAGGTCACGGCATAATCCAAAAAATAAACTAAAACATATACTATAGTTGCCATAGAACTAGACATGAAATTGGGTCAGCCTTTATAGTCACTAATAAAGTCAAGCATTTGGTTATAGATTTTAAGCCGATTAATCCACGAATGAGCTGTTTAAGGATCAGGGGCAAGTTTTTTAATATTAGTCTTATTAATGTACAGCCGGTTCCTAAAAAAACTGATACGACTCTTAGCAACATTTCATCATGTTGAGCAGTGTATTTGATTGATCTGACATTATATTTATTATGACAGACAAATAATAAAATAAACAAACAACAAACAACTGATTCATGAAAAAACTAATAAGTATTTTAGAAAAATTTAAACGCAGGATGAAAGATTACATTATTACCGAGGGCGGAAAGCCCCTTAGAATAAACAAGCAGTTTCTATTGAATGAAATATTTGAAATTAAATATCACACTTTTTTTTATTTTCAGCCCTGTAACTTATTAAAATAAATATTATAGAAGTTTTCAGGGACTTTCAGCCCTCGGTAATAATGTAGTCTTTCATGCTGAGTTTAAATTTTTCAAAAATATTTATTAGCTTTCTCAGGATTCGAAAAAAAATGAATACAATTAAAATACATTGAGAATTTTGACATGCGTCACAATTTTGCATTAACTCAATGTAAAATTCTAAACTGTTGAATTCCAGCTTCCCTAATTATTTGACATCAAAAGACATTAGAAACTATTTGTAGATGATTCAAATCTGTATTGAAAACGACTGTTAAAATTGGTCTACGTAATTAAACATATTCCAAAATTTTGTAAAAATGTAATACATTTCAGTTTTCAGCCCAAACTTAGGCCACACACAATGCAATAATGTTCACATTTTTGAACTGTCAATATTTTTATTTTATCATTTATTGTTTAAAAACAATACAGTTGATAAGATACCCTCAGTTGCGGAGAAAGTATTAATAATAAAGATTAATAATAAAGTCTAATAACCGTGGAACAGAATAAGCTATCTGACAAATTTTAAGATTTGGCAGTGACATTGACAGTATGTAAATATTAAGTATTTATCCTTCAAAATACACTGCTCAATTTTCGACAAAATACGCGTCAAGAGTCGTATCAGTTTTTTTTGGAACCAGGTGTACATGCCCCAACAGAGGACAAAGAAGACAAAGAAAAAGACGAATTCTATAATGAATTAGATAGATCATATGACAGTTGTCCCAGAAGTGACATTAAAATAGTAATCGCTGATCTGAATGCAAAAATCGGAAGGGAAGAAATATATCTACCGCACATCGGTAAATATAGTCTCCATAATAACACCATTTCGACTGGACACCGAGCAGTCACCTTCGCAGCCGCAAAGAACATGATATGATCGTAGGAAGCACATGTTTTCTACACGAAAAAATACATATGGGAACTTGGACCTCGCCCGATGGATTAATGAACAACCAATTTGATCATGTGATCATAGATGCTAGATACTTTTCAAACTTGTTGGAGGAAATTCCAATTTCCTCGGCATCCTGTATGATTTATAATTGTTGAAAATCTCGGGAGGTTGTAACCAAAGAAAGTATTCCACCTGTTCTCAATCTGGTGGTATGGGAACGATATTTATTATCGTTTTCTGTGCTACTTCGATTGATGACTTACTTTGTTTTTCGGTAGATGGATCTAGTACATCGGTGACAATTCGGTTCTTTGCAATTCGGAAAGGCCCAAAGTATGATGTCTGGGGAAATCGGAGAGAAGAGGATATGGGACTACTCATGAGGAGGAAAAACCTCCGAAACCGGTATATACTCTTCCTGCACTCTCCGATTTAACCAGAGTATTATGCAGCTGCTGCATTTTCGTGTTGCAAAGAAATTGAAAATGTTTCTACATTTGAATTAATTGTCACTCTTTTGTTGAGTACTGAGGAATCTTTCTTGTTGGAACTTTTACCATGCTGAGCAGGTGGGTTGTGAATTATTTAAAATTCTCTCACCTTAATTTCCTCGGCATCCTGTATGATTTATAATTTTTGAAAATCTCGGGAGGTTGTAACCAAAGAAAGTAGTCCACCTGTTGTCAATCTGGTGGTATGGGAACGATATTTATTGTCGTTTTCTGTGCTACTTCGATTGATGGCTTACTTTGTTATTTGGAAAAGTGTTTCCAAATATTATTCTAACAACACATACCAAATTTCATGACAAAATTCGCCTTTTAGTTTTTTCAGTATTCGTAGTCAGGTCCTAAAACATACAATTGGCTGTCCCGAGATGCAGCTCGGAACAACCAATGTCAAAAGCGCAAAAAAATGTAGCCCCAAAAAATTCCTCGCCCGCCACGGCCAGACAAGCGACAATTACAGCGCTGTGCTTTAGTTGAGAGAGTGAGAAACACATGCCATTCTGTTGTGTTCTTTAGGCTCGTTCTAAAAGTGCCTATGCCTATATAGGGTAGTGCTGTATTACGAGGAGCATACAATAATTACAACTTCGGAAAGAAATTAAAAAGTAGCTTTTTTATTTTAGATTTTAAGACACTTAGGTATTGTGTCAAAATTTATTCATTATAATTTTGAAATAAGTAATTTATATTAACAAATAATTTATTATTGTACATTAGAAGAGGTTAGGCGGCGCCTACCTTGCCTACCCCGACGGGCCGCCCCTGTTTCTCAGTATGTGGACTAAGTATGATGTTTTTCCCACTTTCGGTGTGTTGAAAAGTTCTCGTTCCTTGCCTGTTCTATGCAGCACTTTTTCGTTTGAGGTATATGATGTCCATGAAATTTGGAAATTCTCCGGCAGATCCACATTGCAAAGGCCTTACGGTTGTTGTTTTAAGAGTCCACGTCTTAACTGCATAGAAAAGAGTCGACGAGTTGTAGCATATTTTGATAAAACTAGTCGAATTTCGAGTTTTATTCGGGAATCGTTTTGATTTTTTCGAAAGATTTTCTGGCCTTTTATAAATTTTGTTGCTTTTATACAAGTGATTAATGATCGTAACATTAAATTAACGTTACAGACTAAATCAGTTGAAACTATACAAATATGTATTCATAAAGTCTGTTGCAACAGCATATCGCTTAGATCTCAGTTCGATAAGGGTTTGACATAATTTTCTGGTGTTGACGTCTCCGCTTTGTTATGGCTGTAATATTTTTTCGTTTGTCCACGAAAAATTTTAATTTTATATCACGTTTAAACTTCTTAAAAATCTAGTCTTTGCTTGATATACAGAGTGAGTCACCACTAACGCGACGGGTAGATTACAGCGAAATGGTAAAATATTTGAAAAAAATTTAAATTGAATCGTATGTAAGTTGATAAAAGCTACATTTTAAAATTATTTTAAAATATACAGGGTGTCCCAATAAATGGCGGCGTATCAAAGTTATATTTTTTCTTATGGAACACCCTGTATTTTATTGAATTTTTAATTGTCCGCAAAAAATAAGGTATAGTTTCATAAGGCTTCCCTATACCTATGTACAGAGTGTTCTGAGTTATGTTGACTTTTCTTAAAATGTAAAGTTTTAAAAGAAGGCTTATTCTCAAGTTATTTACGAAATTATAAAAACATTACTTTTACATCTAAATAGTTGGATATTGGTTGAATGTATTCCATGATTAATTATTACACATTTGTCTACAGGGTTAGGTTAGGTTAATTATAAGATAGTTACCAGAGCGTACTGTCATAAACTGACAATGTCATACAATGACATTAATTAACTACAACTACATCTTTTGTTTTAAAATCGATTTACAGATTAAGAATTTAAATAATTGTAAATTACGCAAAAACTATAACACCTAGGTATAGGACATCCATATACCATTCGAAAGAGGTAAATTTGTTTAGTATAATTATTTATTAATATACATGGCGTTCCATTTAAAATAAGCATCATATGACACATTGAATACTCCACTAATGACACTGTAAATTTTGAACACCCTGTAGAAAAATGTGTAATAGTTAATCATGGAATACATTCAACCAATATCCAACTATTTAGATGTAAAAGTAATGTGTTTATAATTTCGTAAATAACTTGACAATAAGCCTTCTTTTAAAACTTTACATTTTAAGAAAAGTCAACATAACTCAGAACACTCTGTACATAGGTATACGGAAGCCTTATGAAACTATACCTTATTTTTTGCGGACAATTAAAAAATTCAATAAAATATAGGGTGTTCCATAAGAAAAAATATAACTTTGATACGCCGCCATTTATTGGGACACCCTGTATATTTCAAAATAATTTTAAAATGTAGCTTTTATCAACTTAAAAACTATTCAATTTAATTTTTTTTTTCAAATCTTCTACCATTTCGCTGTAATCTTCCGTCGCGTTAGTGGTGAATCACCCTGTATGTATTGTTGTAGAATTGTTTTTTTTTGTAAAGGAATTCAGAAAAAATTAAATTTATATCAACGACCATAAAATGATAGTTTTTCATCACCCTGTATTTTCATTACCAAAATTGTTTAGAATTTAATTTTCCTATTAAGCAAGTGTTTCGGGGAAAAAGTGAAACGACTAATAAGTGATTCGACAAAATGCATGGGACATGAACAAACATTTCGGTGATTAGAAAGTGGACATCGTTGACGAAAACAAAGACGGCTTTAAGATCCTTTCCGGGAAGGTTTTTAATGTGGTGTACAATTGTATGAGGTTTTAGATGTTAAAGTAGAAAGTAGGAAATAACTAATTATGATATCTTTTGAAAAATGACAAATTGGAAAAGTTCTGTGGAAAAATATTTGTTTCAGAAGAAATGGGTATGAATGGTTTTGAGAGATGCGTGTTTTTGATAGAGTGGGAAAGATGAGGTAGAAGGGAGAAGAAATTAGGGGTCAGGAATTTGGCGAGAGACGAGAGGACACTGTGTAATTAACATCGGTGGAAGGCAGTCCAGTTTTTTGTTTTAAAAGTTGAGTAATCAGTGTAGAGTGTGTGTAATCGGCCTTTGCGAGCAGAATCAAGTGGAAACCAAATTGTTGACCGGTTGAAAAGTCAATTTTCCTGGTCAGAGGGCGCTTCTTTTGTTTTGTCTAGAACGAGTAGCTGATTAATATCTTTTTGCATAAGATATCGAACAAGGAAAACTGAGTAACAGAATTCGAGCAAATCCTGTATGATTTTTGGAAGCAGTCGTGACGAGAGGGACTTTTTCGCAACATCCAGAGAGTACGTGTTTTGGGAGAATCAAGGACGGCGCAATCCAGAGAACGAGGCAGTGAAGAAACAAAAAGGTCAGTAAAATTATTTGTCGGAATGGAGAAAATTTGTTTATATCAAACCCATAATTGTTTATTTGTTTATTGAAATTTTTTTTACGCAGTTAGTCATTTAAAATTTAAGAAATCAAGTCAAAAGAAGAAAAGTAAATTTTGTTAAATTTAGTATGAGTAAATAATAAATTAATTAAATAATTTTTTGTCAAAACAAGGAGATATCAGAGTTAGAGTTTAATTGATTAAATAAGAGATTGTTGCAACAAAGTTTAAATTTAATATTTTTTGAATCACATGTAGACGGTTTATTTGATAAAAACAATAGATTACATTTATATGATATTGAGTGTTTTCAATTTCCCTGTTTCCACCCTGGAAGAAGTAAGTAATCAGAAATATTAGAAGCCACAGATCACAGGCATTGTATCCAATACAAAATTAGCCCTGAGAATAAAATTGTTTGGAAAATTTAATTTGAATTTAGTTTTTGTTTTACATAGGCAGTAAATAAAATAATTGAATAATTAATTAAAGTAAGAATTTGCTAATCAATCTAATTAAATAGATATAATAGAGCATAACAGTATATGATGCTACTTAGAAGATTTAAAGTACACTCAGTCACTCAGTCGATATCCAGTTGCAAGATAATGTAATTGCCCATCAGTCGTTGATAATGACTAATTTTAGTACTTAATAGAAATCTATACTAAATTTACAATCAAGATGCAGTAGAAATAAACAAACAAGGACACGTTAAATGCTACTAAGAGCACTCCCGAATCATAATTTACAATGTATATAAATTGTAAATCCCAAATCATGATTTCCAAAGTTTATACATTGTAAATTATGATCCGGGAGTGCTCCTAGTAGCATTTAACGTGTCTTGGTCTGTTTATTTCTACTGCATCTTGATTGTAAATTTAGTATAGCACTAGCATATCTGATAACACGTGCGTATTAGTACAGTTAAAATTATTTCATGACAAAAATATACAAAGAAAATTGTTTTTTTTTAAATATGTATATAGAACAAGAATCAGAAGTTAATTCTAAATTTTTTACACAATGTATTTGATTATTATGATAGTATTTGGTTTCATTTTAGTGGGAGCTTAAGTTTTCTTACCAAAGGCGGCAATTAAAACAAATAAATTATCTTTTATATATTCATATGTGCAGGATTTAACACTGAAAGTATCTTTTTAACTATCTTTACTTCTCATTTAATAAATATGACAACAATTTAAGTGCTTACCTATATTATTAAGCAAAATTACCTCCCAGAATAGAACTTACACGAAAAAGCTTTATTAGCTGACGTTCTGTATTGTGCAACAGAAGCCTGTCATTGACCACACATCTAAGAGAATTCAAATGCTACGTCTGGTCCGTGTTGTTCTATGGATTTCAAATCTGAACAACAAAAAAAAAATAGAAAATCTTACAAATTAGAAGCGTTTGAGCTATGGTGTTACCGTCGCATGCTCAGAATCCCGTGGACAACACACATATATCTAACGAACGTGTGTTAGAGACCATGCACAAAGAGCGAGAATTATTGATCAGCATCATAAACATGAGAAAGGTTCAATACTTCGGTAATATAATGAGAGGACCTAAGGTTGATCATTCAAGGCAAAATAGAAGGAAAACGCTGGGTCGGAAGAAAACCACCCTCCTGGCTCTCCTAGACAATGGACAGGTCGAACGGTCGAGGAACTGTTTCATATAGCTGTCGACCGACAAGCATTTCATTAGCTTGTTAATACGACGATAGCCAACGCTTGGAGACTATCACGGCACACAAATAAGAAGAATTAAGTATAAATTCCAAAATATTGGCTAACATCTACGTTTGTACCTACCCATCCCTAAATCCAACAACACTAAAAAATGTAACGACTTTCGACTGGCAAGTCTCGTGTCTCATTTGTTAAAGTTGTATCTGAAAATAATTCATAACAGAATTTGCAAAAACTGTGAATAGAATCTGGGCCGAGAACCGAGAACAGTTGTTGTTTCATGAACGGTATGAGACCCGGCAGCTCTTGTTTAGATTCACTGTGCTCATGCAAAGATGCCGCGATCAACAAAAGGTGCATATTTGTGTTTCATAGATTATGAAAATGCCTTTGATTAAGTCAAGCAAGAAAAATTAATATAATGTTTATAAAACAAGAACATCGATCCCAATGATATAAACATAATACGGGAACTCTATGGGAACCAAAATATATTTATTAGAACAGAAATGGGGGACACTGAAACCATAATAATCTAAAGAGGAGTTAGAAAAGGTTGTATACCCTAGACATTATTATTAAACCTGTACGCAAAGGAGATATTTGTACGATGGATGAGGCACAATAATGTGTTAAAGTCAACGTAAGAATCGTTAATAACATCCTATGGAGGTTTTAAACAAGAGGATCCGATATCAACGCATTTATTCAACCTACTATTATACCTAATACATTATAAGAAAATCAAATACGAGTACAAGCAGAACTATTTAAGAAATAGTGTATAGAGTACTTGGGTAGCGGGCAGACACTCTTTACGATCCCAGTAAAGACAGGTTTGCTTCAGGGATGCGCCCCTGCCCTGCGTACGCGAGCTCGGCTTTTTCTCCCTATCCTCTTCCGGGAGAGAAGCGGATCCTAATCCCTAAATCCTACCCACCAACCCAAACCTACCCAAATCCTTCCATCCTCAACCCGCACTGGACCAGCAGCGTGAGGAGATAACGGTCCAAACCTTCAAGTCAATGGATAGCACAAAAAAGAAAAGGCCCCCAGTCCCCAGCACTTCCCAAAGTCTTGATCACGGCAGCGATCAAACAACTGACGGAAGAGGGGGTGCCAAGAATCCCTGGGCAGGACCCGGCTGCCACAAGATGACAATTCGGCTATGCTCTTACAATCGAACACTGACGGACGAAAATATAGATTCCCAGAAATAGAAAATGAACTAAAGGATATAAAGTGGGATATCCTTGGTATATGCGAAACCAGAAGGAGAAGTAGTGATGAGTATATAATACTAAAAAATGGCACACATTTTATGCATAAAGGTGGCGAATACACTGGAGTGGGATTCTTGGTAAAACAAAGCCTCACACAGCATATCGAAGAATTCAAGCCCATATCAGACAGAGTAGCATATATTATCATCAGAATTAATAAAAGAACCACTCTGAAATTGATCCAAGTATACGCTCCAACCAAAAGCCACGATGAAGAAGAAGTATAAATATTTTATGATGAAATAAGAACAGCTGTAGAAACAAATAAAGCAAATTACGAAATACTAGTAGGAGATTTTAATGCTAAATTGGGAAAAAAGAAGAAGATTATGAACATTTAATTGGCAATTATGGCTATGGGAAAAGAAACGATAGAGGAGAAATGCTTCTCAATTTCATGAATGAACATAACATGTACTCAATGAACTCCTTTTCCAATAAAAAACCAAGAAGAAAATTGACATGGATGAGCCCCGATAAAAAGACAAAGAATGAAATAGATTATATCTTAACGAAAAATAGAAACCTAGTAAAAGACGTATCGGTATTAAATCACTTTGACCTAGGAAGCGACCATAGAGTAATAAGAACAAAACTAGTAATAAACAAAAAACTAGAAAGAAAAAGAATACATGAAAAAAGAAACAAATGGACATCTGAAGAAATAAAAAATAGTGAATTTAATAAAAAGATAACGCATGCATTAAATAAAGTTAACATGCAGCAGATAAACTTCAATGGTATTGATGATTTGAATAACCTTACAACCGAAACAGTGAACAAAAGCATTCTGCAACTGAAAAAAACCAAAAACAACACACAATGAATTAGACAAAGAAATATTACAACAAATAGAAAGAAGGAAGATCTTAAATAAATATAACAAAAAGGGAACCGAAGAATATAGAGAACTTAATAGGCAGATTAGAAAAGGAATCAGAAAACAAAAAAGAAAAGAAGAAGAAAAATTAATAACAACAACTATAGAAAAAATAAGTGTATGAAATGCCTCAGACCGACACTAGGACGACGTCAAATAATATCATTAATGGGAAAAGACGAAAATGAAATCACAACTAGAGAAAACATACTGAAACGAATAGAAGAATTTTACACGGAACTCGACAGAACACATCAACAAAACGATGACATGAGACCAGCACGGAAATTAATAAAAAATGTTGGATTGGAAATAATGCCAAAAGTAACAATTTCAAAGGTAACTACAGTATTGGAAAACATGAAGAGAAATATGATATGAAATATGAAACACAGATATGATATTAGAAGGAGGTAAGGAACTCATTGCAATTGTAAGTAAGCTTATAGACAGTTGTTTACACCAGGGCAAAGTCCCTAAGAGCTTTAACAACTCTAAAGTAATCTTATTACACAAGAAAGGTGATAATCGAAAGTTGGAAAACTACAGGCCCATCAGTCTACTGTCACACCTGTTTAAAATACTCACCAAAGTCATAACTACCCGACTAACAAGGAAATTAGATGAATACCAACCATATCAACAGGCATGTTTTAGAAATAGACTTTTCAACTTTCGATCACCTGTTAACCACAAAAACATTAATAGAAAAATGTAACGAATACAAGTTTCCAGTTTTTATAGCATTTGTAGACTACGAAAAAGCTCTCGACACTGTAGAACACACGGCCGTATTAAACGCAATGCAAAATTGTAGAATAGACAGCAGATATATTAACTTAATAAAAGAAACTATAAACCAAGCTACAGCTACATATTACCTAAATGAAAATGAATACACGAACCCTGTACCATTAAACAGGGGACTCAAACAGGGAGACACTCTATCACCCAAACTGTTCACCTTAGTTTTGGAGGACGTGTTTAAAAATCTAAATTGGAAATATAAGGGAATAAACATCAATGGCCGCTACCTCAGTAATCTACGATTTGCGGATGACATAATCCTGATAGCTACTGACCTACAAGAACTGCAAGCCATGCTTTCAAAACTACACACAGAATCTTCTAAAATAGGACTGAAAATAAATTTAAACAAAACAAAAGTCATGCACTCCGAACAAACCGTGACAATAATAAACGACAAAGTTATAGAAAAAGTTGAAGAATATAAATATACTTAGGACAAAAAATAATACTAAATAGGGAAATTCAAACGGAAAAAATAAAAAGAGGAAGAAAGACAAAACCTCACAATTTTTACAGAATGGATCGATTTGCTTGAAAATTTGAGAATAAGTAGTGGATAGTCCAAGGATCAAAATCTATATCATGCCAAAAGGCGCTTTTACCATGGGGGTGGTTGCCACCCCATCTCAGGGGTGGAACTTTTTATTATATTTTGACCGCAAGAGTTGGTAAAAACATTCATTATAAATAAAAAACGTTCTATACATTTTTTTGATAAAATTAATAATTTTCGATTTATTCGCTATCGAAAGTGTTAGTTTTATATCGAAAAAATCAATGTTTTTATCAGTTGACTCTTCTTCGTCAAGTGCTAAATATTGTAGTTTCAAAGTCAAAGGTCGGGAACACTATGCATTTTTCGAGGATAACTTGTTCAAACTAATTTAAAGTATTTAAAAATATGTATCTCCAGAAATAAAAAAAATCTCTAGCTAAAAAAATTAAGTGACTTATAATGAAAATAATGTCAGTCCCTATTTTTTTCAGCAAAAAAGTGACCGTAAACAACCCCCTAATCACCACCCTAATTAAAATTTGTCATTGACCTGATTTGGCTTTCTTGATTTATGTATTGTTCTAGAATTTTGATCGGCTTAGAATGATTAGTTTTAAAAAAAATGGAGTTAAAAGCTAATAACGAGTTTTTGTAGTTTGGTAAAAAATGCCCTTTTCTTCAGAATAAAAAGATTAGCATCAGAGATACGAAAAAATATTTATATATGAAATTGTAGCTTATTTAATTCGCAAGAACTTGGTTTGCAAAAATTTTTTTATGGCAAAAATTGAGTGAGCTATTGACAATTAAAACTTGTAATATTATGCAAAAACCAACTTTACCAACTCTTTCAATGCCACCTCATTTTGTGACTGAGAATTTTAAAAGGATTTAATATTAATATCCTTATAGATCTTGCAAAAACCTACAAAATTTTTTTAACGAACTTTCTAAGATAAAAATAAAAAAGTTACGGTTAACAAATCAATATATTTTTTTGAAAAAAAAAAAGGAGAAATCCAAATGGAAGCATAATAATGTAAGTTAGCGGTGCTTTTAGTCATTGGCCTTATTTATTCTTCTTTATTTATGTATAATTAATATATTCTAGAAGTTTGACTGGCTTAGAATGATTAGTTTTTAAAAACCTGAAGTTTAAAGCGAATAACGAATTTTTAAAGTTTGGTAAAAAATGCCATTTTCTTCAGAATAGAAAGATTAGCATAGAGATACGAAATAATGTTTAAATATGAAATTGTAGATAATTTAAATCCCAAGAAGTTGGTTTGATAAAATTTGTTCTACGGCAAAAATTGAGTGAATCGTAAATGAGTATACCATCGAAAAACATTGATTTTTTAGATATAAAACTAACACTTTCGATAGCGAATAAATCAAAAACTATTAATTTTATCAAAAAAAAATGTACAGAACATTTTTTGCTTAGAATGAATGTTTTTATTAACTTTTGCGGTCAAAATATAATAAAAAATTTCCACCCCCGAGCTGGAGTGACAACCACCCCCTTGGTAAAAGCGCCTGTCGGCATCATATAGATTTTGATCCATGGACTATTCACTACGTATCCTCAAATTTTCAAGCAAATTGATCCATTCTGTAAAAATTGCGAGGTGAAAAGCTTTGGTTCCTGGACTACTAACTGATTTCAACACCCTGGTGTCAACTAGCATCTGTAAATATGCCACCGGGACCCCGTTTTCCTTCAATCTTACCCTGGATGATCAGTTACTTTCTCTGACTTAATTTATTTAATAATTATTTATACTTATTGTAGCTTATTTTTAAAAATATAATATTTAATATAAAATATGCAATTAGATAATAGTTTCAGAACGGGATTGAATTTTTGCGAAACCATAAAAAACATTTAGGAGTGGTAAATTGAGAGTAAGAGTTGTATTTTTAAGCCAAGACCTATCCAACCAAATATTATTATCTATTGGGTAGTTAAACTTTTGTTTTTAGGTTCACCATCAATATTTATGAAATTGCAAGTATTTGACCTCGAAATAAGTTCAAGGTTCAAGGAATGTTCTTCGAAAGATATTTTATCTGTTTTTTAGGATGTAGCATTTTGCATAGATTGGGTATAACGGATGCAGATACCAATCGCTACAAACATCGCCGTACTGAGAGATACTTCGGATTTTTTTAGTCAATTATGTTTAATACAGATGACGCAAGTAATGTTCCTGTAATCACATAAAAGTTGATTAAAAAAATAAAGTCGGAAAAAATTAAGATAAGCCTAAAATATACTAGTGAACAAAAATACAGATACTTTATATCTTATATCTACGCTTGATTTTTTGGTACATTTGATAAGTGAATTAATTAAAAAAGTTAGTAGAAAATTTACTTAACACGTTCAATGCTGACCTATATTTGACAGATTCATCTCATACAGCAAACTTATAAAACGTCAATTATGATTATCAAAATGAAGTATGTATATGGATCATTTATTTATTGAATAGTGTCATGCTGATTATATTCTCCAACAGGGAGACAATCAACGGGAAGACCTCGAAACCTCTCAATGGTGGAACATGGAAAAACAGATATGTCCACATAAAAAGAGGAAGAGTAAGCTTAGATAGATAGGTAGATAAATAATTTTATTAACCCTTGGTTACATACATGTATGCATAGGGCATGTCAAAATTTACAATAAACATTACAACACTACCAGGGCCGCGTTTAGGTCAATTGACGCCCTAGGCAATTCTCTAGTAGCCGCCCTTCAAGCATGTACCATTTTTGCAAAAAAAATGTAAACAGAATTTTTTATTTAAATAAGATTGTTAGGTTATTCAAATAATGTTTGGAAATGTGTTAAAAATATTCTTTATTTTACATCAGGCGTAATGTTACAAATTACTATTATAAAAAGGCGCCTTGCATTTATTTTGACCATATTACTATTATAGTAAATAAAAAACTTGGATAAGTCCATCTGAATAAAAGAGGCCGTCGTACTCCCCCAGAGGCCCCCCTCTGGGCGACAGGACTAAATGCAATTGCATATTGAAACATAGTTTTTAATTCCAAATAACTTTTCAATAACAATTTTCGATATTGTCAAATATAAAGGTACTTTTTTCGTGAGCTAAATTCATATTTTTTAACATACATCGTATAAAATCAATAAAATGTGATATCTGATGGGATGTGTTGCGATAGCAGTAGCTGTTATTTTTTGACCGTTATTTCACTGAAGCTGCTTCACACTGTTACACCATTTTCATAATAACTGAAATATTCAGGTAGCTGACTACTTTTTTAGTTATTGTAGACCTATAGGAAGAAAACCTACCATGTCCTGTCTAGAGTTCACGTCCGTTTTTTTAATTATTAACAATTTAATTTGTATGTAACCTTTTTCAAATTTGTATGTAATTTCTACATACATTACAAATATGCAATTTTATTATAAATGTATTAATTAATAAAGGGTCTAATTTCTTTAAACATTCCTTGAAAAAATATTTTTTTTCCAAATATCTATTTTTTAATCATATCATTAATGATCATGGAAAAAGTTAAAGTATATTTTAATAAATAAATTATTTTTATTAAATAATAATTTATTGAACATAATTTATTTATTAAAGTATCTATACCTTAACTTTTTCTATGATTAATAATGATAGTATCATTACAAAAAATGGATTTTTGAAAAAAACTATTTTCTCAAAAATTGTTTAAAAAATTATACTGTTTATTAATTAATAAATAACTAATAAATATCTAGACAAATTGCATATTTGTAATGTACACAAAAGTACATACAAATTAAAAGAAGAAATATCAAAATCCATTGAGTAGATCCCAAGATATAGAAAATGGTAGTAGTTTTAAGTTGCTATTTTAGTTTTTGAACTCATGCATTTGTCGGCTCCCGCCAGGTAGCTGACAACTTTTTTAATTATTGTTGACCTATAGGATGAAAACCTACATGTTTCCTGCCTAGAGTTCGCGTCCGTTTTTTAATTATTAACAATGTAGTGCAATCAATGCAGAAGCTCCCCATTCACTTACCATGACTAGTCACCATTTGAACTACATTTTTAAAAATTCGAGTAAAATATCACCTCTTCGTAAGAAGATGTTTTCTACGGACAATATTTTTAAAGTTATTCTAAATGTTTATAAACTAGGATTTTTTACTATATTAGATAATTTTTTATCTTTTCTTAATACATTTTGATAGTATCACTTTTCTACTTTCATTTGACATACGCAGACTTGCCTTATCTTCATTATTTTCTGTCTTATGTTATTTCAAAACAAAGGTCCCTGGGATAAACAAATAGAATAAATTTTAAACTAAATAATGGATCGGTCCCAAATTTTGAGGGTTTGTTATGTACCTCAATACCCAACTTTGAGTGAAACACTACAATCAAAGTTAGTTTTAGTAAAAGTTATTAATAAATAACGATTTTTCAGTTATTTTGCAATTTATGAAGCAACAAATTAACTTTTTGACTTTCAAAAATCGTCATTTTGAAGGTTTTTCAATGTTCTAAAAAAATAAATTTGGAAAAAATGGAAAAAATCGCATTGATTGAACTAAATTGTTAATAATTAAAAAACGGACGCGAACTCTAGGTAGGAAACATGTATGTTTTCATCCAATAGGTCAACAATAACGAAAATAGTAGTCAGCTACCTCGATATTTCAGTGTCTCGAACATGGTCTATTTCTTGCTTATTTCCCTGGAGTATATCTGTGCGACGACACGAATCTTATCTACTTGTACAGTTTGAAAATCCCAACTCTATGTCCTACTGTAGACAAGTCAAATCTTTAGTTTCTGCAAAATGTGCAATATTGAAGTGTTCAATAGCCCACCGCCTTTGCCGAGCTGCCGGCGGCCCAGTAATCACTAAATTTATGACTTCCGTCCTTTTTGAATGAATAGTGTTAATATAACAGAATGCTATGTTTGTTTTATTTTTGTTATGAATGCAATTTGTTTTATTCTATTTGGAAATGAATGCCCACTTCTATTTCATTGATGGATGCATATACATACTTGTTATTCGATTTTAATTTTTATATACAAATATTTTTTTTGTACAGTATTTTTGCCGCCCTCTCATAATTTGCCGCCCTAGGCAACTGTCTATATTGCCTAATGGATAAAGCAACCCTGAACACTACAGTTACAAACAAAAGTAATGTACCTATAGTACAAGACAAATAAACAATAAGTTGCCAATAATTATTGTATAAATCATGTTAAATACAAAAATTAAAATTCGCCCCAGACATTGGACATCTAAATAATTAGAGCTAAGCATTCTGTAAATTCACGTACTGAATAAAAGGCATGGCTTATTAACAATTGCTCTAAGTTTTTTGTTTTGAAAAGTTCTTAGTGAATTAAAATTTTTAAAACTAGATGGTAGTGTATTAAAAAGTAGGGAGCCTGCACATTCAGGAGATTTTCTAAAATTAGTATGAATATGACGGGGAAGTTAAATTATCCCGGCATTTCTTGTGTTATAATGCGTGTAAGTCATTTGCTGTTTTAAGATCATTTAACTTAGTGAACATGTGTGATAACAACTTATAGATATATATTGAAGCAAGCGTAAGAATGTTATTTTTTTAAAACATTGTCGACAACTGCCTTTAAAGCGTAAACAAATATTGTTCGAATTCTAACAATAAAACACTGAAAATGTTTGTTTTCTATACTTCCACAAAATTTATTATAACTAAGTGACTACAGCTGTTTCGGCGGAACTACTACTATCATTGTTTGATTTGCGTGTATAGATATAATGCTATGTGGAAATGCGATCAATGATTGTCCCCGTTTAGGATTTTGTCCTCTTCAGGGTTTGTAGTGAATGTATAGTGTTGGCAGCAAAAGCAAACAGTCCGAAAAACACACTGGGGCAAGCGCCGTGTCCTGGTGTTTTTGGATCCTGGGTTATGCCGGACGGTGGTGTCCAGAAGGCTAAGAAGTCAACAGAGAAGAACGTTTGATGGATTGTTGTTGGTTCCATAGATATTTACGTGTACTGTCCGTGCTTTGCTCTCGACCAGTCTCCCTAGAAACCATTGTACAACGACAGGCGAACCTGCGTCCCTCGTCGGCGGTCAGGAGGTGGCTTTGAGCGCGGCGTGGACAGTGTGCGTTCGAGTGGAGAAAATAGTTGCGGCTATTTTCTTGGGACGAACAGGTATAATTGTGCAATGAAGTTGGGAAACCGCAAAAAACCAACTTCTCCCTGTTCGGGGTAGGGAAGAGGAGATGTTAAAGGTGGGTACGGTAGGCTAACGGGGTAGCCTCGAGGATGTTTTCGTACTCCACCGGGAGTTCGTCAATGCATGTTTGCATTAGAGCGGACGGTAAATGAATCTTTTTGCGTTTGGGCTTTCGGTGGAGTACGTGGCCGGAAGATGAACAGGAACATTTAAGAGATTCTTGTGTGTCGGAGGGGGGGCCGTTGATTACTTTGATTGTGAAGTTCCTGTTCAGAGAGTTTATTCTCTCGGTGATTTTGGGGATGTTCGAGATGTTATGGATTTCGTTTGAGGGATATCGCCAGTGCTCATAGTTACATCTACGCAAGATTCTACGTTCAGCGCGTAACAACCACTCTTGTTTTGCTCTAGCGCAAAGAGAGTAGAGGCAAGATTTGTACTCCATGACGGGTCGAATAAAGGTCTTGTAAGTGTGAATGAGAGTCTTCTTGTGTGTCTTGCCAATTCGTCCAGAGAGAGAGTTGAGAAGTCTGGCCCTGTTCCTTACCCTATCTAAAGTTGCCTTTAGATCTGCGTTCCAGTTAAGAGTCCTGGTGAACAGAACTCCTAAGTAGTTCGCAGTCGGACTAACAACAAGCCTTTCTCCCAACAGTCTCAGAGGATATTGGTCGTCTTCATTAATTATGATTCTATGTGACACAGAAGGGGCGCGAAACACAATTGTTGTTGTTTTGTTCGCGTTCAGCGTGACTCTCCACTTACCACACCATTCGCCGACACCGTCCAACGGAGCCTGGGCTCTTCTGAAGAGGAGTCTTGGGTTGTATCGAGAGGTTGTTGTGAGCAGAGCCGTGTCGTCTGCATAGAGAAACAGCCGAGTGCCTGGGATATTTTGGTTAGTGATATCGCTGTTGTAGATGATGTACAACAGCGGTGCTAGGACTGAACCCTGGGGACTCCAGCTTGTGGAGTGAAGGGGGTGGACTTTTGATCACTTATTTTCACTCTGACAGTTCGGTTGTGGAGGTATGAGTGTACAATTTTGGTAAATTGCAATGGTAGCCCGATGTCCAGAAGTTTCCGAACAAGTCCGTCATGCCAGACCTGATCGAAAGCCTTCTGCACATCCAGGAATGTGGCTATGGCGAATGAACCATCGTTGATGGTTTGAGTAACTTTTGTAGTGAAATCAGTTATTGCATGTTTGGTAGATTTACCAGACTGGAATCCATATTGAAATTTTGGTATGATATTGTGGTTTTCGAGAAAGTCATTGAGCCTCTCGTTTAGGATTAGCTCAAGAACTTTGCCCAGAGTGTTGATTAAAGAAATTGGTCTATAGGATTCCACGTTGGTTGGGGGTTTGCCTTTTTTCAAAAGCATGATGGTATTGGCCACTTTCCAAGGAGTAGGGAAGTGGCTGTTTTTAAGACATGCATTGAATATTTTAGTTAGAAGAGGGATGATACTCTCTGGAAGTTTTTTGAGGCATCTTCGGTTGATGCCATCAGGTCCGGGAGCGCTGTTTTTACCTATTTGGCAAAAGCTCTCCGTTTCCCTGTTTGTGAGGGGGTCCATGATAGGATCATAGACTGGAACGTGGTGATTGAGAGTGACATTTACTATGTATTCTGTGTTGAGTTTAAACAAGTGATCAAAGTTCGGGTTGTCTGGGGTTTGAAAGTTGATTTGAAGCGAATTTTTGAATGCTTCGGCTTTCCCTTCTGGGGAATTGACTATGTGATTGTTGACCAACAGATGAGATGGTTGAGATAATTTTTGTTTTGTTAGGACTTTGTTTCGGCGGAAGGCATTTCTCAAGTGATATAGTTTACAATGTGTTTGCCTTTTTAAGTCTTCAACTGAAGAGGTTGAGGAGTGGGGAGCTGTTTGTCTCGAGTTGGTCATTCAGAATTATATCTGTATTTTTCAGTTTATTAATTTCCATAGATTCTAAAAAAGATAGCTTAAGGCCTTTATTTTGAATATGTAGAATTTGAAACTCTTCGTTGAAAGAATGATTATGATCTAGAAGGTGAAGTGCGTATGTAGAAGTGTCTGTTTTCTATTGTTGAATGCCCTTTTGTGTTCTGCTATCCGTTTGTCAAAAGTTCTGCCAGTTTGACCGATGTACGTTTTCGGACAGTCACCACAAGTTAGTTTGTACACACCACTCTGTAGTTGCTTTCTCTTTCGGCTTTTATTGTTCTTAATATATTTGCTTAAGTTGTTGTTAGTTCTGAAAGCTGGTGTTATTCCTTTCTTTTTTATGTATCTGGCTATTGTTGTTGTTATCTTGCCAGTATATGTGAGAGAGCAGAAGGTACTGGGTTCTTTCTGTGGTGGTGGATACACTAATTTCAGGGCTTTCTTATGGAGTTTTTGGTTTAAAATTCGAATTATTCGTTTTTGTATTACAAATACTCTCAAACTTTCCGATGCCTGTCCCCAAGCAATAATGTTTTGACTGATTATGGAATACACTACACTTGAGAATACATACATAGTATTGATAGTGTAATCAACGCATTTACAGTAACTTCGTCCTTGAACGACAATATCCCGAAATATGCTCGATTCAATTTTAAATTACGTGTTCACGAAAATTTAAAGTATGTATTGTCCAAAATCGTGCCAAGAAACTTAGTACTTCTTAGTACTATCAACTGATTTAATAATCATGTTTTATAGTAATTTCGAACGCAGAAGTACTTATTTTTCTTTCACCATAAGAAAACTGGATACACACTGTCTTATCCATATTTATTATATACTAATTATATACTAATTATTTTATACTAATTATTATATACTAAATTATTTCGGTAGCACCAGTTTTTAAATGGCAAGATGACATTCTTGACCTTAGAATGTGCTAATCGAAGGATACCGCTGAGACAAGTATGGTGGTATCATCTGCATACATGAATATATGATTTTATGAGATATATTCAGGCATATCATTTATATAAAGTAAAAAGAGTAGTGGACCTAGTATTCCACCCTGGGGTATTCCTAAATTACTATAGTAGATTTCCGATGAAATATTATTAATAGACACAAAAAGTGGTCTATTCGTTGTATACGAATATATCCACGAGTTAAGTGGTTCGCGAATGCATATAGCTATAAGTTTTTCTTTTAGACATACTGGATCAAGACAGTCGAAAGCCCTCGAGAGATCATAGAATATTCCAAAAGTGTACAAATTTTGATCGATTTTTTCATGAATAACTTGAATTAAATCTACTGTAGCTGTTTCACATGAACGTCCTTGTCGAAATCCGTGTTGTTTACTGCTAAGGATTTTTGTTTTACTTAAAAATGACGTAATTATATTATACACTACTTTTTCAGTAACGCTACTACTTTTTACACTAAGTTTTTGCGATAACGCTTAAAATAGATATGCCTCTGTAATTTGATAATAAGTTTCTAGAACCTTTCTTATAAACCGGTACTACTTTAGAAGTTTTTAAAATATCGTGGAATCTTCCGGTACTCACTGAATAATTAATTAATTCGGTTATAAAAGTAACTAGTTGTGATGAACATTCCTTTAGGAGTGAAACTGGCATGTCATCAAATCCTGTGGACTTTTTGCTGTTAAAAGAATTGATTACCCCCAAAACATCGTATTCAATGATTGGATAAAAATAAAGTGATTCATTAGGTGTACGTCTTGTTAATGTATGTATAGTTATTTTTGTTTCATTCACCATTTTTTGGAACTATGGATTCTACGGACTCAATTAGATACTCAGCAAAAACATTAGATATTTCTTTAGGATACTCTAATTGCCTATTACTGTATTCCAGTTTTTTTGGAAGGTCAACTCTCTTAGTAGACATATTTCTTAGTTTGGGATTCGGTCCCTCAGGGAGATACCCAACATCTGGCGCTCCATAGCCCTCTGAGTTATGCGAATCTTGTTCACTACCTTTTTTGTAATTGTTAATGTTTCCGCCCCATAAGTGAGTACAGGCAACACACACTGGTCAAAAATTTTCCTTTTAAGGCACATGGGTAAGTCCGATTTTAATACATAGCTCAGTTTACCAAACGCTGCCCAGGCTAATGCTATGCGACGTGGGAGCTCACACGTCTGGTTATCTCTTCCCAACCGAATTTCATGTCCCAAGTACTTATAAGATGCAGTCTGTTTAATATCAATTCCATCAACAACATTACGATTTAGCACCAGATTAGCCATTATTTGCGTCTTGTTGATATTAATATTTAGTCAGACCTTTAAGGAAGCGTGATATGACTTGTTCAACATTATTATTGCATCATTCATACGATCGGCTATAAGGACGATGTCATCTGCGAATCTCAAATGACTGAGTTTCTCTCCATTTATATTGATACCATATTCGTTCAGATCTGCCTTTTTAAAAGTGTGTTCTAAAAGGGTTGTGAACAGCTTTGGTGAGATGGTGTCTCCTTGCTGTAATCCTCGCTGCATACACAATTTATTAGTTTGTTGATCAGAGAGTCTTGCGCTAGCCGTTGCATTGTGGTAGATATATTTTATCATGTTTGTGTAGCGATGGTCTATTCGGCATTCTGTCAATGCTTCCAACATTTTCTGCTGGTTTATGGTATCGAACGCTTTCTCGTAGTTCACGAATATCAGTGCCAATGGTTTGTTGTATTCTGCCGACTTCTCTATCAAGTTTTTTATTACCAGTAAGTGGTCGTTAGTGCTATATCCGGATCTAAACCCAGCTTGTTCTCTAGGCTGATAGAAGTCTAGCTTAGCCTCCAGTCTTTTTTTGATAATTTTTGTGAAAAGTTTATGTATGTGTGATAGCAGACTGATAAGACGGTAGTTTTTTTTAGATCTGTTATGTCACCTTTCTTGTGCAATAAAATAATGACTGCATTGTTCCATTGAGAAGGGGTTT
This sequence comes from Diabrotica virgifera virgifera, assembly GCF_917563875.1. Taxonomy (NCBI): domain Eukaryota; kingdom Metazoa; phylum Arthropoda; class Insecta; order Coleoptera; family Chrysomelidae; genus Diabrotica; species Diabrotica virgifera. Next base: position 9,824,809 of record NC_065452.1, on the reverse strand, counting down.
TTCCTTGGTAAATGCATTCGGTGAAAAGTTTGGCCAAAACCTGGATAATTTTATTTCCACCTTGTTTGATTGCCTCGATCACTACTCCGTCATCGCCAGGGGATTTATTATTTTTCATTTCTGAAAGTGTCTTTTTAACTTCGTATGGTGTTACTTCTGGAATTAATTCTGATCCCTGGCTTGTGATTTAGGGCAGGGGCTGATCTTGCCTTGCGTTGGTGCTCTCATACATTTCGCGATAAAACGATTAGACAACCTTAAGGATTTCGGCTCTATCCGTAGCAATGTTGTTGTCTTTGTTTCTTATTCTGTACATATTTTTGTTGCCAATGTTATTCGTATTTCGCCGCAAAACTTTTAAACTTTTGTTTTCTTCAATTATTTGAGTTATTTCTCTTGTATTGTTTTCTCTTATGTTTTTTCGGATTGATCGGTGGATATCTTTATTTAATTTCTTCAGTGTTGTGTAGTTGGAGTCGTATTTTTCCGTCAGTTGTCTTCTTTTACTTATTAACTCTTTGGTATTTTGGCCTAATTTTTCTTTACGGGTCACGACCGTCGGGCAGCACTCCCTTTCGGGTTCTTTTAGAGCCTTCGTTATGAGATTATTTGCTAGTTCGATGTCTTCTATTTCGTTTTCTAAGTCTTGTATACGTCTGGTTAGTATATCTTCATAGAGGTCGTTGTCTTCTGAGGGAATCCATTTCTTCTTTCGTGTTTTGAAGATCATCTTTGTTCTTTCCAAGTTGACATTTAATTGTATCCTTGCTCGGATTAATCTGTGGTCGCTTCCTATCGAAAATTTGTTAAGTACTTCAACATCTTTAATTATTTATTTTCTATTCCTTATGATAAAATCTGTCTCATTTTTGACACTGCCATCTGGGATTATCCATGTCCATTTACGCTGAGGCTTTTTATAGAAAAAAGAGTTCATCGTGGATAAATTTTCCTGGTGTAAGAAGTTGAGCAGTCTTTGCCCTAGTTCATTTCTTTTGCCGTACCCATACTTGCCCATTGCTACTTCTGCATCATCTTGTTTAAAGCCCATTTTCGCATTAAAGTCGCCCATAATTATTGTGTAATATGCTGGCGTATTATGTAATGCCGTTTGTAGGTCATCATAAAATTTTTCAGGAGTCATTTTTCTGTAGGAGTATACAGGATCATATTTATATTTACTTTAAAAGAGACAACACAGAAAGCGCTGTAAGAGAAAAAGAAAGGATACTTAGCATTTCTTTACCTAGAAAAAGACTTCGATAAAGTACCAAGACAGAAACTATGGAAAATACTAAGAGAAAAAGGAACGGACAACAAGATATTAAGAGTGATACAAAAAATATATAATGAGAACAACAATGTCGTAATTAGTAATAATTCATTATAAGATAAATTTGATCGAACAGATCTACGTCCAGTAGCTATAGCAATTAAAGAAAAGGATGTGATACTATCAGAATATCATTAAAAACTTAATACCTATACTAAATTTACAATCAAGATGCAGTAGAATTAAAAAAAACCAAGATACGTTAAATGCTAATAGGAGCACTCCCGAATCATAATTTACAATGTATCTACATTGTAAATCCCAAATCATGATTTCCAAAGTTTATACATTGTAAATTATGATTCGGGAGTGCTCCTATTAGCATTTAACGTATCTTGGTTTGTTTATTTCTACTGCATCTTGATTGTAAATTTCGTATAACACATCAGTGTACTAATGTCAAATTAGACCCATGCATTTTATTGCTCTACATATTTTACACTCTTTTCATTTTGTTTGTTTTTTGTATGCTTCAATCAGTGGCGGCTCGTCAGAGGAGGCAAGGGAGGCTCAGCCTCCCCATAAATTTTTTACACACTCTTCACTGTTTTGTTTATCATGAATCGCGAAAACAACACGTACAACTCTCACTATTATACAACGTGTAAATTCCATATTATCACTAATTATCCATACGTACGGAGCATTAGCATTAGAACGCATGATCGCGTCTCAGTTTTATTACATATTATTGTAGGCAGGACCCTGGGTTATCCCGAGATGCATGAACGGAGCACGGAGCCGAGAAGCCCAACTGTCTCCGTTGCTAATGCTCCGTGCAGCGCAGCAGGCGTTTAAGGAGACCCGGTCTCCTAACAGTGGCATCACAGGCGCATTTAAATCAAAGCGAACACGAACGAACGAACGAATTCGTTCGTTAACTTTATTGTATTTGTACAGCGAATCGAGCACGACCGAACGAATTCGTTCGCATTCGCACATGTTCCAACCGATGTCGGTAAGTGAGCGAATCATCAAAGGAAATCGTTGTTCAATGTGGACAGTGGATAGACGGTAGCGAACGAATTCGTTTAGAAGCACTGATTTAATTTATTTACAAACATTAGTTTGAAAGGGTTGTTTATTGTGTAGTTGTGAAAACATAATTTTGCAATATGGAATATGCCTATGAAACCCAAAATCGAAGCTATATAAAATAATAAACAGAAAAACTGATGCTTGTTTTAACATTTCTATAGGAATGGGTTGTGATGTCTCTGAACTAAAAAAATGAATTAGCTTCTGGCATCATTTAGACGAGAAAGACAAAAAGAGGGTTCGAAGTGGTTTGCTTTTAAAAGCCTAATGTTTTATTGGATAAATTTCAACCCAGAAACACTAATGAGGTAACCAAATCAAATTAATTGGTAAAATTAATTAAAAGCAAATTTATTTTGATACACCAATTTTACAATTTATTATTTGAACATAATATAGTCATAATATCAAGAGCAAGTAACTATTTCGAGGAAGAATTTTAAGAAAGCTGGTTCTTTATTATGTTATATTCTAAGCTCCCTCAAACAGCGTATAATACCTGCTACCTGCTATTTTTGTAAGCTATTATTGTATTAAAATTGCCATCACACGCTGCCCGGAGATATACCAAGGGAGGCAGAATAGCTTCCCGGCTCCGTTGCGTGGTTGCGTGAGTCTCGGGACAACGAATTTTAGGGTCCTGACTAAACATAATGAAAAATCTAAAAGTGCGAATTTTGTTATGAAATTTGGTATGTGGGGTTATAATAATATTTGGAACAACTTGCTCAAATAACTTTTTCCGATATCTCTAACTCAAAGCAAAATATCGGTAATTTATGGTGTTTTTGAATTCGCAGCAGGCCGCGTTTAGAATTAAAAAAATTCAGCTGAGTATCTTAAAAAATTTGAAGCTACATTATGTATGGACTGCAAAACTTCAAATATGTATTTATTTTGATATGCAAGGTATCTATTTACAAATAGATGGAATTGTTAACAAATAAACGACACAAACTTTGGTATTAAACTTTTACAATTAGACTAACTATTTTTAAAATGATATGATATCATGAAATTATGAATTAGGATGATATTATGAAATGTAAATAAAAAATGGTCAAAAAATGAGGCCTTAAATTACATTTTTTGGCGCATTTTTTTGCTAGTGCAAATTTGTCTAGATATTTTACAGTTAGGTATAGCCTCCCCTATTGTAAAAATCACGAGCCGCCACTGGCTTCAATCATTAGCAATCAAATATTTATTCAATATTTTAAAGTAAACTTTGCAAATTAAAATAAATTATCAAAAACATTAAATTAGAAATGCAACTAAAAAGTATTGCGTTTGGTCATATTTTTTAAATGCAAGCTAATTACTATGTTGTTTTAATTTGTTCAGTAAACTACTCGTATTATAAACGTTGCGGCGTCTGATATTGTAGTTATAAAATACTGGATCCTTTTTTAAAAACCTGTCATTTTGTTAATTTAACTGCTTGAAATAATTGTCCGCCAGGCGGACAATGAAATATGTCAAATATTTATTAGGGAGCGCGCTTTCTGTTTTTATTTTGAAACCCCAGACCGACAGGTAAACTGTATATACGGGTGTTCACCAATATTATGTTAGACGACCAACAATTATTTATAATGTGATCAAATATAAATAAATACGAAACAAAGGTTGGTGCTATATTGATTTAGAAAGATATTTCATATTTTGTTTATTTCTTATAAGGTATACCTTTCTTTTGCTTCTGACAATACTTAGTTTTAAAAACATTTAAAAAAAACGACAAACTTAATAGTATATTACTATCTTTTTTCGAATTTATCTTAAAATTTATTTACAACAAAAAATATTTGAAAATACTATTGTTTCCGTTTTGGTTTAAATGCTTGTTATTGCTATGTGTTTTGGAATGCCAAAATTATGTCACGTGGTTATCCAGATATTATTTTTATCTTCTGTTTGCATTCCTCATGCCCTGTAAAAGTGTCAGATATATCTGCCGCCTATCACTCTTTTACCTATTTCTTCCAGGTCTTTCATTCTCCTACTATTTCGTTTATCTGTTGCAATATTTCCGCCCTGTTCTTTATTAACCCTGTCTTTTGGGATCTATTACTTTCTTTGTTAATATATTCAAATTCACGCCTATTTTAGTCATGTATTTATATTAGTTAAGTTTTTTTATATTCTTTTCTTTATTGGCAACTAATATGTTCGTTTCTCATATTTTTGCTTTTATCTTTTCTTTAGGAGTGTTGATACTTTCATTAGGTTATTAGCGTGCAAAGGCAAAGAGACGTGTTCCCTTTCTAATCAGCGTAAAGCTGATTAATCTCAGGGGACGAGTTTTGCACGAAGAGCCTTAGGACTTTCACCTCCTTACACCGTCCCAAGGCGGCTGGGGACTGCAAAAATGCGTGGGGATATGTAATCTACGATTGCACCCTGAAAATGAACCAAGCGGATCTAGGCTGGAAATAGTCGATAAACAACTACCAAGAAATCGGTTCCTTTGGGACAACAGGTCGCACCCGTTCGTATTTCCTTCGTATTTAGACATTATCCTCGCAAGTTAAGAGCTGCGAGAAATGGATTGTCTTTCCCTAGCTACTTGTAGGACCAATAGGGTGAAAAAATTAAAAAACTCAGAGCTAAAGGGTTCACGGAACCGGAAGGCCAGGGAACTTTGAAGCCTAAATCACGGTTGTGATTTATTTGTTGCTCTAAAACCGGTTGAGATATGCAAATGAAATTTGTTATGTTTTAAGAGGTAGTTATTGTGCATTTTTTGACATATAAATAAGAATTTTATATTCACCACTGGAGTGCATATGGGTATAAACATTTTAGGTACATCCCGTATGTACGTCCATGGTAAATATAAAATTTTTAGTTGTATGTCAAAAAATGTAAAATTACTACCTCTTAAAACCTACCAAATTTCATTTACATACCTCAACCGGTGTTAGAGCAATAAATAAATCGTCAATTTGTAAGAAAAAATTCAACATCCCGTATTTCGAAAACGAAGCATTTGCGGACATATGTTTATAAAGCAAACTGTCATTATTTTTTAAACGCTTTTATTTAGTTCAATAGATTGCGTCAAATCTTTGGATGTTAATTTGACTACCTTTTCTTCCATACAAATGAATGAAAATTTGCAGACATATGCATTCGCGGTGACAATACACGAATAGACAACAAAAAATTTTTGTTTATGTTTATTAATTGTTTAAATAAAAAAAAACGATTTTAATGGAAAAAAGCCTAAATTCTCTTGTTTTTTACAATGCAGAAACTTAAAACTTTTACGGATGGTAGCTAATGATATAACCTATACATAATTTCACTTTTTACCTTAATTGTTTACGTTATGCGTCATAAATAAACAATAAAGTTTTAAATTTTGAACACTCGTATATTTGTTTATACAGTACGATGCAAGTGAAAGGAATAAATTCGTTATTTCGTAAAAAGGCGACTTGAACCCTGGAATGCTACCTGGGGTACACTTGTACCCCAACCTTGTTTGTAAGTTACACCAATTTGCAGTAGTGGGTGTAGAAAATATGAAAATAAACTTGTGAATAATAATATAATAAAATATTTTTGTATACAAAATAAATTCTTAGCATGTTATCTTAAGATTGTTTTTGACATAAGTTCTTAAAACATACATATATAAATATTTTAGGTCGATTTTATTTGGGGTACCACTGTACCTCGATGTAGCAGATTGAGTTTAGAAAATAAGTGTAGCAATCCAGGGTTAAGGAAAAATCCCGAAAGAGGTCGATTTTATTTTTAAATTACGATATTTTGGCATATATGTCATACTAGTGACGTCATCCTTCTGGGCGCGATGACGTAATCGATGATTTTTAAACGCTTGTATTTAGTTCAATAGATTGCGTCAAATCTTTGGATGTTAATTTGACTACCTTTTCTTCCATTCAAATGAATGAAAATTTGCAGACATATGCATTCGCGGGAACAATACACGAATAGACAACAAAAAATTTTTGTTTATGTTTATTAATTGTTTAAATAAAAAAACGATTTTAATGGAAAAATGCCTAAATTCTCTTGTTTTTTACAATGTAGAAACTTGAAACTTTTACGGATTGTAGCTAATGATATAACCTATACATAATTTCACTTTTTACGTTAATTTTTTACGTTATGCGTCATAAATAAACAATAAAGTTTTAAATTTTGAACACTCATATGTTTGTTTATACAGTATGATGCAAATGAAAGGAATAAATTCGTTATTTCGCAAAAAGGCGACTTTAAGGAAAAATCTCGAAAGAGGTCGATTTTTATTTTGAAATTACGATATTTTGGCATATATGTCATACTAGTGACGTCATCCATCTGGGCGCGATGACGTAATCGATGATTTTTTTAAATGAGAATAGGGGACATGCGATAGCTCATTTGAAAGGCAATTCAATTCTTTATTCAGTAATGTAAAAATTTATATAATTATTTGTACAGGGTGTCCAAAAATAATTTTTTAATTAAATTATTTGACAAAAAGAAGAATGTATGTAATTTATTTAACTCAGAATACATTTTACAGTTGCCCGTAAACAGAAAAAATGTGTATTACAGAAATAAACATTGCTTTTCGATTAAATTAAATATTCAAGCCAGCTCCCGCCAGCCACCTGCCTCTTGGAAGTTTTAACATTCAATTTAAGCGAAAGGCAACGATTATTTGTGATATAAACATTTTTGTCTGGTTTATGACAGCAGTAAAATGTATTTTAATTTAAATTTAATAAGTTACACACATTCTTCTTTTTTTTAAACGCTTTTCTTTAGTTCAATAGTTTGCGTCAAATCTTTAGAGGTCAATTTGCCTGCCTTTTCATCAATGCAAATGAATGAAAATTTGCAGACATATGCATTCGCGGGAACAATACACGAATAGTCAATAAAAAAAATTTGTTTATGTTTAATAATTGTTTATAAAAAACGATTTTAATGGAAAATGCTTAAATTCTCTTGTTTTTTACAATCTAGAAATTTGAAATTTTTACGGATTGTAGCTAATTATATGAACTATACATAATTTCACTTTTTACGTTAATTGTTTACGTTATGCTTCACAAATAAACAATGAAGTTTCAAATTTTTTGCCGATTCCGACTACTTTTTATGTTTGTATATCATATGTTTTATATACATATTTTAATAAACATGACGATATATTTTAATGTTTGAAAAGTGTAAGACTAAAAAGTAAAAAATAAAAAAATATGAAAAAAAGTTTTTAGGAAACGCTTTTCTTTAGTTCCGGGTGACTAAAATTATAAATATTAAAAAATCAACTAAAAAGCAAAAAAAAAAATTGAAAAAATCCAACACATTCGTTAAAGAAAAGCGTGGGGCGAAAACCGTTTATTCGATGAAGACGCCCCACGCTTTTCTTTGACGAATGTGTTGGATTTTTTCAATTTTTTTTTGCTCTTTAGTTGATTTTTTAATATTTATAATTTTAGTCACCCGGAACTAAAGAAAAGCGTTTCCTAAAAACTTTTTTTTCATATTTTTTTTTCATGTAGAATTAAAGTTTGTCACATTTATTTAGAAACACCCTGTATTGATAAAGAACATGGCTAATTGTTAAAGTAACTAACTTTTTTATTATCCAACATAAGTGAATTAGTCAAAACACATAATGTTAAGAAATCCTTACGCTACAAACGAGTTTTAATTTCAATATTTTTTAAATGCTAGAATATTCCACAGGGTGTTGCGAACTTTGAGGAAAAAACACAGTCTTATTATTACACCAGGTATATAATGACATATACATGTTTAGCAACAATATTACTAAACCGAGATTCTTAAAGAATAAGGCTATAACATACTAAAAAAACCACTAAAATCGGACAACAGGTTTAGGAGATTCGAGACATCAAAAATGACCCATTTTTAAGGTGTCCCGATTTTTTTGGCCAGGAGTGTATTTTGCAGGTTGCGAAGTAACAAATTAACTTTTTAAGTTTCAAAAATCGGCATTTTGAAGGTTTTTCAATGTTCTAAAAAACTAAATTTTGTAATTTTATGTCAACTATTTAGCTTTTTTCAAAATCGCGTTTTTTACAACTATCGCGTCAACTAAAAAATCCCGTTTTTTACACTAAATTGTTAATAATTAAAAAAAGGAAGCGAACTCTAGGCAGGAAACAGGTAGGTTTTCATCCTGTAGGTCTACAGTTGCTAAAAAAGTTGTCAGCTATTATTTTCCTGGATTTGATAGTATAGTTTATTTAAGCATTGAGTTGTAATTTATGATAACTAGTTAGTGCTTAAATAAGTTTCTTCATTATCATAAAAAATCGATAATTATATATTCTTCTTCTTCAGGTGCCATCTCCGCTACGGAGGTTGGCAATCATCATAGCTATTTTAATTTTTGAGGCAGTAGCTCTAAATAGTTGTTTTGAGCTGCATCCAAACCATTCTCTCAGGTTCTTCAGCCATGAAATTCGTCTTCTGCCGATGCTTCTTCTGCCATCTATCTTTCCCTGCATTATGAGTCGCAGGATGACATACTTCTCGCCCCGCATTACATGTCCGAGGTACTGTAGTTTTCTTTCTTTAATTGTAAGTTCAACTTGCTTCTCTTTACCTATTCTTCTCAGTACTTCATTGTTCGTAACTCTATCTACCCAGGAAACCCTCATAATTCTTCGATACGTCCACATTTCAAAGGCGTTAAGTCGTCTCATTGTCTCTATATTTAACGTCCATGATTCCAGTCCATAGTATAGTACACTATATACGTAACATTTTGTTAGGCGTACTTTAAGAGCTAATGTTAAATCTTTGTTAAATTATATAAATAATTATATATTATATTGTGCCAAAACGTTAGGAGGTACCCTTTTAACAAAATGCGTGTATGAAAAGTTTTCGTTATTTTAGAACATTTTTAAAGTCATTTTCACAAAAAATATAGTTGTTAAGATGACCCTCGTAAAAGTTAATATTGTGCCTTTAGGTGGGCTGTCACTATGTATACCTATATGTATATATACACATTAAATAAAATCTTTTCTTAGAAGAATGATCCAGATCGTATACTTAATGAAATAATTTGAGGTCAGCAAAATTCTAAATGATTAATGGTTGAAAACAATAGTAATCGTCGTGAACGTAGGCAACAAAGAGTTACAACTGAGCTATAATTAACTTTGGTTCCAAATTCATCTCATTCCTTTTTAAACCTGGCGATGGCGCTCTCAATGTGTAGATCATAATGATGATTGATTAGACTGTGCCTTTAGCACCTGCTATCTCAAGTGATAATTCGCTTTCACATTATGCTTTTCTATGACAATCAGCGGGTTGCTTGTCTCACGTTTTGTTATTGACGAGCTGAGATTAGTCACTTTTTAATTACTAAATGCATAACAACAAAATAAAGCAGAAGAATAACAATAGTTATCAGATCCATAAAAAAATAAAATGAAGAAATCACTTCAAGTTTATAGTCTTTACACTTCTTTTTGTAAGCGATCTTTTTTTCTTTTTTCATTTGAATTCCTTTTAAGACTGTTTAAGGGAAGAAAAAGTAGAAGTATACCCAGGAGGATACGATCTGGGCTACAGAAACGAATGGGGTGATAGTCTCATCAAATTTTGCCAAAACAGTTTTGTTATAGCTAATACATTGTTTAAAATACCAGAGAGAAGACTATTGTATATATCTGGAAGTCGCCAGCAGATCAAGAAGAGAGAATTGTAACAAACCAAATAGACTATGAATTAATTAGACAAATGAACGCAATTATATCTACAAAAACATATCCAAGTGCCGAAATGAGATCAAATCATAACCCAGTAGTGACCAAAATTAGGCTCAAAATGCAAATAAAAAACGAAAAACAACAGATGCACAAATCGATACAAGTAAATTAAGGAATCCACTCATAAAGGTGGAGGAAATTTTAGACTTAATGGAAGAAAGAAGAAGACTACCAGAAAATACACTAAGCATCAAAATTAACGCACCACCTTAAAAATGGGACATTTGTGATGTCTTGTATTTCCTAAACCTGTTGTCCGATTTTAGTGATTTTTTAATATGTTATAGCTTTATTCTTCAAGAATATCGATGTACAGAAAAACCTCGATAGAACGGACCTCTATTTAACGGACTTCGGATATAACGGACAAGAAATCAGATCAAATGTAAAAAAAAATTGAATGCAAAACAATATGAAAAATCGAATTCTACAAGGAAAAACAAAAAGGAAACATCTCAGCACTGCTTTGTGCTAACGCCGATGGATCGCATGGATTGACTACTATAATAATACTTACTGTTGGTAAATCTCGTAAACCTATTGTTGTCAAAGATATAATTATCAAAAGACATCATCTGCTCGCCTCATACTATAGCTCTAATAGGGCATGGTTCACCAGAAATATTTTCAAAAATTGGTTTTTAAAGGATTTGTACCTGCAGTGAGAAAATTTCAAGAGAAGAAACTGGTAATACTGCCTAAAAAGGTGAAATGTTTATCGATTCTAGAAAAAAGCTCCTGCTACTCCCCCTCAAAGTATTCTAAATTCACAAGATCATCATCATCATCGACATCATCTTGGTGCTACAGCACTTGGAGGGCCTCAACCTTTTCAAGCTTTCTACGCCATTTTGTTCTGTCCCTTGCTTGCATTTTCCAGTTGCCGACTCCGATCTTCTCGGCATCTTGTGTTACCCCGTCCATCCACCTCAGCTTTGGTCTACCCCGTCTTCTCATTCTACGGGTTGTGCTGTTAGAATATTTTTCAGCAACAAATTCAGAAGATGGCAACTTTAATAAATTGTATGTTTTGCCAAAAAATACATCGTTTATTCAACCCATGAATCAGTGAATCATTTTGTCAATCAAATGAGTATATTGCAGAAAGTTTTTAGATGAAGTAGAAAAATAAGAAAGTAGCGAACAAAACTTTATTCCTTTTTTTCAAAACTTACAGATTTGTACACTGTATCTAAATATAGTGCCTACATAACTTCAAAAAAAAATTGATCGATTTTAAACCTATTTTTATACAACGGACTTTCGGCTTTAACGGACATCCCGTCCCCCCAATTAGTCCGTTATATCGAGGTTTTACTGTAATAATATGGTTGCTAAACAGATAAGTGTCATTGTCTAACGGGTGTAACAATGATAGTGTGTTTTTTCCTAAAAGTTTGGAACACCCTGTGGAATATTCTAGCTTATATAAAATATTGAAATTAAAACTCAACTGTAGCCTTAGGCTTTTCTAACATTATGCTTTTTGGTTCATTTGATTATGTTGGATAAAAAGTTAAGTAGTTTAACAACTAGCAACGTTCTTCATCAATACAGAGTGTTTTCAAATAAGTGCGACAAACTTGAAGGAGTAATTCTGCATAAAAAAATAATGACCGTTTGCTTTATAAACATATGTCAGCAAATGCTTCGTTTCCGAGATACAGGATGTTTAATTTTTTTGTACAAACTGACGATTTATTTATTGCTCTAAAACCGGTTGAGATATGCAAATGAAATTTGGTAAGTTTTAAGAGGTAGTTATTGCGCATTTTTGGCATACAATTAAGAATTTTATATTCACCATTGGCGTGCATAAGGGTAAATGACCGGGTAATATGACCCGTATGAACGCCAATGATGAATATAAAATTCTTAATTGCATGTCAAAAAATGCGCAATAACTACCTCTTCAAACCTACTACATTTTATTTGCATATCTCAACCAGTTTTAGAGCAATAAATAAATCATCAGTTTGTAAGAAAAAATTCAATATCTCGTATCTCGGAAACGAAGCATTTGCGGACATATCTTTATAAAGCAAATGGTTATTATTTTTTCATGCAGAATTACCCCTTTTCCAGAACAAAGTCCTTAGAACAATGCTGAATGTCCCTTGGTACGTGCCAAACTATGTGATAGAGCAAGACCTCAATGTGCGAGACTAGAATCTCATCCAAACGAGTTAGCCAGCAACCTCACTGATAACCACAATGTGGTGTACGACGCCTGAAGAGATTCAAAGTAGTGGACCTAGCAAGAAGATTCGAATAATCTGTGATAACTAAACTTATTTTTAACTTGTTTTAATTTAATTTATGTAAAGAGGGTGATCACTAGATCTCCCTCTACAGGATCTACAATTTTCAATTTTTGTCAAATAATTTACCTATTGTTTTTAGTTAAGGACAGATTGTAAATATTACAACATTAAAAAAAAATTACACCTTAAAGTTTGTCGCACTTATTTAGAAACACCCTGTATTGATGAATAACATGGCTAGTTGTTAAAGTATTTAACATTTTTATTATCCCACATAAGCGAATGAATAGAAATGCAAAATGTTAAGAAATCCTAAGGCTACAGTTGAGTTTTAATTTTAATATTTTATATGCGCTAGAATATTCCACAGGGTGTTCCAAACATTGAGGAAAAACACACTATCATTGTTACACCCGGTATACAATGACACTTACCTGTTTAGCAATAATATTACTACGTCGTTATTCAATTCATCGGACAACAGGTTTAGGAAATACAAGACATCAAAAATGTCCCATTTTAAGGTGGTGCTTTAATTTTGATGCATAATGTGTAATATGATACACAAAGAATACATAAAAAAAATTAAAGAATTTAATCAAAAAAACAGAAAAAAAAACGGGGATACTAAAAGATACAAATGGGAAACTTGTGATGAATACTAACGAAAAATTAAAGAGATAGAACAGAGCAGATGGAGTAAAAGTAGAAGCAGGTATGGTTTTAAGGATATTAAAAGAGGAAATTTTTAAAAAACAGCAAAATGGTAAAACATTAAGTCCCGACCAAATCCCAGTAGAAAGCTTAAAATGCATAAATGATGAAACCTTAGACATTATAGTAGACTTGTTTAACATAGTCTAAAAAACAATATTTTGTGCTATCCTTAAGAATACAAACCCTAAAGACTATTAGAATACAGAACAATGTCATTAATAAGCATTTCTCAATTTGTTCTTAAAAATAATACAAGGTCGATAAACAGAAAAATAAGGAATTTGATAGTCAGTTTGGGTTCAGAAACGGACTAATACACACACCCAAACTTATATGGAATCACCATATATTTCAAAGTAATATTTATTTCTTTTGAAAAAACTTGTTATTGTTGCGAAGATTAAAGGTTTTTATTGAAAATAAACAAATATACAAGACAATCGGATAGCACAGCCCGGTACGGTATAGATTATTTGCTTGAGTTGCAAGTTGATCGAAAATAAATAAACTAACTTTTGCGTCCAAAAACGAAAATATGCCTCATGTGGGGTTATAGAACTTACAACTAGGAAAGATTATTGGTCTTGTGAAGAAGGTAATGTTCTCAGGTGGACATAGCTGCAGAGCTAGGCGTAATACAGGGCGTTCTGTCCAAAACATATGCTAGGTAACAGGAACTAGGAAAGCTCAAAAATAAAGCAAGCGAAAGTTGCCAAAAGTAATAACGGCTCTCCACGGTCGTTAAATTGTCCAATCAGCTGGAAGACACCCAACAATTTCTCACCTGCAGTTCCAAAGGCAGCTTTTGGAAGCTACATGTGTAACTGTTTCAGTTGAAAGGATAAGAAGAAGAGTTCGTACCAAGAAGTATACAGCAGGAAACAGTTATGGGTTCCCGAGTTATCCAGGCAGCACAAGATTAATCGCCTAAATTGGTGTCTTCACCACCAAAACTGGAACATTGTGAATTGACAAAATGTGCTATTTTCAATAACAGTCAGGATTTAATGTAATCAGATGGAAAATCAGATGACCCACGAAATCGTGAACTTAGAGGTCGAGGAAGACAAGCAAGAGGGAAAACTGTCAGATCTGTTCACAAATGTACAAGGGGAAGTGTAATGTTCTGGAGAGGAATTGTGATCCGTAAAAAAACTCCTTTAATTTTCATCCAATCAACTTTAACTGCTCACAGGTATGTTGATAACCTGTAGTCAGGCTCTGGAGAGGCGCAACAGGAGAAAATTTTATTTTATTTCATGATAATGGACCTCTACATACCATTAGAGTGACTAGAGACATCATTGAAGCAAAAGGTATCCCTTGTTTGGAGTGGCCTGCTTGCTCACCCGAGCTTAATCCTATAGAGTATTTGTGGGATATGCTTAAAAGAAAAATTAGAGCTCGCCGGGATAATCCACAAAACATCGCACGGCTAGTACAAGCTGCTTTTAAAGGATGGAGCAACCTACCACAATAAAATGTTGATAAAATTAACATGAAGTAAAACTCCCTAGTGTAGTTGGTATATTTAATAAAAATTATAAAAATTTTTAAAAATCCAAACGGATTACGTTCAAAACGTTTTCGGACTTATCAGTCCATCATCAGTGAACTCTCTGTCCTTGCTAAATAGCCACAATGCCAAACACTGGTCAAGATGTATGTTCTAACTACATGGTGAAATCTGATCTACAATTTGGCTTACATTGGATGCCAACGGATTAGTACTAGGAACATGATGCTCTACTCCATTAATTAAGAGATTTTTTTATAATTAGGTCTACATTGAACTACGTTTAGTCTGTCAATGACAGACAGATTGACAGACTAAACGTAGTTCAATGTAGACCTAATTATAAAAAAATCTCTTAATTAATGGAGTAGAGCATCATGTTCCTAGTACTAATCCGTTGGCATCCAATGTAAGCCAAATTGTAGATCAGATTTCACCATGTAGTTAGAACATACATCTTGACCAGTGTTTGGCATTGTGGCTATTTAGCAAGGACAGAGAGTTCACTGATGATGGACTGATAAGTCCGAAAACGTTTTGAACGTAATCCGTTTGGATTTTTAAAAATTTTTATAATTTTTATTAAATATACCAACTACACTAGGGAGTTTTACTTCATGTTAATTTTATTTAACTAGATGGTATACAGCCAACCTTCGGGTATTATCCAGTTTTAAAAATGTTGATAATTTGATTAGGAACGTGCCCGTGCAAACTGAAGCTTGCATAAGGACTAGAGGTGATAACACTGACTACCACAAAATACAAAAAAAAAAATAAATAAAAACAACTCTAACAAGAAGTAAAACCACTTCTATGTAAATTGGTATATTTATTAAAAATAAATATACCAATTTACGTAGAAGTGGTTTTACTTCTTGTTAGAGTTTTTTAACTATATGGTATACAGCCAACCTAGGGAACTTCCCTTTTAATAAAAACAAGTTAAACATTATCAGCCTTATTAATAAACATGGACTAACGCCCGACTAACTTTAGTCCGAGGACTAAGCGAGGACTAAGTCAATACCATTCATTTTCCCTATTAATAAACAGCGACTAACGATGGACTAAGCTAAACCCTCTCTAGTCTCGGACTAAAATTTAATCCGAGGTAATAGTAGGTTTAAACCGAGACTAACTTGACATTTTGTATTCATAACCTTACAAACTTGCTAAATGCATTATTTGCTTTTGCTTGCTTGTATAATAAATATATAATAACATTATTATGTTATTATTGATAATGGAGAGATATTATTTTATTAATGATTTAAGATAATTAATAGACGAATTAAATGAGGATAGAAATCAGCGGAACGATATTCCTCTTGTGAGTCACATCAAAATATACAAAATTATAAAAAAATCTTTAGTTTAGAGGAATTAGAAGGTAAATTTAAAGTCGAATACCGATTTTCAAAAGGTACAGCAGTTAATATGAAATACAAAACAATAATACAATAATATAAAATATAAAATACCAGGTAGCACCTTCTCAGAACGAAGTCCAACAAAAATTAATTAAAATTTATGCAGAAATGGCACCGACCGAACAGCTGTTCGGTTTAGAGGAAAGAGAGGTTAAATCCTCTACATTTTCTTCTTTTTCGCAAAATTCTCTCCAGTTCTCTTCTTTTTCGCAAGGGTTGCCAACATAAATTTGTTGTAACTAGGACTAAGGAAGGTTTAGTTAGTCCGAGCTTAGTCCGTGTTTATTAATGACAATCTTAAAATGAAGTTAGTACTCGCTTAATCTCGGACTAAGTAGTCCGAGACTAACGTTGGACTAAGCAATTTTTATTAATAAGGCTGTATTTGTTTTACATTGAAATTTTGTATGCTATTGACTTTAAAACAACTACTTTCAATTTGTTTGTTAAATACGTTATTGTTTTATTTAATTGTTATGTATTTGCTACTAAATTGCTTTAAAATAAATATTGTTTGACTTCGTGTGTTCGTTTTTTTTTTTTAAATTCGCACGAAATAATAAGAAATATCAGGTGATTCCATATAAGTTTGGGTGTGTGTAGTCCAGAAAGCCACTGCGCATCCGCTAGGAAAAATATTCTGATTCGGATTTTTTGCACAATCTTACTCAAAAAGGACCCCTTTTAACACATTTGCATGTTGCCAGAACCAAAAGTGGGTCAAAAATTTTTTAAACGTTTTTTTTTTGTTTTTTTCCTAAAATTATTCTTTTTGCATGGAACAAAGTTTTTCTAGGTTTTTTGGATCATTCCAAACACAAAAGGTCTTTAGTGACATTTCTCTAAAGTTGATAGTTTTTGACATATAAGCGATTAAAAATTGAAAAATTGCGAAATTGACCATTTTTAACCCTCAAAAACTATGTGAAAAGCTGAAAATTTGAAGGTTGCTAAAGTAGGTAGATATTCTTTAAACATCGATTGATAAAATCCCGAAGAGTTTTTGCAATAAAATATTCAAAACTCCTTTGTTTGTTTTTTAATTGCTAATCAAGCGTACGAGACACTATTTTCCACCGACAGTATGGAGCAAATGAAAGGAATAAATTCGTTATATTTCGTAAACCGGCGACTTTAAGGAAAAATCCCGAAAAAGGTCGATTTTTATTTTTAAAGTATGATATTGTGGCATATATGGTATACTAGTGACGTTATCCATCTGGGCGTGATGACGTAATCAATGATTTTTTAAATGAGAATAGGGGTCGCGTTCTAGCTCATTTGAAAGGTTCTTCAGTTCTCTATTCAGTAATATAAACATTTATATAATTATTTATACAGGGTGTCCTTCTACTTCTTTTCTTGCACTGAGATATTTATACGTAACTAGAAAGATTTAGCAACTAAACGCCATACTTTCTGTGTGCGCATGCGCGCAGTATTATGAAATTTTACTCTCAATCGCGCCTAAAGAAGTATAACTTCAAAAATGTATGTTTACTTTATCACGTACTTATTAATCACCCTGTAGAACTTCGGCATATTTTCCAAGCTTGGACATTGTCATTGCCTACATTTTTTTAAATATTTTTTGGATATTCTGTATCTACCATATTGGAATTATTGATCAATGTTGCACTAAAAGCGTACCATTTATATACAGAGAGCGGCCAAATTATGAAATAAATTAATTTTCTCTAAATCGGACGATTTTGAAGATAGATCAAGAAACAGGTTGATTTTTATTTTTAACTTATAATTGTTTGACATTTATATATACCTAACTAGTGACGTCATCCATCTGGGCATGATGACTTAATCGATTATTTTTTAAATGGGAATAGGGGTCGCGTGGTAGCTCATTTGAAAAAATGTTTAATTCTCTGTTCAGTAATATAAACATTAATATCATTATTTATACAGTTATACAGGGTCGCCAAAAAAATTTTTGAATTAAAGTAATTGACGCAAAAGGAAGAATGTATGTAATTTATTTAACTCAAAATACATTTTACCGGCGTCAGAAAATAGAAAAAAATATTTATTTGCAAAATAAACATTGCTTTTCGCTTAAATCAAATGTTTAAACTGCCAAGAGGCAGGTGGGAGGCTGTTTGATTATTTGATGATGCGTTTAATGTAAGCGAAAATCAATGTTTATTTGTAAAATAAACGTTTTTTCCATTTTCTGACAGCAGTAAAATGTATTTTGAGTTAAATAAATTATATACATTATTCAATTAATTTAATTCAAAAATTATTTTTTTGGCCACCCTGTATAAATAATTATGTTAGTGTTTACATTACTGAATAGAGAAATGAACAAACTTTTAAATGAGATACCAAACGATCCCTCTTACCTCCCGTTTAAAAAAATCATTGACTACGTCATCTGCCCAGATGGATGACGTCAGTAGTATGCCGAAAAATTATAATTCAAAATAGACCTCTTTCGGGATTTATCTCCAAAATCACCCATTCTAAAGAAAATGAATTTATTTCATAATTTTGCCCCTCACTATAATATTATATACACACAGAATATACACACAGAAGTGTATAATACATATAGTATAATATGTATACACTTCTTTATATTATTTTTCTTGTTTTATGTATTTATTTTAATGCAGTTAGTGCTGCTAATCTTAAAATGATTAGAAAACAAATGACGTCATTTAGGAAAATTGTTCAGTAAATAGTAGAAAATAAATCCCAAGTGCCACACCATATAAAATCAAGTCAGTCGCCAAGGAACCTAATTAAATTTAAATTTTTAATCACAGACAAAGATAGGGACATAAAGAGCGAATCGGAAAAAGAGCATAGGGACCAAGGAGCATCATAGGGATTTAGACTGTTGGTATTAAGACGCGACGACAGCGTTGTTTTGAATATTAGGGTTCTAATTCTCAGATAGAATGACTCTTTTATTTAATCTTTGCTTGGAATATACTGTTAGTCAGTTTGATGCTTTATTAATTTTTCAACAGCACGAAATTTCTGATTGGTGAGATTTCGCTGATTTTCATTTTAGAAAATGAAATCTGCATAAGTCCATTAATATTGAAAACCATATGAAATCTGCACAAGTTCCACAAGTCGGCTCTTGTTAGTGGCCACATCGTTTAAATGTGTTGGTGCTTTTCTGATGTTTATACAATAACAAGTGAGCCTATTTTGTTCATTATTTTTTCACATTTCGGTTGCCTTTGGTCTCTAGCACTCTGATAAATTGTAAAAAAAATCAATCAGTATAAATATATATTTTTTAATGTTTAAGTTTGGATAATGTGAGTTTTGAGTTAAATAAGTGAAAAATGTGGGTTTACACCATCATTTTCTAGGTTTCTACCCTACACTTCTGGATTGAAATATTGCAAATTTATAAAGGAAAAGATGCCAATAATAGACACTTCTATTAAAATTCATAAAAGTTATATTATTAGTTTATTATGTCCATTCAACATCAAATTACTTACTGTCTAAAAATTATTTTTGCTAATAGTATGTACCTATTAAGTATAATGTATTAGAAAGAAAAAATAAATATGAGTAGGTACATAATAATATATTTTATCTACTCTATGTCTTATTATGTATAAGTTTTTAGTTTGTAAAAACTGTCATTATAGATAGCAGTGCGTGAAGGGTTTAAAGCGTGCGTGAAGTAACAATGTATTTTAAATGGGATTTACTTTTTCGCACTGTTTTTTGACACACTTTCATATTATCAATAATATCCTTAACGTTCGCGTTGTCATGGTGATGACATAATGAGCAATAAATTACAACAAAAGTTTTAACAGTTTTGTGGTTTGAAAGAAGTTAGAATTTTTAAATGTCAAAGTTATAAAAATTGTAGAATAGAAATGAATTCCAGTGACGAAGTGTTACAGTTTTTTTATTTGTTTATCGTAGATAAAATATTGTATGAAACTGTGCGTAAAGTACTTTTTGCGAACTTACGCGATGTATAGCACTCACTCCGCTGTCGCTCATGCTCTAAACATCGCGTGCGTTCGCAAAAAGCATACTTACTTCACGAACTGTTTCATAAATAACTATTGTTTAAAGTTACAACTTTTCAATAAAAGCGAAAAAATTTAAATATTAAAAGCAGGAATTTCATCCTGCTGTTGGCATAAGAACTCATGTTCTTCTGTTTCTGTTTCGTCTTCTTCTACAATTACTGGAGACACTAGTACATCCATTATGGTATAATACCCCTGAATTGATAAATTAATATAATGAAATGAATAATGTTTTTAAGAAATTATAAATCAAGATAAATAAATTAATCAAACTCTAAAAGGTTGAACCTCATTACAAAAACAAAAAACTGATACGATTGGCTCTATCGGCCGAGAGACAGCGGCTCTCTAGGTGCGCGCGCAGCCATGTAGCGGCCTCCTATTGGTTGAATGGAAAATGTGTGTTTTGAAGTAAATTGATGCGTGGATAATGTGAGTTTTTGCAACTAACCCGATTTTTTAACATTAATTTTATATTGGATAACGAGTTAATGTAATCCAATATGTAGAATAATAAAATGAGTTTATCTCAATTTCGCTAAAATGTGATAATACGAGTTTTGCAGTTATACCCCTCAAGTCTTTTCATCGTAACCAGGTGAATAGCTACAGGGTACAAGTTAAAATGACACAACATATCCATCATCAGTGGCGTTACAGCTCTTTATGAGCCAAAGCCTTCTTCAGGACAATCCTCCATTCGCCCCTGTCTCTGGCAACTCTTCTCCATGCTCTAATTCCAATAGATTTTAAATCAGTTTCTAAGTTGTCTTGATACATGAAATCAACCTCAACTCAAGAATATCCGTCACAAAAAAATCATAACATATGATCTGTCTTTAAAAAGACAACCACATGCAACGGTGACAGTAAAATTCTCGCGTTAGAGATTCCATAGTAAATCACGAGGGAAAACCAGGAAAAAACCTCATGATACTATCCCGACATCGCATCGTGAGTATTAGTCAGATTAGTATTAGTATTAGACATCGTGAGTCTTACTTTTGTTTACTCTCAAAACTAATACCAAATTCTGACCTTAATATGTACATATGCTATTTTAAATTATAAATAATATTAATAATACATAGATATATAAATAATACCAAAATATAAAATCTGTACTAGCTCGATATGTTATTGACGTACTAATCCTAGTATTTTCTTTCTATTGACTTCCTCTTTTAGTATGGGTAACCACATCCTACTGCATTCTACCGAGGAATTTGCGACACAATTGGTTTCATTTAGCATAATTAGAGCCGCTTCTTTGATTTTTCTCTTTTTACTATCTGTTTCTTTCAGGACTATACTTGAATCTCTCCCCTGAACTCTATGTTCATTATACCATGCGTGTTGACATATTTGGATCTATCAAATTCTCTATTTTTAATATAATAAGACTTTTAATGGTCTTGATGTTTCACCTAAATAAAATTGTTCGCATTCACAAGGTATTTTATAAATACAACTCTTTGTTCTTTCTTGTTCACTGTTAGGTTTAGTTTTAGATAAAATAGATCTCAACGTGTTTGTTGTCTTGAATGTTGTTGAAATGTTGAATTTATTTCCTATTGTTTTAAGTTTCTCGGATAGTCCTTTTATATATGGTATTGATATTTTCCTCGTATTATTTCTTGTGAATGCTATAGGATCCCGCTCGTTGTTCTATTCCATTCGATCCAATCTTGACAATTCCTTATTTATAAACGACAAAGGATAATTATTTTTTAATAAAACAGATGTTAACAATTATTTTTCTTCTAAGAATGAATTTTCGTTAGAACAAGTAATTTTGGCTCTATCATACAAGGATTTAATGATTCCCTTTTTGACGTTGATGGTTGATGTTGTGATTTGATTTGTAATTGAGATATCTGTTGGTGTGTGTTGGTTTTCTATACACTTGAGTCTCATATCCAGTATCCTTCTTTGAGACTAAAAGATCGAGGAAAGGCAAAGTGTTATTGTATTTCTTTTCCATTGTAAATTTTATTGTCTCTTCTTGATCGTTTATAATATTCAGGAATGTATCCAACAATTCTGATCTATGAGGCCATATTGAAAACACATCATCTACATATCTCCACCATACTGTGGGTTTTAAATTTTGTTTAGAAATGATATTAGTTTCGAAATCCTCCATAAATATATTAGCCAATAATGGAGATAAAGAAGAGCCCATTACTAGACCAAAATTTTGTTTATAGAATTCATTATTTAGTTGAAAATAGGTATTATTAGTACATAATGTCAATAACTCCATTATAGCTTGTATTGTCCTAGTTGTCAATGTAGTATAATTCCCTAATTTCGTTTTGATTATGTTTAAAGTTTTTTCTAATGGCACATTTGTAAATAAACTGTTTATGTCAAATCTTACTAAAATATTTGGATTAAATTCAATATTTGATAATTTGTTTAAACAATGTTGTGTATTTTTTTTATTAATGTGTCATTATTATTAGCAAATTGTTTTATAATGTTTAATAAAAAATTTGATAGTTCACTACAAGGAGAATTGATGGTACTACAAATGGGTCTAAGTAGTATATTCGCTTTATGAATTTTCGGCACTCCATAAAAATGTGGTGTCTTACTGTAATGAGGTGTCATTAATTTTCTTTGATAGTATGTTAAATCATTTTAAAATTTGAATAAAGTTGTATATTATCTTGTTTTCCAGTGTCTTCGTTGGATCCTTCGTTAATTTGGTATAAGGTCCATTTGTTATTAGATCTGTAATTTTGTCCTCATATTGTATTTTATCCATTATTACAGTTGCATTTCCTTTATCCGCTGGTAGAATTGTTATGGAGTCATCATTTTTTAAAGGATTTATGGAGGAATAAAAATGCAAGGTTTGTGGTACAGGCGCTGCAACTTTGAATTGTATAGAAGTTTCGGGAAATTTGACGTAAATATCATAAAGCTAGCACACTGTAGATGGACACGGCATGTAGAAAAGTGTTTTGACTGAAGAAGGCCGATGGGATAAGGATCCAGAGAAAGATCGAGATTTAGGTATCAAGACAACTTATAGGACGATTTTAAATCTATTGGAGGTAGAACATAGAGAAGAGTTGCCAGGGATTGGGGTGAATGGAGCATTGTTTTAAAAAAGGCTTTGACTCAAAACGGGCTGTGATGCCACTGATGATGAAATTTCAGTTATCTGGCAATTCAATCTTTTCAAATTAGGAGAACATAAACTATTTATAATTTTCTTCTTACACAGGGTGTTTCATTAATAATTATTGAAAATATTTTAACTGTGGATTCCTGGACTCAAAATATTTACCTTTAAAAAAAAACACCTATTTAGAAAAAACGAAAACTGGTACGTTTATTTATCTTCCAGAGATGAATCGATTTACGAATTTCTAGTACCGGTCATATGCGTCCCTTTTGGGTAGGTCATCGGTTATTTTATCGCATTATTTTTTGTGTCTTTAATTTTTAAGCATTTTTGACACTAGACTAGATTATTAAATTATTAAATATTCTAGTACTAAAAATTACTCTTGCCTTAAGTCGGTAAAATACATAGTTTTTTTGAAAATATTTTTCAAATTTTTGCAATTTCAAAAAAAGAAAAATTTTCAAATCGATTTTTCTAGAAAATGGTGTATCCTAGCGACTTAAAGCAAGAGTATATTTTAGTTCTAAATTACCTCACAATTTAATAATCCAGTATCAAGTATGCTTAAAAGTTAAAGACAAAAAAGTTATGCGATAAAATAACCGTTGCCCTACCCAAAAAGAACGCCTGTGGCCGGTATTATAAATTCGCAATGTATGGAATTTATTTATCTCTGGAAGTTAAATAGGCGTACCAGTTTTCGTTTTTCTCATTAGAATTAAAAAAAAAGCTAATTACTAGACGAAATGTTCAAAGAGCTCTTAGTTCCCTTAGAGAATTTTCGGACTGGGATCCTATCAACAGTTAAAATATTTCCAATTATTAATGAAACACCCTGTATATTAACTAACTATGAATTAAAAGTATATTAAGTATATTAGTTGATATACTACTATTTCGTTTTTTTGTAGAGTGTCAGTAGAAAAGTATTTTTCCTTCAATATTTTTCTCAAGTTTTCCATGTTTATTATGCAACAAATCCATAATCAATAGTTCCAAAGTATGCGAATTTTATCGAAGAGAGTTATAAATCTGAGAAAACCTCAAAGTAAGAGGGGTTGAAATAAATTTAGCGCAAAATCAAAGGGCAAACAATCCCTCCGTCTCACCGGCATGTCGGAAATAAAGCCTACCTCTCGCACACTTGGCAACCTGCGAGAATTATGAATGCAGATTAATTTTAAGCAAACACACATAAAACATATCCCTAATTTTATCTGGTGTCTATGTTACAGAAGAAGAAGAGATGTAGATACGTATTTTATAATTTCCTTTGGGACTCACAGCAGCGCAGTTTTCTAGATGTCACTACTAGTACGCTTTTTAATCACATTCACTAAATTTATTATTTATGTTTTCTGTATTCAGTAATTCCTTTTTATTTGATTTTTAAATTCTGGCTTCTGAAAACATGCTTTCATTTATTCACTTTGTTCTCAAAGTTAATTTGTTCTTTTTAAATTTACTGCCGTTTTAGACATACGCCTTTTCGTATTTTCTCTGCACCATTTACTTTCAAAACTCTACGAAATATATTTTTTGGGTCAATATATTTAAACCCATTTTAAGATAAAGATAAACAAACTTTTATCAAAACTAGCTCACCACTTTGTTAAAAAGAACTCCCGAGGAACGTTGGAATGGCAGGCCGAATGAAATAGAAAAATGTCACAGAAAAAGATAAAAACTGACGATGGAATTTAACGCAACGTGAAATAGATTCAAAGCAACGTGAAATTGCTAAATTTCTCTCAAAATTGGTTATTTATCTTGTAAAAGGTATATTTAAAATCCCTAAAAAGGGCTGTATCACAACAAAATGTTTTCGGAATCAATATTCCATCATCAGTGTTATCACCTAAAATAAGTATAACTCTATAAGTAAAACAAACGTGAGGTTAAATTTTGACAAAGGTAAAAAAGTGAATAGATAGTTATACTTACAGGTTTACATGCTTTAAGCAACCAAAATGTACGATTAAAAACCCTTAAATTGATATTAAACAGTTGGGGTTACATTATATTATCTGATTTTAAAGGATGTTAAAAATATTTCCAGATTAACCCCTGACATCACATTACATTAAGAATATTGGTTGGGAAATTGTAGGTAGAACCTTACATGGCAGAGTTTAGGTGACAACTGACCGGAATGGCCCTCTGAAGTATGTCAGCACTAGACTGACACCGTACCTTGACAGAATATAATAATATGTGAAGTTACTTCAGCCAAAAGAATTTAATTTTATATTAATACATATTTAAAATAAAATAATAAAAGTAGTGGAAACATTTGTTGGGATTAAAATTAATCTACCCTGAACAAGTAAGTATGATGGATAAAAGTTAAAAAATATAGAGTCAAACAGAAGTGAGTTAATACTTTCTTTAGGTTAGGCAATTATCATTACATAGTATTGAAAATTATAAATTGTAAATACAGAGTAGTACTTTTCTAAGATATTCTTATATTACTAATATCTTAAAAAGTACAACACTGTATTTACAATTTATAATTTCAATACTATGTAATGATAATTACCTACCCTAAAAAAAGTATTAATTCACTTCTGTTTGATTCTATAATTTTTAACTTTTATCCATCATATTTGTTCAGGGTAGATTAATTTTAATCTCAACAAAATTTTTCACTACTGTTATTATTTTAAATATTAACATAAAATTTAATTCTTTTGACTAAAGTAACTGCACATATTATTACATTCTGTCAAGGTACGGTGTCAGTCTAGTGCTGACATACTTCAGAGAGCCATTCCGGTCAGTTGTCACCTAAACTCTGCCATTAACTAACTCTGTAAGTTTCTACCTACAATTTCCCAACCAATGTGGTTGATGTCATGTGATGCCAGGGGTTAATCTGGAAATATTTTTAACATCCTTTAAAATCAGATAATATAATGTAACCCCAACTGTTTAATATCAATTTAAGGGTTTTTACCCGTACATTTTGGTGGCTTAAAGCATGTAAACCTGTAAGTATAACTATCTATTCACTTTTTTACTTTTCTCAAAATTTAACCTCGCGTTTGTTTTACTTATAGAGTTATACTTATTTTAGGTGATAACACTGATGATGGAATATTGATTCCGTTGTGATACAGCCCTTTTTAGGGATTTTAAATATACCTTTTACAAGATAAGGTTTTTATTTTTTGTGATTTATGGTATACAGCCAGTACAGGAATTTTTTCCTTGTGATATTGGTTATTTATGATCCTTAAGCTACTAACAAACCATAATTTATTGCAGCTTTCCTTTATTTTTATTATCCCAAGGAGCGTGGATCATTTTTCGGTGAAGTGGTGGTAAAACAACACAGTTCAAAGAGATTTAACATACAAGTGCGAGAAAGTCGCCCTTTCAATGGAGCTAGGGAGCTGATACGATCAGTGCCGTGGTAATATTACTATGTAGTGGTCTAATTACGTTGTGTTAAGATTTTTATCATTTTATGAATAATTATTAACCAAATCAATAAAAATTGTACCGCCCACACTGGTAGTATATGGTCCTTACTCTGGGTTCGACCGATTTTATCAAAAAATAAATATTTATTATGTGCACAGTAATAAGGGGTGCTAACTGTGTGTTTTTTTCTTTGCAATACTGTTACATTATGTGCTAAGACGTTATTGTAGGATAACTATAATTGATCTATGCTGGCATAAGACGCTATTACTTATTATTATTAGTCATTTAAAAGTCGTATTTAAGAGATTTAAAGCGAATTTGTAGCATCTTTTTTTTTAAATCTTGATTTTTTAATAACTGTATATAGCTTAATATGGAGTTGGCCCTTCATTCTTTGGAGTCAGAATTTCATTATGACACATTGCATTATCATATTCCTTAATAAATGTGCTGCAGTATGTATAGATACATTCAATAAACATAATAATTTTACTATTACTAACATAATTTCTGAGGATAAAAAGTGCTATTTTTGGCATCAAGGTGAGGGAAACAGGCCGAACAAAAGAAATTGCTTCATGCGTCTATGATTATTTGAAAGATTTGAGCACAAAACATGACAATGACTGCCTTGAGGTCACTTTTTACAGTGACAACTACTGCGGGCAAAATAAAAATAGATTTGTTTTAGCTATGTTTAATTTGGCGTTAAGCACACTAAAAAATAATTCAATTAACCATAAATTTCTTATTTGCGGCCATATGCAAAACGAAGGCGACGCAGTTCATTCTGTGATAGAGAAAAAGGTAAAGAGACACCTAAAATGTGGACCGATTTATATACATTAGCAATATGTGACTCTAATTATTAGAGAAGCAAAGAAGACCAGAAAACCATTTGAAGTGAAAGAAATGTTTTATGTAGATTTTTATGATTTCAAGGCACTCCATAAACAAATGGGTGCCAACTTTGATATTGATGAAGCGGGCCAGAAGCATAAGCTTACTTAAATCAAGATTGCAAGGTACGAAAGGCCGGACTACTACTTAATAGCTACTTCGTATGAAGACACAGATGAAATGAAAAACGTTTTCTTCAAACATCGACAAAGCAACAAGAAACCTGTCAAATTATTACTGACGCATGCCTACAAGAAAAAAACACTAAGACCATCTCTCCTGCTGGTAGCTGGTAGAAGATTCTATCATGCCGTCATTCTCAATTTCCAGAACAATCCTTTGAGCTTCCTCTCTCTTCGCATGTGGTAATCGTTGAGCTGTTTGACGAATTGCCTTAGCGTTACCAGTATCAATTTTATGTTTGACAGTGGTAATTCTTCTGTCTTTCCTCTTTTCGGTACGAGGATGTCACGGTACGAATTAAATTAATGTTCAAACTAAGCGATGAAATCTGAAACACAGGAAAATTGGCCAGATGATTGGTGTAAGCTGACTTTTATACCCAATTACAAGAAAGGTTTACTAAGACGGTAATAACAACTACCGTACTATAGCCCTAATCTCTCCTACAGGTAAAGTTCTTCTTACGACGGATATATAACGATATATTAAAATCAATACATTTACCACAAATCCACCAAGAACAATGTGGATTTGTCCCTGGAAGAGGCACACGAGAACATATTTTCAATCTCAGATAAATTCCAGAAAATTTAGACAATTTAATCTAGAAACACATTTGAGCTTCGTCGACTAGTAGGTAGTATAAATTTCTAGTAAAAAATGGGTAAAAGCTAAAACATCGATAACGTCACCTGAACTGGACTAAATTTTATACATTTCTAGTAAATAAAGAAAAAATTCAGTCTCTTCTAATTTTATATATTTTGCGCTACTGGATTCCCGTTCTACTTTTCACGTCATACATCCCTTCTTCCCATCACCTTATCCCTTATTTTATGTCATAAAACCTCGTATTTTGATAAATTGATTTTTTTATTTTGAACTTTTGATTTTTCTCCAAAATTGCAAGGAATGTGGTAAATTGTTGGAGTGGACAGTTCTTTTGGGTCGTTGGCCGATTGTATATTTCTTGTATTATTTACTTGAAGATGAACTTATCTTATTGATGTATAATGAGGCATGCTCAAGAGAAATCGTTGGAATACAACAAACCGGCATATTTATGTTTCGTGGACCTTAAGAAAGCATTTGACAGGGTCAAATTAAAGGACGTTATCCATTTGTTATACTCAAGAGAGGTACCTCTAGGAATAATTAAAACGATCGAAAACATCTACCAGAACAACACAATAAAAGTAAAAGTAGAAGATGAGCTAACTGACCCAATTGAAGCCGGCTATGGGATAAGACAAGGGGATTCCTTGAGTCCTTTATTGTTCAACCTAATCATGGACGAAATAATAAAAAAGTTAAAACTAAAAAAGGATACCGAATGGGAGAAAAACAACTTAAAATAATCTGCTATGCAGACGTTGCAATACTAATCTCTCAAAGTGAAGATGATTTGCAACCTATGCTGCACCAATTTAACATAACCGCCAGAAAATTTAACATGTTAATTTCCCCAAGAAAGACAAAATGCATAATGCATGGTTATAACAGCAAATCCAATAAGATGTAAATTGGAGCTGGAAGGTCAGATAATAGAAAAAGTAATCGAGTTCAAATATCTAGGCATCACACTATCCAGCTACGGAAGGCTCGAAACAGAAGTGGAAGTTCAAGTGAATAGAGCAAATAGGGTCACAGGTTGCCTGAATGGCACAATATGGAGAAATAAAAATATCATAAAAGAAATGAAAGGCAGAATTTACAAAACAGTCATCAGACCAATAATGACATATGCGGCAGAAACACGACCCGACACCGACACAGAGAGGACAAAAAGATTGTTAGAAACAGCGGAGATGAAAACCCTTCGAAAAATCAGTTGTAAGACTCTATGAGACAGAGCTAGAAGTACAAATATACGACGGAGATGCAAGGTGGATAACATTAATAACTGGGTAAGAAAGAGGAGAACAGAATGGAATGACCAATAAGCCGAATGACAACAAATAGAGTAGTAAGGACAGCGAGAGAAAGTTCTCCAATAGGAAGACGATCAAAAGAAGGGAAGAAGAAGATGAACTTGACGTCATATTTATCTAACATTTATCTATAATCCAGCTCTATAAAATTTTGAGGTTGTGTGTAATTTCAATTATAAGTTGTCCAATTAATAGTATATCGTCGGTAAATCATACATTAACCTTTTTCCAAATTGTTTCATCAAGTGCCTCAAATATCAGATATAGACATTCTATGGATAAATTTGATGAAATATACGCCATCCGATCATTTTCATATATTGAAAAATCCGTCCAAATATAATCAGCGTGCGGTAATTCAATTTTTGTGTGCTGAAGGTTTGCAACCAATTCTAATTCATACGTGAATACAAGCAGTATATTTTATGGAAATGCATGCTTCGCGTATCCAGCAATTAGTACTAACTGTCAAGCAATGGTGTCGAAAATTTAAGAGTGGAAGAGACGAGATGAATGATAAGCCGCGACCAAGCGCATTAAAGTCTTTTTTCAGAGGACCAAAAAGTCTTGCTAATTAGATTATCTTTTAAACATCTCCCGGAATACAGGAAAAACGGTAATGACTTTCTTTCGACAATAATTGTAGGTCACGAATCTCTGGTGTCGTTATTTTGACCTATCCACAGCTGTCATCGTTGCGATGGAAACACTCAAATTCTCTTTCAGCAAAGAAGTTTAAGTTTCAACCTTCTGTAGGCCGGGTAATGTTCACATATTTTTTATATGGAATAAAGGAAAAACGTCCAGGGAAACTTTCACGTGGTGTTATTCTTCTGCACGATAATACTCGGCCTCATATTGCCAAGGCACTAAGAAAATCTAAAACGAAAGAAGTGGAAGATAATAAAGCATCCATATCTTAGTCCCGATTTATCTTCTTGCCATTTTCACATCTTTGGGCCACTGAAAAAGGCGTTAAAAGGTAATCGTTTTCAGTCGGACAAAAAAGTACAAAATGGCGTAAAAGAATTCTTCGAGGAGCAACAGCCACGAGAATTCTTTAAGCAAGGTATACATCGGTTCGTGAAATAATGGGATATGTGTCTTAAATGTAGTGGTAACAATTTGTATTTATACTTATTTGCAAATAAATTTTTTCTGGACCAAAAATGTGTTTCAATTAAACAAACTTCGTATATATCACTATATACGCGGTTTGTTGATGTCACATCTAAAACTGGCTTCCCATGATCGGTTATATCGTGGACGGACGCGGACCAACTCGCACCACGCACCGTGAAAAGTGTCTCGTCCGTGATAGCACAGACACGTCTGTGCTGGTGCGTGGTAATCCGTCGAGAGCCGGTAAAGATTAAGGGTGTGCGGTATTGGCCCGTGCCACACTGTCATGATATTTTAACACGTTAAGCGCCAGTTGTATTCTTTTAAATACAAATAACTTTGCTATTTTAAACCACCTGTATCCAAACGGATACAAAGGAATACTTTCACGTTAAGCTAGCTGAATTTCAGAGAAAGTGTTTGTATTTAATTGAATGAGGGACTCATAAAGCATGGCCGGTTGGTCCAAAATTTGTTTTTAATCAACGATTTTTTTACAAGTTGATAATAATTAAACACATAATTGGTTTGAATCAAATAACACATTTCTTCTAAGTAGCTACTAATAAAAATTAATAAACTCTTTTCGTGAATATTAATTGCATTAATAATTATGATCTATGAGTAATAAACAACCATTTGAAACAATAAAAATTTTTAAAAACACTACATTTGTGGGGAGTTTATGAAGATTTAGCTTGGATATATTTCCAATCATGGCTGTTTTTGGTCTTTCGTAGCAAGCCGTACATCTTCTTTTCTTACTATGATCAACTAAAAAATGATTTTCGTGGATTTGATTAGGCGTAGGAGGCCTTGTAAAACTTTCGTCAAAAAAATGAGTGAGAACTTGTTCCTTGAATTTCGTGATGGACATTTTTTTTCTTTGTTGCCATCTAATGTAAACAATACGCATTTATTATCGTAGTTCCTGTTAGCAATTCTACTGCTAATTTCCGGTACCATTATAATTTGATTCCTTTTCGTAAACTAGTAGGTCAGAAAGAAACTAGCCTTCAACTGATCAGAAAGACCTATAAAGGCTTTGCATTATTTATTGTGGTCTAAAATTATTATCAATTTTTTTATTTCTTCGTCGCGTCTTATTACAGGAGGCATTGCATTGCTGTGTTTTGTTGATATTACCAAAATATCTTTTTCTGTGTTTCTATCGCTGAATCCAAATCGATACAATTGGCCAACACCGTAAATTTATGAAAATGGCCCACTTGTATCCATTTGAATACAACAACGTTTTTACGGGAAAATATCATTACAACACATAAATTATATAAGATACAGTTCATTTCTGATACATATTTATGACTTTTACGCAGTAGCCCCAAGAAGTGTGTTATTTTAACATGGTGGCGCTTAATGTGTTATATACATAAGTGTCTCTGTGTTTTTCCAGGATAGCTTTTGGTCGACAAACATACCCACCTAAAAATTGCATTTTTGAAAACGGTGTGTTTAATTAGGTTTAGACGTGGTGCAAGAGTTGGAAAGTTTTCGACCCAGACGTATTATCATTTATTACTAAAAATAATACTACACGGGATGGCAACATTTTTGAAGACACATCTTGTTATTATTTCTTTTCTTTCAAAACCTGGCCATTGGTTAATAGTCTGATAATAATTGCCAATTAATACCACAGCTTCATCCGTAGCAACGATACGTTCTCTTTCACTTGGCATTTTGAAATAAAGTTAAATGGTTCCATCTCAATCAAATACACTACTAACTGACCTACACATACTGTCACGGACAATAGGAAGAGCTCTGTCTGAGGTGCGTTGTGGTCCGTGGTCGTTGGCTGTACGCGATGATCCGTAGAATCGCAGACCGTGTGAAAAAGGTGTAATGCTGGGGCCACAGTAACGTCTGATGCCGTTAATTAACGCGTTATTTGACATTAACCCGGGAACAGTCGCGCTCTATTCTGTCACGTAATCGGTCGCGCGTTAGATTTTGTCTAACAATACGAACTTAGAATTTACAACAAATTTTTGTTATAGTATTTTTATTTACTTGTAATGTTAGAAATGTTATTTCTAACAATTATTAAAGCTAAGTTTTTCTCATCAAAGCCATAAATTTTCGTTAAAATAAAGTCGAAAGTTTCTTTCGACACTTCAAAGGAGTTACTCCATTACTTATCGCGTTGTTGTGGCTACACTTGCACTGTTTCAACAAGTTATAGCTTGCTGCACCGCAGAATAATTTGTTTTGTGAAATAGATAATACATACATACTATTCTACGAAAATGGAGTGGAATAATGAGAAAATAATTGAATAGTTAACAATGTTTGAAACAGAACCTTGTTTATGGGATTCCCGACAAAAATCACATAAAAATCGTGGTGTTCATGGTGACGCTTGGCGTCGAATTGTGCAATCATTATCTTTTACAGCGACGGTAGAAGATTTGAAAAAGAAAAAAGACACACTTGGATACTATAGGACGCATTTAAATAACTATAAAAATTACGTTAAAATTTGGCATGGGAACGAATGAGGTATATAAAACAAGCTGGTTTGCATTTAATGTCATTATCGTGTTCGTTTTCTGTGCATTTTTATCATCCACCATCTTCTTTGAGTCTGGGTTTTTGCTTGATCCGTTTATAAAATAATAAATTCATAAAATAATAATTAGCACTCATCAAATATAACAGCGTAGCAGCTTCGACTTCCATCTTGAAATTATTGGATTAAACAACGAGTTTTCTGCTGACTACGCGCTAAAATAAGTGTGCCCAGTCACTTTAACGCGCAGTTTATTCCATCATTTTTGGTGTGTCCATACGATAATGGACGCTAGACGTTAACGTTACTGTGGCCCCAGCTTAAGGAGTAACTATCTAAGTAAAAAAATAATGCATGTATTACGTGTGTGCATAAGTATATAAAAATGTACGCATGTTTGCGTGTGTATTTGTCCTTATCTCTTATCTATACCGAAAGATTTAGAAATTATTAGAGAAAGTATATGATCACCAGAGGATGGAACAAACTAAATACTATGATAATGATTGATGTGTTTGTGTTTGCAAATAGAAATACTTAACACAATATTACATCAATAATAATTAATAATTAAGTGAAACGGACTGCAATATTTCATGTCTGGAATATTTTTATTATTAGGGATGTCTGCACACCCTATTAGGACATGCAAAAACGCTGTAAAATTTAATCTGAGTAACCTCTTCCATAATATACATTGATTTAGGGCCTTGTCTCGAGGTAATGGACTTTAAGAATATGCTTAAACACAGTTATCGTTAAAATATATTTCAATTACGCAACCCTCTTAATTAGCCAGAAAAATTTTAACGTAAATGTATGTATACTGGTTCATGAAAAACGTATTGTGTCAATGCACATTGCGGGAGACGAGGGAACATTTTTATCGATGAAAAAATATTGCGGAAAATTATGCATATACATATTATACATATATAATTCGGAAAGGTTCCCCAGTTAATACTATGAGACTTAAAGCTAAAATCAATATCATTAGAAGAATTAATATTAAAATTTAACTCACCAGACTTCCGGGTTGAACCGCGTCGATATTCTCTGGGCCGAGCTTTCGACATCTTCTCTAATTTCATCTTCAGGGCTTCCGGGGTCTCAGTATCCTGGCCCCCCGACACCAAAATGTTCACTGGGCACTATAATACTGTAGTTTCCGATGGGCTGTTCATATATAAGGTGGTTCGCTGGAGTGGAACTTGGGTGGAGGTTGGCGCGAAGATATTTGACGGCAAGATTTGGATTGATGCTTGGGTGGGGATTGACGCAAAGAATTTTGATGGCGTAATTTGGATTGGTAGGTGGAGCGGACGATTTTTTCTTTAGGAGGGGTTTCCATGTCAAAGGCAACCGGATGCCGTCGTCTCGTTTGTTTAGACAAACGGATGATGGCGAAATTGACTCATTTTCAGAACATGATGTACCTGGCTGTTCAACTGAAACTCATTTTACTCCCATGTGAATTTGGTCCAACTTGACTTTCAGATGAATTGTAGGCATGACTAGTATTTTGTGTGCTACCCTAAAACAAAAGAAAAAGAAAAATAAAAACCTCAAAAAGTAATTAAATTATGGCATTTATATTTTAGGTTCCTAATACAGAAGAGGAATGGAAAATTTTAGAATATGGATTTACAAGAACATGGAATTACCCTCTTGTTATAGTGCAATTTTTTAATTACAAAAACAAAAACAAACAGCATATTATTATTGGCTATTGCAGATCACAACTACTTTTCGTACAATGCATCACGTAGTGCCTCTGATGGAGGCGCTTTTAAGAATTTCTCAGTTTACCAATTCTTATAAGATGACTTATTGTTACTACATTAAGTTGGGTGGATAGAGTCACGAATGTTGAGGTGTTGAGAAGAATGGGAAAAGAAAGAGAGGTTTTCAGTACAATTAAAGTTAGAAAACTGCAACATCTGGGACATGTCATGAGGGGCGAGCATTATAACTTGTTGCAATTATTAATAATACAAGGAAGAATGTAGGGTAGAAGGACTCGTGGAAGAAGAAGCATCTTCTGGTTAAACAATTTAAGATCTTGGTTCAACTGCACTTGCTGATCTCTTTAGAGCAGCAGTATCAAAAGTGCGAATTGCCATGATGGTCGCCGACCTTTTTAGAGGAGATGACACATGAAGAAGAAGAAGAAATACCACAAAATGCGCTACTTTTGTTACCACAAATCTACAACGCGGTATTAATATTAGGAGGAAAATGGCTCAAGTTATTTTAATTCATGAAATAGGCAAACATTTAGAATCGGTGACTTCATATAGACTTATTAATTTATTACCAATTGTTGCTAAAATTGGTAAATTTTATAAATGCCCATTAGCACCTATATTATGTTTTATTTCTCTTAGATAAATAAAATATTTAGTATGTTATTGTGAAAGACATA
This sequence comes from Diabrotica virgifera virgifera, assembly GCF_917563875.1. Classification (NCBI taxonomy): domain Eukaryota; kingdom Metazoa; phylum Arthropoda; class Insecta; order Coleoptera; family Chrysomelidae; genus Diabrotica; species Diabrotica virgifera. The sequence goes on along the minus strand of NC_065452.1, from coordinate 9,789,019 downwards.
CCTACTTACTTTAGTGAAACTAACGCAGTATATAAACGGATATAAAGAGGGTGGCAATAAATTTTTAGAGACGTAAGGCATAATATGAAAGTAAACGTGAGGGAGAAGTTTTGACTTGTTTATGATATCACTTTACACTTTTGTAATCTTACAGGAAACTTTCAAAAATAATTCATTGCTAAACTGGGACCGAGTTAGCGTACTAGTATTCGTTGTTGTAATGACATCCAGTAAAATACCGATAAAGAAATAAATGTAGACACCAATTCTTTCCAGAAAAAAATATTAACCGTATACTATATCTATATTATATTTTATAACGAATATGATATTATATTATTATACTGATGGACAAAAAATTCAACACTAGAAGGACAAACATTTTTTATTAAACGCTTTTCTTTAGTTCAATAGTTTGCGTCAAATCTTTAGACGTTAATTTGAGTGCCTTTTCTCAAATGCAAATGAATGAAAATTTACAGACATATGCGTTCGAGGGAACAATACACGAATAGTCAATAAGAAAAATTTATGTTTATTAATTGTTTAAATAAAAAAAAAGATATTAATAGAAAATGCTTACCTAAATTCTCTTGTTTTTTACAATGTAAAAACTTGAAACTTTTACGGATTGTAGCTAATGATATGAACTATACATAATTTCACTTTTTACGTTAATTGTTTACGTTATGCTTCATAAATAAAGTTTCAAATTTTGAACGCTCATATATTTGTTTATATAAAAATCGGCGCTTATTCGTGTCAAATTTCAATACGATACGAAATAAAACTTCAACCAAAACTCGAATTCAAAAAATTCGTGTTTTTATCGTAGTCTTAGCAAAACCACCGGTAGAGACGTTTTGTGCTACAATTAACATTAGAATTCGTTTTGGCGTATTAATTAAACGCTATTCTTTAGCTCAATCGTTTGGGTCAAATCTTTAGACGATAATTTGACTGCCTTTTCTTCAATGCAAATGACTGAAAATTTGCAGACATATGCATTCGCGGGAACAATACACGAATAGTCAATAAAAAAATTGTATGTTTATTAATAATTGTTTAAATAAAAAACGATTTTAACGGAAAATGCTTACGTTCTCTTGTTTTTTACAATGAAGAAATTTGAAACTTTTACAGATTGTAGCTAATTATATGAACTAGACATAATTTCACTGTTTACGTTAATTGTTTACGTTATGCTTCATAAATAAACAATAAAGTTTCAATTTTGTTGCCGATTCCGACTACTTTCATGTTGTACATCATGTGTTTTATACATATTTTAATAAACATGACGATATATTTTAATGTTTGAAAAGTGCAAGACTTCTATTCTTCTTTCTTGAAACACCTTATGCCCCTCAGGGGCGTCGGAGGTTTTATTCATCTTCTATCCATATCTTCCATTTCTTGCGGTCCTTTGCTAACTCTTTCATTTGTTGAAGTGTTTTTCCTTTTTCCTGTCCAATTTCTATAATCTGATCGATCCATCTCTTCCTCTTCCTCTCTTTCCTTCTTTTACCATATCTTTTTGATTCCATCACCTGCTTTGGTAGTCTTCCTTGATCCATTCTGTTAATGTGTCCATACCATTTTAATTTTCTTTTTTGGATCGTTGTTATTATCGATTCATGTTTCAGTCTTTGTCTAATATCTTCATTTCTTATTCTGTCCAATTTAGTTTTTCCTGCTATTTTTCTCAGCTGCTTCATCTCCGCTGCGTTTATTGTACTGTCTATTTTTGCATTGTTTACCCATGTCTCACTTGCATATATTAAAGTTGGTACAGATATTGCATTGTATACCTTCAGTTTTATTTCTTTATCTATTTCTTGCTTTCCAAATATTGTTTTATTTAGTCCATAGTAGATCTTATTTGCTTTTTTCGTCCTGTATGAGATTTCTTGATCTAGCTTTCCATCCTCTGATATTATTACTCCCAGGTATTCAAACGTCGAGACTGTTTCTATTATTTCGTTTTTGCACCTAAATATCGTTTGGTTTATTTCTTCCCTTTTCTTTTGGGTTACGATCATGGTCTTCGTTTTCTTTACATTTACCTCCATTTTCAAATTTTCTATTTCTTCCACCCAGATATCGATTAATTTTTGCTTTTTCTCTTTATTGTCTGCTATTATTACTAGGTCATCTGCATACAGTAATCCCTCCATTCTCACTGATACTAAATTCCTGTACCCTATTGTTGACTGTAATTGCCTTGACTTTCTTTTAGCGCTCTTTATTACTCTATCCATTACTAATATAAACAAAACTGGGTTGAGACTGTCCCCTTGTTTTATTCCTCTCCTTAGGTTTATTATTGGCGATCTGTTTCCGTTTATTTGTACTTTAGCAAGTACGTTTCTATATGTACTTTTTACCACGCTTACTATCTTTTGCGGGATTTGCAGGTCTTCCATTACTGACCATATTACTTCTCTATTTATAGAATCAAAAGCTGCTTTAATATCTATAAACGTAATATATAAGTCTTCTCCTATTTCGTTTTTCCTTTCAATTATATTTCTCAGTATGTATATATTATCTGTTGTTCCTCTTTCCTTCCTAAAAGCAGCTTGTTCTTCTTCTAGTTTTCCTTCCAGTTCTTTCCTGAGCTTCCTTTCTATTATCACTGATGATAAGCATATAGCCCTATAGTTATCACATTCCGCTTCATCTCCTTTCTTGTGTATTGGTATCAATAAATTTTCTTCCCAGTCTTTCGGTATCTTTTCTGTTCTCCATGCATTCCTCATTATTTCCAGTAACCAAAACTTGCCTCGTTCTCCGACGTACTTCATCATCTCCGGATCTATGTCATCTGCACCTCTCGCTTTTCCAATCTTTATTCTTGCCAATCCTTCTTCAATATCTTTGATATGAATTTCGTCCACTCGATTGTCCCTATCCTCTTCTCTTTCCTGCTGTCCTCTGTCCTCATTTTGTTGGTTGCTTACCTCGAATTTTTCTTTATAGTGCTTATTCCATATGGTTAGTATGCCCTGTATGTTTGTTTTCAATTCATTTCGCTCATTTCTAATTCCTCTTATTTGTTTCCTTTTTGTTCCTTTAATGCTTCTTATTTTATTCGAAAACTGTTTATTGTTATTCCCAAAACCTTCGTTCAATTCTTCACCGAATTCCTTCCAGCTCTTCTTCGCATCTTTTACTAGTTCTTTCTCTAATTGTAGAAACAAGCGAAATTAATTTGGATGCATGAAGCAGTATACGTTAGTGAGAAATAACACTGTTATTGACACAACGAATAGTCTTCGTCGGTCAATTAACGACGTTGTTGTTTCAATGAATAGTGTTCGCTGACTCAATGAGCAGTGTTCGTAATATTAATAAAGTGATACATATTATGGTATACACAATGAAAGTATTATATATTAATAAATGGATGTTCATCCATTCAATAAACGTAATACATTGGATCAACTAACGAAAATAATGAATTGATGAACTTGTTGTTCCAATAAAACCAAGAATTGGACAAATTTTATGTATTGCTTTTGTTGTCTGAATTAACATTTTTATTAATATTACGTAACTTTTTCCTTGAGTGAAGGAATGTCAGAATGTTTGCAATAAAAAAATGATTGCTTGTAGTATAAACATAGTAGAACTCTTAGTGGAACCATGTAGGGATGTTGGCTAGTACCGACTAGTACTACGGCTAGTAGTAGTAGGAAGAGGTGGATAGGCAAAGTGAGAACCAATATTAAAGAGATATTGAGGGTGGATTACTGCGAAAAAGCAGATTACTCAGAGAAAGAAATACTTGGAGGCAGATACTGGGGGAGGCCAGGAACCAACCTGGACTGTAGCGCCATAGGAGACAGACTATAAAGGCAACCGTAAATACATATTTGTGACTATTTCGTCGTTATCAGTATTGTACGGTGCAGCAAAGTTAGAATAGGAGGCTTAGATGTGCTGGGCAAGTGTCAAGAGAAAATGAAAATTTCCCACCCAGACGAACACTATTAGCAGTACCAATAGGAAAATATGTAAGTAGAGGTAGAACAATAACTGGCGTATAGACTGGAAAAGGTCGAGACTCCTACTAGGACTGATGATAATGATAGAGCAAAGGAAGCATAATATTCTAATCAGGTAAGATTTATTGAAGACGAAAATAGTAAAATACAGCTTCATGAAAAGTTAAAAAGTTAAGATGTTAAAAAACGATAATGAAATATACTTATAGTTTATTGAATGAATAATTTGGCAGAAAAGCCATTGAACCAACAACTACAGTAGTAGCAATGCTCACCGAAATAACAAATGGGTAACATGAAGTAGGATTAATAGCAAACGATGGAAAAGCACTATATCAGTATCGGTTTACGAAAACAAAGAAGATATTTACCAATACACAAGCTGCAGGGCTATAAAACTACTTAGTCACACCATGAAAATATGGAAGATAGTAAATTGGTAGACGTGAAGGACCTGAAATATCCGAAAATCAATTTGGATTGATGAAAGATAGACCAACAACAGATACAATTTTCATTATAAGCCAAATAAAGGGAAACTACAGGAATAGGGAAATAGGGAATAGACGGAAATTGGGAAATATGAAAAGAAAAGCTCATATGGTGTTCATTGATCTTAAGAGATTCTGTGTTGGACGCTCAATACGAAATAAGTCCCCTGTGATTATGCAAAGATTTTGAGAGATATGCGTGAGAACGTAACATCCTCATCATTGGCTTTAAAATCCATGGTGGGTCTTGGTCAAGTCCAGTTCTAGAATCAGTTACCATTTCTTCCTATCATCCACCTTTGTTTTATAACAAGTAACAAAGAAAATAACAACTAGTGTCAAAACAGATGTGGAAGAAACTGATAAAGGACCCCGCAGAAACCTTACGGGAAATGGCACTCTGTCAAATGCTCTGAAACTTTGGGTTCTGGTAGTCCTTGATGTGTAGAACAAAAGACTCAATGGGCGCGTAGCTCCAAAAAATCATAGTTCTAAGATATAAGCCTCTGAAGTTATAGGTACAGTGAAGACGTTTGAGTTGGAATAAATTCATTTTCTCGAGAATAGAATAGAATAATTTATTTGTCCTGTAAGATCATTCACATAATATAGGATACGTCAGTTTAAAATACAAATATATACTGTTATATTTCTATTTGATATAAAAATTAAAATTTGATAATTATAAACAAAATTCACTTTAATATAAAATATTTTTAATTTTCTCAACCTCGGGCATATAAATTTAGAACAACCTGTATACAACAAATTGTTATATTTAATTTTAAGAAGTGATTAGAATAAGCGTACGAAACTCGGAACAATGTGCTTAGATAAACAAAGTGAATGACGCGTACCATTATCGTTCTTCTCGGAAGGTCGATCATTAGCCTATGCTAAATAAAACTCAGTGAAATAGATGATAGTTCATTATCGTTTTTCGCGGAAGGTTTCGATCATTAGCCTATGCTAAATAAGACTCATTTGAAAGAGAGAATAGGTCATTAAAATTTGTAAATAGTTAGAAAGTATTTTAGAATGGGAATTAAATATTTTCTTTTGAAATACATTAAGCATATTTAGAAAGATTAAAAATTGGTTTTGAGGAATATTACGAATGAGAGTTGGTGGTGGAAGATTGATTTGTGAATCTGGAAGGGATATTTAGAAAGTAGGGGAATGGATGACAAAGTGAGATCAGAATGTTTTGAGCTGTCGAGAAGTGAAGTCGAGTAGTAGACGGTAGTGTACGGAGAGTGAGAAAGCCGATGTAGTTCCGTGAGTGTGGAGTATCTATCGTGGAACGAGAAGTAGGCCAGGTCGAGAGTAAAAGAACCTCCTTGAGCCAAGAGTGTCCCGGTAGCTGATAGCAGTTTCGAGAAAGGTAGAACACAGCATCACGACAGACGCAGGAACGAGAGCTATACGAGCTAGTTTTTCAAAGGAGAACATTACTGGAAGCCAGGACGAGGTTTGATCGCAGCCAAGGATAGCAGGAAACGGGTCTTGTGTGAGGACATTTTCAGTTCACCAGGAAAAGGTCAGTCTCATTTGTTTGGACATGAATGTATGGGTTTTTCGTATTAAATTCCACATAAAAAATTGAATAACATAATCAATAATATCAGAAAAGCTTCATCAAACTTAAATAGAGTTGTTCCTAATAACTCCTAATAGTTAAATGTTAATAAAAACTTTCAATTGAAAACCAAAAGGAAATAAGATTCCCATTTGTAAATGTTATGTTTAAGAATAATAAGAAATAGCAAATATTAAGCATTGATTGCCTTTTAAATAAAATAAAAAATATTTTGATTATAATTGTAACCCATATGTGTATTTTTTTTACTCTTTTCTTTTCTATCCCGATTAGGAACCATTAAGAAATATTTAGAAGCCACGAAAGTAAGTAATTAATTTATAATTCGCCCTGAGATTGAAAACATATTGATATGTGATCTGGTTAATTAATTAGATTAGTATTAATACATTGATTAAATTAAGTGACAGATAAGAATATTATCTCATATCAATAATCAAGATCACATCAATACATATATAAAATATCACTTAAAAATTATTATAAGATAAAATACAAACAGTACATTGAATTAATTATTTACATCACCCATTATTCGCTTACACTATAGAAACAATTTTGCAATAGGTACGATTTTAGTTTGCCTCGAAATTTATCTGGGTTTATTTCAGATCTAATACTATTGGGAAGATGATTGAAAAGTCTTATACCTATATAATACTGGGATTTTTCGTATCGTCCAGTATTATGTTTTGGTAGTCTTATAAATTCCTTCCAAACATTATTTCTTAGAACTTTAGAGTCAGTAAGGTTGTATATTGCAAGCGGGTTTGCAATTCTGTGAATTATCATAAATAAATCCTCCTTCAGTATTCCACAACAATTAACAGCGATAATCCCCTAAAAGTACCTGCCTAATACTACCTTTTACTTTTACGACCGATAGCGTGAAGAGCGACAACGTTATCAAAAAGATTCTCATTTAGTTTGGCGGGAAATTTAATAGTTACAAAATGCACATTTAAGATTTAAATTGGTAGTGTCTAATTATTGTAAGTTCTATAATTACCGATGCGCGATGTAGCTCCGTTATTCTGAAAAAGTTTATCATCGTTTTATCATCATCTAATATTATATAGGTTTAATTAAAATAAATTTAGTGGTTCAGTGTTTTAATCTAATGATGAAAAAATATGTGACTACATTTATTAGAAGCTTCTTGTATTCTACTAATAATATTGCTTTGATTAAAACAAGAAGCTATATATAATTACTCATAATAATAGTGGCGTTTTGTGTAAAATCTCCATGGACGACAAATGGATGTCCAATGTACGTTGAAATCAAACGTCCAATGGACGTCGCGTAATGGACGTACATAGTATAGTCGGTGCGCTAAACTCAGACGCAAATGGCTAATGATTTTAGTACGTAACTTTTTTGTTTTTTGTCAATTTTGACAAAATTTGCAAAATTACTAAATATTTAGTAATTATTAACTATTTAGTAATTATTTTTTGGCAATTTTATCAAATTGGCAAAATTACTAGCTTAAATCACTAGCCAGTTGAGTCTGAGTTTAGCGAACGGACTATACGTCCAGTTTTGGTCCATGGACGTTTGGACTTTAAAATTACGTTATATGGACGTCCATCGGACGTTGTGTGCTATATGGGGAGGCTGATCGGTGGGGGCAGTTTTGACCATCTTATCACGCTATAAGCTTTAGCCCACCTTTTTAAGTGAATTAGTGAAATTATCATTTATCATTTCTAATACATAATAGTTCGAAGCGATCAAAGCAAAAAAATAGGATAATATACGATTTATCGAAATTAGATTGTTCCAAAACAGACACCGCCTGGTCTATAGGGCAATTAACCTAAAAAAAATTGAAGTGGTAATATTTGAAAAATGTGTTCAACTGTTTTATTGAAAATAAACGAATGATAAAATAATATGAAGAATACAATTTTACAATTTTTTAGATGCATGTGGTCCACCGTGTATAGAAAAGATCTCTACTGTATTCCAGGCAACGATCCATTACGTATGTGTTTCGCTTTTGAATGGACGATGGCGCTAGCAGTCCCACAATGAATTCTTTTTACACAAACCGGATTGAAGAGTTTTGTGAGTTTAAAATAGTCTTGATTTCAGTATGTTGCTATTTAATTATTTGGTTTAGGACATTTGGAAGATGTCAATATGCGGGAATGTTTAGGTAACGGATAGGTGATATTTGGATGTACATTAAAATGAAGGTTGTCGCCCTTTATGCCTTTAGACACTATTTTTATAAAAAATATTAATAGGTATAGGTACGTGTGTGTATTAGTATTCGTGTTTTCGTATTTCTTGAAACATTTCCGTTTGTTTATCTGCTATAGGTGTTTTGACAATATTCCTTTATATTTTTTCGCATCACGCTTGCGAAGATGAAAATATACGACCATTATTTGTATATTTTTAGTAGAGATTCTGGTTTTACTCCAAAGTTATATTCACAGTATGATCAGTTGTATTTTATGAATATTACGGTGTCAAGAAACCGTGTTATTTCTGTTTTATTGATGGATGTATATTTTATTTCGGCTTTGACACATACTAACATGAATTTATGTTTATATAAGTTTGAAACAAAAGTAGGTAATTTGATATGGTCTGGTATTTGTTTAGGGATTACCCACAAAGAAAAAATACAAGAGTAAAATATCTCTGCATATCTTTTTGTTTTATATTTTTATAATATTAGAGGAAATAAACATGTGAGAAGAGGATAATTCAGGAAATTAGAAAGATTTTTTTTATTTTGAAAATTTTGTAATATTTACAATCTGTCCTTAACTAAGAACAATAGGTAAATTATTTGACACAAATTAAAAATTTGACCTGTAGAGGGAGATCCAGTTATCACCCTTTTTACATAAATTAAATTAAAACAAGTTAAAATAAGTTTAGTTATCACAGATTATTCGAATCTTCTTGCTAAGTCCACTATTTTGAATCTCTTCAAGCGTCGTAAGTACATCATTATGATCATCAGTGAGGTTACTGGCTAACTCGTTCGGATGAGATTCTAGTCTCTTGAAATATTTTTTGTAATATTCTGTTATTATTGTTTTTATAGATGATAGATGGCACATTGAGGTCTTGCTCTATCACATAGTATGGCACGTACCAAGGGGCATTCAGCATTGTTCTAAGGACTTTGTTCTGGAGTATTTCTAGGTTTCTTTGACTGGCTGTCCTCCAAAGTTGGATACCATGGGTCTGCACTTGTTTTAATATAGCTTTATATATCAGCAGCTTGTTCTCAAGAGTTAGTTGAGATTTACGACCTATATGATCCAGTACATTTCTCGAAACTTTATTCCTAGTTGTTTCCTTTTTGTGAAAATGTGCTTTTGCCAAGTTAATCTCCTATAAAGGCAGATTCCTAGGTACTTGACAGTATCGGTTTGTGGAAGTTGTGTTTCGTTCAGAGTTACAGATGGACATGTTTGTTTTTATGGTGAATGTTACATGGGTGGATTTACTCTCATTCGCCTTTATTTTCCATTTTTAAGCCATCTTTGGATATTGTTAAGATCTTTTTGAAGAGTTCTGGATGCTGTGATTGGATCATGGTGAGAGGCTAGTACAGCTGTGTCATCGTTAAAAGTTTCACACGTTATACTTTTACTTGTAGGTAGGTCAGCAGTGCAGAGGAAATACAATATCGGTCCCAAGACACTTCCTTGTGGTTCTCCGGGTTTTATTGGTCTTAGGCTTATTCATTAATATGTATTCATTATCCTGCTTCACTAGGAAATGTAGCTTTTTAGGATTTGATAAAAAGGGTGGGGAAGGATTTTCTTTAGCTTATAGATAGAGGATACCATCACGCCATACCTTGTCGAAGGCCTGGCCAATATCCAGGAATGCAGCAGAACAATATCTTTTATTTTCTAGATCGCTTCTGATGTGTCTTACCAGTCTATGTACCTGTTCTATCGTTCCGTGTTGTGTTCTGAACTCAAATTGGTGTCGGAGAATTAGTTTCCTTTCTTCTATGATTGGAGATAATTGTTTAAGAAGAAGGTTTTCCAAGATTTTTAATAGAACAGGTAACAGGCTTATTGATCTTTATGAAGTCACCTGAGTTTTATTTTTTAGGTATGAGAATAATTTGAGCAACTTTCTATTGTTCTGGATAGTACCCCAGCCTACATACTGCATTAAATACTTGCGTTATCATTTTCAGACATGTGCATGTAAGTTGCTGCAGTACTTTCCCGTTGATCAGATCATACCCTGGAGCTTTTTTTGGACTGATTTCATGCTGGATACGATGTCTAACTTCTTTAGTGGTGATTTTTTGCATAGGTAAGTTCATATGATAGGGCGATTCCAGGAAGTCCTTTATTTCTTCCTCTGTATCACCATCTTCCATAAGATGTGGCTGGAATACATTAATGAGGTGATTTGCAAATGCTTCAGCTTTTTCCTTATTATTTCTACAGCACTTCCCCTCTTGGTTCCGAATTGGTGGTATTTGTTGTTGCAGGTGTTGATTTTTCTGATGGCCTTCCAGAGGGAGTAATCACTATCTGTTTTTGCTGATAAGATATTCTTGTATTTTATTATTTTTGATATTATGCAATTGTACTTAATTTCCTTGGTGATTCTATTTAATCTGGCCTTGTTCTCAGGTGTTCTATGTCTTCGCCATTCCTCCTTTATTTTTTTTTCTAGCAATCATTTCCTTAATTATAGTTGGGCAATATTCTTTAAGTTCTGTTTGGTAGCAGTCAGGGGTAGCATACCAAGCAGCTTCTTATATAGATTTCTGAAGGTTTTCTACTGCTGTGTAGATGTCACTTTCTGTTTTCAATGGGATGTTTTGTCAATTAGTTGAGTTTAGTCTTGAAAATGCTCCAGTCTGTTTTGTTACTGTATAGTGATGGTTGTTTAGTACTGTTTGTTATTTGTGCATACCATGTTACGATTACGCTAGAGTGGTCAGAGGGTAGATTGTAACAAGATTCTACTTTTGCCAATTTAACATTAATTCCTTTAACAATATATAAGTCGAGAAGACCAGGTATTTTTGCATTGTCGGTGGGCCAGTAAGTTGGTTCCCTTGTGGTGAGGTAATTTGCATTGGTCGCGTTTAATGATTTCTTTTGTGGCAATAATTCTGGATCCCCAGGTTGTATGCTTGGAATTAAAATCTCCTCCTGCTACAAATCTATTTCCTAATGTTTTAAAGATATTTTCAAAGTGTTCAGTTTTGTTATTGTGTTTTGGCGGACAGTATATAGCTGATACTGTTAGTGGGCCTAGTTGATCTACCACAACGATGCTGGTGGCCTGTAGATAGTCGGATAGTGCTTTAGTTTATTACTAACTATTATTGCAGAGTTTATGTAATCAGCATTATGTCTATTTTTTGTGTGTTAATGAATAGTTTTAATTCTTCTACGTGTTGACTTAGGCCATTGGCGTTCCATAATACTGGCTTTAGTAACTGAGTCATTTCTGGTTAAATTATAAAGAGAAACCACATATTAATGGCTCATAATACACGAAAACTAAGGTAATGGTGGAAGAAAGCCTTTCAAGCTTCAAAGCCTTTCACAGTGATCACAGGGGGATTCGCTATCAAAGAATTAATCAACCTAGTATTAGAACAAATCGTAAGAAGATCAAATATGTGAACAAACAGGACAATTTTAAATAGCAAGGCAGAACACATAGAGGACGTGGATAACGTGGTGATACTAGAGAGGACGAAAAATCCTCTGGAAGAGGTTTTCTATAAATTTGAAAAAGAAGTGAAAAGATATGGACTAAAATGTGCCAAGAACAGCTAAACTGTGAGTTTATGAAACAGTAATCAATGACCGCAGTGATGTATGTCAGCGGAAGAAAATGGTATGAACCAACAGGAAGAAAAGAAAGTAGATATTAGGGAAAGAAAAGTGCTCAGAAGAATCTTCAGAGGAATACAGACGGCAGAGAATATTTGAAGAAATCGAACAAATAAAGAAAGAATGAGGATCTAGGGTAAACCAATAATTAGGTCAAAAATATGAGCCGAGAGCGTTAAATGGCTTGGTCATATTATACGAATGCCTTCTTCTTCTTGCAGTACCGTCTCCTATCGGAGGTTGGCTACCATCACAGCAATCTTAACTTTGATGGCTGTAGCTCTGAACAACTGTATTGAACTGCACCCATACCACTCCCTTAAATTTCGCAACCAGGAAATCCTCCTACGTCCCACATTTCTCTTTCCCAAGATTTTTCCTTGGATTATGAGTCTCTATCAGAGAGTACTTTTCTCCCCTCATTATGTGCCCTAGATATTCCAGTTTTTTCGTTTGTATGGTTTTTATGACCTCGCATTCCTTCCCCATCTTCAGCAAAACATCTTGATTTGTTACTCTTTCTGTCCATGGTATTTTCCACATTCTCCTGTAACACCACATCTCGAATGCCTCAATGTTTTTGATGTTTATCTTTGTCAGTGTCCAAGCTTCCATGCCGTACAGCAGAACGGAGAAAACATAGCACCTTAACATTCTTGTTCTTCAGTTTATATTTATGTCCCGGCTGCATAGGCACTTTTTCATTTTGACAAACGATTGTCTCGCTATCTCTATTCGCCTCTTGATTTCTCTTGTCTGGCCATTAGTATCAGTGAAGCAAACCCCTAAATATATAAATATATATACGAATGCCACAGAACAGAAATGTTCAACAAAAGAATACCAAAGGAGGGAGAAATAGGGAAAAACAAGAAGACGTCTAAAGTAGAAATGACTGGAAGCAATAAAGCAAGACATATCAGTAGAGAGCGGAATATATGCAACACAACATTACCAAAATATGCGCATATATATGCATTACTTTTACTACAAATATGCAGGTATTTTTTCTAAATTTGTCTAAATATGCAAGTGCATATTAAAAATACTCAAAAATAAAACAATATATTAAGTCGTAAGATCTTCAGAAAAGTTGCCTTCAAAAATACGTACAACTTTCCTCAAACAATCGAAGCCCTCATTTTTTTCTAAAACATTTTTTAATTTATTTCTAATTGTAATCCCTGTATTTCCGGGAATTTTTTGACAATGAGCAGAAAAAGTGTTAACAAGATTAACCGAATCACTTAATTGTAAATTCCTTTGTTCTAATGACTTTATTAGATTTGGTAAAAAACTAAAATTAACTTTTATGAACATAAGTTCTTTAGCAATTTGTACGTTACTTAAAGAACAAAGTACGTTACTTAAGCTGAAGAACAAAAGCGGAATTGTCTACAATTTGATGGATTTTTGTATTTTTAATGCTTCTCTCTATGTCCGTCTTTATAGAAGTAAAAGCGAATTTGTCGAATAAAAACACTCTTTCCAGAAAAATTTCTTTTGTGGGACATGATGCTTTTGTTTGTCAGTTCCTCATTTAAAAAATGAAATGTGAAAATGAATGTAACTTACGATTTTGGAACAGGCCTTGCAAAATACTGTGTCTCCACTTAGCTTTAACTCGGGAAAACACTTTATCCAAGCACTTTTTTGAATGGTAGACATATTTAAATTTAATATATACCAATCACTTCAAAAACACTAAATACGATACAACGTTTACTTTAAACAAATGTTGGCCGGAAACTGACAAAATAATTATTAGACCCTTAAAAGCAGGTGGGGACCTACGACTTGCTACGCTAATAAAATAATATTTTTCTGGGAACACCCATAATTGTTAAATTCAGGTAGTAATGGGAAAGTCCAGATGAGCGATAGATAGATAAATAACGAGCTCGTTCATATCGAAGTTATAAAATTCCAACTAAGAGAGGAAAATTTTAAACTTTTATATAATTTATTTTTAAAATAGGCAAAATAAATCGTGTTTAGCTTAAATATGCAATGTTGTGTTTGTTGTCTGAAAATATGCAATATATGCATCTATATGCACTTTGCATATATTCCGCTCTCTACTTATCAGAAATATTCGTGATAGATTGGAGAGACAAATCAAGGGATCGAAAAAGATGGATGGAAATAACCAAGTTTTTGGAAGCCATGGGCCTACTCATAAAAACTAATGGTAACACAAAACAAGCAATTCGACTTCTAAGTCCTAGGTTTTCACCCAACGTGACAGGAAGTAGAACCGGAAGTCGATATTTGAACTCTTCGTGTAACTTTGCGTCGATTGATATGCGATTTCACTAATTTTTAGTCATTTTTACCAAACGTCTGATTAGCACTTTTACCTGGAAGTGATGAAAACCGGAAGTACATATTTGTACTGGTCTTCCTAAGGCGTGTCGAATAATATATCGCTTACACTATTTTGGCGACTTTAAAACAGTACCTCCGGTTGCCACTCTGGAACCTAAAGTCCGAGGTCAAATTACTCACGTTTAATACTATGTTTGGGTTATAACCTCTCATTTGACAACTCGTTTGTCATTCTATTTATTCCAATAATGGGGGAGTTGTGTTTACGGACGGACAGACATACATGGATAATTCAAGGTTTTCACATTTTAATGTTAAAAAATGGGCATAAATGGGTTAAAAATAAAATTTGTATATTAAGTGTTAATAAAAATGCTCCTCGTAGACATGCTTGATCAATGCGGAATAACCAAATATGTATACGATTTGATAATGAGATTAGTCGCCTTCGGTCAATATTTTTGTTTGTTTCGTTCGGTTTCAGGTATCACGGCCGGTAATTATCTTTGATTTATGACTGTAAACTATTTGAGTACTATTAAAACTTGATGGTCTGCGTTTACCTATAGACCAGGGCTCATCTGTAAAAATATTAGCACATTTGGACATTGAGAGGTGACTCAAATTTTTTTGCAGAAATTGCTTGAAAATAACTCAAATTATAATATTTGAGTTATCCTCCCTCTCAAAAAGGTCCTGAACATTGTTTAAATAATCAAAATGTCAAAAAATGAAGGAAAAATTCGATTTTTTTCTTCGTTTTTTGATTATAACTTTAAAAGTATTCATTTCTGAGAAAAGTTGTACTAACATAAAAGTTGCGCAATTAAATTTCCTGCAATATAGAGTTGGTTAAAAATTTAAAAAATAGTCACCCTTGTTGCAAAATAGCAATAATTGCGAAAAAAACATACAAAAACAAGTATTCGCATTTTACGTTTTTCAACCATTTATGCTACACTTAGGACCTTCATATTTCACCCAGAAAAACTTTATGATACAGTGAAATAACACTGTTAATTTCATTAAGATCGGTTCAATAGATTTTGCAAAATAAATTTTGCAATCCAGCTTTCGTAAAAAAAATTCATTTTTTCAAAATGTTACAGGACTGAAAATAAAGCAGATAACAAGTTGAAATTTTTTTTGCTTATAGAAGTGTACCGTACCTTGTATTTGCAATTTTGCAAAATTAAAATCGATTAACTACCACGGCGTCAGGAATTTTTTTAAATAAACATTCATTATTGGTGCTACGCGCAGGACAGCGGATAGTTTGCTCTTATTGGGCATTCCAATGACCTTTGACAATGATTGATACATTTTAATTTTTATTACATTTCGGTATAAATAAATAAATTTGTTTATTGCAAAATAAAAACACATACTCTATCCTTTGAAATAACACTTTTATTAGCAAAACCTTTATTGTTTATATATTTTAAGTTAGAGAATAAAAGTTTATTATTTTTAAACATATGCAATTGTTTAAACAATATTTCACAAACAATAATAAAATTAGTTTGATTTTTGTGGAATTAAAATATAAAATACAACAAAATATAAAGTAAGAAAATAATATATTAGATAAGGATTAGAAGAAATTTTGGTGGAAATCAACTTGTGTGAATCGAACACCGCTGTCCTGCGCGTAGCACCAAAAAAATAATGTATATCTAAAAAATTTCCTGACGCCGTGGTAATTAATCGATTTTAATTTTGCAAATTGCAAATGAAAGGTACAGTACACTTCTATAAGCAAAAAAATTCAACTTGCTATCTGCTTTATTTTCAGTCCTGTAACATTTTGAAAAAATGAATTTTTTTTGCGAAAGCTGGATTGCAAAATTTATTTTGCAAAATCTATTGAACCGATCTTAATAAAATTTACAGTATTGTTTTACTGTATCATAAAGTTTTTCTGAGTGAAATCTGAAGGTCCTAGGTATAGCATAAATGGTTGAAAAACGTAAAATGCGAGTACTTGTTTTTGTATTGTTTTTTTCGCAATTATTGCTATTTTGCAAAAAGGGTGACTATTTTTAAAATTTTTTACCAATTCTATATTGTAGGAAATTTAATTACGCAACTTTTATGTCAGTAAAACTTTTCTCGGAAATGAATACTTTTACAGTTATAATCAAAAAACGAAAAAAAAATCGAATTTTTCCTTAATTTGTTGACATTTTGATTATTTAAACAATGTTCCGGACCTTTTTGAGAGGGAGGATAACTCAAATATTATTTGATTTATTTTCAAGCAATTTCTGCAAAAAAATTTGAGTCACCTCTCAACGTCCATCTCAAAACAGATGCGCCCTGGACTACTATGCATGTTACTTTGTTATAAAGGATTCTTTTGGAATCCACGAAGTATTCGGTGTCAATTTGGTTTGGCAACACTATAGTAGAAGATATAAGGAATAAAGGAATATGTACACAGATAAGAAATAAAGCGTAACAGGAACAAGTGAAAAATAGTAGTGAAACTACGAATATAAGTATCACAAAGCACAAAATTAAAAAATTTGGAACAGAACGATATAAAGGATTTTTCAAGTAAACGCTCTAGCGTTTACAGAAGTGTAAATTTCGTAAGAAAAATAGTCATCTACAACTAGGCTATTGATTATATCAAAAATATAGTGCTAAAAGGAACTAAGTACAGCTTTAAAAGGATTTTGCTGTTTTATATGGTCACTGGATCTCCCAAATATGAAAAAAACGCGGAGGGCTGCAATTTAAAGGAGTGCGTTATTGAGAAACGGGTAAATTTAATCCATTTCCAACTTTTAACTGAAAATTCTATGCACTTTTCATACATCTACGTCAAAAAACTCATGTTCAAACTTAAATTTCCTATGTAAAATGTCACCTTCTAAAGTCAAAAATAATATTCTTTGACAAAAGTATATTCATAAAACAAAGCAAAAACCACGAAAATACCCGATTTTGCGTTTTTTGTCCCATAACTGTATTTCATGGTAGTATAGGTATAAACATTGCTTCATAGAGAAAAAAACTTCCTATCCTTCCTTTTCAAAATGACGTTTGGTATTTTAGTAGGTACCCGCTACATAAGAGACTTTTAATATTCAGCTCAGTGGGGTGCTACTGTTCGAGGTGTGAAATTCCATAAACAAGGAATCTATCTGTTTAATCAAATGATTATATAGCTAGTAGGTACTACTACAGAAGTCTTTAGGGTTCATAGTATCCGAGATACGATTTTTCAAATTTCACCGCTTAGACCCTTCTTGGGCCATTTTTCCTATTTTTTGGCAAACATTATTCTATAGATAACTTTTTTCTAAGCAGTTTTAGGTATACGCAATAGAAAGAAAAATTAATTACCTTTTTTCTATGAAGTAATATCTATACCTATATCCCCATGTAAAAAAGTATGGAACAAAAAAGAAAAAAATCACGTTTTTTTTCCTTTTTTTATAACTTTAATTTTTTAGACATTTTGATAGGAAATTTAATTTTTTTGTTTACAATTTGCTTCAATCACAAAGGGTTATTAACACTGAACTGTATTTACATCAAATTACAAAGTTAGTATTAAATTTGGTTAATCAGTCCTATGGCACGTACAAAATTGAGTCTTAGATGTATTATTTCCACTTAAACACTGTTTGTTCACTATTTTATCACATACATAACACATCGGATGAGCTTCCTTCTTTTTATAAAATCATTGGTGATCTTCGTATGTCCAAGTCGCAGTCTGATTATGATTACTTGGTCTTTTCCCTGGGTAGGGAGTTTCAGCGGCAACACACTTTTCTTTGATAATAATAAATAAACTAACCATGGATTTGCTTTTCTCTTACTCTAGGTCTAGCGATATTCTAATAATGGATATTAGCGTAATATTACAAAGATATGCAATTCATAAAATTAAAAGTAACTATTATACCAGATTTGTTGTTAATCTGGTATTTAACTTTTTATTGTTTTATGCAGTTCAAAACATACATTTTTATTTAAATACGTTTGTGTAGTAACCGCCAAACCTGCTGATGTGTATTAAATAAAATCTCACATATTGTTTTATTATTTACTCTATATTTCAAAAAATGGTATTTTTTGGAACAGAAATCAGGATTTTGCTTCGCACACCGCAGTTTCGCATATTTCGTTGATGAATTGTTTTGTTGTATCCATTTTAATTAAAGGTTGCACATATTCTGTATATGACATACACCAGTCGAATAATTCAATTAAGTATTTTTGATTTCTTCTTCTTCTTCTTCTTCTTCTTCTTCTTTAAGACACGTCTCCCAATTGGAGGTTGGATATCATCATCACTATCTTTACTCTAGCTGTTGCTATGAAGAGTTCTTTTGAACTGCATTTAAACCAGTCCCTTAATTTTTTCAACCATGACGCTCTCCTTCATCCCACACTCCTTCCTCCTCTTATTTTTCTCTGTATTATTATCCTTATAGCATTTCATATCGCTGTCTTTTCATTACGTTTTCCAGATACTGCAACTTTCTTATTTTTATTGTTTGTATTATTTCGTATTCTTTGCCCATTTCTGGCAATAGTTCCGGGTTCGTTTTCTTCTGTGTCCAAGATCTTATAGGCATCCTTTTTTAACACATTTCAAGTGACTGTAGTTAGCTCATTTATGTGTTCTTGCTTCAGTGTCCAGACTTCAAGTCCACCTTTATTTTTTTATCTTTCCTGAATCGGGCCATTGGACGTCGCTGATTCCTAATATATCACTAGTCTTTCCATGTCTTTAATATTATTTACCTTTTCAATTTGATGTAGTCTTCTAAGTCCAAGTCTAACATTCTAAGTCGCTACTTTGCAAGGTTTTTGCAGTACCAGTGAGAATGGAGGGATTACTATATGCAGATGACTTAGTAATAATAGCAGACAATAAAGAGAAAATGCAAAAATTAATCGATATCTGGGTGGAGGAAATAGAAAATTTGAAAATGGAGGTAAATGTAAAGAAAACGAAGACCATGATAGTAACCCAAAAGAAAAGGGAAGAATTTCCGATATTTAGGTGCAAAAACGAAATAATAGAAACAGTCTCGACGTTTGAATACCTTGGAATAATAATATCAGCGGATGGAAAGATAGATCAAGAAATCTCATACAGAGCGAAAAAAGCAAATAAGATCTACTATGCACTAAATAAAACAATATTTGGAAAGGAAGAAATAGATAAAGAAATAAAACTGAAGGTATACAACGCAATTTCTGTACCAACTTTAATATATGCAAGTGAGACATGGGTAAACGATGCAAAAATAGACAGTACAATAAACGCAGCGGAGATGAAGCAGCTAAGAAAAATAGCAGGAAAAACGAAATTGGACAGAATAAGAAATGAAGATATTAGACAAAGACTGAAACAGGAATCGATAATAACCAAGATACAAAAAAGAAAATTAAAATGGTATGGACACATTAACAGAATGGACCAGGGAAGACTACCAAAGCAGGTGATGGAATCGAAAAGATATGGTAAAAGAAGGAAAGGGAGGCCAAGGAAGAGATGGATCGATCAGATTATAGAAATTGGACAGGAAAAAGGAAAAACACATCAACAAATGAAAGAGTTAGCAAAGGACCGCAAGAAATGGAAGAGATGGATAGAAGATGAATAAAACCTCTGAAGCCCCTGAGGCGCATAAGGAGTTTCGAGAAAGAAGAAGATCTTTCCTGAATCGGGCCATTGGACGTCGCTGATTCCTAATATATCTCTATTCAGTCTTTCCATGTTTTTAATATTATTCACCTTTTCAATTTGATGTAGTCTTCTAAGTCCAAGTCTAACATTCTAAGTCGCTACTTTGCAAGGTTCTCGCATGTAGGCGACCGGGGAGGCCTTGCAGTCTTGTGATTCTCCTCCTCTGTCGGATCTTGTTTTCCGAGTTTCATGATTAGTAGAGCTTTTGGTTATGTTTTTGTTAGTTATGATAGTTAACTAGGGATGCTCTGTGAGACTTCATTGCACTCGTTTTCACTAGAACCAGAAGGTGCCCTTTCACGTACAGACTATTCCACCCGAAGCTGTTGGACAGTAAGTGAGAGATTGTTTATAACGGCAAACACTCGGACGTCAGAGCCTTGTTTGTTATCTGGTAGAATGTAACCTCACGGCCAGGTGAGGTTGACAATTGGATAGGATAGGCTATACGTTGTGCATTACTGTCCCATGCATCCAAAAGACCATTCTTATCAATACGGTTGCCCCACAAACTCTTTTTACTATTTAACAATTATAAAATAAATCAGCGTTACCCTACTACATATTTGGACCAGTGGCGTGCTGGCCATATAAATAAAACGGTGCAATCACCTGCGGCCTCTTGAGGCCGGTCAAATAAGTTTTTTTTACAAAATTATCGGAAGTATCGAAAAACGATGGGATCAATACAAATCGTCTTATGATGATATAAGCACTCTACATCCTAAAAATTTTGACAATAAAAAATATTACCACGTACCACATACCTTTAACGACATTTAAATCAGTTACTGAAAAATTAAGATACTTTTATCCTACAACATCTGCGACGGCAATTAGAGAAGAACTCATAGATTTTACTGAGATAAATGGATTGTATTAAAAAATAGGACTTTGCAAAATAGGACTTGATTGTTTTAAAAAATACTGAAATTATAGAAGATTGAGTTAATGATGAATATGCTCAGTCTACAGAAAATAATGAAGGATGATATTATTAATCTAAGTGATAATGAACATGAAGTAACAAATGACAATATTGTTGATAGCGTGAAAACTTCCCCTCCATGTGGTACTAAAAAGTGTAAAGATTGTGTAGCTTGCTGTTACGCTGTTTTGTATGAGTACAACTTATATCAGTGTGCTTATCCAATAGTATAAATAGAGTATATAGGTTAAATATAGTATATAGGTAAGCATATATTAACTCTTTCAGTGATACAAGTATCTTGTAAAAGAAGCTTTTCAACGTTGAAATACAAGATCACTTGGAATCATTTATGCTAATGGCTAAAATAATGAAATAATCTACGAATCTACTCAAAAATCTACTTTAATGCGGAAATTATTGATCGAGAGTTATTTATTTTATAAAATAATTACAAAAGAATGTTTAGATTATTAGGTACGTTGTATTAACATTTAGATATCGTTAAATTGAAGTGTTTTTACTGTACTTGTATGTATTTGTACTCTCTTGTATAATAATTGATTTACTAAAATTCAACTTAATTCATAATTGAAAAATTCTCAAAATTTTACTTTACTTTTACATATCTTAATTACATTAAATTCATATATATTTATTCAGGAAATTATAGCTTCTGCCTTACTGAAAGGAATGTTGTTATACACGAGGTAATATTTATTATGTAAGATTTCTTATTCTTAAATAAAAAGACATAGTAAATTTTAAAAAATCAATGAATTCAGTTTTATGTTTAATTTAAAAGTAATTTATATTTTTAAAATAAGAAAATCTACGGTTTCGTTTTGATAGAGTACAAAGACTCGTTTCATATGGGCTCTCTGAACCGCAAAGTGGAATGTTTTCCTGGCGGTGCCTTTTGGTATGTTTATACCTGGGTTAAGCAGAAAGCTTGAATTGAGTCGAAATTCATTTCAATTTATATTTTTATATATTTTTTTAAATAACGAAAAAAATCCTGATAATAGAAGATAAAATAAGGATGAGAGGCCGCTTTTCTATAAAATCACCGGGCCGCTTGAAAAGTTCCAGCACGCCACTGATTTGGACTCTTGGCTCTTCAGGGTATAATTTTTTTGTAAATTGTCATTTTTATATTAGATGGTATTGATTGTTTGTCATTGGTGATATTTATGTTTCTGATATAAAAGACGGGATGTATGATTGATTTTTAATAATATAACATAGTTGCCTGTAGATACATTTTCAAGTAATTAAATTACAGAAAGATGCGACTATTATCCTTCCTTTTCCTTAACATATTCAAAATATTCATCATTTTATTCTTTAAAAATTACTTATTTAAATTAATGTATGTGCATATAATATATTTATGCATTACAGATCATTTATGTACCGTATATGTGTTGACAGTCAGCATTCAACAAGGTGATTTGGTTTTATATAGTAGAGGCTCACAAAAAATTATAAAGACTGTTTTAACAGACGCACTCTTTAAGCAGAAGTCTTGTGTAAGATTGAGAGCAAAAAACCGTATATGGTATCAGATGTTTTATAGCTATAAGTGTTTTCATAATTAAATCTCATTAAAAATCTAAAATTGGGTAAATTGGTCAGAAAATGAATAGCAATACTTAACAAGTGTTTTGTTTGTCTTTAATTATTACATCCTGATTGACATTATCATATACCACTACGATACTTATATTAATTTTAGGGTATATTTTTGTACTTTCTCCCTTTTTCTCTATAAAGCCTTTCATACGGTTTTTTCTTCGATTAGACACTTTTTTTTTCTTCTCGATGACGTGATCAACTTGATCTTCCTTTGTAACATTTCTCTATCATTATCTGCTTTTCAATCAAATCACCCAAGTTTTCAGGGAAATATTTAGATGGCTCTGCAATAAGTTGAGTTTTAGACCTATCAAATATTCGAGATTTTTGTACTTGTATATCATATTTTCTAAAAAATCATAGATTTGTTCTTTAATATTGCATAAAAATTTCTTTATCTCTATTGGTCAGGCACATTGTATCTGCTGCGTAGGTTATATTAGGTCTGACTGCTGTTTTAGATATTTCAATTTTGGCGTTTTTGCTTATATTTGGTAGTTTTTAGCAGTGGCGGCTCGTGATTTTTACAATAGGGGAGGCTATACCTAACTGTAAAATATCTAGAAAAATTTGCACTAGTAAAAAAATCCGCAAAAAAAATCTGATGTAAGGCCCCATTTTTTTGACCATTTTTATTTACATTTTATAATATCATCATAATTCATAATTTCATAATATCATATCATTTTAAAAATAGTTAAGTAATTAAATTGTAAAAGTGTAGTACCAATGTCTGTGTCGTTTATTTGTTAATTATTCTATCTCTGTAAGTAGATATGCATATCAAAATAAATACAGATTTGAACTTTTGCAGTCCATACAGGTTGAAGGTTCACATTTTTTAAGATACTCAACTGATTTTTTTTAATTCTAAAAGCGGCCTACTGCGAATCCAAAAACACGGTAAATTACCCATATTTTGCTTTGCATTAAAGATATCGGAAAAAGTTATTTAAACAAGTTGTTCCAAATATTATTCTAACCCCCACATACCAAATTTCATCACAAAATTCGCACTTTTAGTTTTTTCATTATTTGTAGTCAGGATCCTAAAATTGCAGAGGAGGCTGCTGACCGATCTGCCGCCCTTGCCCAATCTCCGGGCAGCGTGTGCGTTAAACTATAATGGAGCTCTAAGGAGACGGGGTCTCCGTAAATGCTGCTGGGCTGCGCTGAGCATAAGCAAATGAGATTTTCCGTCCAGTTTTAGGATCCTGACTACAAATAATGAAAAAACTAAAAGTGCGAATTTTGTGATGAATTTTGGTATGTGGGGTTAGAACAATGTTTGCAACAACTTGTTCAAATAACTTTTTCCGATATCTCTAACGCGAAGCAAAATAGCAAAGTAAACAAACCAGTGTAGCATGTGTAAAAAATTTATGGGGAGGCTAAGCCTCCCTTGCCTCCTCTGACCAGCCGCCACTGGTTTTTAGTATTCTCAATATGCTCTATTGCGTGACTTTGCTCTTTTAGTTATCTCCGCTCTATTTTTTGAGCTGCCAGTAGATTACGCTAACTTCCTTCTCTTATGTTTCTTAGTGGACTTTTTCCAGTATGGATTTTCTCGTATAGTTTTTTTGATATAGCAAAATGTTTTTAGACTGATAAACGAAGTTTTACCTCCTTCTTTAACAATATCAGGAATCTCCTTCTGTGCATTTCCTTTATGCCCTGGAATCCATAATAAAGCTACTTCCTTCTGATCTGCCTGTTGCTTAAAGGATCTCGTCATATTTGTAAGAGTTATCTCCGCTCTATTGTTTGAGCTGCCTATTGTTGTTATTTTGGCAACCTCTTTGATTGTCTTTTTGCCAGTAGATTACGCTAAGTTCCTTCTCTTATGCTTCTTCGTGGACTTTTTCCAATATGGATTTTTTTGTATAGTTTTTTTTGATGTAGCAAAATGTTTTTAGACTGATAAAAAAATTATTACCTCCTTCTTTAACAATATCAGAAATCTCGTTTCCTACATTTCCTTTATGCCCCGGAATCCATAATAAAGCTACTTCCTTGTGATTTGCCTGTTGCTTAATGGATCTCGTCATATTTGAAAGAAATAATCTTCATCCCTTTGATCTTCTTGATTGGGTCTTCATAGTACAACATCCTATATTTTACAGAGATCTCTTATTTGGTTATTACAGATTAGGGATGAAAAATACGAAAAAGAAAACGAACCCACATAATATAAGGAACTTTTATTGAAACAGTCAAAAGGTTGAAATCAGAAAAAGCAGAAGAACCGGATGAAATCAACAATAAATTAATAAAAAATTAAGGAAAAAACTTACTTATGTACCGGGTTAAAAAACTAATAAAAAATACATGGAACTCAGAAAATATATTTACCTATGTGGTGGAGAAAGGGTCACATAATAACTATACAGGGTGCGCCAAACCTCTGGCTTTCTTTGATTACGGCTAAATTATGGGATATACAAAAAAATAGTTTTAACAAAACTAATGTATATCAAAATCGTCTATAATTTAAAATTATTTTCGATTATACAGGGTGAGTCAGAACGACGGTACGAACCAAAGTTGTGTTTTTTTAAATGGAACACCCTATATATTAAATCATTTTTAAATATACTTTTTAAAAATATGAAAAATTTATATAAGGTCTTATAGGCCTAAAGTTAATAATTTTCGAAATATTTACATTTTTATTGAGAAAACTGGTAATATTTATAGGGCTGTGGATTATGTTTCCAAGGTAATAAAAATTTAAGTGGTAGGTCAAAGTTTTTATAAGATAGTGGTATTTTTAAATAATTTAATATCTTTTACTTATAGACATAAAATATACAGTGTGATCACTATTTGCAAATACAAAATTTTCTCATTTTTTTTAATGGAACATCCTGTATATTAGTATTGCATTTTGTAGTAAACATTACAACCTTTCTTTTGGTATAAGGCTGTATGGATATAGCATATTTGGTTTTGTAAATAAGTATTTAAAAAGAACTATAGATTTTACGTTTCGCGGATATTTTATATCCGCGATAACTTTAATTAATGTTTTTTTTTCAAAAAAAAAAAAATATAATTTGATTTTAGAAACATACACTAAAATATCAAAGATGAAAATAAGAACGTATTTAAAGATTAAAATAAAACGTATTCAGGTGCAACTTAATTGAATTTAATAACTTTAAAATTATGTAACAAACAATATTTTACCATACTAATAAGTAATTAACATGGATAAATTAATTAATTAATTAAACAACCAATTTTAAAACCTACCCTAGAAATTTTTCTACCCTAGTAACTTTATTGTACCCAATTTTGTTAGTTAAATTGTATTTACAAGTAAGATCAGTCAATAACTTTTTAATTTACCTACATCTTGAGAACGTATAAAGTATGCTTTGAAACAAATGAACGTTATAGAAGTATATTATAAAGTAAATAGTATCTATGTAGTCGTGTCACAAAAGCTGGTAATAATTTATAATGGTTTCGCCCAAAATAAATGTCATATCCACCAATTGTTCGGTTGAAAAATTAAAATTTAAAATACTTATAAAACATTGTTACAAAAATTTCAACTACAAAAGTGTTATTGTCCTTTTCATGAGCATTTTTCAGTGCGTAATAAATGATAGGAAAAAGGGTAAGTCCGTGATAATACACCTTTATGACATTTATTCTAACATGACATTTTAGTTAAATCTGACAGTTGTCACATTTTATTTTCAATTTGGAATAAAAACAAATCCAATGTGTTTCTTGCATTTATAAAATGGTATTTTCTTTGATTTGTATAGTCTTATAAATTATACAGATTATATTTGTAATATTATTACCTAATTAAAAAAAATTATTTTTTTATTATGACGCCATCTATCGACAACTAGAATAACTAGAATAAATGTTATAAATGTCACCGACGAAATGTAATCACCGACGTGCGTTTTTATCTGTCACATACAATTTAATGCGTTAGAAAGAAATCGAAAAACTGTGACGCACTGAAAGATGATCATGAGAAAAAGAATACCACTTTTGTGACACCAGATAATACTATGTATATTAATAAATAATTTGACTAATACATTTAACATTCATTTGTTTCAAAGCATACTTTATAATTATTATGTTCTCAAGATGTAAGTAAATTTAAACGGTAAATTAAAAGTTTAACTGATCTTACTCGTAAATACAATATAACTAACAATTAATTTGGTACAGGAAAGTAGCTGTGGTAGAAAAATTACTAGGGTAGATATCAAATTTGGTTGTTTATTTAATTTAGTAACTAATTTATGCATTTATTAGTATGGTAAAATATTTTTTGTAAAATAATTTTAAGATATTAAATTCAATTGAATTGTACTAGTATACGATCTATTTTAATCTTTAATTACGTTTTTTTTCATATTTGATATTTGAATGTATGTTTCTAAAGCCAGATTATAATTATTTTTTTTGCAAAAAAAATTTTTAATAAAAAATCCGCAAAAACGTAAAATCTATAGTTTTTTTTAAATATCTACAAATGGAACATGCTAGGTACATACAACCTTATACCAAAAGAAAGGCAATACTAAAAAAGGCAATACTAATATACAGGGTGTCCCATTTAAAAAAAAATGAGAAAATTTTGTATTTGCAAATAGTAATCACACTGTATATTTTATGGCTATATGTCAAATATTTTAATTTATTTAAAAATAACAGTACACTAAAAAAACTTTGACATGTCACTTAAATTTTTATTACCTTCAGCGCCTAATTCACAGCCCTTTGAATATTACCATTTTCCTCAATAAAAGTGTAAATATTTCGAAAATTGTCAACTTTAGGCCTATAATACCTTACATAAATTCTTAATATTTTAAACAAATATATTCAAAAATGATTTAATATATAGGGTGTTCCATTTAAAAAAACATAACTTTGGTTCGTACCGTCGTTCTGACTCACCCTGTATAATCGAAAATAATTTTAAATTGTAGACGGCTTCGATATACATTAATTTTGTTTAAAACATGTTTTGTGTATCCCATAATTTAGCCGTAATCAAAGAAAACCAGAAGTTTGGCGCACCCTAAAGAATGGGTCATAGCTTAACCTTGGATTCCTTTGGTTAAAATAGATCGATTTAAGCTAACTTACCTTAGTACAAAAGTTGATAATAACCGAAATACAGGGTGTCAAAGTTAAACTTTTATTTTATTTATTTTTGAATATTTCCTGACAGGCATTTGACAATAACACGAAATTTGGTAAGTGGTGCTGGTACTGTACACTGTACACCCTACTAAAGAATACTATTTCTGGCTACTACCAGAGCTACGCTCTCGAGTCGGGCAGTAAACTTCATTCTCGGGAGGAAAAGTAGCACTTTCCTCCCTTGTTATACAAATAGCTATTACACACTTTAAAACTACTTTTCCTTTTCCATTCATTTATTTGTCATAAGTATGTACAATTATTAAATATCAGTCTTTTTGAAATATTATAAGTTTAAATACAAATTTTGAACCAAGGTAAACGTCTAGCTAAAACAGTGTTAAGGAAACTTTTGTAGATTAATAAAAGCAACCGTTTTTGTCTCCTCGTTTTTATTAAATACTATCTAGAAGCACTTTGATGTACAGAGAGATGTACCTACTGAGTTTGTTTTAATTAAAAGTTATAGCATAGACGTTGACTTTGTGTTCGTTCGGCCTGGAGGGATGGAATTCATAATTATATCGCCTTTGAGGGTTTCTTTATACATCTCTACTCACAAGTTTCTAAAGGAATTAAAACGTTACGACAAAGACAAATACAGTTTTGTCTTTAGAAAACATTGTTTAAATTCTTTTTTTTTTATTTAAATTGATTTTTAACCTTACATATGACTACCTACTACATTTTATTTTTTAAGAAAAACATATTTAATCTAGATGAGCATAATTATGTATAATAATGGTATTAATTATAAAAAAATAAATAGACACTGAGGAATTATTTATGGACGTAGAGTTTATCATATCTAACGTGCCTGTATTTGGCAAGTTACACTATACAGGGTGAGTCACCACTAACGCGACGGAAGATTACAGCGAAATGGTAAAAGATTTGAAAAAATTAGTAGTTTGTAAGTTGATAAAACCTACATTTTAAAATTATTTTGAAATATACAGGGTGTCCCAATAAATGGCGGCGAATCAAAGTTATATTTTTTCTCAAGGAACACCCTATATTTTATTGCATTTTTAATTGTCCGCAAAAAATAAGGTATAGTTTCATAAGGTTTCCCTATACCTATGTACAGAGCGTTCTGAGTTATGGTGACTTTTCTTAAAATGTAATGTTTTAAAAGAAGGCTTATTCTCAAGTTATTTAAGAAATTATAAAAAAATACTTTTACATCTAAATATTTGGGTATTTGTTGAATGTATTTCATGATTAATTGTTACACATTTATTTACAGGGTGTTCAAAATTTACAGTTTTATTATTGGATTATTCAATGTGTCATATGATTCTTATTTTAAATGGAACACCGTCTATATTAATAAATAATTATACTAAACAAATCTACCTCTTTCGAATGGTATATGGATGTCCTATACCTAGGTGTCATAGTTTTTGCGTAATTTACAATTATTAAAATTCTTAATCTGTAAATCGATTTTGAAACAAAAGATGTAGTTAATTAATGGCATTGTATGACACTGTCATATTATGACAGTACGGTCTGGTAATTATTTTATAATTAATCTATTTCATAATTGATTATTACACATTTATTTACAGGGTGCTCAAAATTTACAGTTTCATTATTGGATTATTTAATGTGTCATATGATGCTTATTTTAAATAAAACACCATGTATGTTAATAAATTATTATACTAAACACGGGTTTCTCTTTCGAATGGTATAGGGATGTTCCATAAGTAGGAGTCATAGTTTTTGCGTAATTTACAATTTTCTTAAACGGTAAATTGATTTTAAAAATAATATTTATGCACTCTCGATTTTTAAACTGTACGAAATAAATGTTTTGTTTACTGTATCATAATGAAATGAAAATTATGTCTATTTACTAGATCATTATTATGAAAAGTAGGTAGATTAGTCTGTATACAATACATTTAAAAAACAATCAGGATCTGCTCCAAAGTCTAAAGTCCATAAACGATAAGTTAAATATTTGTCATAATCCTGTTCGGTCTAATATTGGCGTAGTTGAGTTTTATACGGATAACAGTGGTTTCTCTTAAGTATTCTAACAGTCGTTTGACTGATTTACCCGAATTTTTTTCTTTACTAGTATTTGGGTTTTCCGTAACAGAAAGCAGGACATCAAGTTCCTTGACGTGATCACAAATAACTGGTTTATTTTTATTTAACTTTTTGAGATTTCTCAAAAACGTCCTTTTTTGGGTGTCTTCTATCAGGATACCTACTTTTGAGCGTGAACTTTAGAAAGTAAGATACAATTTTGCAAACACTCCCCAATGCAAAGTACCATGTCTACTCTTCCGTAGATAACGTGGTTATTCATTTTTATGAACAATTAAATTTGAATATCATACATGGATGTTTATATTTATACTAAATAATAAATATTTTAACTCTGCCTGGGGGTTGTGAGCGCGATGACTGAGTGGATTGAGTAG
This sequence comes from Diabrotica virgifera virgifera, assembly GCF_917563875.1. Classification (NCBI taxonomy): domain Eukaryota; kingdom Metazoa; phylum Arthropoda; class Insecta; order Coleoptera; family Chrysomelidae; genus Diabrotica; species Diabrotica virgifera. Next base: position 9,758,822 of record NC_065452.1, on the reverse strand, counting down.
CTCAGAAGTCACGTTCACACTCACAGCCGGTCCCAAGCCCGGAAAAAAAGAGGAGGGTTGATGGGCCAGGTTAGCATTCTACCCATTATAAAAGAAAACAAGGCTCAAAGAACCGATATAAAGCCTCGGAACCCGACGGAACCTAAGATGACGAACCACGCAAAGAAAAGGAAAACGAGAAGGAAAAAGAAGCCAACAATCAGATTAGCAACATGGAACATAACTTCGTTCAACAACAAAGACCAAGAGATAATCGAAGAACTGATAAACAAAAACATAGACATTTGTGCAATCCAAGAAACCAAGAAGAAAGGTAAAGGTCAAAGAGACTATAACCAATATATTTTAGCATATAGTGGAGTGAAGAAAGAAGAACGAGCACGAGCAGGTGTAGGTATACTTGTCCATAAAAAATTTAAAGACAACATAAGTAACTGCCGTTACATCTCCGAAAGAATAATACATATGAACATCACAATGGACTACCAAAAATTAAATGTTATATCTATCTATAGCCCCGAGGACTGCAAACCTAAGAAGGAACGAGAGGCATTCTACGAACAGTTGCAAACCATCCTGGACGACATACCTCATGAAGAACACTTAATTCTTATGGGGGATTTTAATGCACGAATCGGAAATGAAATAGTTCCAGGAGTAAAACAAAGATTCAATGAAAACCATGTCAACTCAAATGGAGAACTCATGGCTAATCTCTGTGCTTTTAACGAACTGCGAATCAATAATACATTTTTCGACCATAAGCTTCAGTATAAATATACGTTTGAAAACTCCAGGGGGCACAAATCTATGATTGACTTTATAGTCACTAATAGAAAATCCACCCAGAGCAGATTCTAGATATTCGAACTTTAAACTCGGCAGACGCAGGGAGTGAACACAAATTAGTCCTAGCAAAAATAAGAATGAAACTAACACCAAAACATTTTCCACAGGAAATCACCGAGGAAAAATTCAATGTAGAATCACTGTGGAACGATTCTACCAAAGAAATGTACCAAAGGAGGCTAGCACAGAAGATACAGCTGAAGCAGATAGACGACATCGAAGATATAAACGCGAGCTGGGAGAAAATTAAAAACAATATTGAAGAGGCAGCAACAGAAGCTCTAGGAAAACGCAAAGTCATACTGAACAAAAGAAACAATAACAATACACCATGGTTCAGAAAAGAAATAAAAGACAAATGTAAAGAGAAGAGAGACGCCTACATGAAGTATAAAACATCAAACACTCCAGAATCCAGAGACACCTATAGAAGAATACGAAATGAAACAAAGCAATTGGTAAGAAGAACAAAAAATGAACACTGGGAACAGTTTACAAAAAGGATGGAAAGCGACTTCTACGGAACACAAAAACAAATATGGAGATTCATAAGAAACCAACGGAAAGAAATGGCAGAATTGAAGGAATACAATAACATACCAGCAAACGAATGGGAAAGATACTTGACGGAACTGTTTAAAGGAAAGGAAAATCATAATCAAAATAATAACCTACCTGAATTAAGACACGAAATTGAAATCAGTTTTCAGGAAGTAGGGGTAGCCATAAATTCACTCAAAAATAGGAAGTCACCAGGACCAGACGGAATAACCAACGAGCTTCTAAAATACGGAGGAGAAAGTATCACCCTAGAGATGACAAAACTTATACAAAAACTAATATTGCACTGCAAGATACCAGACGCATGGAGAAACAGCATAATGATACCAATGTTCAAAAAAGGAGACAAAGAAGACCCCAACAATTATAGAGGTATAAATCTACTAAACACCGCACTTAAGCTAACCACAAAAGTCCTAACCAACAAAATCAATAAACTAACAACTTTATCAGATGAACAACAAGGATTCAGATCCGGAAGATCCTGCGTAGACGCCGTATTTGTACTGAGACAAATCACAGAAAAGGCCATTGAGTACAATAAACCAGCATATCTATGTTTTATAGACCTGACAAAGGCTTTCGATCGCATCCAAGTCGAAGACGTCTTACATTTACTGTATGGAAGAAACATACCAATCAATATTATACAAACCATCGAAAACATCTACTTTCATAATCGAATACAGGCAAAAATAAATGGAAAACTAACGCAGTTTATACCAGTACAAAGTGGAGTCAGACAAGGTGACTCATTAAGCCCACTGCTCTTTAATATAATAATGGACGAAATAATAGAAGCAGTACGTAAAGGTCGTGGTTACAGAATGGGGAATAAAGAAATCAAAGTATTGTGTTATGCAGACGACGCCGCATTAATCGCCGAGACAGAAGACGATCTCCAAAGATTAACACACATCTTTAATACAACAGCCAAGAAATACAATATGATAATATCAGCAGAAAAAACCAAATGTATGACAACATCTAAATACCCACTACGATGTAAAATCGAAATTGATGGGAAAATAATAAAGCAGGAAGCAAGGTTTAGATATCTGGGAATTGATATAACCAGTTACGGAGATGTTGAAGAGGAAGTACGACAACAAAGCTTAAAAGCAAGTAAAGCGGCGGGATCTCTTAATGACACAATCTGGAAGAACAAACACTTAAGACAAGACACAAAAGCAAGAATCTATAAAGCAGCAATTAGACCTATATTAACATACACGGCGGAGACAAGGCCTGACACATCTAAAACGAGACGACTACTAGAAACAACAGAGATGAAAATACTCCGACGAATATCAGGGAAAAGTCTGTTGGATAGGGAGAGGAGCGAAAACATAAGAAGATCATGCAATATAGAAGACATAAATGGATGGGTGACAAAACGGAAACAGGAGTGGAACGAACACATTAGTAGAATGGCAGAGGATAGGATAGTACGAATAGCACGGGATAAGTCACCAAATGGACGAAGAAGTATTGGCAGACCAAGAAAAAGGTGGTGCGATAACCTAAACAATTTAGGAGGATAATATTGAAGAAGAAACAGGCTTTAAAGCCTACATACAAGAAGGAAGAAGAAGAAGAAGAAGATGGTTATATTTTTGATAATTACCAGACCGTACTGTCATAAAATGACGATGTCATACAATGAGATATATCTTTTGTTTTAAAATCGATTTACAGATTAAGAATTTAAATAATTGTAAATTACGCAAAAACTATTAGTCCTAGGTATAGGACATCTATATACCATTTAAAAGAAGTAACTTCGTTTAATATAATTAATAATTAATATACATGGTGTTCCATTTAAAATAAGCATCATATGACACATTGAATAATCCAATAATGAAACTGCAAATGTTGAACACCCTGTAAATAAATGTGTAATAATAAATCATGGAATACATTCAACCAATATCCAACTATTTAGATGTAAAAGTATTTTTTTTATAATTTCTTAAATAACTTGAGAATAAGCCTTCTTTAAAACTTTACATTTTAAGAAATGTCAACATAACTCAGAACACTCTGTACATAGGTATAGGGAAGCCTTATGAAACTATACCTTATTTTTTGCGGACAATTAAAAAATGCAATAAAATACAGGGTGTTCCATAAGAAAAAATAAAACTTTGATACGCCGCCATTTATTGGGACACCCTGTATATTTCAAAATAATTTTAAAATGTAGATTTTATCAACTTACAAACCACTAATTAAATTTTTTTTCAAATCTTTTACCATTTCGCTGTAATCTTCCGTCGCGTTAGTAGTGACTCACCCTGTATAATATTATGATGGATACACTCTATAGGATATTATAATTTTTCAACTGAAGAAACAGTTTTTGGTGTATTTTCAGACCTACAGGGAGGAAAGGAATAATCATCACCATCAATGATTTGACAACCCTTTTGACAATTTGGGTCTTGGCCTGTTTCAGAATTCTTCACCTTTCTGTCCAATTTCGGCTTTTTGTCCAATTTTTATTTGTAAGGGTGTTATATCATTTTATATTTGTTCTCTGTATCTCATCTTAGGTCCTACTCTTGTTCATTTTTCTATTGGCACTTGATGTTTCGTCTTCTTCCATCCTTTCCACATGTACATCTTAGGTCATTGAAGAGTTTACTCCCTTACGTATCTAGTAGCCGATTTATTTGAATTTTTGCCTCGTTTGAACGTACTTTTTACGTCAAAGTGATGTTAATTACCAGTGGCCAGTTTCTGACTCAGACTAGGTTGATTAAAATTAAAAAAAATCAAAATAAAAGGTAAATAAATAAATAAAAATAAATGTAAAAATAAAGGTGTAAAACATTCAGTGACCGCATCTGTACCATCAAACACAGCCGTCTTTTTTAATGAATCTGACCATATTTAGTTCCTGGTATATTTTGTATAATTCAAACTTGTATCTTATCCGCCAAATACCATTTTATTTTGTGCCTCTACCCTTGTATATGTGTTGCAATATGTTTCTTACAAATATAGTTAATTAATCTTTACCCACTTTTGGAAAGTGCCCAAGTTTCTGAACCATATATAAGTACCGGCCTTATTAATGAATTGTGTATTTGGTGAATTTATCAGATCTTAGTTGAGTTGTTTTCTTTATCAATTTTAGTAGAGTTATTAGCATACCAGCATTAATATGCCATCGAGAAATTCGTTTTATTCAACTCCCATTTGCTTATTTATGGAAAAAGACGGTAAACGACCTTTAGAAATTATATTTAGGTTGTATTGCATCTGGTACCATGTCCAACTCTGGCTGATTTTTAGTTCTCTCCAGACGTGCTTCTGGTACCCTTTTGCCCTGCTTCCTGGCGTCTTATCATCCTTCTGTATGCTTCTACCTTCACCTCATTCTCTATCCTTATATGAAATAGAGGGAGGTCAAGTATGACCTCCATGGGGCTGTTGGAGTTGTCGACATAGCTCCTGTTATGATTAAGCATGCTTGTCAATAAAGCTTATTCAACTTGTCTTTTGTGGTCTTTTGCTGACATTTAGATCACCATATTAGTTCGATATACGTAATGATAGGTCTGACTACGGTAAAATATAGCCAATATATCTAGTTGGGTTTTATACCCCATGTTTTCCCATATATATCCTTGTCTGAAGGAAAAGCTCTGCTTTGGTTGGTTATTCTTATCAAATGGTTGTTCCATGTAACCCATTTATCTACATAGTATCACCCCTAGATATTTGATCTCATTCGCCACTTTGACAGTTTCTTCATACAGGGTGGGTATTCAGATGATATGTAGGTTCCGTTTCCTTGTGAAACTGAATACCTACTACTGTTTTGCTAGGATTGCCACAGAGCGTTTTCCCCTGCAACACCACCTAGTAAGAATATTTAATGTTCTTTGAAGTGTGCCAGATAAAAGATTTACCATCTTTTCCTCTTACCATAATTACTCGATTATTCGCATAGAGCTCAATTCTACCCACCGTGCTTCAAGGAGTGAGATCAAGCCACCCACCAATAGACCACAGGAGGGGAGAAAACATTGAAGTTGTTTTGGCCAAAATCTCCTCTACTTGCAGGTCTGTTAGAATCAACCTATTTTCCAGCATTGCTTTGATCCAGTTGCATACGGTAGCAGATATATCTTTTGATGCTGCTGCATCATAAAAAGAATTTGGTAGTGCATTATTAAATGCGACTTCCATAACTAGAAAGACGGTTAATGCAATATCTCCTTCATTAATGGATCGACTGATTTTATGAACTACTTCGTCCAGTGCTGCTTCTGTTGATTTTCCTTCTTAATACCCATTCTAGTTACCATTGAGAGTCTTTGACAGAAATTATGTAAGACAGATCGGCCTGTAGGATTTAGGTAGGCCGTTGTTTTGTCATCCCATATTGTGTATAAACACCACCCTTACAGTTGTCCAAGTCGTTGGTATATAACCTAGCACTATGCTAGCACTAAAGATCTTTATTTGCATGGGCAGTAAGATGTCCAATCATTTTGTAGTAGGGCAGATTCTATCGTACCATAGAGATAGGTTATGTAGGTTTACCTTTTGGTGTAAAACTGTCTAAAATTCCAACCAAAGAAATTTTTAATGGATAGGATGGATAGTTTTTTTGGTTCTATGTAACGAAATATTCAAAAATCAATGTAGGTATTCCCAATCTTAATTTTATAGTTTTATTTTAAATATTTTTAGCACTAAAAGACCGAATACCGGCAGTGATTATTATACTGCAAAGCTAACAGATCTTATACGGTGAAATATGTGTGCTGGTGCGATTATGGTACATAGAGCAATTTTACAGTGCGCTATTTTAGCACGTGTCGTAAAAGAAAGAAAATACTCTTTAATATCTCTTGGTGAAATACGATAATCTCACTCTAGAAATTACAAAAAAATTTTAAGAACAGTGATTAAATAATAAAAATAATAATTTGGAGAAATAATAAAACGAACCATTTTGGTCCCTATCATTACAACAATGCGGACTATTATCACATGTGCTTGTGATTTTTAGGCTATTAATCATTTTGTCAAAATTTAATTGCTTTTAAAGACTATTCGACTCAAATGAAATAGGGACATGCCATTGGGTTTTGGGGGCATTTTTAACTGCCTAATTATACAGGTAGCTTTAAAAACAGGTTTATGTTGCCACGTTCGAATCAAATTTATTTTACATTAGTTGGTTGTTATTTTGGGTCTTTTCAGATTTTACTATAATAACACAGAATTATAAAAATATTCTAAACGCATCTGTCTATCATTATGGCTATGTACAGGGTTTATCTTCGCTATTACTTAACTTATTTTTCCACTAGTTATACGATACCCCACTAATTGCCTTGTTATGTTTTACACACACAACTGTTTTATGCATAATTTGAAAAAAGGCATATGTAGGGTTGTAAAATTACTTGAAGATACTTTTTTATTATTTAACATCCAATATATTTATAATCTCTAATATAATTAGAGTAAGAATCACACTTAGTCACACCATGAAAATATGGTAAAGAGTAATTGATAGACCAATACGTGAAGGCCACAGATACAATTTTTATTATAAGGCAGTTTATGGAAAATTGCAGGAATACAGAAACAAATGCTCATATTATGGTATTCATGGATCTTGAGAAAGCATATGACAGAGTTCCTCGAGAGATTCTGTGATGGGTACTAAATAAGAAAGGAGTCTCCGGTGAATATGTAAAGATTGTGAGAGCTATGTACGAGGGAGTTATAACTAGTGGTAGTACAGGTTTGGGAGAGATTGATAAATTTCATGTAAAAGTAGGATTGCAGCAAGGCTCGGTGCTTAGTACTTATTTATTCTCATTAGTTCTAGATCAGATAGCAGAGAAACTACATGGTAACATTACCAGACGAATGGAGAAGCAGTATACTAGTACGTGTCTACAAAAACAAGGGAGATATACAGCAGTGTACAAACTACAGGGCTATAAAACTGCTTAGCCACACCATGAAAATATGGGAGAGAGTAATTGATAGACGGATACGTGAAGAGACCGACATATCCGAGAATCAATTTGGCTTTATGCAGGGCATATCAACAACAGATGCAATTTTCATTACAAGGCAGTTGATGGAAAAATACAGGAGTAAAGAAACAAACGCTCACATGGTATTCATTGATCTTGAGAAATCATATGATAGAGTTCCTCGAGAGATTCTGTGGTGGGCACTAATAAGAAAGGAGTCCCTGGTGCATATGTAAAGATTGTGAGGGATATGTTGGCTCGCAAGTTGTTCTACAATCAACAGCTCGTAAGTTGCCACTCAACCAACGGCTCGCTCGTTTGCCGGTGTAAAAGCCTAGCTGGTAAGGCTTTTTTCGTGTATGGACTTGGTGCAGTGTTAAATGCAGCTGAGGGCCCTCTTGAAGACCAAATGCAGGGATTGAATTGGTAAGTGGACCTCTTTGCGCCTCATTTAATTATTCTATTCCTTTTTTGCTCATGTTTAAGTTTTTTTATTGAACCGGTGTCAAAACTCCTTTAGAAAACAAAGAATCAGCCCCTATTTGAGATCGTAACATCAAAGATCGCACATTTGGTGCTTTTTTTTTTTTTTTTTTTTTTTTGGAAGGTTATGTCAATCCACATGTTTACAAAATTTTAGCTCTTAAGTTTTAATACTTTTTTCGGTTAAAAAATTGAGTTAAAAAGTCTGAATTACATAGTGTTTTCTATTTTGTATTACCACAAGTATTGAGGTTATATAATTCCCGGAAACTTCTAATTATTTTTGAACTTATTACAAAGTGAGGTTAGATCAGATAAAACATGGTTAATTCCTGCAATTCATGTGAAGAAATTATTTCTGAGGGCAATAAATCTGTGTGTTGTGATAGCTGCCATGTACTAATGCACCCAACTGAGCCATGTACAGGGCTTAATGCATCTGAATTAAGGGCGGTTGTCATTCAAAAAAGATCCATGATGTTTTTTTGTAAGCCATGTAGGGAAGCATTTAAGAATGCTCCAGCTATTTTGAAACAAGTTAGAGAGCTAAAAGCTGAAATGGAAGTCATGAAAATGGAGCTGGAGGCGGTTAAGAATAAAAAACGTCAACATGTTTCTTCAGAATTGGATCCGGAACAAGTGATCAACGAGGTGCATGAAAGAACAATTAGATCCAGAAATTTAATAATTTATAATGCAACGGAGTCAAATAAGGATGATCTCTCAGGAAGGATTGAGGATGACAGGAAAGTGGTTCAAGAGGTGTTTGATATTATGAGTATTGGTGAAGATGGGCGTGACAAAGTTGAAAAGGTTCTTAGATTGGGTGCAAAAAAGACGGGATCCTGCAGGCCATTAAAAATTGTCTGTACTGATCAACTTTTTGTGAAAAGAGCGTTGAAAGCTAAGAAAAAATTGGTGGAATCTGGTTATAAAATCACTTCAGATAAGACTACCCTACAGAGAGACCAATTTAAAAAAGCATTAACTGAACTTAATGATAAAAACAATGAAGTTGACGATAGTTGTTATATAATTCGTTACATCAATGGGTGTCCGAAAGTAGTCAAAAGGGATAACCGCTCAGATAATGGCTCGAATAATAAAAGAAAAAACTAGCTAATACCCCATTACTAATGTATTATCAAAACGTTGGTGGACTTCGCACTAAATTAGCTGAGTTGGATTTAATGCTGAGTTGCTCAAGTTATGATATCCTTGTTATTACAGAAAGCTGGTTAAGCGAGGACATCTTATCTGAGGAGCTTGGTGGAGCTAGTAGCTATAATGTTTTTCGTGCTGACAGGAACATGCAAGTTACATCAAAAACCAGAGGTGGCGGCATATTGGTATTGGTTAAAAGTTACATCCAAGCTTCAATTATTAAGAAAACTGAAAGCCACATCGAACAGTTGTTTATATTATGTAAATATTTTGGAACAAGTTTTGTGGTGGGCGGTGTATATATACCACCTGGATCAACTGAGGATCAATACAGTGACCACTGTCTGGCTGTTGAAGAAATCTGTGCTACATATCCTGATACCAAGTTTTACATAGTGGGTGATTTTAATCTGCCTAGTGTACAGTGGTCAAATTCTAATAATGGTGTTAAAGTAAACTGTTCTTCAGGTTCTCCAGCTCTTTATCTAGCACAAACATATGGTTTTTATAATATGTTCCAAATGATTAATACACCAAATAGCAGAAATGTATTTCTGGATCTTCTTTTTACCAATGATAATTCAATGGAATGTTGTAAGTCTTTAGATCCACTTTTTTGTGACTCTATTCACCATACCTCTTACACCTGTAATTTTAAAATAGGGAAAAATGAAATGTTAGATTCACTTAAAATAGAGGAATTTTATTTTGATTTTAAGAATGGCAATTATGAGGGTCTAAATGATTACTTATTTTCAGTAAACTGGGACAATATATTTATACATAATGATATTGACACTGTTGTGTCAGATTTTTATAATATCTTAACTTTTGGTATTCAATGTTTTATTCCACAGAAAAAATTTAGAACATCCAGCTATCCCTCTTTCTTCTCTAGGGAATTAAGAGAATTGATATCACTAAAAAAGAGTAAACATAAAAATATAAGCTGTCTTATAGTGAAAGGGACTATCATGAATTTAGTATGTTGAGAGCACAATGTAAACGATTGAGTCAAGAGTGTCACAAAAATTATCTGACATCTGTAAATAGGGATTTGATTAGTAATCCAAAGAATTTTTGGAAATTCATTAATGGTAGGAGAACATCAAGTAATATTCCGAAAAACATGGTTCTAAATAATTCAGTTGCTACCAATGGTCAACAAATTGTTGACTTATTTGCTAATCACTTTTCTACAGTCTTCTCAAATGCAAAGGCAATGTCTCCTGAAAAATTTTATAGCCAAATTAACATAGATTGTCCTGTGATACGTGTATCTGAGGTTTTCGAAAAGTTAGGGACTCTTCCTAATAAGCTAATGATTGGGGCTGATGGCATTCCAAATCTTGTTTTAAAACAGTGCAAATATTCATTATCTCAGCCATTGTGTAAACTGTTTAATTTGTCTCTATCTACTGGAATTTTTCCCCATATCTGGAAAGAAAGTTATATCTCGCCTATATTTAAAACAGTCTCCAGAAATGATGTAAAAAACTATCGTAGTGTATCCATACAATCATCTATCCCAAAATTATTTGATAGTCTCATGTATAGTTATTTGAACTGGCATTGCAAACACATCATTATTGATGAACAGCATGGTTTTAGAGGAGGTCATTCCACAATGACCAACTTGCTTCTATACCATGGTAGGTTGTTGGATGCCTTGGAGAGGGGGTATCAAGTTGATGCTGTGTATACTGACTTCTCCAAGGCATTTGATAAGGTCAATCACTTGTTATTGGTTGAGAAGCTGAGAAATATAGGTTTCTCTGATAGATTGGTGGAATGGTTGCGTAGTTTTTTGTGCGATAGAAGGCTAGTAGTTAAAATCGGTAACTTTATATCTAGAGTGATTGAGGTATGTTCAGGGGTTCCTCAGGGGGGACACTGCTCTCCTTTGTTATTTAACCTGTTTGTTAATGACCTCAAAAAGGTCTTGAAGTATTGTGACTTTCTCATGTTTGCTGATGATCTCAAATTATTTTTAACTATACGTAATGATCTTGACATTAGTTTACTACAAAAAGATTTGGATAGTCTTTCTCAGTGGTGTGAACATAATCTCTTAGACCTTAATATTGATAAATGCTTTCAGATTTCATTTCATAGGAAAAAAAATAGAATACCATCATTCTATTCTATAAATGGGCAAAATCTTAAAATAAATGAGGTAGCTAAAGACTTGGGTATACTATTTGACTCCAAACTGAATTTTAGTGATCATATAGATAAACTAGCAGTAAAAGCGAACAGGATGTTAGGTTTTACACTAAGAAATTGTAAAGGGTTATCTTTGGAGGCAGTGAAGACAGTATATGTTGGGTTGGTCAGATCACAGCTTGAATATGGGTCAATTATCTGGTCTCCTCAGTATAATGTCTATAAGTCGTTACTGGAGAGTGTGCAACATAAATTCCTACGATATTATAATTATATGTTCAATCTGAATATGATTCCTGACCACAACTATTCTCATATTTTAAGGTATCTTAAACTGGATACATTAGAGAAGAGAAGAACCATGTTTGATATTTGCTTTGTTTTCAAACTATTGAATGGAAATATATCATGTTCAGAAATTCTTTCACAAATCAAATTTGCTGTTCCACAGAGAATGCTTCGACAAAATAACTTATTTTTTATTGGCTTTCATGCAACAAATTATGGTAGACACTCATTCATGAATCGATCCCTAGAGTTTATGAATAGAGAAGATAGATTGGATGTGTTTAATAACTCTTTTCAGTCATTTAAGAGAACTCTTTTGGAAATATGTTAATGTTATATTGCTATTACATATGTGCCAGTTTATTAGTGATAACTTATGTACCTAATGGATTTATTATTTAAATAACTTTTTGTTCATTCTGTATGTGATATATTTGTACCTATATGTATCTTTTAAGCTTTTTTTAATAGGATGCTATTTAGATTAGTTTTGATATAGCCTTTAATCAAAAATGTACTATTATTTTTTTTTTGTAATGGGGGTTTCCCGTCTAATAATAAATAAAAATAAAAATAAAATAAAAAATATGTATGAGGGAGTAACGACTAGTGTTAGGACAGGTGTGGGAGAGACTGATAAATTTCATGTGAAAGTAGGATTGCACCAAGGCTCGGTGCTTAGTCCGTATTTATTCTCATTAGTTTTGGACCAGATAACAGCGAAACTACAGGGTAACATTCCATGGTGCTTACTGTATGCTGATGATGTCGTGTTAGTAGGAAATAGTGAAAGAGACTTAGAACAAAAACTGGAACAGTGGACACGAGATCTGGAGGAAAAAGGCTTAGAACTTAGTAGGACAAAGACATAGTATTTGGAATGTTCATTTAAAGATGGAGTTACTACAAATAAAATGGTATCTTTGGATGGTGAACTGATAGTAAAAAGCAATAGTTTTAAGTACCTGGGATCGGTATTACAGAGTAATGGAGAAATAGATGGAGATGCATGTAGTAGAATTAGGACTGGATGGATGAAATGGAAGGAAGCGAGTGGTGTGTTGTGTGACAGAAAAGTTCCAATGAAGCTGAAAGGAAAATTCTATAAAACAGCCATGAGACCGGCTATGCTGCACGGAACTGAATGTTGGGCAGTGAAAAAGAAAGAGGAACAACGAATGCATGTGGCGGAGATGAGAATGCTTAGATGGATGAGTGGAGTGACAAGAAAGGATAAAATTAATAAAAATGAGTATATTAGGGGAAGTCTAGGTGTGGCACCAATTGATGCCAAAATGGGAGAGCATAGATTGAGATGGTTTGGTCATGTTCAACGTCGAGACGTTAATCATCCAATAGAGTAGCTGAAGTGCAGATTCCTGGAAGGAGTAGGAGAGGAAAACCAAAGAAGACGTGGGGGGAGACGATTAGCCAGGACATGTTGGTAAAGGGGATTAATATTGATATGACCCAGGATAGAATTGTGTGGAGAAATGCAATTAGGGAAGCCGACCCCGCATGGGGATAAGGCAAAGAGAATGATGATGAATACATGGTAACATTCCCTGGTGCTTAATGTATGCTGATGATGTGGTGTTGGTGGGAAAAAATGAAGGGTCTTAAAACAAAAACTGAAACAGTGGAAAAAAGTTCTTAAGGAAAAAAAGATTAAAACTTAGTAGGACAAAGACAGAGTATTTTGAATGTTCGTTTAATGATAGAGTTACCACAAATAAAATGATATCTTTAGATGGTGAAATGATTGTGAAAATTGAGAGTTTTAAATACCTATGATCGGTATTACAGAATAATGGTTAAATAGATGAAGATGCACGCAATATGATTAGGGTTGGATGGATGAAATGGAAGGAAGCAAGTGGTGTGTTATGTGACAGAAAAATTCCAATGAAGCTCAAGGGAAAATTATATAAAGCAGCCATAAAACTGGCTATGATGTACGGAACTGAATATTGGACAGTTAAAAAGAAAGAAGAACAACGAATGCATGTGGCAGAAATGAGATAATGCTTAGATGGATGAGTGAAGTAACAAAAAAGGATAAAATTAATGAAAAAGCATAGGTTAAGATGGTTTGGTCATGTTCAACATCGAGATCTTAATCACTAAATACGAAGAATTTCTGAACTGCGGGTTCCTGAAAGAAGCAGGAGAGGAAGACATAAGGAGACTTGGGGGAAGACGCTTAGGCAGGACATGTCTGTAAAGGGGATTGATGTTGATATAACTCAAGTTAGAAACTTATGGAGAAATGCAATTAAGGAAGATGACCCCGCATAGGGATATTGGAAAAGAGAATGATGATGATTATGATTAGAGTAAGAGTAAGACACCATCGACTATTAGAACGATTGCAAGAAGTTGGTTTAGCTAGGAAGTACATCGAACTACTAAAAAATTTATACCGGAACCGAAATGCCAGAATTAGGATCGAAGGTTCCACGTCCACACATGTAGAAATTAGGAGGGGAGTTCGACAAGGATATGTTTTGTCACCCCTGTTATTTAATCTTTATTTTTCTATTTAAAGAGGCACTGGAGGATTCCAAGGATGGAGTCAAGGTGAATGACGTTAACATCAACAGCATCAGATATGGCGTTTATTGCGGATTCCGACTAGGGTCTACAACGACTATTCGACAAGGCCAACTCAATCTGTGAACAATTTGATATGATAAGATTAACGTTAATAAACATTAAGAAAACCAAAGTGATGTTAATCCGAAAGATCCAGAATATACCTCAACCTTGCACAATAAACGGACACATTGTAGAAAAGGTCAATAAATTTGTACCTGGGGTGTTGTATCGAGATGTCTAAGAAGATTCCGGAATATTTTCTGTTTTCCTGTGATTGGCGTATTTGCTGGTAAACCCGATGAATTTGTTCAGTGGTAGCGTACTATGGCCTAAGGCCTAAGCCAAACTGGTGATGAGGTATTATTGGATGGTCAACTAACATTGGCTCTATTATCGAGAACAGTAGTTTTTACATTTTAGACATCATGGGGAGCAGGCTAGCAGGAAGAAATCTTTAGGACTGTATTTACTCCGGAGATTTTCTGTGTTTTGGAATTAGGATTAATTGGACGACTAATTTCCAAAGTAGAAATCTTCAAAGCATCTTCATAAGATGCTTTTCTTGATAATTCCTTTAAGATTCTTACTGTAATCAGGTCATACCCTGGGGACTTTTGGAGTTTGAACTAGTATGGATGATATTATTGACTTAATTTAAAGTTATTTTTATAGCGTAGTTTCAAGTTGATAGAGAGACTTCATCTCATATGAGATAGTTTATCTACAAGGAATAGTTAGAAAACCATTTTAAGATAATCAGTGAAAATTTCGGCTTTTTTTATTACTTTTACCTATAGAAAATGATGGAATATTACTTTCGTATAAATGTAAACGTATATTATAAGTGGTAGTATTCACTTCCATAATGCATAGTTTTCCAGAGGAATAGTGTAAATTAGTATTTGATTCAACAGTGTGCAGATTAATTATCATCATCATATAACCTCTGTTTATTTCATGATCATCATACAACCATACAAATACCAAATCAGTGCAAATTCTTACATATAAAGATGATGTAGCTATCATTAGTAGGAGCAAGCATCGATTCTCCTGAGGAACGAAAGAGAGGGCTTTGAATAAGTGAAACAAAAAACCAGTTTGATGACCGGCATAAAACACCTGACAATGAAAATAATATCGCAATAGACAACTATACCATCGAACGTGTGGATACCTTTACACATCTTGGCACAGAAATCAATCAACAGAATTCATCATCATCAGTGGGGTTACAGCTCTTTATGAGCCAATGCCTTCTTCAGAACAATCCTCCATTCGCCCCTGTCTCTGGCAACTCTTCTCCATGCTCTAATTCCAATAGATTTCAAATCATTTTGTAGGTTGTCTTGGTACCTAAGTCTCGGTCTTGTCTGATTACATGACCTATCTATCTAAGACGTGCTACCTTAATGAATTTTACAACGTCAGGTTCTCCAAAACTTCTATACAACTCAAAGTTGTAACGCCTGCGCCACAAACCTTGTTCTTTTATGCCTCCATATATTCGTCTTGAGAATGGTACATACTATGGTAATACAGTCGAACCCGCTTATTGGAATAGCCTGCGTGCCAAGCAAAAGTATTCCTATAACCAGGATATTCTAATAACCGATCATTAGTGGCTAGCAAAACTGTTTCGGGACCTCAAATTTATATTCTTTAAACCGGGATATTCCTATAACCGGTATTCCAATAAGCGGGTTTGCCTGTAAAACATTGATGCCATCGAAATTATGAGACAAAAGAACCAAAATGACTATATACAGAACGTTAATTAGACTCCGTAATAACCTATGGTTGTAAGACCTGGGTAGTCACAAAAAAAATGAAGCCCAACTCAAGACATGAGATTAATGAATTAAATGGAGGGCAAGATTTGTAAGATTTGTTAAAAGTCACAGACTGCCATGGCTGGAACATGTTTGGAGACAAGAAGATACAGAATCAACAAAGAAAATAGTACAATGAAAGCCAACAGGATGACGAAAAAAAAGGAAAGGCCAGAACGAAATGGTTGGATTACGTGGAAGACGACCTGAAAACTATGATTATAAGACAATGGAGGCACAATAAAAATCTGAATGGAAGGACATAACCAGATAGGAAAAGACCCATCCAGGATTCTGATTCCAGAAGAAGAAGAAGATGAATCAACCTAAAATGTTTTATTAATATATACATAGATCATCACTAACTTTACATTTGCTTCTTTTGAGATGACGGATTCTACCGTTTGCCATAAGTTAACCTGTTACTTTTACAGATTTCTGTTATACATGGGCCACCATGTTTTTTTTTTGTCTCCATCTTAGAAACAATTAGTTTCCATACAGAAATATTTTTATAGCATTCATCCTTTTATTATATAATGCTTTGCAAAATGATTTAATTTCATAAAGTAACGATAAATAGATCATAAATATGTATTTCTGGTGCATTCAATGCTTTTAGTTTTTTGTTAATTTTTTTCGCTTTTAAAAGTTTTCTTATACCATTTGAGATGTACATGAATATACGTGAGATACGTGAATATGATAAGCCATACATTAATAGAAGATGTTTAGTTGGACTATTTCTTTTTTGTATACAATTTTAATATACATATGTATACCAAAAATCATAATTTCCTCTCCGTAATTTTATTAATCAATTTTTATAATTTTTATAAAACACATTTTAAGCTGTACTTATTCCTGAATTTTGTAGAACCCTGTAGAAAGACAGAACTGCTGTTTTACCTTCTATTGCCCGAGTTTACCTATTCTGAGAATAAATTATTTGCTTTGTGACTGGCAAATTTGAATATTTTCGAAGATTGGCAAATTTTGTCTGTGAATTCAAGATTACATAGCGTTGGCTAAAAATATTTAAATTACACCATATCCCTGCCTATTATATTGATTGTCCTGTGCCTTAAAGCAGCAGGGTTCAACAATCTTCAAATTTGATTTTATTATAGACCATATTATCGGACTAGGACACTCACAGCTTGAGTTCTAAAGTTAGATCACCTTCGGTAAATCATTACTTAGTTATGGTAGTGTGCGTTTGGTTTTTGTATCCCCTGACAGAAGAGAGAGACAGAGAATAAGAGTCAACATATGATTGTCAGTACATACTTAGGCCTTTATAGAGTATATACAGTATACCTTCAAATATAAATATATTATTATCATTGTAAGTCGTATAACGAGATATACGACAAAAGTCTTGAGAATAATTTTGGAAACTTTTTACCTAATTTTCCTAAGTATAAGGCAAGAATCATTATTCTCAATACTCAACTTCAAATTGTTTCATACAAAGGGCAGCAAAAACGTGAGATATTGTGTACTATATCGATAGATTACTTGAACTGTTATCTAAAAATAATATTTTGTAAAAATAATAATAAAATACATCTTTTTTTATTTTATTTTATAATGGCTTTGGCTTAGCCAACAAAAATACAAATAGTCTGGCTAATTGGCTAAGCCAAAGCCATTTACATCTTACATTAATTTACTGAAAATTGAAAAATTTTATATTATATTACTACAAAACGGAGTAAATCAACTGGTGGAACTCGGAAAATGTGCCTAAAGAGTAGGGATGGCGGTTTTTGACAAAACACCGGTTTTCGGTTATACCGTTTTTTTTTGCTTACGGTTTAATCTGGCGGTTATAACCGGCCAAAAAACCGGTTTTTTCAAAACCAAAAAACCAAAAATACCGGTTTTCGGTTTTTTTTAATCCAATAGGTTACAATGTTACATTTACTTGTTACTACACTATGCACTTTAGTTTGCAATACTCCACTTGACTCGATACTCGATATCAATATGATCAAAATTAGTACTATCGAAAGAACATCAATATCATTATAAATAAAACACAATTTTTAATAAAACCATTTTATTCTATTAATTATTATTTAATCCAGATTTAGCCATACGGCTCACACTCCTAAGGGGAAAATTGACTCATCTCAGGTACCAACGGTATCAAAAGGATTGAGCTCTGGTGGGACTCTTTCCGTGTTATCAAGCCCTAGGTGACTTAGTATGCAGGTGTATCTCCCAAAAATTTTCGTACACATCTGGCCGTTGCGAGTAGTACAGCTTTCTGCATGGTCTTCTTTTTTATGCTTTCGAGGAGGTTCTTCGAAATGACTCCAATAGACATAATAATAGGTATCGTCTGGGTACTTTGCATTCTCCATTTTCTTCGTATTTGAATTTCCAGATCTCTGTACCAGATCTCTGTTTTCCAGATCTCTGTACCAGATCTCTGTTTTCCAGATCTCTGTTATATTTATTTATTTTCTTTTATTATTATATATTTATTGATTATTATTAAATATAATATAGCATAAGATTAATATATACATATTGCAATAATATACAATTTAACCCAACCATTTCAACTTATAAAAAATTTCCCTGACTCTTTCAAATGGGATTTAAAAAAAATAATATCAACATAAATATTTTACTTAAAAATAAATTGGATAATGCAATTTATCTTTTATTTTTACTACGATCAAAAAAAATTATCATGTGTTTCTTTTAACACGTTTGTATATTTGTATAATAGGTACATTTTAACTCATTTAATACTTCCTGTATGGGTGTATCGTTTTGAAAACGTAGGGAAAACATTGGAAATTCGTATTCGTAATCGGTAATTCGATATTCAAAGTCAGAACATTATTTTTGGTAATCAGAAAAAGTCATTCACCCACTTTCAATGTCAAGAGTCAAGTGTGAAAAATAGATGATGTTTGCGTCTACTTCAAACAGATCACTTCTTATGTAAATATTATGAATTCAGATACCTTTTCAACGAAATATTATAATAAAACTTAATCGTTTGCGGCTGATGTGACTTTGCACTTTTAGTTTGCTTTTGTATTTATAAAATATAATTTGAATTATGGTTTTGTTTGGAATAATTACTTGAGAATAATAATTATGATTGGGATCCAAAATAATACCTAACCTAATACTAATCACCGTAAAAACCTAATAACCTGTTTTTACGTTAAAAAGAAAAAACCGGTTATAACCGGGACAAAAAAACAACCGGTAAAACCGGTTATTGCGAAGTAAAAAAACCGGTTTTAGGTTAAAACCGGTAGGTTTTTCCCATCCCTAGTGATACTTGGCAGAAAGTGTAGGCACTGTACACCCTACTAAATTATGTTAAATAATCGTTTCTGGCTACTACCAGAGGCGTACGACAGGGAAAAGTGAATGGTTGACCCTTCCCAAATTCTACGCCACTGATGAAACTGCTATTTTAAAATAATTTTCAGATTCTGCAATACTTTCTATGTAAATAATATACTCTTCATTCGTAACGATAAGGTCATTAGTTTTCGAGATATTTGAAGTTAAAAATGAAAAGGCACACTTATTTTGATTAATGTATTATGCTCCTTCGTTTTTAGCTTCAAATATCTCGAAAACTAATGGCTTTATCGTTACTAATGAAGAGTATGTTTTTTAAATAGAAAGTATTGGAGAATCAAAAAATTGCACTAAAATAGCAGTGTCGCTATTCCGCCAGTGTCGTAGAATTTGGGAAGGGTCAACCATTCACGTTTTCCCGTCGTACGCCTCTGGTAGTAGTCAGAAACGATTGTTTAACACAATTTAGTAGGGTGTACAGTGCCTACACTTTCTGCCAAGTATGACACGGATATGTCAAATTATTTTAAAGTATTCTTTTTTTAAAATAATTAATTCTTTATTGAAAACTTTAAGAACTATGTGTGCCCGGTACTATAAAACTATTTGACATATCCTTATAATACTTGGCAGAAAGTGTAGGTACTGTACACCCTACTTAATTATGTTAAATAATCGTTTCTAGTTAATACCAGAGGCGTACGACAGGGGAAAGTGAATGGTTGACCCTTCCCAGATACTACGCCACTAACGAGATTGTTATTTTAGCATAATTTTTAGATTGTCCAATACTTTCTACGCAAATATTATACTCTTCATTCGTAACGATAAAGTCATTAGTGTTCGAGATATTTGAAGTTAAAAATGAAAAGGCACACTTATTTTGATTAATGTAATATGCTTCTTCGTTTTTATCTTCAAATATCTCGAAAACTAATGGCTTTATAGTTACGAATAAAGAGTATATTATTTACATAGAAAGTATTGGTGAATCAGAAAATTGCACAACAATAGAAATTCCGCCAGTGGCGTAGAATTTGGGAAGGGTCAACCATTCACATCCCCCCGTCGTACGCCTCTGGTAGTAGTCAGAAACGTTTGTTTAACATATTTTAGTAGGGTGTACAGTACCAGCACCACCTACCAAATTTCGTGTTGTTGTCCCATGCCTGTCAGGAAATATTCAAAAATAAATAAAATAAAAGTTTAACTTTGACACCCTGTATTTCGATTACACTAGTTTACAACCAATTTGCGACTGGAATGCAAAATGCTGTTTTTTTGTTAATTTTTGCTCTTTGAATATGAATATGATGATAAAAAGTTCCTAACACGTAAGATTTTTGAGTTATGATTTTTTCAAAAAAAAATAGTTACGATTTTTGAGTTATGAGTATTTTACTAAAATTTTTTTAAAACAGTCATTTGTAATATATATCGGTGAGTGATGTTATCAAATTAACGTTTTTCCTAAAAATTGTGCATAATTTGATAACACTGGGATATCTAATGTCTACGAATAACACACTAACATTAAAATAAAGAATAAACCAAAGGTAATCCTTAATCAGTAAACCTACCCATTTAAACTTATTAGTTTTCAACCGTTTTAACGACTGTTACTTCTGCATGACAAAAAAGTCTGGGTTTACTAGGAAAGGCAACCATAAAATTGAATATCCAGATATTATCTCAGCAATAAATCCGGTTTTCCATGGAGATGATTTACCAGTTCCAGGACCCCCGGCTAATTGGGAAGAAGATTTGGAAATGTATGGCGATAAAAGTAAACCCGATGATGTATCAGAAAAGAATGATTCTTTTCCCGAAAGCGACGAAAAAACACCTTATTGTATCCAACAAGCCGAATTACATGATTTAGTTCGAGACCTTCACTTGCCCAAAGGACATGCTTAACTCTAGGTTCTACATTACAATAATGCATTTTTTTCAATGGAATTTACTAGCCAGTACAACTTATAATATTTAGGAACCGTAACCAGGAGCTATTCTAGTTTTTTACCATGCAGGATAAAATGTGTGTTTGTATTAATCCACATAGTGTTATGGGAAAATTGGGATAGGCAGAAAATTGTGTACAAAAGACTTACTATTGTGTACAAAAGACTTACTGTTTTTGTCTAGTACTGGACTTATGTGTATAGGTATAGAGTATAAAAGAATTTTTATAATAAACAACAATATTTGATGCATTCTATAACTCACCATCTAACATTTCACCTGAAAAGACAATGTATGCGTGGACCCCTACGCAGAAATGCACGGCACTCAAAATTTATACGTGGTGGAAAATTTTAATGTTTGAATTCGCATTCAGGACGCTTTAAACTCCCCGTTACAGCCATTTTAACATCAGTCGCATTTTTTTTTTGTTTTTTTGTTGACTAGTGTTATTATCAACTTTTGTACTAAGATAAGTTAGCTTAAATCGACCTATTTTAACCTCAGGAATCTAATGTTAAGCTATGGCCCATTCTTTACCAAACACCCTGTATGTAATAGCTATTTGTATAACAAGGGAAGAAGGTGCTACTTTTCCTCCCGAGAATGAAGTTTACTGCCCGACGCGTAGCGGAGGGCAGTAATCATTCAAGGGAGGAAAAGGCACTTTACTCCCATGTTATACATATTGTTTTTCCACCTTCCTCAAATTAATAACAAGTCATTTTTCATTTTAACTTAATATATTTATGTAACTAACCAACAAAATTTATTAAAACTAAAGCTAACAAGTAGGTACAATATAACTGTCAACTGTCAAATATAAGTCAAATTATTAATGTAAACATTGTTAAAACCAATATTAATTTACTGTTTTTTACCATTCTGCAAAATATACACGGTGTTTTATAATTAAACGTTAAAATGTATAGATACTTACGTAATAGAAAATAGATATTGTAGAGGGCGTCAATAAGTTATATTTCATGAATGAAATACCATGACGTCACTTTTACTTTTCCTCCCTAGGGGGAAAAAATAGTTTCCTCCCTAGGGAGGAAAAGTACAACTTTGCTTCCTACAATCAGGTCCGGAAAAGTATACTTTCGGTAGAGGTAGGTGGAAAAAATATGTAACTTACATATAATCCGCGGCCTAAATCATTACTATTTTGTGTGTCCTCTAGTACTAATTACCGCATTCATAGGCCTTAACATGTCTGAGATCTGAGATTCAATGTTTGATAATATTTTATCGCATTGTTCAATTAATGCCTCTTACTAATAAAGCTCAGATTATAGCTAAAATGCCTTTTCGCCTATTTTGCCTCATGTAGGTGTTTTTTGCACATTTTCTTTTTTTATAAATTCCGCTCATTTGTACCCCTTTTTTTTTAAATGTATGCTACTACCCATGGTATCGTTTATACTACAATAATACTCTTACCAAATTTTTCTATAATAAAATTTTGGGTTAATAATAAAAAATCAATGGTGTGTTTATAATATATTTTCAGAAAACTGTATCTGATCGAGACTTGTCTCTTAAATATTGGGAAATCTCTAATTTTTTCCCTTGTTTAATAAACAATAATTAACAGTTATATCGTCGATTACTGTTTAGTTTTACTGTCGTCAGAGTTTAGTTTTTTTGCGTATGTAGAAAAGCAAAGAACACACATTTAAAAAGTTTTAAACTTGTTTTACCAAAATGACTTCTTATGGATCGATCCATATTCGGAACTTTCTCTTCTAGAAGGAGATGGAGCATTTTGTAAAGCGTGCGGAAAATCGGTAAGTTTTATTTTTTCTCTATCTTTCTCATCCCGTACCTAAATTCAAAAGTAGTATTAGAATTCTAGTTATCCTTATTTTTTAAATTCTCAGATTTCAAATAGTAAAAGTACTTTATTGACAATCAGTGTGTAACCCCGCTCCATAAAGGCAATTTGGAAAAATTAAATTCTTCTGCCAAGTTATTCCAAATATCTCTACACTCTACGGGATAGTCTAAGCAAGCAGTTCAAAAAAAGAAGGAAGACACATTTAAATTTGATTTATGTCAGATGATTATTGCATCCAACATTCCTCTATATAAAGTTTTGAGTTCTTTTTCGAAAAACATTTTAATAAGTCCTTACCGGAGAAGAATACATTGAAAAAGATGTATAGAAAAGTGCTATGTGGAATGTATTTTAAAAATTAAGAGAAAGTTGGAGGACAATTTCTTGCATATTATCGCGGATGAAACGACAGATGTATGCGACAGGTAAATAGCCAATTTTATGTACTTTTCGAGAATAAAGTTATCCAGTTGCCGTTGTAGAATTCGAAAAAAACAAATAATTTATTTATAAGTAGATATATACGAAATAAAGCTCATTTTGCTCAATCTTATACCAGTAAATAAAATAGTTTTAATACTTTCAGATGCTGTGGCATATACAGAGACGTTCAAAATTATGGAATAAATTCATTTTAATTAATTATTATAATTGGGAAATAAGCCACAATTTAATTAGGTCTTAAGATCTTAAGATTAACTTAGACCTGGATTAGAGTTGTACAAGTTTGACTTGAATGTTTGAAATTGACTTGAGTTTGACATAATTTCAAGTCAAACTCAAGTCAATCCTTCTACAAATAATTCAAGCCAAGTCAAACTGGTCCATGGTTACAGCTTTGAAAATTCAAACTGTTTGTCAAACAAGTTTGAAAGTTTCAAAAATAATTTATTTAGTAGATTTACTTTTTTGTCGAGTTAGATGTTAGTTACCGAAAAAAAATTTAAAATACAATGAGTCCCATATAAAAAAACTTGATAGGGGAAGCGATTGTTAGTGAAAATAGAGTCGTAAATTCAAGAAAATGAGCCATTTACGCGTCATTGCTTGCTGACAAGTTTCGTTTTATCGAAGAAGTAGAAATATACCAATATCTAGGAGCGATATTCACTAGGAGACCAAATATGGAAGATGACAACCAAGCGAGAATTATGGCTGGTAATCTTTGTATCTTTGCTCTAAACAACTTAAGAAGTAGAAACATATCTAGAAGGGCTAAGATAAAAAATAGACAGTGATAACACCTATAGCATTATATGCCAGTGAAACACGCACAATGAACAAACCCGAACAAGTCATGCTGAAAGTGTGGGAAAGAAAAGTATTCAGGAAAATATTTGGAGGAAAGCTATGAAATGAAATGTGGATAAAATATCAAATGTAGAACTGGATCTATGGAGAACTGAATATAGAAGGGATCATAAAATCACAAAGACTGAGATGGTTGGGATATATCCAAAGGATGCCAAACTTCCCAAAATAATACTAACTGGAGAAAAAGGAGGAAAGAAGAAGAAAGGTAGACCGAAAACCAGATGGAAGAAAGATGTTAAAAGAGACATAGAAGAACTTAAAATCACAAATTGGAAAAATAAAGCAGAAAACAGGAGAGAATGGAAAAGAAAAGTAAACCAAACCATGGGCATTCTAGGCCTGGAGAGCTAAATTATATATTTACATCTCAGTACATAATGTGTAAAGATTTATATGGAAATTACCATGATGTCGATAAAATTACAACATCCAAAGTGGACCTACTCTAAGATGGTAAAATTACTATTGAAATGTTAAATATTGAAAGTAGTATGCTATAGCATTAAATGTTACTAAAAAGTTCTGGTGCTACTATAGTATGCGGTCTACCTGCGCATACCTATTACAGTGCTATTATTATAGTGTGCAGAATAAGCCAATTTTGTGGCTTATTCCAAGCTAAAATAGTAAATTGATATGACAGACTGTTAATAACATTACATTTAATTAACAATTAAAAGAATAATTCTCATATATTATACGTTTTATTCACTTTGTAGAATTTCAAAATTTGTTTGACGGTACTATAATTATGTGTCTTAGACCGCAAGCTATAGCAGAAACGGATATTCGTTTGACTTTGGAACAGCAATAAAGCACTTTTTGGTCAGAATTTTCGTTAAGGGATGCAATAAAAAAATAAACTTGGATTCATCAATTGAATAGTTGAGATAGATGAGTTGAGATAGATGTTGAAAACAACATATGGTGTCAAGCTGTCAGTTCGCTCAAAAACGTAACAATACAGAAGTATTTTTTTAAAAATTCAAGATTATGTTATGCTTAAAAAATCTACCTCTTAAAGGTTGTTTTCCTTTTTACATAATATACAGGGTGTAACAAAAATACAGATCATAGATTAAGGTACATATTCTGAGACCAAAAATAGTTCGAATGAACCTAACTTACCTTAGTAAAATATGCACATAAAAAAAGTTACAGCTCTTTAAAGTTACAAAATGAAAATCGATTTTCTCAAATATATCGAAACATATTAAAGACTTTTAATGAAAATGGACATGTGGTATTCTTATGGCAGGAATATCTGAAAAAAAATTATAGTAAAATTTGTGCACCCCTAAAAATTTTATGGGGTTTTGTTCCCTTAAACCTCACCAAACTTTTGTGTACGTGCCAATTAAATTATTGTTGTGGTACCATTAGTTAAATTCAATATTTTCAAAACTTTTTTGCCTCTTACTATTTTTTCGATAAGGCAGTTTTTATCGAGATGCTCCTCCTTTTTTGATATGTTTACATAAAAAATTTATGGGGGTTTTGTGCCTTTAAACCCCCCAAATATTTGTGTACTTTCCAATTAAACTATTACTGCCGTACCATTAGTTAAACACAGTGTGTTTAAAACTTTTTTGCCTCTTTGTATTTTTTCGATAAGGCACCTTTTATCGAGATGTGGCTTCTTTTTTAAGATGGTTCAAAATATACCTAAAAATGTAAATCATAAATAAATTTTCATATTATTACTAAGTCTCCATAATCGTACTTAACCATGTACAAATATGTGGTGGATTTGACAAATATTCAAAATATCTCGATAAAAACTGACTTTTCGAAAAAGTACTAAGAGGCAAAAAATGTTTCAAAACATTGTGTTTAACTAATGGTACTACAATTATAATTAAATTGGAACGTACATAAAAGTTTGGGGTGGTTTAAAGGAACAAAACCCCCTTGAAATTTTTAAGGGGTGACCAAATTTTACTATAATTTTTGCTTAAGATACTACTGCCATAAGAATGTCACATGTCCATTTTCAATAAAAAATCTCTAATAGTTTTCGATATATTGGAAAAATTCGATTTTCATTTTGTAACTTTAAAGATTCAAAGGGTTGTAACTTTTTTTATGTGCACATTTGTACTAAGGTAAGTTAGATTCAATCGAACTATTTTTGGTTCCAGAATATGTGATTAAATTTATGACCTGTATTTTTGTTACAAGTACTGTTGTTTTTGTTGTTTTTATTTCAAGTACTTTATACTCCTGCCTATTTACTGCCTACTCCTGATGATTATAATTTTTTTAAATAGAATAGATTTAAAAATAATTGAGTAATAAATAATAGGGTTATTGGTTTTATGTCTATAATTTAATTTTTTTCAGATACAGTCTACAAATGTTATGTTTGGGTTTAAAATTTAAATATCTTAACCTATATGCATTAAGTTTTCTTAATTATCCAAACTAGCGCATTTATAGGGTTTTATTTGTCTGTCTGTGGTTTAAGTAGTATCATATCAGATAATAGCTAATAAAATTATATGTTTATCGAAATTTATCAAAAAGAATTTTTTGGCCTTGTTGGGTGGGGGGAAATTTCTTCTATTTCCTACCTCATCCCTCCCGTAGATCCGCCACTGAGACATTATCGCACAAAGCACACACTTCACAACGAACGTAACTGAACGCAATATGATATTAAAACTTCAAACTGTTTGAAGAAGTTTGATTTCAAGTCAAACCTAAAGATATTGAAATCAAGTCAAGTCAAACTTTTTTACAAAATGAGTTTGGTTTTCAAGTCAAGTCAAGTTTGTTGAGTAAAATCAAACTAGTTTGACTTGATGCATCTCTAACCTGGATGTTAAGATTTCTGCCTTTTTAATAAATTTTTAATTTTTGTTGCTTATAAATCCGAGCTTTGATGATAAAAATGCTCAATAAAATTGTAGTCATGACTCGACGAATATGTATACAAATAGGTAATAGCCTGTTTAGCAACGAGTGTTCGCACATTGTCTCACAGGTATTAAAAATTTAGGTCTCCAAGTGACATTATAGAACACGTATAGGAATTAACCTTGTACTATAATTAAAGTAGAGGCACCAACCAAACATTACAGAAAGATTACCACGGAGGATCATTAGAGTAACGTTAACAAATATCTCCCCTTCATCAGACACGCTAAGTTCCATTACGAAATATTAAACTAACCCTCGTGTCGTCACTGAACAAAACCCTATTTTACTCGTTTAATAGATAATTTTTGTCACTGATGGTAAATTCTAATTTTTTAAATGTGCGCGCCCTGAGAAATCCGACTTTTAATACTAACATTAATTTTCCCTTCTTCTCTTAGAGTCATCAATAGGTATTTTAAGCACTTTGTGTCTTGTGACTATTAACTTGTCGTCAGCGTACCCTATAATTTGTGTAAAGCTTTATTACTTTATAAGATTATCTTGTTGATTCCAGTTTTTTAAATCGCTCCGTCAAGTGCAATGTTAAAAAAAACTGTCACCTTATCGGAGTCCTACTTGTATATTATTAGTTTCCGTATTCCGTATTTCCCTTTTCCTGTAGTTCTGGGAAAGATCCCCTGATGTCTAGAGACATCACAATTTTAACACACACAAAAAAATTAAAGATTTAATACACAAAAACCAGGTTTTATGTCAGGAAGATCATGCGCCGACGCTATATTTATAATGCAAGAGAAATCATTAGAATACAACAAACCGGCTTGTTTATGTTTCATGGACCGTAAGAAGGTAATTGACAGGAATACATTAAAGGACGTTATCCACTTATTTCACGCAATAGAGATACATCTAGTAATAATCAAAACGATCGAAAATGTCTACCAGAAAGACACGATAAAAGTAAAAGTAGAAAAAGAACTAACTGGCCCTATTTATGCTGGCAATAGAAAGCTGGCAAACCATCAGAACACTTGTAGAAAAAACCACAGAATATAATGTACCTTTACATATAGCATTTATTGACGTTCACAAGGCTTTCGATAGTATTGAAACCTGGTCCATTTTGTCAGCCCTAAGGGATGCTCAAATAGACTCACAGTATCACACGGATATGTCAAATTATTTTGCAGTATTCTTTTTTTTTTAATAATTTATTCTTTATTAAAACTTTAAGAACTATGTGTGCCCGGTACTATAAAACTATTTTTACCTGTAGCGATTTAGACGAAGAAACTGCCATTTTTGACACTTATTTGTTAATAACTAATATTCTCGTCCGAACTGTGACGGGCATTTTTGTATTTATAATGTATTAGGTATGTAGTACCCAAAAAACCCATTTGCAACCTGGCTGCTCAAGTGTCCCGAACATGGTATATTTTTCTCTTATTTCCCTGGCGTACTTCTGATCGTATAAAAACCAAATGTAAGTATAAGCGTATAAGTTAATGCGAATGCGAATTATATTATTCATAAGTATAAAATTTAAAACATAAATATATGTTGTCCGTTAATTTTCTCTATGCGTTTATAAATTAGTTCTTCGTTTTAATAAAATTCAAACAGCGAACGGATCACAGTCACTTAAATATAAACCGAGAGAAGCGCAGTGCTCAAAGGTAAATACATGCTGGAAAAATATGAAATCGAGACAGTTATGGGTATTTAGAGGTCAAGTCACCATCAACGACATTTTAATATGTTCCGCACATGTGCATTGAAAACGCCGGTTATCAGTTGAGTCCATCTCGATCTCGAGGTGTACCTGCAAGAATAAGGCGACGAAGCAGGAAAGTAGAAGAAGAACAAGAAGAAGCATTTACTGTAGCCGTTGCCGCATTTTTAGGACGCATGGGGCTATGAGTGATGGTAGTGCCGTGAGCTGATCATGATCGGTATTCTCATAATGCCCATTCCATGTGCAGGACCGTCACCTTAGTTTAGATACGGTTTTAATTGGTATTTTATATTAAGCAAATGTCGTTGCATAGCAAATGTCTGTTATCATATCTTTCTACTCTGGTAGTTGAGATTAAACAGTCTTATTGATAGGCCACCACGTTACAAATTATATTTCATTGACACAAGTGTAATGATGCCTTTATTTGACGTTACTGCTTCAGACTACTTAGTGTTAACCCACGGCTCTTAGACATTACTACGGTTGTCTGAATCGACTAACCAATGAACATTAAGGGCGATATTACGTCACTAGTATACCGTAATTTGAATTTTAATATGATAATTGATAATAGGTGTTTTTATGTCTTTGATATATGGAAAATAGTCGAGATAGTTAAGAAGTAAAGATGTTTAGTGAATTATAATACTTAATTATGGAAAACTGTTGATATTTATCCAATGGTTTATGCAATATTTACGGAAATCTAGGACTCCAATCTCCATTCTACACTGAATATTTGTCGCTGAATTTCCATTAATACTGGATTAACTATTGAATACATACCATCCTTAGAGGTCAGCTAGGATTATGTGAATTAGAATTACTGGTATAATTAATTGTAAGAATTTAAATAATAGGTAATAAAGGCCACACTACAGCCTGTACCTGGCATTCTAAAATGTCATCAACATTATTATTACGTTAATACATAATGAAATTTTAACGTTTTAACCTACCTTATAAATATATATTATTATTTAAACTCCTACAATAGGTACGATGTACAACTACATGTAATAAATAACTTCATGAATCATTCAAAATAAGTTTTTACGGAAACAACACCAAGATTACAAAATACAACAATATCAAGTAAACTAGGATATATTATAAAATAAATAATAACACAAATAATACACATACATACACAATAATACACATTCAATAATTGAAAATCATTTAAAAATATGGGCTTGTGTATACTTGGGACGCAAAGTCAAAAATTTAAGTCTCCCCACCACCGTCGGATAAGACAACCGTAGTAAAAGTCTAATAACCGTGGTGTTAACCATCGTCTGTCATTAAATAATCGTATCTAGTAATTACATATACAGGGTGTAACAAAAATACAGGTCATAAATTAAATGACCTATTCTGAGACCAAAAATAGTTCGAATGAACCTAACTTACCTTAGTACAAATCTGCACATAAAAAAAGTTACAGCCCTTTGAACTTACAAAATGAAAATTTATTTTTCGAATATATCGAAAACTATTAGATTTTTTATTGAAAATGGACATGTGGCATTTTTATGACAGGGATATCTTAAAGAAAAATTATAGTGAAATTTGTGCACTCCATAAAAATTTTATGGGCGTTTTGTTCCCTTAAACCCCCCCAAACTTTTGTGTACGTTCCAATTAAATTATTATTGTGATACCATTAGTTGAATTCAATATTTTTAAAACTTTTTTGGCTCCTAGTATTTTTTCGACAAGGCAGTTTTTATCGAGTTGCGGCTTCTTTTCTAATATGTTTTTACATAAAGATTTTATGGGAGTTTGGTTCCTTTAAACCCCCCAAATGGTTGTGTACGGTATTACTGCGATACCATTAGTTAAACACAGTGTTTTTAAAACTTTTTTGGTTCTTTGTATTTTTTCGATAAGGCACCTTTTATCGAGATGTGGCTTCTTTTTTAATATTGTTCAAAATATACCTAAAAATGTAAATCATAAATAAATTTTCCTATTATTATCAAGTCTCCATAATCGTACTAGCCATATACAAAATGTGGTGGATTTGACAAATATGCAAAATGTCTCGATCAAAACTGACTTTTCGAAAAAGTACTAAGAGGCAAAAATTTTTTTAAAACATTGTGTTTAACTGATGGTACTACAAACATAATTAAATTGGAACGTACACAAAAGTTTGGGGGGGGGGGTTTAAAGGAACAAAACCCCCATTAAATTTTTATGGGGTCTCTAAATTTCACTATAATTTTTTCTTAAGATACTACTACCATAAGAATGCCACATGTTCATCTTCAATAAGAAATCTCCAATAGTTTTCGATATATTGGAAAAAATCGATTTTAATTTTGTAACTTCAATGTAACTTTTTTTATGTGCACATTTGTACTAAGGTAAGTTAGGTTCAATCGAACTATTTTTGGTCTCAGAATATGTGATTAAATTTATGACCTGTATTTTTGTTACACCCTGTATAGTTTTCCACTAAAAAATAAAATAAATATTTTAAAGGATCTCGTATCCCAGAGTTTCATGTCAATTCCATTCTAAATCAATAGATTTACACAGCATCTAAAAAGTATATTTACAAGTTCAAGCTTGGTTGTATGGAGAATACGTTTTGAATGTAATAGACTTGAGATGAGAGCTCAAAGAAAATTCCGCCATCCAGTGAAAATGACACAGTCTCCTTCCTAGTCCACCAAATGCATTGATTTTAATTTTTTTCCGTTGGAACCAAGACTGCTGCAGCTCATGTAGATATAGAAAGAATGGGTTGGTTTACAATTTACCATGTAACAATTGTACTGTGTCCAATTGCATGAATACGGCGAACTATCAAGAAAATTAATTATCTTATATAGAAGAAGGTGAGGAAGAAATAAATTTCAATGATACGATTATTTGGTAATCATCTTTTTTATTTAATAAAGAAAATTTTTGTATTTTTATTCAAGAAATCATATTTTAAATATTAGTTAATACCACACTTACATAAAAATCTTAAATAACAAATTAGCATCATCGTTATCATATTCATGTTCAATTGTTCAGCGACCTCGACAACCCCCGAGTAACAAAGTTCATTCCTGTCGATATTTTTCGAGTTGCAAATTTTTCATTTTCTATGGACTTTCAAAATGTGTTTTCCTTATGCATAATGAATTTTGATCACAAACTTTCCTGACACTTTCCCGAATCAAATGCAAAAAGTTGCCTAGCTATTCATCGTGCTGCGGATAATTGGTACTTTTAGTGCTTCATTGCATCGCCTAATGTAATAAAACTCCATTTTTACAAAAAATAATTATGTACCCAAAGTTGCAAGACCATAAGAAAACGTAAAAAAATTTTTGAATAAACTTGCTATATCATTGAAACGTAATAAGCTGTTATTAAATCTATTTACAACATGAATGGATTTTGGACAAGGGACCTTGCAAATGTTATTTGAACATAAAAACAGCAATAGTGAAAGTCGGAAAAGAGACGGAACTATTACGGAATGCTATATTATGACGATGGTTTGCAAATTTTGAAAAGCATTGTACCAAAAATGTTTTAATAAATATCTATAAATCCAAATTATACATCGAAATCCGGTTTTGTTTTAAGATCATATTTTTAATGTATAATAACGCTGCAATCTGAGAGACAGGAATCTTAAATTAGTTGGTTCAAATTTTAGGATAACAATTTAGATCAGTTTATAACATAACTAAATTGCGATTCATGGTCTTCCATTGTTGGACAATCTAAATGAGTTGTCAACAATTATGTAAGTTAAGTATCGAAAAACGGCGCAAGAAGTTTGCAAGATTTTTTGAGGATTTGCCATCCTTGCCAATCAGAAAACGGAAAATTTTTAAATATTTTAAATATTTTACCTGTTATACATTTTACAAAATTATTATTTATTATTGTTAATTTTATTTGAATAATTTTAATCTAAATAAAATTTTCAAAATGCTAATTTCTTTTTTAATAAATTTAATCTTAAGTCCCTACATATGCAAATATGCCGTATATAAGGTAACATTACCAGTTTTTCTTTGTTTTTAATTTTTTCCGGGCCCGCTCTTAATTTTTACCGGGGTCCGCTCATCACTCTCGGCGGCCCTGGCCTATCTGATTATCAGAATTAAAAAGAAATATTAAACAAAATCAATATTTTGGTCCGGACCTGAATAGCCGACAATACTTCCGCCTATAGATTCATTTAAAAAATGTCAACTTGATTTTTCTAAGTACCGCTCAACGTGATTTTCTTTATTCTCTCAGATTGTGACATTGCCTCATTAGAAGTTTATGCTAATGATCACATTTACATACGAATCGTCAATATATCTCTACATGTTTTTTTCTTAAACATCGAGGACACTTTTTTTATTAAATGTTTACAGTATCTAATTATATTATAAAGTACAACTAGATATATAGACCGGGCAGTATCGTCGCCCCCGCTAGCGAAATTATTCCGATTCGATTTTTTGGCACAAACTTACTCAAAAGAGGTCCTTATAACATATCCACAGGGTGCCGGGCGGTGCCGTGGTCGAAAAATTGTTTAAACAAATTCACAAAAATAATGTTTTTATTTCGAACAATTTTTTTTAGATAATTTGGGTTATTCTGAGCAAAAAATGTCTCCTGTTATTTTTCTCTAAAATTGATTGTTGTCGAGTTATATGCGATTAAAAATTTGAAAAATGCGAAAATGGCTATTTTAAGGGCTTAATAACTTGATTAAAAATTTTTATTTTGAAATTAAAAATGTGATTAAATCAAGTATCAAACCCCTTCTTTAAGGTCCTGAAGAGATTTTTGTCATTATTTTATTACAAATCTGCTATTTTTAATTATTAACAATTAGCGCTATAGTCCAACTCTATCGTAGCCCCCGTTGGCGAAACTATTTCGATTAGATTTTTTTTGCACAAACTTATTCAAAAAGAGGTCCTTATAATACATCCACAGGGTGCCGGGCGGTGCCGTGGTCCAAAAATTGTTTAAACAATTTCTTTTTAAACAAATTCACAAAAATCATTTTTTCATTGCGAACGATTTTTTTTAGATAATTTGGGTTATTCTGAGCAAAAAAGGTCGCTTATGATTTTTCTCTAAAATTGATTGTTGTTGAGTTATATGGCCATTTTCGCATTTTTCAAATTTTAAATCGCGTATAACTCGACAACAATCAATTTTAGAGAAACATCGCAAGATACCTTTTTTGCCCAGAATGTCCCAAACTATCGGAAAAAAATTCTCGAAGTGAAAAAATTATTTTTGTGAATTTGTTTAAAAAAATAAACAATTTTTCGGCCTCGGCACCGCCCGGCACCCTGTGGATATGTTATAAGTACTTCTTTTTGAGTAAGTTTGTGCAAAAAAATCGAATCGGAATAATTTCACTAACGGGGGCGACGATAAATCCTGGACTATAGCGCTAATTGTTAATAATTAAAAATAACAGCTTTGTAATAAAATAATGACAAAAATCTCTTCAGGACCTTGAAAAAGGGGATTGAAATTGATTTGGTCACTTATTGAATTTCATAATAATAATTTTTAATCGAGTTATTAAGCCTTGACAATGGCCATTTTCGCATTTTTCAAATTTTAAATCGCATATAACTCGACAACAATCAATTTTAGACAAAAATCACAAGATACCTTTTTTGCTCAGAATGTCCCAAACTATCTAAAAAAAGTTTCTCGAAATGAAAAAAGTATTTTTGTGAATTTGTTTAAAAAAATTTTTAAACAATTTTTAGACCACGGCACCGCCCGGCACCCTGTGGATATGTTATAAGGACCTCTTTTTGAGTAAGTTTGTGCAAAAAAATCGAATCGGAATAATTTCACTAACGGGGGCGACGATACTGCCCGGTCTAATATATGATCTATGCAAATATAGGATACTATTCTATGTGTGTTACCTAGAGAATAACATACATAATACTAATTAATTATAGTTTTTTTATTCGATAAAATTACTAAGCAATGGAGGAAAGACCGCGTAAGAGGATGTATGGTGTCATAATAACAACTAAATTAGTGTTTTTTTCTTCAGTTTTTTATGTAGCTGCGACGTATAAAGTTATTTTGGATTAACAACTGAAACTCTCACGAATTAATAAATAATATATCTTATTTTGTCTGTTTATTTAGTTTTGTAGCCCCGCGGTCCACATCCTGTGTATATGCAAATCTTCTTCTGTACGAATGAAGTTAAATGTTTGTTTATTGGATTTGTATAGCATTTTTGAATATCCGAGGATATTACTTTGGTGTTCTACTGGTGGTGACTAAGGCCCGTAGCCGGTCTTCTTTTTCCAATGGTCTTCTTCTTTAAGTGCCGTCTCCCAATCGAATGTTGGCTATCATCATCACTATCTTTACTCTCTCTACCGCTGCTGTGAAAACTTTTATAGAACTGCATTTAAACCTTAAATTCTTTAACTAGGACACTCTCTGATGGCAAGGAGGATCACTGATAGCTATGATTCTAGCCTTCATTTGCTTAATCAAATTGATTTTTATTGAATGTCGATGATATGACCAATAGTTAAGAAAACGTCCAGAACTATGAGGTTTTCTATGCCAGTCGATTCTCAGGGAGTTGTTATGGGTTCTAATGAACCGGGTATCAAGAAAGGGGACTGAGCATAGATCATCCTCATGTTCAATTGTGAACTGTAGTAGAGGTTCATAACTATTGAATACTTGTAAAATTTCAGCTGATCCATTGCTAGGAATAGCGAGGATTAAGTCATCCACATACTTTTTTACAAAAGGAATATAGAAGGACAATTCTGGGATCACCATATCCAGTAAATGATCCATCACATAACAGGCCAAAATGGGAGAAATAGTACCTCCCATATGAGTTCGTTGTGTTTGTCTAAACACAGTATCGTTGAATGTGAAATAGGTGTTGTTAAACAGAAAGGAGATGAGTTTTTTGAAAGATTCCAAGCTAATATTGCAATGAGAACTGATAAAATTCCAATTGTTTTCAACAGCTATTAAGGCTGCATCTAGATGTATATTAGTGAACAGAGAGACTTACATCCAGACTGATAATAACATAGCCTTCAGGTCACTGATAGTTGTTAAAGCTGTTAAAGACATCAAATGAACTTTTTACGTAATATTCATTAGAGACATATGCATTGGTCAAAATCTCAGTCAAAAAAGATGCTAATAAATTAGTAGGAGCACCAATACATGCAACAATGGGACGCACCGACAGCTGTGGTTTATGAATCTTAGGTAGCGTAAAATTTGGATATGACACCCTTGTACCCGGTTAATTTTTTCTTTGTATCATCATCTATTTGTCCTGAACTGCATAATTCCTTGATGAGGTTGTTGCATTTAGTTTGAACAGTATTAGTTGGATCTCTGTTCAATCTCTCATATATATTATCAGAATTTAGCAATTCGAGACATAAATCTAAATATCTTTGCTTCTCCAGAACTACAGTTACATTACATTTGCCAGAAGGCATGACAATAATGTTAGTGTTTTCACTAATAAACTTACGAGTTTTATGTAAGATAGCTCTGTAGAAATTAAAGCTACTTTTATTGTTGTTTTTATGTACATAGTCAGTTATGATGTACATAGATTTAGCTACGAGTACGTCCCTCTGTTGTGCATCAGTAACAGAGTGCATAATTGTTTCAACGTCAGCCAACATATCCCTGATAGGGATATCTTTACCTACAATAGGTTCTATACTGAACTTGGGACCCAAAGACAAAAATCTAGAAATATCATCGGGTAAAGTTACATTGGAGAGGTTCTTAATCCAACCCGGTTTTGTCTTTAGTTTCAAGTTCAGTTCTTGATTGAATAATCTATTATATTTGTTAGTAATTACTAATTTGGTTTTATGAAAAGTTCTGTTATATAAAACTTGTTGTTTACTAGAAAAGTTGTTAAAAATGAATTCAGAAGTTAAGTCAATGTCTCTTTTGAGTTTTGATAAATTAGACTCTAAATTACGAATGACCTTAATGTAATTAGAAATTTCTAAATTCAAAATTCTGTTTTCTAACCTGGTAAATTGTAAAGTGTCCTTGTTCGACTGGATGCCCTGTCTTTGTAACAATTTTGTGATGGATGAAGTGGAGTGTATGATATGTGTAGGTGAAATGTTAGATGATCTACATCGTAATAGAAAACACCTCTTATTGTATTCTCTTGCCAATTTTTGTTTAGTCTTTGACCAATCCTTGAGTGCCCGTACAGCGAGGTCACCATAGCGATATGCGATGTTCTGATAGAATCCCATGCCTTAAAAAGAAAAGGAAAAAGAAGTCTTTGCTGACAACGTTAGAAAACGGAGCTTTGAGGTTTATTGGGATATGCAGCGGTGAAATAAGTGTACTCTTTTAACTAAGTTTCAAGCTTTCGAAAATGTTTATTTTCATCATCAGGAATAACTGAAATAAAGTGCTACTGTTAGTATAGCATCCTCGAACACATATAATACAAGGTGTAAAGGTTTTAAAACTTACGTTAATGAGATTTGCTTTCCGTGGATGTTACACTCACAGGTGACAAATTCACGCACCACTCATTGATTGAGTCAAATATTAAAAAATACATGGTGTAAAAGACCAAATTGACAAATTATTTTCTACACTAACATATAAGAAAAAGACAATTAAAAACAGTTTTACATGCCACGTGTGCCGGCAAGTGTGAAATATGAGGTTAGAAGTAAATGTCATTCCTGGACATGGCAAATGACACCACTTTTTCTTTTTCTTTTTCTTATGTAGTACTACTACTTTAAGAATACACATCAAAATTTACCAGAAATTTGTTTGAAGTTAAAAAACCAAAATTGTGAATAAATTAATTTTCAATGAACTGAAAGCTGGAAACTTTACAATGAATCAGTTGTTGAGACATCATTGAAATGAGAATAGTTAATCCAGCGTAATTGATTTATGTCACTCCTTTTGTTCATTGCATTAGAATTTTGTGCAATGAATGCCATCTCTAAGAACAGTCTTTTAGTATAGTTGGATTCAGAAGCTAAAACTCTGACCGATTCATAATTCATTTTGTGATGTGCTTTATTAACATGTTCGGCAAGAGCAGATCTTTCATGATATAATCTGCTATCATTGCGGTGACTAATTAAACGACTACCTAAACTGCGTGCGGTTTGTCCAACATATACCAAATTACAGTTGTTACAGGGAATCTGGTAGACAACGTTAGAACAATCCCTAATGTCACTCTTGTCTTTAACCTTAGAAAATATATATCTTGAAGTTAATGAAGTTTTAAAGGCTATTTTCAAGTTAGGGATGTCTTTAAACAGTCTAGCCAGTCTGGGTGTTATGCCTTTAACGTATTTTAAAGAAGTATATAAACAATTGGCATTTTGTTCTCCGCTTGTAACAGTAATTTGCAACTCATCATTCTGGCGTATTATGTTAGGGGTCAAACTGAATAATATTTTGGTGACTAGGTGTTTTGGATAAGAATTGTCGATAAAAAGGTTAGAAAGGATTCTCAGGTTCTTCTGATGGCAAGAACGATCACTGATAGCTATGATTCTAGCCTTCATTTGCTTAATCAAATTGATTTTTATTGAATGTCGATGATATGACCAATAGTTAAGAAAACGTCCAGAACTATGAGGTTTTCTATGCCAGTCGATTCTCAGGGAGTTGTTATGGGTTCTAATGAACCGGGTATCAAGAAAGGGGACTGAGCATAGATCATCCTCATGTTCAATTGTGAACTGTAGTAGAGGGTCATAACTATTGAATACTTGTAAAATTTCAGCGGATCCATTGCTAGGAATAGTACAATAATAGTACAACAATATGTAGCTTAGACATGCCACAAGAAAACAGTTTTAGAAATTGATCAGTATTATAGCAAAAGCGCATCAAAACATGATGAAATGATGATACAGGCAGACAAACAAAAACATGACGAATTTGTATATACGAAATAAGAAAGGATAGATCACGAAAATGAAATTGTTATCTTTTACAAAATATTTTATCAGAAATAAGTTATAACATGTAATTTTCTGCTACAACATTTCATCAAATAAATATCGATGATGATTAATGATCAGTTTAATAAATTATCCCAACATAATCGTATAGTTGTACGTAATTACAAATTCGCGGGGGTCGTGAAATAGTAGATTAGTAGAAACCTACAATCTTTCATTACAAGAAGTGTAATTAATTATATAAATCAGTTTAATCATTAAGATGGAATGTGATGATTTAATGTTTTGTATTCTTTTGTCTTTTAAGCAAACGGGACTTTAACCGTGCGACTATCCCTTACATATTATTATATGCACAAATCCTAAAAACTATTTCAAAATATTTAAGGGTTCCAAACATGTTATTAAATTAGATTTCAGTGGAGTGAGAAGTGCGTAATTAAATAAATATATCACCTAAAGACCAGGGAAATTAGCACTAAAACACCGGAATAAATAGATTTTTAAATACAGCATCTAGAGACTTAAAACTGTTTGCAATGTATTCAGGATGGTGTCAGCAAAAAATTCTACTACAGAAAAATGGGTGAAAGTGCATAATTGCATTTTAAAGTGCATAAATGCATCAAAAAGTGTATAAACATCTTGAAGTAAGCACACTAAGGGCCATATTTTGTTATTCGGAGGTTTTTGGGGTCGCTGAATACGACTTCATCATCAGAACTGACCTCCGGAGCAACTCGTGTCTAGGGTCACTGCTAAGGCACGTCATCTGGACGTTCGACGGTTATCGACACTAGATTGACGCGAACAGATTACTTGGAGGTTTTTGGAGTCACTGAACACGAATACGCCACCAGAACCAACCCCCGAAGCACCAACCTGGTGATCAGTTTCACTACTAATGCACGTCATCTTCTGGAGTTTCGAGGACTTTCGGCATTAAAATGATTCAAATTCGCGCACAATTGCACACTAGCACAATTGAACAGATCCACAGAGTAGTGGACGAAATAAATGAAGCATTTGAGCAAAAAAGTTACTGCACGACTGCTTTTTTAGATGTGAGTCAAGCTTTTGATAAGGTTTGGCATAATGGACTACTATTTAAATTAAAAAAATCACTCCCCCACACACTGTACATTATTATGGAATCCTACCTAAAAGAAAGATATTTTACTGTCAGGTATGGACAGACAACATCAGAAATCACATTGATAAAGGCAGGGGTACCACAGGGCAGTGTTCTTGGTCCACTTCTCTATCTTATGTACACAGCTGATCTTCCAGTAAGCAATAAAACAATCACAGCTTCCTTTGCATATGATGAAGCGATAATGGTCAAATACAAAGACCCAGTCATAGCCGCAAGAATTCTCTAACAACATCTAGTGAAAATACAGGACTGATCTGACAGCGTTAAGTATTTAGGGATGCACTTGGATAAAGGACTGACCTGGAGAAAGCACATTTTTAACAAACGAAAACAACTTGGCTTAAAACTCAGCAAATACTACTGGCTATTGGGAAGACAGTCAAAGCTTAGTTTAAAAAACAAATTATTGGTGTATAAAGTAGCCTTAAAACCAATATGGACATATGGTGTACAACTATGGGGTACGGCTGCAAACTCAAACATAGAGATATTGGAACGCTTTCAGTCGAAGGTACTACGGACCATAACAAGTGCACCTTGGTTTATACCTAACAGAGAAATCAGAGACGATCTTCAAGTAGCCACAGTAAAGGAGACAGTGAGTGAATACAGCAGCCGCTATTTGGTAAAATTAGAAAACCACCCTAATAATCTTGCACTAAACACGCTGGATAATAGTGAGCAGACTCGGAGACTGAGGAGGCACAGACCACTGGAGCTGCCACATAGGTTCTAAGCAGCAGTGAAGTGAAGTGTCGTGCAGTGCAGTGCAGTGAACTACTTACCCTTTCAGGGCAGAGTTCAATAATTTAAGAGGCTAGTGGAGTCTTTGTTATCATTGAATAACAAATCCAAATTTATACTTACACCCCTTTGAACAAACAACTAACATGCTTATAATTTTTTTTGTTTATTGATTGCATGTAGTGAATAACCTATAATAAAAAAAAATTATGCTGAAAAAATATTTATAACACATCTAAAATATCTTTGAACTTTGGAAATAAAAGGAAAATAACGATTTTGATTTAGTCTAATCATGATATAAGCATTATGATAATTTCCAGGTATTAGGGAAGGATTAAAATCATTACCTTAATTTGATCGAAGATTGGCATCGCGGTTTCCATAATGCAAATAAGTGCTGACAGGTTATTGCGTTTAATAAACAATTATGAACAACAAAAATTATATTTATGTAAAAAACTCGAACATGAAATAAAACCCCTTCTATGTAATTGGTATATTTAATAAAATTTTAAAAATCCCAATGGATTGATTAAAACAGGTTCATTCAGAACGTTTTCGGACCTATCAGTCCATCGAGTTATCGAGGTTCCACTGTACTTATAATTCAATCTACATTATAGTATCGTAAAACTGGAAAGGCTAAACGCCGATGTTAAAAGAATACCTCCGGGAACATGGTGAAACTCTAAACGAGAAACCCTAACCAACCTATCTTGGGAAGATGGTTGGTTAGAGTTTCGTAATACAGTAAAAATTTGAGAAAAGCTCTGCCGAAATAGCTGTAGTGATACAAATTTGTAATAAATTTTGTGGAAGTGTAGACAGGCGCGGATATAGAAATTCATATTAGGGGGGGGGGCAGACTTACCTCAAATACAGGGATGCGACAGCTACCGATTTTTCTGTAGATCTACCAAATACCTGTCAAATCTACCGATCTACCTAATTCTCCTTTTTTTCTACCGAAAAATCCAAATTCTTAATTTTCAAATTAATCTGCCGATTTTTTTTCTACCGAAAAATCAAAATTATTAGAAATTTTTTTTTAGCGGATAGATTTGGCAACAGAGTTTAGTCAATTTTCAAGAATTCTTGAATTACTTTTACTAGCTTGTAACACAATGTGCGAACCAGCAGATACGGATTTACTGATATCAATTTTATGACCAGTCCTTTGTATCACCTTTTATATTATGATTTTGGGAGTAAAATGTATCTACCTGAATCTGAATAGTCAATACTGAAGGATTGTGGCTTATTTTGATATAGAAGATAAGGTTTATACCCAGTGTAATGTATTTGCATTTTAAAATATAATTTTTTTTATTCTTTGAATTGAGAAAAATAGTTCCGTTGTTTATGGTTCCACCGGTACCCAAACAAATGCGCCTGCTCTTTATTTTTCAGAGAAGGGTGTTTTATTAGATTTCATGGCTCAATAATAAATAATAAAAAAATACTTATAGACTAAATACAATAGGGGGGTCCATGGACCCGTTGACCCCCCCTATATCCGCGCCTGAGTGTAGATAACAAACGATTTCAGTGTTTTATCTGTAGATAAAATGAA
Organism: Diabrotica virgifera virgifera; assembly: GCF_917563875.1. NCBI lineage: Eukaryota > Metazoa > Arthropoda > Insecta > Coleoptera > Chrysomelidae > Diabrotica > Diabrotica virgifera. The sequence continues at coordinate 9,716,326 of NC_065452.1, read as the reverse complement.
CTTCTGTCAAGTAACGTAACGTAACATATTAAGTATACCATTCAAACGTTTAACCTTAGGATGCAAGTTCGGCTTATTTGTATTCCATTTTTTAACTTAGATTGAAATATTTTATTGTATCTACTGTTACATAAAAAATATATGCCCAGATACACCACAGCGCTGAAAAAAAAAGATGTTTCGTTTCGCCATCGACAATAAGCGTGTGACACTCTGTAGATAGAGAGTTAGGGTGATTGTTAAGCAATCACCTGGTCATGAAAAAGATCGTTAAAGATATTTATAGGGTTCATGTGCCTGTTCTCTTATCTATAATCACCGACTTGTCTTAACCGAAGGACAACTTATGGCAAATTAGACCCATCATTTTATCTTCCTATCTTTATGTTTATTTGTCGCCAAGGTTCACACATTTGTAAGTTAATCCATCTTCTTTCAGATTGCGTTTTAAATAAAGTGTACACATTTTTTAGGACAGTGAGAGTGAGCAGTTTGGTATAGGTATATTTATAGTTTTTATGTAGAACCTTAGGGAAGATTCATTTCAAATTTTACACTGTAAAGCTCTGGCCTCTATAGAATTTTGATATTACAGCATCAAGCAGTGGCGTGCTGGAACTTTTCAAGCGGCCTGGTGATTTTATAGAAAAGCGGCCTCTCATCCTTATTTTACCTTCTATTATCAGAATTTTTTTTCGTTATTTAAAAAAATATATAAAAATATAAATTATTTTTAAATCAAACATAAAACTGAATTCATTGATTTTTTAAAATTTACTATGTCTTTTTATTTAGGAATAAGAAATATTACATAATAAATATTACCACGTGTATACCAACATTCCTTTCAGTAAGGCAGAAACTATAATTTCCTGAATAAATATATATGAATTTAATCTAATTAAGATATGTAAAAGTAAAGTAAAATTTTGAGAATTTTTCAATTATGAATTATTAAGTTGAATTTTAGTAAATCAATTATTATACAAGAGAGTACAAATACATACAAGTACAGTACAAACACTTCAATTTAACGATATCTAAATGTTAATACAACGTACCTAATAATCTAAACATTCTTTTGCAATTATTTTATAAAATAAATAACTCTCGATCAATAATTTCCGCATTAAAGTAGATTTTTGAGTAGATTCGTAGATTATTTCATTATTTTAGCAATTAGCATAAATGATTTCAAGTGATCGTGTATTTCAACGTTGAAAAGCTTCTTTCACAAGATACTTGTATCACTGAAAGTGTTAATAAATGCTTACCTATATACTATATTTATACTATTGGATAAGCACACTGATATAAGTTGTACTTATGCAAAACAGCGTAACAGCAAGCTACACAATCTTTACACTTTTTAGTACCACATGTAGGGGAAGTTTTCACGGTATCAACAACATTGTCATTTGTTACTTCATGTTCATTATCACTTAGATTAATAATATCATCCTTCATTATTTTCTGTAGACTCAGCATATTCATCATTAACTCAATCTTCTATGTTGTGCACTTTTGGATGGGAAAAATTATTAAATTGGCGACCGTCATCGCGACCTTCATCGCTTCGACGAAATAAATATTTGAAGTGAAAACTTCTTGAGTGACCTTGTGCACTTTTTGGATGGGGAAAAAGTATTAAATTAGGGAACATCATAGCTTCGACGAAATAAATTTTTGAATTGAAAATTTCTTTACGTACAAAATTTATTTTAGCGAAGTGATGACGGTCGCAAATTCAATACTTTTTCCACATCCAAGAAGTGCACAACGTCCCTAAAGAAATTTTCAATTCAAAAATTTATTTCGTCGAAGCTATGATGTTCCCTAATTTAATACTTTTTCCCCATCCAAAAAGTGCACAACGTCACTCAAGAAGTTTTCACTTCAAATATTTATTTCGTCGAAGCGATGAAGGTCGCGATGACGGTCGCCAATTTAATACTTTTTTCCATCTAAAAAGTACACAACGTCCCTAAAGAAATTTTCACTTCAAAAATTTATTTCGTCGAAGCGATGACGGTCGTTAATTTAATATTTTTCCCCATCCAAAAATTGCACAACGTCCCTCAAGAAGCTTTCACTTGAAAAAATTATTTTAGATGACGAAAATTATTCACTGTGAGTAATTCTATGATGAAGGAAAACGATGGATTTTATACGGACAACGTAGAAAAATGTCCTGACAATGTTAGATGCAATGACCTTTTGCGTCAAATATTTTATTGATGCTTATCATTAAATATATTATAGTTAATGTATAACAATAACATTACATAACAATATTAAATTTAAAAATAATTTTTAAACAAAATGTATTTAGTGGAATAGCTGATTTTTATAAAAATTCATAGGTGGTCATAATAATAATATGGCCAGGGACTGTATGTTACACTCAAACTCCGAATTCGGACAATGTCCGAAATTTTTACTCACTTCGCGATGTGGACAATGTGAATTAAGCACGTCGCGAAGCGTGCATTTTATTCGGACATTGGCCGAAGCGAAATACCCAGAACGCGTTGTGGGTAAACGAAAGTACTCAATTCCCGAAATAAACACGTTCACCGGAGATTGAGAAAACCATAATACCCATAACCCGACGCGGGTAATCTATTTTATAAAAAAAAACCGTCACTAAAGTCATTCATTATTGTACTCATTTGCCCTTATTTGCGGCAGTAAAGTAACACGTTATTGTACTGAAAGAAGAATTTTACTTTATCTGCCGCGATTAATTGGAATTGAATGTAAATTGTCAATGGCAGTAATCAATTATTTATTTGAGTTAACTTACAATTTATTTACTGTAATTATTAAAAATGTTGTACAAAATTTACGACATTGTTAATTAAATTGATGTCGAAAAGTGAAATTCTGTAGTATTTTGTACTTATATTCATATAAAATAAATCAACATTATACCGATTTAGAAGTATTCAATATTGATAACTATCGATTAAAAATCGAAAGCGGCCATCATGCAGATGTCACCTGTCATCACTGTAATGAAATTTTTATTAGTCTAAAATTAAAAAAAAAATGTTAAATTGTAAATTGTAAGTAAGTATTAAAACCAATATCAAATTGCTGGCAATAAAATTTTGTACGCACCACGTCAGTAAAGACTCTTTATTGAACTCGTCTGTTATTCGCCTCGGTCGCTATGGTCGCTCTGCTGATAATATCAGACTCGTTCGATAAAGAGTAACTTTACTGACTTGGTACATAAATAACTATTTTTTCATTTTCGATAATAAGATACTTGTTGTATTTTACTGTTTAGTTATTTTTATTTAATAAATGAAATTTCCTTGATTTTATTTTGCTTGTCATTATGGAATTAGTGTAGGGTATGGTTGTGTTGTGGAGGCTTTTCGGCGTTTGCTCAAAATACAAATATGTACCCATAACCCGACGTGGGTAAAATAGATTACCCATGTCGGGTAATGGGTATTATGGTTTTGCTCAATCTCCGGTGAACGTGTTTATATCGGCAATTAAGTACTTTCGTTTACCCACAACGTGTTCTGGGTATTTCGCTTCGGCCAATGTCCGAATAAAATGCTCACTCCGCGACGTGGGTAATTCACGTTGTCCACATCGCGAAGTGAGTAAAAATTTCGGACATTGTCTGAATTCGGAGTTTGAGTGTAACATATACATAAATAGCATAGGGCATACGCATCGCGTATATGATATAGGTATAGCACTTCTTTTTGGATGGGGAAAAAGCATTGAGCTCGTAATTTATTTACTATAAGAAGTTTTCACTTCTGTCGGCACTCCCAAGAGTGCCTTCAATTTTTTTTGACGAGTCAATTTCCTGGTTGTCATTCCAACCTTCTCACCAATTTCTCTGACCTCTGTGCAGTAAATATACAATGTAAAGTTGACACCATCTATCTATCGCCCGTCGGCAAATTCAAACAAAAATATAACTCCAGACCATATTTTACCACCTTTAGTCCAGACAAATTAATATATGTATTTAATATATTTTACCACCAAAAATGAGATGTTTTAATCAAATATTGCTTCAAATATAATCTGCAGAATAATTTTGAATCACGTTCCGCTAATGAACTTGCTTTTTTGTCCTTAAAAGTAGAAAAAAGTTTCAATTCTATTGCTTAATATTTCATCTAAATATAATCGTCTAACAATTTTAACTGTACTAATGCCCAAGTATACATTTTCAAGTGTTAAACTGATTGATTTACAATGAGTAACCCGGTTGTAAAAATACCGGCGTGTGCCTTATCACAAAGGGACATCGGTTTACTCGAATTTCATAACAATACAAATGTTATCTGTTTGAATTTGCCGACGGGCGAAATATCTATGGACCCGACTTTACATGGTCTTCCACTTTTTGGTAGATTCAGACATGGTATTCCCTGCTCGCACTCCGTTATTATTCTGTAAATGGTTCTGAGGGAAATGCTTTCATTTTGGAATATTTAACCGATTTCAGCTTTGGGTACATGCCCAAACAACTTATAGATACTTTATCTTATTTCTAATGTATACGACGTCGACATACTAAAACGAAAATTTCAAAATTAATAAAATGTCAACTGACAGTAGACAAAGTAAAAAAACCTTTTGTTTCCAAAAGCAACTTGATGTTATTTTGTTTTTGTTAAAAGTAAAACCAATGAATTTTGTGCCAAAACTTTTAGGACATACGTTATTGTACTAAAGAGTTTATTGTAATTATATCTGACATCTTAACTCCCTCAAAGTGCATGAGCTTTCAGCTTTCATACTCTATAAGCTCATCAATCGTTTTATTAGTTAAAATATTTTTAGTCCCTCATTCTGTTTGAATGCTTATTGTGTATAATCAACAAATAAAATTTATTATTATATTGTTTTGACACGCATTACATTGCATTTCAAAATTACTCATTGCTAATTATATCCAAATTTTTATTATCCTCCAAAAGACTAAGTTTTCTAGACGTTTTTATACTGTGTGGATATTACATTCTAAATTTATACTTGAGGACGTAACTGATATTTTCATTTATTTTTCACCGGATATTTCCACTTAGTATGTGAAAACTTTTAATAGCAAACTACAAATATTCGCGCATTCGATGAAAACTTTTGTAAATATGTAATTAATTAGCTAAAAATACAAAATAATTTTTATTTGAATTTTCTCTAGAAGATAAAATAGTGAGAATCGATTACCTAGTTATTTTTGATTCTATGTTAAAGTCTAGGTTTTAATATTTTTGGAGAAGGCATAAATCTTTTATAAATATTATTATCTAATGTACTAATAAAATGACAACAGATATTTAGATGTAATCGTACATTTCTAAAGTATTTAATATTCGCACCCCTATTTACCCAACCATACAGAACATAAAAAATATTTGAATAAGAAACCAATCTTTAACAACAAAAGAATTGCGATAACATAAACAGAACAGACCTTACAGATGATATTACATGCAGTTAAAAACGAAATTGTCAATTGTATGGAACATAGCGCTACAGGTGCTATTCCTAAGGGAAGAAATGCTGAATGAGCTTAGAATTATCGCAGGAAATACCAACGGATTTTTTAAATCATTAATCCGGTCAACTTAGACATCAAAATGCTTGGCAAATAACAAAAATTGCCGGAGAGCCAAATTTTGGTGGAGAGCTAGGGTATACCATAACAAATAAAGTTTAAAAAGTCCCCATCGGTCCCATGTGTGCGTCAAAAGTTATTCGGGGTCAAAGGTCAAAATTTGAGATTTTTTGGATTTTTTTCGAAAACGGTAAGTTTTATCAAAAAAAAACCTCAAACCAAAGTTGTAGATCTTAACATTCTCTACAAAAATTGTCCTTACAGTTTTTTTCCTAAGAGTTACCATTCCTGAGATATCGCGATTTTAAAAGTTACTTTATACATTATATGCACATATAAGCCACGTATATACATATGTGGCCCTTAAGACAAGTATAAATGCCTATTTGTGTCTCTTTTATATAGTATATTATACTATTCTGAAAATATTTCTTCAAAAGGTAATCAGTCTCAAACTGAATTTCCTGTATCCACGTGGCCTTGAAAAACATTTGGCTATACCATTGTTTAAAAAAGAACAGATTGTCTATTATAGGCAATGGCTACAGTATTGTCCGTAGGTCTGGTTCATAATATTATCTGTTTCTTTTAGTGCTAAAGGCTCAGTTCAAGTGAATATAAGTACTTATTACAAGCGTCTACCATTTAGTACCGTTACCGTTATTTGTACAATCCTATAGTTTTAAAAATGTCTCAGTTTTGCTTTATTTGCAATAAACTTTTAAGTGAAACTAAAACAGTTGTGGTTGATCGTCGAACTACAAAAACATCATCGGGTTCCGAGATTATCTTTGATGAAAATATAACAGTTCCAGCGAATCATCAACAATTTTTCGCCAACATTAATAATAAATCTCGTTTCATTTCCATGTTAACTGACAAATTAACAGCTGCGAATATTGAAGTGAAACAAGCTAAAAATGACGCAGATGTCCTTATAATTGAGACAGCAATTGAAAAATTTGAGGCAACAAACACAAAAATTGTAGTTGGTGAAGATGTTGATTTGTTGGTACTGATTACTGCAAGGACTCCAGTAGATAAAGTTATTTATTTTCTGAAACCTGGAAGGGCTCAACAGCGAACAGAGATATATTCTTCGAATAGTTTATCGGCTTATCCCAAATGCCAAAAGTACATTTTATTTTTACATGCTATAACCGGCTGCGACACTACGTCCGCAATGTACAGAAGGGACAAAACGTCAGTACTTAAATTATTCGAAAAAAAAAAGATTTGACTGACTGCTGTAAAGTTTTTACAGAACTTGATTCTACACCGCAAACAATAATTACGGAAGGAATTCGCTTTCTTCTTGCGGTTTATGGAGCTCCAAAAAAATTATTTGTCTTGATATATACCGGTACTTAACTTTTGTAAAAAATACGCGAAACAAGAAACAAGTACAACTATCATGTCTTCCTCCAACATCAGCATCTGCTTTTCAACATTTGTATCGAGTATATTATCAAGTTCAAACAGGGCTAGGCAATGAACTGAGTCCAGAAGACTGGGGTTGGAAATTAATAGATAATACTCTGGAACCGATTAAAACCTTACTCCCACCTGCTCCAGAAAAACTCCTTAACACTATTTTTTGCAATTGCAAAAAAGGTTGTAGTGCCAAATGTGGATGTAAAAAAGTCGGGTTGCTGTGTTCTTAGTGTGTACCAACTGCCAAGGTCAGTCTTGCTCAAATGTCCAGTTTAGTACAACAGAGGAAGACTCCTGTGCTTTTAATGAAGAGACCAATGACTCAGTCACATTTGAACAATTTTTGAACATCCAGCAAGAGGAAGAGGAAGAAGATGAAATCGAAGAAGACTTGACTGTTGAAGTAGACTTTCAAGAATATGAATCTGATTAAAATATCTAAAGAAATCAAAACAATAGTTAACCTAATAATCAATAGCAATATCAATAATCAATATCAATAATAAGGCAATATCTAAAACTTGACCGGTATTGTTTCCTTAAATTATCCTAAAATTGTCAAAACAGTTAGTGGAGTAGGCCTACAGGGGAAACCACGGTAAAAAAATCGCGCCGAGTACACTACCTCACAGTAGGTGGTGTGGAAACGTGTGCATATCATGTATAATGTGACTCTTTGAATCGCGATATCTCAGGAATGGCAACTCTTAGGAAAAAAATAGTAAGGACTATTTTTGTAGAGAATTTTAAGATCTACAACTTTGGTTTAAGGTTTTTTTTTTGATAAAACTTACCGTTTTCGAAAAAAATCCAAAAAATCTCAAATTTTGACCTTTGACCCCGAATAACTTTTGACGCACACATGGGATCGATGGGGACTTTTTAAACTTTATTTGTTACGGTATACCCTAGCTCTCCACCAAAATTTGGCTCTCCGGCAATTTTTGTTATTTGAAATGTCTATATAGACCGGGTTACATGTCGCAAAACAGTACTACATAAACCCGGGAGCAGTCGCGCCGTTGGAAAAAATTTAACATTTTATCCTTTTCCGTGAAAACTTAATGAAAATTTTTGCAATATAACTTTCCACTTGTAAGTGCTTCGAGGAAGGTTGTAGTAATGCGTAGGTATTTTTTTATTTTTCATTTTTTTGTGGAATTTATGGTTTTGTGAGAACCAATTAGCTTTAAAATTGTTAGAAATAGATACTTATAAAATAGATATTCAAGTTACTACAGTACACATAAAAACTAAAGCTTTTGAAATAAATGTCAATTCAATCTACTCTCCACCTGAATATTCCATTAAAAAAGTATTGTATTGGTATACACTATGGTGATAAATACCAGTCTGATTTTTGTATGAGAGTTTAATGAAAGGGTAACAAATCAATTATTGGAAGTTCTGTCCGACAAAACACATGGGACGTTTTCGTAGTCTGACATTCCAAATTTTTAACCTGTTCCACAATTAAAACTTCCCCTGTTCCAGTGTTCTCGTGCATCAAAGTTTGTCCGACTAGACACCGTTAAGCTATTAACAATTTTTCAGCTGGCTATTAATCAACTTTTTTTTGGTTAGCGGGATCCAGGCATAAAGTACGTGGAATTGATTCCAAATTGAATTGTTGCTAATTAAAGTATGCTTAGGAGAGAGTTGGACAAAACGGGATACCATTCTTGTTTATTTTTATTACGGAAAAAATGTTATTATGGAAGAAATTATCATATTATTATTTTTTATTGGTATAACATTTATTGAAGCACACAAAAAACATATTTTTAGCTATTTTTATTGACTGGAAAATAGTAAAAAAAATATTTATTTAAGTCCTGCACATCCCGTTTTAGCATACCACGGTTGGATAAAACGGGATAGGTTCACAATATTTAATTTTTGCATAAAATTATCTAAAAAGTATATTTAAGTAGATATAAGACTGCAAAGCAAAATTTACCTTTGAAAAAACAATATCTTCAGTAGTCAGAAACTTAAAAATAGGCCTTTTTATGTTTTATTGCAAAATGGGAAATAAGACCTTTTATTTAGGACTAGGTACGTATATCAGAAAAAAGTCACATAAAAATATGTTGTTCTTTTGTTGAGAACACGCTTTATCGCTATTTAAAAAATTAAAAGGCAACAAATAAATAGGTGGATAAACCGGACATAAAAAACTGTATCCCTTTTTATCCAACTTATAAGTGTCCCGTTTTGTTCAACTCAGACATTTTTCAAATCAAAAATGGTTCCTGCCTAAACGTGAAGGTAAAATTAGATAGACTACACATGAGAATATTCGTTAATGAGTTCTTAATTAAATGTAATAGTCACCGAAATTATATGTTTAGATATGTAGGCAATATAATGTAGAAGACAACGCACTTAAAAGTACAAAGTACCAAACAAATTGAGTCAAACAATTCTAAACACAACAACTTTTCATCAAATAATGGCATCGAGGTAAAACGAACTGAGAATGTTAAAATGACGACTGAGAACAAGTTTTCGTTATCCGATTGATAGCAGCACTAGTTGGGTCTCTAGGCTAGGTATCCCGTTTTATCCGACTATCCCGTTTTATCCAACTCTCCCCTACTTGCATTTGCTGTAATCCCTTCGTTAATTTCATCCACCGATGCAGAACTAAAACGTTTATTTTGGTTCATTTTCTTAAATGTGACAGTTGTCAAAACTAGAAAACTCGTTGTCATGAAACAGAAACAAAATACTATAATTTATTCTCAGTATAATAATGTAAGTAGATTTTTCCCATCATAATAATAATCTGACCGAACAGAATTAAACACGTGATGAAAAATCTTCAAATCATTAAAAAATAATCGATATATATTTTTAATGATTTGCAGATTTGTTACTCAACGCTACAGTCCACATTTTGAACGGGGGTATTATACGAATATAATGACTTTAACATGCAATTTTTAGATTCAGTATTCAGATTTTTCTTGAATAATATCAATTATTAATAACAAACTACTCTGCCAAGAATCTGTTCCGCAATTAGCTATTTAAAATGGCGTTTCTGCTTTTGTTTGAAATCTATGCTCGATCAAATTGTTTAGGTATTTCACATGGTAGCGGGGGCTCGCGTGAAGGAATGTTAACTCAGTACTTTTCCCGTATGTTCGTTGTCGAAGAGGACTGTGTGTTCCTAAACGCTATTACTTTTTATTGTTGGGCCACGTTATAATTAGTGTGTAAATAATTGGAGGAGAAAACACGGGCACCTTACACGAATTTAATTGCACGTTTACCCGACTGAAGGACAAATCACTACATAGATCACTATTAACTAACTAAATTCCTACCTAAGGTAAACGGTGTACAGGGTGGTACCGTATTATACAACTCTAAAAGAACATTTTATTGTAATTAGGATGTTAGAACTGGTTATAAATAAGATTTAATGTTGTGGCATTTCATTTACATATAAAATAATTTTTCTCTGTTCATTTATCGTTTTATCACGCAATCAGTTGCATACATTACTTATTTGCGGACTAATGCAGATCATCATCATCATCATCAATAGTGCTACAGCCCTATGAAAGAGCCTCGACCTTCCCAAGTCTATTACGCCAGTCAGTACTATCCATTGCCAACCGTTGCCAGTTTGCTGCGCCTATTTTTCTTCCATCCTCATCTACACCATCCTTTCATCTGAGTTTTGGCCTACCCCTATTTCAACTTCCCACAGGTTTGACATAACGATTCTTCTAGGAGGGTTGTTCTGCTGTGATCTTGCTAGATATCCTGCCCATGTTAGTCTTTCTATTCTTATAAGAGATACTAAGTCTTTACCACCAAATATATGTTTATATCTGTGGTATACCTCGTAGTTGACCTCCTTTTCCAAACAACATTTTCACAGATGCCACCGAATATTCCTCTCAGGATCCTTTAAATATAAGCAGAAGGTTTTCATCTGGTTTGGATATGGTCCATGTCTCCGATCCATATGTCAACCCTTGTTGTATAAGTGTTTTGTATATGGTTATTTTTGATTTTTGGCTTAAGTTTCTGATTCTCATATGTCTATTCAGTCCAAAATAGCATTTGTTTGCTAGGATTATCCTTCGCTCGATTTCTTCCATCATGACGGTGATCAGGGAGCCTAAGTATGTGAATTTGTCCACCACTTCAAAGGTAGAGTTATTAACCGTTAATTGCTGACCAATGTTTCTGGCTCTATTGTTGGGGCATCATCTTAGTTTTCTCCTCGTTTACTTGCAGGTCCATATTTTTTGAGGCATTTGAGAAGGTGGTATACATTTCTTCTAGCTTGCGTGTTGTGCGGGCAACTAGGTCCACATCATCTGCATATATAAAAATTTGGGATGATTTATTAAAAATATTTCCTCTGTTGTCTATTCGGGCATCTCTGACCGCCTTTTCCAGAGCTATGTTGAAAGCGCATCTCCCTGTCACAGCCCAACATGCGTTTCAAACGCCTGTGATTGTTCGCCCTGTATTTCGACTTTGCAAATAACTTTTCGCATTGTAGCCTTAACCAATCTTATCAATTTATTAGGGATTTGGAATTCATCCATGGTTTCATACAACTTATTTTTTAGGACACTATCATAGGCCGATTTAAAATCTACGAAAAGATGGTATGTGTCGATATTGAATTCATTGGTTTTTTCCACTATTTGCCTTAGCACAAAGATCTGGTCTGTCGTTGATCGACCTGGCCTAAAACCACTTTGATATTTACCAAGAAGCTCCTCTGAATGTGCACTTAGGCGACCATATAAGATATTCGAAAATATTTGGTAAGCTGTATTAAGGAGTAGGGTGGGCCGAAAAATTTTTTTTTTATTTCGTGTAGCTATACCGCGGAAAAGTTGTTACTAGGATAGAGTTTTAAATTACAAAAATAATTTTTCAAATTGGTTGATAGGTTCCGGTCGCGCATTGGTCGTAAAGTTTAAAAAATTTGTTGTTTTTGAAATGTTTTTAAAAACACAAAAAAAATCCCGTTTTGCTATAGCGCGTATATCTTTCCTTGAGGGGTCAGGATTAAAATAAAGCAAAGAAAAAAAGATAGATTGACATATTTTGATCGCGCATCGTCCATGAAATATATAAAAATATCGTTTTTTTACGCTTTTACCGTTTTTAAAAAATAACGCTTTAGATAACATAAAACCAATTTAACGACCCTACTTTTCATGTTCCAGGCACAAGACTTAAATTAAAAATTGGATAAAATATTTTTGTGTTTTTAAAAAAAATTCAAAAATAACAAATTTTTTAAAATTTACGACCAATGCGCGACCGGCAGATATCAACCAATTTGAAATTTTTTTTTGTAATTTAAAACTCTATCCTAATAGCAACTTTTCCGAAGTATAGCAACACGAAATAAAAAAAAAGTTTTTTCGGCCCACCCTATTAAGGAGGGTTATTCCCCTATAGTTTCTACATTCCAATTGATCACTCTTTTTGTGTAGCGTGCAAACGATTCCAATACACCACTCTTCCGGGATTTGTTCCTCATTCCAGGCTCTCAGTATTATTTTATATACTTGATTAGTCAGAGTAGCACCTCCAGATTTAATAAGTTCTGCGGGTATACCATCACTTCCTCGAGATTTATTATTTTTTAGGTGTTTTATTGCATCCCGTACTTCTTGAATTGATGGATGCAGATCATATAGCAAATAAATTGATTAGGCTATTCACTTGTATATTATGTTTATCCACTGTTACTATATGGATGTGAAACCTGGATTATGAAGGTTAATATGATGAACAAATTAGAAGCTTTCGAGATGCAGTCATATCGTAAATTGCTTAAAATATTATGAGTTCAACGCATTTCAAACAAAAAGTCATAAACAGAATAGGTCAAGGCGAGGGTAACTTGACTAAGATGATAAAAAACAGAAAACTGGAATATCTGGGGCATATAATGAGAGGTAGCAGATACAGGATGCTGCAGTTAATACTCAATGGAAAGATCGACGGAAAAAGAGGAATTGGTCGGAAGAAATATTCATGGCTCCGAAACCTTCGTCAATGGACTGGCTTATCAGAAGATGGATTGATACATGCTGAGCAAGATCAAGAACAATATCGACAAATTGTCTTGGAAGGTACCCACACCTAAAATGTGTACTCAATGTGTACTACAATGGTACTCAAAGAAGAAGAGTCGCTTAATGCACATGGAAAATAAATGGTAGTTGTTCTTAAAGTATGGTGTCTCGCATCTTTCAATATTCGCATATAAAGCAACCATACTATTAAAATAATATAGAAGCGGATTTTATCTGGTACTACTATTTTTTAGTAGAGGTGTTGAGAATTAAAATTAAGGATATCAAACGCCAAATCTGGATCATGACTTACCACGAAAATGCTAGCTCATCCAATTGTTATTGAGTACATTAATATTGTTTACTCGAGCCTGTCTACCAGTACTATACAGGGTGTTTCATTAATAATTGTCCATATAGTAAGTGGAGAAACCTTAGCACAAAATACGAAGATTTACCTAAAACACTTAAATAAAATGTGGTTCCTTACTGAGTTACAGGGTGTTTTATCTAAAAATTTAAAAACCATTTTTGCTCATAATTTTAAAACTTTTCGACGTATCCTTTTCATACTTGGCAGGAAGTATAGGTACTGTACATACTACTAAATTATGTTAAACAAACGTTTCTGGCTATTACCAGAGGCGTACGACGGGGAAAAGTGAATGGTTGGCCCTTTCCAAATTCTACGCCACTGGCGGAATTGCTATTTTAGTTCAATTTTTGGATTCTCCAATACAAAAAAAAAAAAGAAATCTGTTCTCGGTCTACCATTTCACCAATTTATATCATTTATGCAGACTTGTATCGACAAATGCACATCTTCTTTTAACGAAATAGAATTGCACACATTTTCACCACTACTTTAAATTCCTACACTAAATCCTTGTGAAATTTTAGACCTGTCTGTCCACCAGGTGTACTTAACTCTGCATACTTGGTTGTGTGTTTTCTCTACCTATGTTGATTACAAGAACGCCTTTGACTATATATTGCTTTTTTTTCTTCAAGTTTTGCCTTTTTTCGAAAGTTCTGCACTGCTACATTCAAACCACTCCCTCAAGTTATTAAGCCGGGATATTATTTGTCTACCCACATCTACAAATGGACTCTTATAACACCAGCAAGAGTTATTAGTAACCCTACAAACACAAAAAATAGACATATGCCTAATTGCAGAAACACATCCAACTAGACAATCATTTATTAAGCTGCAAGGTTATTAAACCTATCATGCCATACATCCACAAAATTCAGCCAGAAGCGGAGCTGCTGTCGCTGTTAAAAATAGTATTCTCCACTGTGAACGTGAAAAAATTGAAACTGAAGAAATACAATGTACCTCTATCAGTGTTAAAACTAAGAAATACACACTTAACATTGCAGCTGAATATTTCCCTCCTAGACGTAACCTCAAAAGACAAAACTATGCTAACTTCTTATCAACCTTGTGTAAAAAATACATAGTTGGCGCAGACTTTAATGCAAAAAATACCTATTGGGGCTCCAGACTCTCAACACCGAAAGGTAAAGAATTGCAGCATGTTGTGACCGGACACAATTGTAGATGGCATTCTACTGGGAAACCCACTTACTGGCCTAGTGATGCAAACAGAATCCCGGACCTCCTAGATTTTTTCATATCCAGAGGTATAGCAACAAATTTTATAAAAGTAGAGGATGTAGAGGAGCTTATATCTGACCACTCTCCAATTCTACTAACAATTAGTGAGCAAATTGTTGCCACTGAAATGAAACCCGCGTTGACCAATTAGTTTACGGACTGGGTAAACTTCCAATCAGAAATGAATGAGAAAATTGAGTTCAATGGATTTATTCAAACGATAGAACAATTGGAACGAGAAACCGAGCTATTTATGATAAACATACAGCAGACAGCGTGGAACAATACACCTATAATCCAAAGAAAAACAGTAGGAAACAATTACCCCAAAGAAATTAGAGACTTGATAGAGGAAAAAAGAAAGGCTCGGGAGGTATGGCAAAGAACTCGAATTAGAGAAAATAAAAATAAGCTAAATAGGCTCACACAACAGCTGCAAAGAGAAATCTTGAAAATTAAAAACGAATCAATCAATAAGTACCTGAGAGAACTAACTGATGATGAATGCACCGATTACTCCCTCTGGAAGGCAGTCAAAAAGATAAATAAGCCAGTTCAGCATATACCTCCTTTACGAAAAGAAAACAGAACATGGGCAAGAAATCCCAAAGAGAAAGTGGATGCATTCCCTGATTATTTAGAAAACATATTTTAACCAAACCCTGGGGAAACTCAGGTAGACGATGAACGAGTAGCTGTTGATTCTGTTAAAATACAACTGACTACTACAATAGAAGTTCAAAAATTAATCAAGAACATCAATACAAAAAAAGCGCCTGGGTTTGACCTGATCAATGGTGAGATACTAAAAAAATTACCTAGAAAAGCCATAGTAAAGCTTACTACACTAATAAATGCATCCTTTAGAACGCTACCTTGTGGAACATCTGCATTTATTTGCTTTAACTCGAGTACTCGTTTTCCATTTTAACTCTAAATGTTCGCTGGTGTAGGTATGACTGCAATATTTCAACGAGTTGCATAGGAAATATTTTCTTTAGCTTCATTAACAGAGAGTCGTGCCATACTTTGTCAAATGCTTTCAATGAAATGTGATCAACTCAATTTGGATCCCACGTGTTGGGAAACCTGTATACCTTACCTTAGGGCATTATCCTGTTTGCCATGTGACCATCACAGGCCTTTTTATTGAAGTATGCACTTTTAAGGCATCTATATTTTATGTAAAGGGTTTCTACCCAGATATTTTTCTTTTGTGGCTCAGCTAGCATCCAGTTTATCGAACACTGATGATGATTTTTTATAAAAATCGAAAACGTTTTGTTGTGATGTAGCCCTTTTAAGGGATTTTTAATAAAAAAATTTTATACCTTTTACAAAGGATTTCTTTCCAATTTTGTGAAATACATATTAATCCAGATGATCCTTAAAATTACCAATAATGGTTTAGCTATCAAAATACCTACGTAATTAAGATTGTTGGTGCGACTAACAATTAAGCACAAATTAAAGTAGTTAGGTATAGGGAATGCTTAAAAAATAAAAAAGTACCATAAAATATCATTTCATTACAATACAGGGCGTTCCATTTAAGAAAACTCAGAAAATACTCATTCTGAGTTTCGACCAACCCTGTATACTAAAATTAAAAATTTAGCTATACTAATGATTCTTAACAATAGTAGACTATATTAAAAATCATTTTAACGTAAGTAGAGTTTTAGTTGTCAAACTACTACAATTCTACAGGGTGTGGACATTGCTACGAAATTAATAAAAAAACGTAATTATCTTTTAAAATACCCTATATAACATTACAAATCCTCATATTTTAAGAAAGAAGACATCGAAGAGAATCCAAAAATGTAAAAATATACAGGATGTCCCATTTAAAAAAACGAAGTTATAATCAACTTCCGGTATAACCGGAAGTTGCAAAGAGATGAAAAGATTTTCATTTAATAGATCATCCTTCAAAACCCCTGTATTCCAATTTTCATGATCCTGTTACTGCCCACTCTGTATATTACAAGTTTATATATTATTGTATTATATTAATTGTATTCTAGGCCCTAGGCCTTCAAGGCTTGTTGAGCTTTGTAAATAAATAAGTTTTCCTTAAAGACAACAGATATAAAATCGATAGGCGGCCTGGAACAAACGAATGGTAATAAAAATTAGGGCCAGCGTCCTTGGCAGATATTCTCTGTAACCGCGAGAGGAAATTTCTGCGGGGACTTTAATATCGTACCAACCCATGATTCATAATTTAAAAGACGTTACTCGCGCTTTACATCTTACATGTAAATATATATATGACAGTTTTAGCATATTCACCCCTGATGCGCTGAAAAAGGAGCTAATAATGACACCAGCAAAGTCAGTGGTGTAACCATTATCTTTTTATTAAACAGCAGTTTTTTTTAAACATAGAAGGGATCATTATGCAATCACAGTCTGGTGACAAAATCTCCCATTGAAAAATCTTTTTACCTGACTCTTTTTTTTATTATTAGGTTGCGTGTTATTGAGAAGTGGAATATTATCGACAATAATTACATCATGTTGTAATAGCTGTTTTACACCAAAAATAAATTCACAAAGAAAGTCATGTATGTTCATCAATTTTGGTGTCAATAAATCCGTGAATATCTTTGAAGTGAAAATTTGTTTGACTTCAAATAAAGTTTTACGTTAAGTGTCCCTATTTTCAGTACTACCAATGATTTTATTATTAGATGTTATTTATTATGGTCTGTTTGCAAGAAAACAATAGATAAAATATTGATTAAATATATATTTAGAAGTAATAAAAACTTATGTTGAGTTTAGTGAAGAGCTTGAACAAGGGGTAAACATTTCAATTACTTATTTATTACGTGTATTTAGTGGAAACTGTTGATTTTTAGACACATAAGACAACTTCAAATATATTAATTTAAATACAGTACATACCTACTTAGAAAGTTACAACTTTTTTCATTGATGCCAGGAAAGCCGTCTACAATAGAAAAATGGGTGGAAAAGCATAGCTGCATTTTAAAGTGCATAATATGCATCCAAAAGTGCATAAACATTCAAAATAAGAGTATTAAGGCCAAATTTTGTTACTCAAGGGTTTATGGCGTCGTTGAAGACTAATACGCTATCAGAACCGACCATCGGAACACCTGGTGTCCAGGTTCACTGCTAAGGCACGTCATCTGGAGTTTTGAGGCTTTTCGGCACTGAATTGATGCAAACAGATTACTTGGGGGGTTAGGCTAACGAGCTCAAGAGTCATCATCATCATCATCATCTTGGTGCTACATGCCTTAGAGGGCCTCGACCTTCTCAAGCTTTCTACGCCATTCTGTTTTGTCTCTTGCTTGCATTTTCCAGTTGCCGACTCCGATCTTCTCGGCATCTTGTGTTACCCCATTCATCCATCTCAACTTTTGTCTACCCCGTCTTCTCATTTCCACGGGTTGAGCTGTTAGAATCTTTTTATCATGTTCGATTCAGACGCCCGGGTTACATGTCCTGCCCTCTGCAGGCGGTTTCGCTTAATTACAGTGATAATATCTTTTCCACCAAACGTATGCTTGTACATATTCTGCAGTTCAAAGTTATATCTACGCCTCCATATTTCGTTCTCACAGACTGCTCCGAATATCTTGCGTAGCACTTTTGTTTCAAAAATCGATAGAGCGGATTCATGTTTTAGTTAGCGTCCATGCCTCTGATCCATATGTGAGAACGGGGACTATCAATGTTCTATACAGCCTTATACGGGTTTTTTGAGACAGACGTTTGTTAGATAAGTACTTCAATAGACCGTGATAACACCTGTTTGCAATTATTATTCGCCTTTTTATTTCCTCAGATGTGTTATGATCGGGGTTAACCGATGTCCCTAGATATATGAACCCTTTGACGGCTTCGAAGTTTTGGTCATTGATGATTAGATCTGCGTCAACATTTCTAGCTCTTTTGTTTGTGTTAGTTGCCATGGATTTGGTTTTATTTTGATTTTTATATAACCCCATTTGTTCTGCTGCTGCTACTAGATCGGTTAGGATTTCCGCAGTTCTCGCCCTGGTTCTTGTTATAATGTCCACGTCGTCTGCATATGCTGGAATTTGGACTCTTCTATTAAATATTGTTCCCATGCTATCCAAATTAGCGTCCCTTACAACTTTTTCTAAGGCTACATTAAAAAGCTGACACCCCGCACATCTCCCTGCCTTAACACCCTATGTATTTCAAATGGGGTTGACGAGTCGTTTTGAATTTTTACTGCTGATAGCATCTTCGCCATTGTCACTTTTATTAAACATATGAGTTTTTTTTGGAATTCCTAACTCGTTTATAGCGTTGTAAAACTTCATCTTAAGACACTGTCATATACCGCTTTAAAATCTAGAAAAATAGGGTACATCTATGTTATACTCTTGCGCCTTTTCGAGGATCTGTCGTAGTGTAAAGGTTAATGGTTGAACGTCCACGCCTGAATCCTGCGTGATATTCTCCTAGAAACGTTTCGGTATAAGGATTCAACCTCTCGTGTAAAATTTTTGACAATATCTTGTCAAAGAGCTCAAGAATACGCCATCAAAACCGACCCCCTGGCGCACCTGGTGCTCAAACTCCAGAAGATAATATGCCTTAACCAAGACCTTGTGCAGCAGGTGGTCGGGGGTCGGTTCTGATAGCATGTTCGTATTAACCGACCCCAAAAACCACCTAGTAATCTATATGCATACATTCAGTGGCGAAAACCTTCGAAACTCCAGAAGATACCTTAGAAGTAACCGCGGGCACAAGGTCCTCCGGTGTCTCGGTTCTGATGGAGTAACCCTCGTGTAATCCGTTTGTATTAACTTAGTGCCAAAATCTCTCGAAACTCCAGAAGATGACGTGACCCTAGAAACAAGGTGCTCCAGGTAACAGTTCTGGTGGCGTATTCATTTTCAGCAACCCCAAAAACCCCCGAGTAATATGTTTTCATCAATTTAAGGACGAAAATCCTCGTAACTCCAGTAGATGACGTGCATTAGCAGTGACACTGGGCACCAGGTGCTCTGGTGTCGATAAGAAATGGAAAACCAACGAGTGGCAACGAGTGACAAATAATTGTACGAGTAACCCACTCACACGGCATGGCAAGTATACGCAAGTGTCGATTAATCGCCAAGTACACGAGTCGTTTGAGTCCGGCTTAAGATACAATTAATTAAATGAATTTACTTTATTAATTGCACATTATCTATATTTTGGATCAATACATAGTGTATATATAGCAATATTAAGAGTGCAGAATTTAGGTTGTGTTACTTACTTCTGCCGCAGTCTTTTGTTTTATTATGATAGAAATCGTCCACTTTTCTCTTTGCATTATAATTATGTGCATATATTTACACACACCTAAACTTAAAAGGAATCACCTGATATTTCTTATTATTTCGTGCGAATTTAAAAAACGAAAACACGAAGGCAAACAATATTTATGTTAAAGCAATTTAATAACAAATACATAACAATTAAATACAACAATAAAGTATTTAACAAACAAATTGCAATTAGTTGTTTTAAAGTCAATAGCATAAAAAATTTCAATGCAAAACGAATAATGATGATGATGGTGATGTTTGGCATGGAAACTAGTCCATTTGAAAACGAATAATGTTTAACTTGTTTCTTTTATTGTCTCTTTTTTTATCTGTCTCTTTTATTGTCAACTCTAGTCCTTATGCAGGCTTCAGTTTGCGTGGGCACTCTTCTAATCAAATTATCAACATTTTGTTGTGGTAGGTTGCTCCATTCTTCAAGAGCAGCTTGTACTAGCCGTGAGGTGTTTGTGGATTATCCTGGCAAGCTCAAATTTTTCTTTTAAGCATATTCAACAAATTCTCTATAGGGTTAAGCTCAGTTGAGCAAGCAGGCCACTCCAAACAAGGGATACCTTCTGCTTCAATGATGTATCTAGTCACTCTAATGGTATGTGGAGGTCTATTATCATACAAAAAATTAAATTTTCTCCTGTTGCATCTCTCCAGAGCTTAACTACAAGTTATCAACATATCTGTGAGCAGTTAAAGTTGATTGGATGAAAATTAAAGGAGTTTTCTTACGGATCACAATTCCTTTCTAGAACATTACACTTCCTCTTGTATATTTGTGAACAGATCTAACAGTTTTCGTTCTTGCTTGTCTTCCTCTACCTCTACGTACACGATTTCATGGGTCATCTGATTTTACACAAATCCTGACTTTTTCTGAAAATAGCACATTTTGTCAATTCCCAATGTTCCAGTTTTGGTGGTGAAGACACCAATTTAGGCGATCAATCTTGTGCTGCCTGGATAACTCGGGAACCCATAACTATCTCCTGCTGTATACTTCTTGGCACGAACTCTTCTTCTTATCGTTTCAACTGAAAGAGTTACACCTGTAGCTTCCAAAAGCTGCCTTTGGAGCCGCAGGTGAGAAATGGCTGGATGTCTTCTAGCTGAATGGACAACTAAACGATCGTGGCGAGCCGTTATTACTTTTTGGCGACTTTCCCTTGCTTTATTTTTGAGCTTTCCTAGTCCTGTTACCTAGCATAGGTTTTGGAGAGAACGCCCTGTGTTACGCCTAGCTCTACAGCTATGTCCCTCTAAAAACATTACTTGCTCCACAATACCAATAATCTTTCCCCGTTGTAAGTTCTATAACCCCATATGACGCATATTTTCGTTTTTGGAGGGAAAAGTAATTTATTTATTTTCGTTCAATTTGCAACTCAAGTAAATAACCTATACCGTAACGAGCTGTACTATCTGATTTTCTTATAGATTTGTTTATTTTCAATAAAAACTTTATTCTTCGCAGCAATAACAAGTTTTTTCAAATGAAATAAATATTACTTAGAAATACATGGTGATTCCATATAATTATATATAGTCTCTAGTTATGACATAATAACATATTGTAGGTAGGATTCAACTGATATGATATTGGACAATAATCAGAAAATTACTAGCTGTGATAAATATAAGTATTTGGGAATTAATTTCAACAAGGAAGGTACTGACGATGCAGAAATTAAGAGCAGAATAAATAAAGCAAGAACGATAATTAAATCATTGAACGGAGTTTTGTGGAGTACCGAGATAGGGAAACAAAGAAAAATGAGAATATACAACACCATGATTAAGAGTACATTGGTATGCGGATCCGAAACATGGAGAATAAAAGAACACCAAAAAAGAAAAATAGAAGTTACTGAGATGGACGCCCTACGAAGAGCAACTAGAACATCGAGATTGGACCGGGTTAGAAATGAGGAAGTAAAGCGAAGAATGAATTTACAGGAAACAATTGCAGAATGCATTGAGAACAAACAATTAACGTGGTACGGGCATGTTCAGAGAATGGGGGAGGAACGACTGCCAAAGAAAATTATGAAATGGATACCTACAGAAAACAGGAAAAGAGGAAGGCCAAGAACGACATGGATTCAAGGAGTAAGACGATCAATGAGTGTACGAAGATTAGAAGATGAAAACTGCAATGATAGAAGATATTGGTAACAAGGCATCGGACAACGTCGGAGGACGTTTTGAACCCGAATTTATTTAGGTATATATACATATTGTAGGTATATTGTTATATTATAAATAGTTAAATATAAATGCACATTATAACTTTATGAAATATGTCCACCGATAATAGCCATTTCCTATTTATTTTTTTATTTTCTAATTTATTCGATACCTACACTGACAGTAAGTACAAATTTGTGCTTATAATTTTTCGGAAACGAACAGAACTTAATTGACTATTTCTTGTTGTATTTTTACAATACATAAGACAGAATTTGGTAATAGTAGGCAACCAATGATTCAGCCACGTACTATTGGTAAACAGCATTTAAGTATTTTTGTAAATTATAATTTTAATCTCGAGTCGTTGATAATGACTATATTTTTTACTAATTAAAATAAAAAAGGCCGTAGAAAAAGTATAGTATTCTACTTGCTTGTAGTGGCTATTACTCACTCTGATGAATTAGGATGAATTGCAAACTTCATCATCGTGATTAATAGCGATCATTACATGCTCATTGAATAATACTATAAAATAAGTGTAAGTGTCTCGACCGTGTGGATTATTCGTATAAAAATAAATAAAAATAAACACTATTTTGCTGGATTCCAGTCAAAGAATCAAATTTAAAGATTTCGACGTAATAGCACGCAAGTTCATGTAATGTAATGACAGTCTGTTTCGACCTTAATATCTGTCACATAAGTCACTAGGCATGTATCACTTGAACTATTACTAACGGGTAAAGTAATTGGTGTTAATATCTATTTAAAAACAGTGAATAATGAGTATGTTATTGAAAGCTTACAATTCCTCCAAACTGTCAATATACACTTGCGATCATAAAAAGCGGGTCACTCGATGAATTATTCAAGTTAGATGTGTCGAATTTTCTGAACCTGTTGTCCGATTTGAGTCATTTTTTTAGTATGTTATAACCTTATTCTTGAGCAATATCGCTATAATAATATTGTAGCCTTAGGCTTTCTTAACATTTTCTTTTTTGATATATTTGTTTATGTTGGATAATAAAAAAGTTAGGCACGTTAATAACTAGCAATGTTCTTCATCAATACAGGGTGTTTCTAAATAAGTATGACAAACTTTAAGGAGTAATTCTGCATGAAAAAATAATAACAGTTTGCTTTATAAACACATGTCCGCAAATGCTTAGTTTCCGAGATACGGGATGTTGAAATTTTTCTTACAAACTGACGATTTATTTATTGCTCTAAAACCCGTACAGTTATTGTGGATGTTTTGACATACAATTAATAATTCTATAGTCACCATTAGCGTACATACGGGTATAAACATTTTAGATACACCCCGTATGCACGCCAATGGTGAACATAAAATTTTTAATTGTATGTCAAAAATGCGCCATAACTACCTCTTAACACCTACCAAATTTCGTTTGCATATCTCAACCGGTTTTAGAGCAATACATAAATCGTCAGTTTGTAAGAAAAAATTCAACATCCCGTATCTCGAAACCGAAGAATTTGCGACGATACGTTTATAAAGCAAACGGTCATTATTTTTTATGCAGAATTATCCCTTAAAGTTTGTCGCACTTATTTAGAAACACCAAAAACGAAAATGTTAAGAAAGCCTAATGCTACAATCGAGTTTTAATTTCAATATCTTATCTATGCTAAAACATTCCACAGGGTGTTCCGAACTTTGAGGAATAAACACAGTATGATTGTTACACCCGGTATACAATGACAATTTACCTGTCTAGCAACAATATTATTATAGCGATATTGTTGAAGAATAAGGCTATGACATACTAAAAAATCACTAAAATTGGACAACAAGTTTAGAAAATTCGAGACATCTAACTTGAATAATTCATCGAGTGACCCGCTTTTTATGATCGCAAGTGTATTTTCATTTACATACATAACTTCAAGCCTTTTTTGTTATGTTCAAGCCTTATTTGTTAAGTTGCGAACAATAATAATATATCAGATAGTTTTATTAGTTGGTATAGTAGGGAAAATGAAAGATTTCTCATGAGCTATCATATTAAACACATCTTTTCTATGTTCCAGAAAATATTGAGCTAGTACCAGTACTATACGAACATCTTATAAACATATAAGTATTATATGTACAGTGGAACCTCGATAACTCGGATTAATCGGGACCGCGGCCGATCCGGGTTATCGAAAATCCGGGTTAGCCGGAGAATATGGTAAAAATTAATAAAATACGGTATACTTATACAGATAAACTCCGTTACAATTGAAATAACATGAAATATATATATGCACAGGACACCATCTAAATTACGTATAGTTGTATAGAGTATAGAGTATTGTTCATTTCTTGGTAAAAAATTCTATTTAAAACTCTATAAAAACTTTTTTTCTTCCAATCCGTAACTGTAGATGTACCGACAAATTGGAGCATCACCATATGATGCTCCAATTGTTTTTAAAGATTCACCTTTATCAATCCTACCTAATGCTTCTAGTTTCTTTTCCATTGTCACTACAACATTTTTACGTTTTGTTGCCTTACGTAGACAAAAAAAAAACACGCAAACACAAACTTATCTGAAGCACGATTACAGAACGGAAGCGAACAATACGACTGTAATACTACACAACAGGGTCACAATCAGAACGATGTTATGTTATTTAAGAACAGTGGAGACTTAGACCATTGTCTAAAAAATAAATTGTCTTTTAGTCTTTTTTAAACAAATCTAAGACAGTTTGAAATAAATAAAGGAATACAGGTGCCTGCTGTTTCCGATAATCCGAGTCAATGAACGTCGCTCTGCCGTCGTGTGCCCTGAGTGATTTTTACTATCGTATAGTTCAAATTACACAAATACACATTATCTCTCAAATATTATATTACATACATTTTTATTATTGAAATGTTTGTCTGATGAAAATCGGTCCGGGTTAGTCGGACTTCCGGGTTATCGGGGGCCGACTTATCGGGGTTCCACTGTACTTGCGTTGGCCAATTTTTTTTTAGACACGGTTACAGAAAATACGGCGTGTTTTGTATGTTCGTTCATGGATAATCTTTTATTTTCCTACTGTATACAGGGTGGTTCATCTTATTCGCCTCGGTCTCTGTACGGAAAACCACTTGATATTTTAAAAAAATTTCTTCACAGAAATATACACGGCCTTTAATACTACAATCTAAAAATTATGTGAATTATACAGGGTGCTCCAAGAAAAAGTGGTATATCAAAGATATATTTTTTCTTATAGAATGCCCTATATCTGATGACATTATTGAATTAACCTTAAAAACTAAGCTATAATTTCATAAGGGTTCCCTATACCTAAATACAGGGTGTTTTGATTTATTTCGATTTTTATAAAAATGTAAGGTTTTAGAAAAAAATAAATATTTACCAATTTAAGAAGCAGTAACAAATTATTTCTTGGATCTTAATAACAGACTATTTAGCATACTTAAACGGATGCTTATTGCAACAAAATTTCTTACAGGGTGGTCAAAATATGAGATTGTTCTATTAATAAATTCAAGCTGTAATAACTTACTTATTTTAAATAGAACACCCTATATCTTACTAGTCTATCGCGTATAAAATTTACTTAGCTTTCAATTCTTATTAGGGTTTCCTATACCTATCTCCTTTCATTTTTTAAATATTTAAAGATTTCCTAATTTGTAAGCTTTAAAAATTAGAATTAAATACCTATGTCGTGGATATGTACAACACATTACCAACACCGCCAATATACTTAAATATCTTAGTCAAGATAGTTTCATTAATAAAATTCACATTATTATCATTTAATCACACAGAGTGTTCTTATTTTAAATGACACACTCGATATTCTATTCTTTATAATGGAATATATTTAAAATCTCTACAATTCCATGTAAATATTCTCAATACACATGTTATTCTGTAAATATAAATTCCATGTTATTCTGTAAATACCCATTTTTACATATTTTTGTACAATAGGCTCGTTTTCGTCAAAGTAGCCATTGCATTTAATTGTTTGTAATTGCGATTCAAGGATTCAAACAAAAAGTGGTGTTCTTAAATTTACTTAATAACCGTTGGGTTAGGATATGGAAAATATTTATACGGAATGAAATATAATTTAAATATCTTCCAGAATACGGCATCTAATATAGGGTTTGCAGTTTAATATAAACATATTATTCAATGTCACATGTAGGCCAAAATCAACTAAAATAATACAACACTCTGTGTGATTACATGATAACAATGACCATTTTATTAATGACAGTATCTTGTCTAAGTATATTGCCGGTGTTGGTGATGTGTTGTACATAAACACGACATAGGTACTTAATTCAAATTTTTAAAGCTTACAAATTAGGAAATCTTTAAATATTTAAAAAATGAAGGGAGATAGTTATAGGAAACCCTAATAAGAATTGAAAGCTAAGTAAATTTTCTACGCGATAGACTAGTAAGATACAGTGTGTTCCATTTAAAATAAGTAAGTTATTACAGCTTGAATTTGTTAATAGAACAATCTAATATTTTGACCACCCTGTAAAAAGATAGGTATAGGAAACCCTAACAGGAATTGAAAGCTAAGTAAATTTTCTACGCGATAGACTAGTATGATACAGGGTGTTCCATTTAAAATAAGTAAGTTATTACAGCTTGAATTTGTTAATAGAACAATCTAATATTTTGACCACCCTGTAAAAAGATAGGTATAGGAAACCCTAATAAGAATTGAAATCTAAGTATATTTTCTGCGCGATAGACTAGTAAGATATAGGGTGTTCTATTTAAAATAAGTAAGTTATTACAGCTTGAATTTGTTAATAGAACAATCTAATATTTTGACCACCCTGTAAAAAGATAGGTATAGGAAACCCTAATACAAATTGAAAGCTAATTAAATTTTCTACGCGACAGACTAGTAAGATACAGGGTGTTCCATTTAAAATAAGTAAGTTATTACAGCTTGAATTTGTTAATAGAACAATCTCATATTTTGACCACCCTGTAAGAAATTTTGTTGCAATAAGCATCTGTTTAAGTATGCTAAATAGTATATTATTAAGATCCAAGACAGAATTTGTTACTGCTTCTAAGATTCGTAGATATTTATTTTTTTCTAAAACTTTACATTTTTATAAAAATCGAAATAAATCAAAACACCCTGTATTTAGGTATAGGGAAACCTTATGAAAGTATACCTTATTTTTTAAGGTCAATTTAATAATGTCATCAGATATAGGGCATTCCGTAAGAAAAAATAGAACTTTGATATACCTACCACTCTTTTTTGGAACACCCTGTATAATTCACATTATTTTTAGGTTGTAGTATTAAAGGCCCTGTATATTTCTGTGAAGAAATTTTTTTAAATATCCAGTGGTTTCCCGTACAGAGACCGAGGCGAATAAGATGAAGCACCCTGTATATACTAAAAATATACACACACCCAAACTTATATGGAATCACCATGTATTTCAAACAATATTAATTTCTTTAAAAAATACTTGTTAATATTGCGAAGAATAAAGGTTTTGGTCGCTTTGAAATATAGACGCATATATGCATCTATATTCGTTGGTTTTAGTGAGGGCCCCGCTAATTTTTATTATTATAACGTTATATATATTTTTTTAATATTGTAATATTTACAATCTGTCCTTAACTAAGAACAATAGGTACATTCTTTGACAAAAATTGAAAATTTGACTCGTAGAGGGAGATCCAGTGATCACCCTCTTTACATAAATTAAATTAAAACAAGTTAAAAGTTTAGCTATCACAGATTATTCGAATCTTCTTGCTAGATCCACTACTTTGAATCTCTTCAGGCGTCGTACATCATTGTGGTCATCAGTGAGGTTTCAGGCTAACTCGTTTGGATAACGTTATATAATAATTTTATTATTATTTTAATAACAGAAACTTTATGCATATACTTTTATGTATGTATTAAATTTTACGATTTGTCATTTGCAAACGATGACTTCAGTAGCGTGTAATTTGTATATTAGATGAAAGGGAAGAGAAAAAGTACTAAAATTAATACTTCTGTACAAAAAAGAAAAGTCCAAGAGCGAATATCATAATTGCAAAATGCTGGCTAAAGGAAACAAAGAGGTTAATGCGTGAGGGGATTAATGCGTGAGAGTGACCACTCAATGATGAAATCGGCCAATTTGCATATCCGTAAAAGACAGCGGAATATTTAAAAAGACATAGATCCTACAAATAAATTTAAGGAAATAAAAATGACCAACAAAGTGTGAAGAATCTTTACCGGAAGTAAAGATTTGTGCACCAGGGAAGTGTAAAGAACAGCCTTCGCCAAGTCTATATTTAAAAGAAATGCTCCGAGTCTCTGAAGGGTACGTTCAGAGTGGAGCGAAGAAAAAGTGAGAGCAAAGAGCAAAGAGCAAAGCGGAGAAATCAAACTACTACTGGGAAACGGAGGTACACAGAGTGCTAGGAAAGAGCAAAGCGGCGAAACCAAACAACTTTGATTTCTCCGCTCGCACTCTTTGTTATTTTTCCGAAAAATGAATCTAGATGTCCTGATAGCTGAAGTGTTTCAAAGAAAGCTGTTATTGGATCAGAAAGATTCCCTATTCATATGACGACGATGACTTTTAAATTTACTTTATGCAATTTTATAATTAAATAAATATTATGTAACTTAATAATTATTATTAGTTCTACAGTGTGGCAAAACCAAATGGAATAAATTTATTATTTCGTAAACCGACGACTAAAAAATCCGGAAACAGGTCGATTTTTATTTTTAAATTATGATTTTGTGGCATTTACATACTAGTGACGTCATCCATCTCGAAGCTGAAATAAAAAATATACATGCGGACCAATGTAAAAAAGGTTATTTCATTGTTGTCTTCTTACCGGCGCGGCGTGAGAAATACAAAATAAGATTTACTATTTTATTTGGGCATAAGCCACAATTCGAGTTTGAAATCAAGTTTACTTAACATTTCGACTTTCACTTCGGAAATCGTTATCAATATAAAAAAAAACATTCATAAATTAAAAAATTTAACTTTGTTTCTGGTGAAGTAACGCAGTTGGAGCAAGCAGAATATTATAATTGTCACCGGAAAGCGAAAAAGGTAACGCATAACTTGAAAGAACTTATAGATTTTTAACTTCGTTTCTGGTAAAGCAACACAGTTGGAACAAGCAGATATATTATAATTGTGTCACCGGAAAGCGAAAAAGGTAACGCACAACTTGGAAAAGCCTATAGTTTTCTAACGTCGTTTGTGGTGAAGCAACGGAGTTGGAACAAGCAGATATATTATAATTGTGTCACCGGAAAGCGAAAAAGGTAATGCACAACTTGGAAGAGCCTATAGTTTTCTAACTTCGTTTCTGGTGAAGCAACGCAGTTGGAACAAGCAGATATATTATATTTGTGTCACCGGAAAGCGAAAAAGGTAGTCCCTGAAAACTATAGGTTCTTCCAAGTTGTGCGTTACCTTTTTCGCTTACAGGTGACACAATTATAATTTATCTGCTTGTTCCAACTGCAACCCTAACGTTAGATAAATATGTAACACCATTAAGTAATAATATATAAAAACCCTATTCAGAATAAGTATATAGTATTCATCATCACCATCATTCTCTTTGCCTTATCCCTATGCGGGGTCGGCTTCCCTAATTGCATTTCTCCACACAATTCTATCTTGGGTCATATCAATGTTAATCCCTTTTACCAACATGTCCTGCCTTATCGTCTCCCCCCAGGTCTTCTTTGGTCTTCCTCTCCTACTCCTTCCAGGAATTTGCACTTCAGCTATTCTTCGTATTGGGTGATTAACGTCTCGACGTTGAACATGACCAAACCATCTTAACATATGCTCTCTCATTTTGGCATCAATTGGTGCTACAACTAGACTTCCCCTAATATACTCATTTCTAATTTTATCCTTCTTTTTCACTCCACTCATCCATCTAAGCATTCTCATTTGCACCACATGCATTCGTTGTTCCTCTTTCTTTTTCACTGCCCAACATTCAGTTCCGTACATCATAGCCGGTCTTATGGGTGTTTATAGAATTTTCCCTTCAGCTTCATTGGAATTTTTCTGCATTTTCTGCACTTCATCCATCCAGCACTAATTCTACTGCATGCATCTCCCTCTATTTCTCCATTACTCTGTAATACCGATCCCAGGTACTTAAAACTATTGCTTTTTACAATCAGTTCACCATCCAAAGATGCCATTTTATTTGTAGTAACTCCATCTTTAAATGAACATTCCAAATACTCTGTTTTTGTCCTACTAAGTTTTAAACCTTTTTCCTCCAGAGCTTGCCTCCACTGTTCCAGTTTTTGTTCTAAGTCTCTTTCACTATTTCCTACTACCACGACATCATCAGCATACATTAAGCACCATAGAATGTTACCCTGTAGTTTCGCTGTTATCTGGTCCAAAACTAATGAGAATAAATACGGACTAAGCACAGAGCCTTGGTGCAATCCTACTTTCACATGAATAGGTATATAGTATATAATAAGTATATAGTATATAAGTATATAATAAGTATATATAATAAGTATATAGTGAATGAATAAGTATATAGTATCTTGAAGATAATAAAAGGAAAAAAAAACAAAAACTGGTTTTAAAAAAGTATATGACGTTAAGTATTAGATTTAAAAAATAAAAATTGAATATAGGACACTGAACGATCTATAGTCAGTTAATACCCAAAGACTGTGGAATTGACCGATCAACACTCGTTCGTGAGGAACGAAAACGATCGATCAATACTTCATCGCAGGTACGAGAAAGAACGATGATCTCTGATCAGTGCTCAGAGACCCGAAGGTAGAAACTCTTATCAGATCAATACTTCAGATCGAATTTAGTTGTTAATGTTCTTCACGGTATTTACACTTTTGCTGGTGTTTCATCTCGAGCGTGCATCGATGGAAGTGGTAGGTTGTTGGTGGGAGTGCGCGAATACAGAGAGAGAGGGCCATCTATTGACAAGAGTTAACGGCGACAACTCTAACAAGCTATGCCACTTTATGTTTCAAAAAATCTCGATCATCTATTATCACAGCGACTAAGATGGGCAGGCCATGTGCACAGACTTCATAACGAGAGACTTGTAAAACTGGTATGGGAGGAGATTCTTACAGGTAAAAGACCACTCGGACGTCCCAGAATGCGATGGAGTGATAACATCCAAGCAGATCTCCGAAAAATGAACATCCCATTTGACCCTAGGTTGATGGAAGACTGAACAAATTGGAAGAAAGTTGTAGAGTCAGCTAGGACCCACCCAGGGTTGTAGCGCTACGTGATGATGTTGATGATCATCTATTGACAAAAATTCTTCACCTATATTGACTGTTTAGAAGTTGCTGCTATTATCACACGTGATTTGTTATTACGATATTTTTTAAAAATAAATAAATTAAAAAAAAAGCAAATTTGTTAATTTATTTTTTGACTAAGTTTCATGGTATTTCAATGAGCTTAATCCAAAAAGTTAAATTTGGTTTAATCGGTGTGATATTATAATTGTGCGCCCCTGAAAAGGAAACTGCAACAATCTCTATGTATATTAACAGAGGCGTCTTTAGTTAAAAACTTTTTATGAGCCTCTGATTTCATGCCTCAACTTTTGCCGATTCCTTATTAGCCAGGTCCCTATAAATTTTCATTTTGCTTAGGGCTTGTCGCGGCCCTTTGCCGAAATCAAATTAGGGAGGTTATCAACCGTCATTAAAGAGAAGGGGAAGTATAAACGAAACTTTTAAATGGAACAATATTTTAAGAAATATCAAACCCGTCCTTCATAAGGTGAAAATCTTTTGGAGATTTATCTGTAGCTGAACGGTCTTGCCCATAAAAATTGTCTTTTATTGAGCAAAAAATTAGGCTTCGAAATTTTATTTAGTTTTTTCGAATGTGATATTTCTTTTATAATCAGTGATTAATGTCAAAATAAATCAATTTCGGAGCTTAAATTTTGTATAGCTCGTATAATAGTATAATTTTTCGATAACTTATATAATATTGATTGGTATGTTTCTTCTTTACTTACAGTACGTGTAAGACGTTTTCGACTTGGATGCGATCGAAAGCCTTTGTCAGGTCTATAAAACATAGATATGCGGGTTTATTGCACTCGATGGCCTTTTTTGTGATTTGTCTTAGTACCAATACGGCGTATACGCAGGATCTTCCGGATCTGAATCCTTGTTGTTCATCTGATGAAGTTGTTAGGTTATTGATTTTGTTCGTTAGGACTTTTGTGATTAGCTTAAGTGAGGTGTTCAGTAGATGTATACCTCTATAATTGTTGGGGTCTTCTTTATCTCCTTTCTTGAATATTGGTATCATTATGCTGTTTCTCCATGCTTCTGGTATCTTGAAGTCTAATATTAGTTTTTGTATAAGTTTAGTCATCCCTAGGGTTATACTTTCTCCTCCGTATTTTAGAAGCTCGTTGGTTATTCCGTCAGGTCCTGGTGACTTTCTATTTTTGAGTGAATTTATGGCTATCTCTATTTCCTGAAAACTGATTTCTATTTTGTGTCTTAATTCGGGTACGTTATTGTGTTGATTATTATTTTCCTTTCCTTTAAACAGTTCCGTCAAGTATGTTGCACGTACGTTTGCTGGTATGTTATTGTATTCCTTCAATTCTGCCATTTCTTTCCGTTGGTTTCTTATGAATCTAAATATTTGTTTTTGTGTACCCTCGCTTTCCATTCTTTTTGTAAACTGTTCCCAGTGTTCATTTTTTGTTCTTTTTACCAACTGCTTTGTTTTATTTCGTATTCTTCTATAGGTGTCTCTGGTTTCTGGAGTATTTGCTGTTTTTTACTTCGTGTAGGCATCGTTTCTCTTTACATTTTTTTTATTTCTTTTCTGAACCATGGTGTATTGTTGTTGTTTCTTTTGTTCACTATAACTTTGCGTTTTCCTAGAGCTTCTGTTGCTGCCTCTTCAATGTTGATTTTAATTTTCTCCTAGCTCGCGTTTATATCTTCGATATCGTCTTCATATATTTGTTTCAGCTGTATCTTCTGTGCTAGCCTCCTTTGGTACATTTCTCTTGTAGAGTCGTTCCTCAGTGATTCTACATTGAATTTTTCCTCGGTGATTTTTGTATTAACTGTTTTGGTGTTAGATTAATTCTTATTTTTGATAGGACTAGCTTGTGTTCACTCCCTGCGTCTGCTGAGTTTGAAGTTTGAATATCTAGATTCTGCTTTGGGTAGATTTTTCTATTAGTGACTATAAAATCAATCATATACTTGTGCCCCCTGGAGTTTTCAAGCGTATATTTATGCTGAAGCTTATGGTCGAAAAATGTATTATTGATTCTCAGTTCGTTAAAAGCACACAGATTAGCCATGAGTTCTCCATTCTCGTTGACATGGTTTTCATTGAATCTTTGTTTTACTCCTGGAACTATTTCATTTTCGATTCGTTAATTAAAGTCACCCATAAGAATTAAGGGTTCTTCATGAGGTATTTCATCCAGGATGGTTTGCAACTGTTCGTAGAATGCCTCTCGTTCCTTCTTAGGTTTGCAGTCCTCGGGGCTATAGATAGATATGACATTTAATTTTTGGTAGTCCATTGTGATGTTAATATTGATATAACGGCAGTTACTTATGTTGTCTTTAAATTTTTTATGGATCAGTATACCTACGCCTACTCGTGGTCGTTCTTCTTTCTTCATTCCACTATATGCTAAACCATATTGGTTATAGTCTCTTTGGCCTTTACCTTTCTTCTTAGTTTCTTGGATTGCACAAATGTCTATGTTTTTATTTATCAGTTCTTCTATTATCTCTTGGTCTTTGTTGTTGAAAGAAGTAATGCTCCATGTTGCTAATTTGATTGTGGGCTTATTTTTCCTTCTCGTTTTCCTTTTCTTTACGTGGTTCGTCATTTTAGGTTCCGTCGGGTTCCGAGGCTTTATATCGGTTGTTTGAGCCTTGTTTTCTTTTACAATGGGTAGGATGCTAACTTGACCCATCAACCTTCCTCTTTTATCCGGGATTGGGACCGGCTGTGAGCGTGAACGCGGCTTCTGGGCTACTCAATCTACCCAGTCTTCGCGCTCATAACCCCCAGGCAGAGTTAACCTCATATATGTCTTATTAATTTCTTCCGGTCTTGTTGCGTTCCCGTTTTCAAACTTTTAAATGTTTCAATAATTTCCTGTATGTGGGAGACTGTGGGTTTCTTCGTCTCTTTCATCCTTTATCTATACTTCCTCAATATTACAGCATTGTTTGATTTTGTTCAAGTTAGAGCTTCTCCCAGTTTTCTTTACGAACTTTAGGCCTTACTGTTATTTTAGGTTGTCCCTTTTTTTAACATATTCGTACAGTTTTTTGTTGTCTTTGTTATTTGCTTCTATAATTTCTATTTTCTTTTTAATCCATTCTGATATTTTGTTTTTATATAGTTTTGCCGCTTCTTGTTTTTTCCGTTTGTATTCATTTAGTTTTTCATCTGTTCCGATTTTGATCCATGTCATCCATACTAGTTGCTTCTGTATGTTTTTGGCTTTATCTTATTATTTCCTCTGCTGCCCGTATTAGGATTGTTTTGACGTTGTCCCAGTCAGTTTCTATATCTTTAATTTCGACCGATTGTCGATTCTTTGCTATGTCTTCCATGTAAGCAACAAGAAGTCAGCAAATAGGCGAATTAGGTGAACTACAAATCCAAGCTCACTGGAAGCTATTGGACGTTGTACGAGGTTAGGAATAACCTTGTATAACATTTATTGGTTTATAATTATAACATTTGGTCGACAAACAGTTGGTCGAATGCACCATTCATCGAATGTACAATTCGTCGACGAACATTTGTTTGAATGGACTTTTCGTCGACAAACTGTTATTATCTTTAGGATAAAACGATTAATGGTGACTGTGACAAACGACGGATTATTGGTTTATATTTTGTTAACTGGAATATTGGATTGTACATATCTGAATTTATTTTTTTGGGTTTTGTTAATTTTTTTTCCAAATGTTAATTATTTTTAAATTTAATGAAAAAATTGGCTGCGGTGGGATAGTAGACAGCAACTATAAACCGATATTTTAATTGTTGTGCCGTTCTTCTTTTTGGTATCGGCGCACTTTGCGAACGGAGCATTTCCGGACAAGTCAAATTTGGGGGCACTTGCGGACAAGACGAAATATGTGAGATGCTGAGGTAAATAAATTGTTAGGGAATCGATGCATTTCCGTACAATGTTTTCGACTGCAATAATTAGTCAATATCAATAAAAAAGTACAGAAATCGCGAGAATTAACTTTCCTTCACACTTTATCCAAGGCTTAGGACTGGCAATCTATAAAATAATTTTTTTTATATGGTACAATATATATTGGCGTGTTTCCGCCATGTATTATTCCCTTTGGGTCTTTGTCGACGAAAAATCCATTCGAATAAATGTTCTTCGACGAATTGTACATTCGATGAATTGTGCATTCGACCAACTGTTTGTCGACCAAATGTTGTCGACTAATTTTCCGTCGACGAAGTGTTTTCGACCAACTTTCCGACACCGTTTCTTTTCAATTCGAGCTCCACCATTGTTCTTTCTACACGAGTTTCGAGGTTTCACCTCTTATCACGAACATTTCTGTTCTAAATATAACTTGCATGGAAAAGGAATATGTCGAAAATTATTTCGAGATTTTTATTGAAATTGGACATGAAGCATTCTTATGGTAGGAACATCCTAAAAAGAATAATAGTGAAATTTGTGCAGCCCATAGACATTTTATTGGGGTTTTGTTCCCTTAAACCCCCCAAACTTTTGTGTACGTTCAAATTAAATTATTATTGTGGTACCATTAGCTAAACACAATGTTTTTAAAACTTTTTCCTCTTAGTACTTTTTCGATAAGCCAGTTTTTATCGATATATTTTCAACATTTTTTAAATCCAGCACATATTTGTAAATGGTTGTAAGATTATGGAGTCCTGAATATAAAAAGTTTATCATTTTCGTTTTTTAAGCATATTTTGAAACATATTAAAAAAATGCCACATCTCGATAAAAACTGACTTATCGAAAAAATACTAAGAGGCAGAAAAGTTTTAAAAACATTGTGTTTAACTAATCGTACCACAATAGTAATTTAATTGGGATGTACACAAAAGATTGTTGGGATGTATGGGATGTTTGGGATGTGCACTTTCACTGTTATTTTTTTCTAAGATGTTACTGCCATAATAGTGTCATAATATGTCTATTTTCAATAAAATATCTCTAATAGTTTTCGAGATATTGGAAAAAATCGATTTTCATTTTGTAACTTCAAAGGGATGTACTTTTTTATTGTGGACATTTGAACTAAGGTAAGTTAGGTTCAATCGAACTATTTTTGATCCCAAAATATGTGATTTAATTTATTGCCTGCCATTTTGTTACATCCTGTATGTGTTAATAGAACAACAGTTAATGGAAAAGAAAATGACAATTCACTGTGCATTTATAGATTTAAAGAAAGCATATGACTCATTACGAAGAGCCATGTTGTCGAACGCTATGGAGGATCTAGATATAACTTAGCGTTTGATAGTAGCATTAAAAAATGTTTAGAAATAATATACATAGTAAGAGTAAAGATGGGAAAAAAATTTTCCAATTGCTTTAAGGCAACAAAGGGGTTGATGTAGGGCTGCTTCACATCGCCAACGCGTTTATTGCTTATTGTCTGGCTGCACATAAATGTCAAACATTTTGAATTTTACATTTTAATTGTTCTTTAATTAATCCAACATTTTGCAAATATTAGAATAATTCTCCATCGTTTTGTAATCAATAATATAAAACTGCCATTTTGTTAAAATAAGAGCTTATAAACTAAAGTTGTTTTAAATTTTTGTTTTACAATGTGAATAAGTTTTACATCATTTAAAATGTTTGAAACTTATAGACAGAAAAATGTTAATTAGGAAAATTGATTATTTTGGTGAATATCAATCACTATTTCATTATAAAAATAAGTTTTGTTATATAAAAATTAAATGAAATGTTTACATGTTGTGTAACAGACTCCCCTTGTTGAGTAAATTGAATTTTTCCACCATTTAGTGTCCTGTTGGTCTACTCTGCATTTTACTATAGAAAAAAATTAATACAACGCAAACATAAAAGCTTCGTTTCAAAATTTAATATCTATTTTCTATATAAAATAACACTGAGAGCTTGGAATAAGGAACAAATCCGGGAAGAGTGGGGTATTGGAATCGTTTGCCCGCTACACAAAAAGGGTGATCAATTGGAATGTAGAAACCATAGGGGAAGAACCCTCCTTAATACAGCTTACAAAATGATTTCTAGTATCTTATATGGTCGCCTAAGTGCACATTCAGAGCTTCTTGGAGAATATCAAAGTGTTTTAGGCCTGGTCGATCAACAACAGACCAGATCTTTGTGCTAAGGTAAATACTGGAAAAAACCAATGAATTCAATATCGACACATACCATCTTTTCGTAGATTTTAAATCGGCCTATGATAGTTTCCTTAGAAATAAATTGTACGAAACCATGGATGAATTCCCTATTCCTAATAAACTGATAAGATTGTTTAAGGGTACAATGCGTAAAGTTGTTT
Organism: Diabrotica virgifera virgifera; assembly: GCF_917563875.1. NCBI lineage: Eukaryota > Metazoa > Arthropoda > Insecta > Coleoptera > Chrysomelidae > Diabrotica > Diabrotica virgifera. The sequence goes on along the minus strand of NC_065452.1, from coordinate 9,678,424 downwards.
GCAAAGTCGAAATAGAGGTAGAACAATAACAGGCGTTTGAAACGCATGTTGGGCTGTGACAGGGAGATGCGCTGGCGTGTCTCCTCTTTAACATAGCTCTGGAAAAAGCGGTCAGAGATGCCCGAATAGGCAACAGAGGAAATATTTTTAATAAATCATCCCAAATTTTGGCATATGCAGATGACGTGGACCTAGTTTCCTGCACAACACGCAAGCTAGAAGAAATGTATACCACCTTTGAAGTGGTGGACAAATTCACATACTTAGGCTCCCTGATCACCAAGGAGAACGTCATGACGGAAGAAATCAAGCGAAGGATAATCCTAGCAAACAGATGCTATTTTGGACTGAGTAGACATATGAGAAGCATTAACTTAAGCCAAAAAAACAAAAATAACCATATACAAAACCCTTATACAACTAGTGTTGACATATAGATCGGAGACATGGACCATCTCCAAGGCAGATGAAAACCTTCTGCTTATATTTAAATGAAGGAGGAGGTACAACTACGAGCTATGCCACAGATATAATTATCAGAGCAGAACAACCCTCCTAGAAGAATCCTTATGTCACAACCTGTGGGAAGTACAAATAGGCCAAAACTTAGATGGAAGGATGGTGTAGAAGAGGACGGGAGAAAAATAGGCGCAGCAAACTGGCAACGGTTGGCAATGGATAGGACTGACTGGCGTAATAGACTTAGGACGGTCGAGGCTCTTTCTCATAGGGCTATAGCACCAATGATGATGATGATGGTGATTTTCTATAATAGTAGAAAAATTAAATTATGTATATCGTATACTGTACGTACACATGTTTAAATACTGCACAAGCATGTTTGTTGATATATTTTGTGAGAATTTTTTCAAGAATAATTTTTGTCCAGTAAATAATAGATAATACAAAAAAAAGCAATGTTTGGTTAGAAATGAGTTCATTAGAAATTCTACAGAATTAAACTACGCCTATGTGCAAATTCTCTTCGGGAGATGTAGCATTTCTTTATAAGTGCAGAATCATGACACGAACTTGAAGAATTCAAATCTACAAATCTTTACTGTGTCCTCACGTTTGTATTGTGTCACTTTTGCGAAATTAAATATCTTCCGCACCATGATTAACCTATTTACATGTGAAAACATACAAAATACTCTTAATTGCGCCGCATACCCTAACATTTAATGGACTGGCACTGACATCCTAATACATAATATATTCATGAAAACCTTTAGTTAGTATTGTATATACCTAGGTAAATATATTACTGAGTGACATAGAAATCCGAAGACCTATTATAAATTATTGTGTTTTGAAAATGTTTTATACACTTATACAGGGTAGCAAAATAATCACCCAATACGAAGCGTTAATCACCCAATACATAGAATAGCTGAAGTGCAGATCCCTGGAAGGAGTAGGAGACAAAGACCAAAGAAGACCTGGGGGGAGAAGATAAGGCAGGACATTTTGGTAAAGGGGATTAACATTTATATGACCCAAGATAGAATTGTGTGGAGAAATGCAATTAGGGAAGCCGACCCCGCATAGGGATAAGGCAAAGAGAATAATGATGATGACAGGGTAGCAAAATAAACAAACTCTTAGAATTTCAAAATGACTATCAAAGGTAAATCAATGCTCCTCATAGGGCGACTTACTGGTCAATATCCTCGTGGGATATTTCGTTCCATGTCCTAATTAACTCCTCCCAAAGTGCTCCCAAAGTTCCATTATAGTTCCACTAAGCGTTCTACTAGGCGTTCTCCTATTATCCATTCTTATAAATTGACCTATCCAGCGCAACATTTGAAGTTTTGCATAATATGCTATAGAGGATACTTTATAATATTAATATTACTTATTGTCTTTTCTGTCATTTATGTCTTTGGATATAAGCACCTGTCACAGACAAAAGTATACTTTGTTAGCAAGCATTATCCTTGTCCGATTTGCTGCCGTCATCAGTTATCTGTATGCCCTGGTATGTCAGCTGTTTTACTACTTAAATATTTGCGTTGTCTTTTGTCAAGTTTCTTTGTTTCTTTGTTTGTATTAGGGCTGTATTTTTATATACGATGACGGATATCCCTTCTCCTATATAAACAACCCACAGTGAACATGGCGAGCCAACAAAGAAGCAATAGCCCAACAGTCGACACCTTAGTACCAACAACACCACAAACATTTGGATGTTTACCTTATATTCCATTCTTAACACCAAAACTTCTCAAATTATTTAACGGACTCGAAAACATAAAAATTGCTACTAGAAACGTTAAAACTATAGCACATTTATACACCAAAACCAAAAAAGAACCTCAGAACACGTCGAGTTGTTTAAAAAATTCGCTTTGGAGAGCCAGTGGAATAATAACTTCGGTGACATTTCCTTGACTTTTGTACGTGTATAATTCTTTCCGAAGTGAGAAAGGACCTATAAGCGGCAAGATCAGCTTCCACTTCAGCTGGACCAATTCCATAGGCATCGTTAAATTCTAGAAGAACTTTTCGTAGTTCTTCAGTCTTAGTAGGTAGTCCTTTGGAAGCCAAAAAGAAATTTCACGCTGGTGTTGGTATATCCATCATAAAATACAGAAGCAGGCGTAGAAAAGCAAGATGTAGTTTAATTGATTTTAAGATATCCATTTTCCTTAGACTTGCAAGAAGATATCGACTGTTCGAGTTATTATTTAGTGCAACTCTTGGTGGTATTAAAGGTTCCAAATTTATGGATGGTGCCAAAGTATCTTCCTTAATAAAATTGATATGGGAACGGAAAGGCTCTTTAGATTTGCAAATTGTGATGGCCTGCTTGTCTGTAAATATATTTGTGTTTTCAACTTCATTTTTGTTGTTGCTTGAAATGGTAACTGGATTTTCCAAGCTAACCGGGCTTCTGATGTTCTTCGGATCCATATTTTGTTCAGAGGAAGTCTTTGGTTCAAAGTATGATGATTCTGTAGACGTAGACCATTTAGTGTTGACACCAGGTGGCCAAATTTCCTTATTAAATAATAAGTCGATAGATGTTTTAGATTTTATGCCTATTTTGAATGAAGGACCAGTTGCTGTGTTGGCATCTTTAAGGAGGGCGTAACATCTAATATATTCCTTTATACTTAGCTTCTGTTTAATGTAGTGAACTATTTGTATAGGAATGTATACTGGGGTTAAGTTACTAATATCAACAAAGTGACACTTATCTTCTGAAATTTTTGACTTTCTTTTTGGACAGGTTTGGAAATGTTGAGGGTCGTCAGTTTGGGTGTTCTCGTCTATATACAGGGTGTTTGGTAAAGAATGGGCCATAGCTTAACCTCAGGTTCCTGAGGTTAAAATAGGCCGATTTAAGCTAACTTACCTTAGTACAAAGTTTATAATAACCGAGATGCAGGGTGTCAAAGTTAAACTTTTTTTTATTTATTATTGAATATTTCCTGACAGGCACGAGATATCAACACAAAATTTGGTATGTGGGGGTTTTTTGGGACGAGAAAACTAAATTCCTTACCAAAAATTATGTCTTGCCCAGAGGGCGTTACATACGTCTTTCAGCACTCATTTAATACGTTCAATTTTTTTTATCCGTCACTCCGTATAATTTTGACAATAAAATTTTTATTCCCCTATTAGTTTTACTTAAAAAAGGTATACCTCTTTCATCTCCCTAAACTCAACCATTTTTGAGATAAACGCATTTTAAATCTGCAGTGCAACATAATTTTTAGCATATCATTGTAGTTACACCAGAAAAATAACTTAAAACCATAAAATTATCCAAAAATGTTTCGCAAATTTCTTCAAATGGAATTTGCGATGCAATGACATAAATTTGAGAATTGGCACAATTATTATGGTTTTAAGTTATTTTTCGGGTTTAATTACAATGATATTACGCTAAAAATGATGGTGTATCGCAGATTTAAAATGCGTTTATCTCGAAAACGGTTGAGTTTAGGAAGATGAAAGAAGTATACCTTTTTTAAGTAAAACTAATAGGAGAATAAAAATTTTAATGTCAAAATTATACAGAGTGAGGGATAAAAAAAATTGAACGTAATAATGGAGTGCTGAAAGGCGTATGTGACGCCCTCTGGACAATACATAATTTTTGGTAGGGAATTTAGTTTTCTCGACCCAAAAAACCCCCACATGCCAAATTTCATGTTGTTATCTCATACCTGTCAGGAAATATTCAATAATAAATAAAAAGAAAGTTTAACTTTGTCACCCTGTATCTCGGTTATTATAAACTTTTGTACTAAGGTAAGTTAGCCTAAATTGGCCTATTTTAATCTCAGGAACCTGAGGTTAAGCTATGGCCCATTCTTTACCAAACACCCATATATTGCAGGGCATCTTTTTCCACTTGCATTCTTCTCCTTATCTCCTCATTTGTTATTCTGTCTCTTCTGGTGAAACTACAGCATCTTCTCCAGTATTCCATTTCGGTTGCCAGAATGCTATTTTGGGTTCTTTTGTTTATGACCCAAATTTCTGCGGCATATATCATGATGCTTTGTACTACTGTTTGGTACCTATATCATTTTTTTTTGTTCTTCCCTTGATGTTCTTATTCCAGATTAGATTATGGATTTGTCTGATGCAAGATCTTGTTTGTCCCAATCAGTAGCGTACTGATAGATCAGCGGGCCCTGGATCCAGTTGGGATGCGGGCCCCCCGAAACAATAAAAACACACATTGTATATTAAAAGTGTGTTTTTTTTTGTAAAAACACACAAATTTTTGTAAAAATTCAAACTTATTTAAAACAGTAAATTAATATTAATAAATCCTATTCTTTTTCATACTGACATGGCTGATCAATTTACTCCAGCTGTTTTTATAAATAATGAAACTCAAAAATTTTCTACATCTAAATCTCCAGTCATAATTAAAACCTTAATATCGGAAAACTAAAACAGCTCTTAAGAAATGAACATTGGAATGCAATTATATCAACAAAATGAATTCTCAAATTATTGTGTGATACATTTATAAATAAGTTAAATAATTACATACAAACCCCTAGGGAGATAAAACGCTTAGATAAAAATATAGCAAAAATAAAACCTTGGATGTCGGTGGGGTTGATATATTTAATCAAGTGACGAGATTTTTTTAAAAACAAATTAATAAAGCAATGTTCGCCAACACTTAAGGGAATAGGCGCAAATTTCGGCTCAAAGGCATTTTAAATCCATTATTTTTTTTTCGAATACTGAGTATTCGAAGTATTTTTGGAAGATTTAAACGCAGAATGAAAGATTACCTTATTGCCGAGGGCCGAAAGTCCCTGAAAACTTCTTTAATGTTTATTTTAATAAGTTACAGGGTGAAAAAAAAGAGAAAATTTAGTGTGGCTTTTAATTTTGAAATGTCTCATTAAAATTTTTTTTAAATTTATTCTAAGGGATTTTTCGGCCCTCGGAAATAACGTAGTCCTCCATTCTGAGTTTAAATTCTTCAAAAATATTAACTAATTTTTTCGGGATTCGTAAAAAATGGACATCATGCCTGTGGTGATATTTTTTAAAACGCACATTCGCTATCTTTGCCATACAACGCACTCAGTTGAACAGAATGTGGTGACAAGACATTGACAAACAAGGTTACTAAATAGTTGACACTGACACGGCTTCAGCAATATTTTGAGTTGTTTATTAAATAATATTGATGGTGTACTTGATAAATAATTGATTTAAGATGTGAGCATATTAAAAAGTTATTAATTGTTTATAATTTATGGAAGATCCAAGCAGAGAATACACCAGGATAAATTTTATAATCCAAGTATTTTCTTGTTAAGATGTTCAAAATTTATCTAAGCGTTCCATAGTAACAATGTATTATTAAAAAATCACTTTTACTCTTATCTCGATTATTAGTTTTAATTGTATAATATATAAATTATTATAATCGCAATCACGGAATACATAGTTAGTGAAAAAATGATCATATTAATTAACTGAATTAATAATTTAAGCGATTATACAACTAACGGGTATTCAAGAACATTCAAACGCCATCTCTAAGTTAATCATGACAATGCCATTGTCAACCAATGTTTATATCTCCATACCAGTAAGAATTTTACTACATGTAATTTGCTGTGTAAAGAAAGCAAAAGTGGCTTTTGCTATTTTGAAATATAAACTTCAATGTATTATATTCAAACTGAAATAAAACTATATAAAATAAAATAAAATTCATAAAGCTGGTGCAAACACAAAAAAATGTAGAATACTAAATGATATATCTGGTCGGAAGCAAACCTCTAAAAATATTATAAATCTTATAACATTATATCAATAATCAGAGTAAAATTTAAATAAATATTGGTATCCATTATAATACGCATTACCGTCGAAAACCGACATGATCAACCAAAAAAGAAGATGTATTTGGTGATTTTTCTAGTGACCTTCTTGGGTGTGAATCTGTCTCTTTAATTTACTCCTCCTGGTTTAAAAACAAAGCATAGTGTGAATTGACTTAGCACCATGCCTAGGCAAGAGTTGTCTGTTTTGCGCTACACCAAGTCAATAGACACTGTATCAATTTTTACACAAAAGTAGTATTAAGGTTGGAAGTTAGAAGTAAAATTAAACACCTAACGTAAAGTTAATGCTACATATCAAGACTGACGGTATACGGTAAACCACATTGGATGTTGAATACCTTGATAGTAAACTAAATATTATAGTAATACGTCGCTGAAGAGTTCTAAAAAACAACTGCTTTTTGTATAAAACCAGACTAAAAATCTAAAAATTAAAGGAATAACGTAGAATACACAAAATATCGCCTATATAACTTAATTAACGTACGAAATGCCAATAATGTCAAAATTTCATAACAGCGGAGTAAACTTCATAAAACGAGTTAGAACGATAAAAATCGAGTTAGAACGGGCCCCTTTGGGGCCCGGACCCTGGTTCCGCGGAACGCGCGGAACCATGCTCAGTACGCCACTGGTCCCAATCTATTTTTTATTTCTGCTTCTGTTGTTCCGTTTTTCGATATTCCAAATATTTAAAATTCTTCGTTCCTGTTATTTCTACTTGTTCTTCTATTTCCAAATCTTTTACGTCTTCTTCCTATATTGCTAAGTATTCCGCTTTCTTCATATTTATTTCTAGGCCCACCTTTTTGTATTCCTCTTTTAGTTTTCTTACCACGTAACTGATATCCTCTTCATATTGACCCATCACCACCTGATCGTCTGCGAAACACAATGTGTAGAGATAATCGTAACTTATCGGTATCCCCCCCTACATTATATTTTTAATCATGATACAATAAATTTAGGAGATATGATACCAAAGTGTTTTAAATTCGTTCGGTTCTGCGTATGACGTCAATACGTGACTAGTTAGCGGCGCCAATTTGAAATAACCTATGGATAACATGAAGAGTGGAAGCATTCTGGTAACAAAATTACGGATTATTTGTTAAATTTCTTTTTACGAAACGTAGTGATAAAGTAATGGATATAAACTTTTGTGAATTATGGATTTATTGAAGACAAAATAGGCAAATGTGCACTTAAAATAGTGATGTTTTCATTAAAATTATTATCACACCAACGTAATTATGACATTCACTGAATACAATGAGAAAAACCTTTACCTACTAAATTTCAATACTTTCCGTTATTAAAAAGGTTTTTCGCATCTACATCAGTCATGTCTTTGAGAGGATGTGGAATCTTACTTTCGTTAGAGGTTTGGTTATCACATGTATAACTTGTTCTGCAGTGGAAATTTGTGTGAAGGCTTTTTAGTTTGATCACAATTTCTTAGGTTATATCTTCCTGTTTCCATATCTATCGATTCTTTTAAGGTCATCTTCACCATTCTATGAGATTATTTCAGTATCGATCTTATTTTGTTCTAATTGAGAAACAGCTATATAATGATGGTCATATTTAGAATTATTTTCTATAAGGAGGTATTGTAGAGGCAATTGAACTCGTTTCTGACAACCAGTTTTTCCAAATGTTTAACCTGTTACATAAATATCAGAAACAAACAACAACAAATGACAAAAATGTCGGGATCGTCACGTATTGACGTCACTTGATATTTGACAGGAGCTGCGTGGTGTCATATCTTCGGTTTCATTATATCATGATTTTTAATAGAGTTAGTGACGTTGGGCATCCCTGTAGTAATCCTTTTGTTGTTTTGAAGGTAGCAATTAGCTTGTTTCCGATTTTTAAATTTACTTCATTTCCACCATATATAATATAATATAATATTAAAAGTGCTCTACTAATGCGTTTAGATGGCATTTGGCTATACGTGACGTTTGTTCTAGCTAGCAGTGGTGACTAACGACCAACGTCCGTTATAGTAACTGTTGTGGGTGGATATAATTCCAACATTAGTTTGAAAAACGCCTGTACGAAGACGTGCATGTGTTCTTTTGTAATATATAAGATGCTCACAGATACAACGATGATGCCTGTGAAATAACTTGTTTCGTTTTCTATTATTTATTTACTCGAGTGCGTTAGGAAACTGGGATGAATATGTATTTTATATTCTTGACGTTTGAAATCTTTAAGTATTTGAATACTATTTGTTTTCATAGCAAAAAATTGACGTTTAACAAAGACGCACATTAATTTTGTCGACAGTAATGGGATTCCGAAAGTGTAGGTCACTGCACGAAATATTACAACAAAAATGGCGTGTCTCTGCCCACAAAACTACGGTGTCACCATAATTTATTGACACAGTTTTAAATTTATTTTGTATGTATAGGTTCAGATTTAACGACAGATCATAAGTATCATAAGTTTTAAGAGGTTGTTTAAGAGTAATATATACAGGGTGTACATTAATGTCTGTAAATCTTTTTAATGCATAATTCTTATGTTAAAATATGACGATTTAACTCAAATCACTAAGATGAAACATTTTTTTATTATTTTTATTTAGTTGACAGTTAAAAATGAATTTTTATAATTTTAATACCGTTTTTCGATACCGATACGGTATTTCTTTAAATTTTTTAATTATTGCAGTCAAAATTTTGCTCCAACAAACACAATGAATTTTGGCCAATGAACTTTGTCTCAGACCTTACTTTTCGCCAGTAAACAGATCACACTTCTTCTACAACCTTTGATTAGCTTTGTCTTCAGTTAAAATATCCTTTGAGCGTTTCCTATTCAGGATCAGTTTGCTTCATCACCTTAATCTTAGTACCTGTAGATATGCGTCCACATCGACCTGGGCCTCGATATTTGACCCTTCGCTTCGTTATCGATAATTCGCTATCTGTACACTCTACAGGTACAGATAGCGAATGATCGATAACGAAGCGAAGGATCAAAAATCGGGGTCCAGGAAGCGCTCTGTCGTTGCGTTATGTCTGTCCCATAGATTTTTCAAACCTCTATTTTCGGCCATCTTTCATGAACGTTCGTTACTTGATTTTTGTTTTTGTTGTGCACGGGTTGTTCCTTGATTTCCGATATTGTGTAGCATATGCTATAAAGGATCACATAATGCTATGTGGAAAAGTATCAAAGTCAGATATATGATGTTCTAATAGATTGTAAACATAATAATGCAATAGTCGATTCCAGGAGTTACAGAAGGACAGATACCAACAGTGCTCATATGTAAACTAGTAATAGTATAATTAAAACAAGAATTACCACTAATTCCAAAACCCGTTAGAGATAGTTATAAACAAACTAGAGGAAGAAATAAGTAAAAGGATAGACAATCCAATCAAGCAGGAAATAGTAGAAGAATGGCAAAAGTGTATAGGAACAGGGCATATAAACAGACGTCAAGACTTATTCGACGAAGAATGTACGAATGCTTTGGCAAGAAGAAACAGGGTAAAACTACAAAGAGAAGGAGATAAGTTTTTGCGAGAAGAAGGAATTTGCAGAAAAAGAAAATAGAATAGCTATCTAAGCAAATAAAAACATAGCAGAAGTGTACACGGGCGCCCATATAAAAATTGTTAGGGGGAGGCCAGACGTGAAGATGTTGCACATTACATTTTGTATACTTTGGATAACCATATATGTATATATTTTCAAAAAACCTTTTTACCACATAGTGGTGTAAGGCGACAATACAATATACATTACATTATGTTACATTCTAATACAATACAAAAACAACTTAATCTTAAATTTAACTAATAACTGCTATATATTTATATTATGTACAAATTTGACCCATTCCTTCTTATTTCTAGCCAGCGTCCTTGCTTCTATCCACGTTGTTCCCCTTTTCTCGATTATTTTGCCTAGTGTTCTATGTTCTATCCCAGGTTTGTCGTGGTCTACCTTCCTTCTTTCTATTTTGCGTTTTTGCCTGCCAAATTTCTTTGACCGATTTTTTCTAATCCATTCTCTGAAGATGACCCCACCAACTGAGTTGCCTTCTCTCTATAAATTCTAACGTTGACTCGATTTCCAGATCTTCTCTTATTTGAGTGTTTCGTAGTCTATCTCTTTTGGAAACTCCTCGAACTCGTCTAAGGTATTTCATTTCTACTGCCTGTATTTTACTCTTTTGTTGGTACTCTTTTGTTAGTACTCTTTTGTTAGTACCTATGACTCGCAACCAAAGGTTAATGCAGGTCTATATTATATTGACTTGAACACATTAATTTTTGTTTTTCGTGTTATTTCTTTTTTATTTATGAATTTATTGCTCATTGCATGGAATAGGTTCATTGTTTTTTGAATTCTATTATTAATTTCTGTTTCTATTTAAACTATATATGGATAACCATATATAGTTTAAATAACCCGAAGAGCTAGGGAAGGGGCACGCCCCCCCTGCACATGGAAGTGTACATAAACAAGTGGTAACAAATTTTTACCAAATTAAGAAATTCAGAGAAACTAAAAAGAATAATACAAAGTATTGCAGAAGCAAAGAAGGTTTACCTCTAGAAGATACAACAGCAACATTAAACAGGTGGGCCCAATACTTCGAAGATCTGTTAAATACAGACAAACAAGAGAAACTAGAGAAAAACAAGAATTAGCAAGAAGAAAAGGTATGTAAGAGGAACAAACTTTAAATGAAATTAAAGAAATCATAATATATCTAAAAAATAAAAAAAAAATGCAGAAGAAAGCTGAGATTTTTAAGAAAGGCGACGAAAAAAGAATATGCCAAGAATATGGCAAAGAAATGCTAAAGCAATGGAATATCGCTCTTAATTATGCTATTTATAAACAGGCGACAAAACGGAATGCGAAAACTACGAGGAAAATTATTAGGAAAACATTAATGAAATATGACAACAAAGTGATCGTATAATACCAGGGAGGGTTTAGACCAGGAAGAACAATTACTGAGCAAATATGTATGCTAAAATTAATTCGGGGCTAATAAATTAATTAATTAATTAAGGGCCTAAAGCAAGGCTGCTGCATAGCACCTACACTCTTTAAAATATATTTAAATGAGGCACTCTCACTGTGGAGAAGAAAGTGCTGCAATATGGGCATCCCAATTGATGACGATAGATTGTACAGGATACACTTCGCTGACGACCAAGCCATTCTAGCTGAAGACGAGAGTGATATAGACTATATGCTCAGAAAACTGGAAGAGGAGTACACTAAGTGGGGCCTTACAATTAACATACAAAAAACCGAGTACTTAGTTGTAGGAGAAACACCAGAACGCCTACAAATTGAAATGGGAACTATAAATCCAACAGAATTCTTCAAATACTTAGGAGTTCAAATACACTCAAACCCGCTTATTAGAATACCGGTTAAAGAAATATCCCGATTTAAGGAATAGAAATTTGAAGTCCCGAAACGTTTATTCTAGCAACCAATGATCGGTTATTAGAATATCCCGGTTATAGGAATACTTTTGCTTGGCACGAAGGCTATTCCAATAAGCGGGTTCGACTGTATCTTCAAAAGCAGGGAGTAACGACGAAATACATTCCAGGATTGGCCAAGCAAGATCAGCCACCAGACAGCTACACGGACTATTGTGGAGTAATAAAATAACAAAAGAAAATAAAAGAAGAATGTATAAAACAATAATAGAAAGTATTGGGTTGTACGGCGCTGAACTCTGAGAAATCAACCAAAGAAACAAGTCAAAAATCAAGGCGATGGAAATGAACTATTGGAGACGATGTTGCCGACTCACTAGACTTGATGGGGTGAGAAACGAAGATATTAGGAGACAAATGGAAATCGATCTAGATATAATAGACACAATCGAAGCCAAAAGACTTAACTGGTATGGACACCTTCAGAGAATGCCTGAAAATAGATGGCCGAAAAAAAATTGAAAAATGGACTCCACCCACAAGAAGAAAACGAGGTAGACCAAGACGATCCTGGAGAGAAGATGTCGAAGATGCAATGACCGCCAGAGACTTAAAAACTGAAGATTGCTTGGACAGAAATCGCTGGAGATTAGGATGCGAGAAGCGGCGACAGCTGTAGAAGACTCGCTTATTATATATATGTAAAATTAATTCGCAGCCATACGAGGCCCTCAGACCATTAGAAATATCAGAAAATATTATAATGCTAGTGGCATAGATGCTTAGGGACAGGAGAAATAGGATAATAATGAAAGAAAGCTTTTCAAGTTAGTTTACACTGTATAGAGTTTTAACATAAGGGCATCATAACCAGGGTTTAAAATATAACAATAAACTAAAAAAAAACGCAATAAATGGAAATGAGAGGAGACACAACAAATGATAGCAAATATATCAAAATGAAAGTAACAGAGGCTATTTATAATTTTTAAAATTGTCAAAATTTGATTCTTCTTCATGTACCGTGCTCGATTATCGAGAGTTAGTTATCAAATTGGCTATAGTAATTTTATTGACGGAAGCTCGGAAAAGGGACGCAGAGGATCTGTTAAACCATTCTCTCATGTTTCTAAGCCATGTATTTCGTCTTTTACGAATGTATTTAAATACTTAGGAGTTGATATCACGAACACCGAAAAAGAAGGAAAAGAGCAAAAAATTTACCAAAAACAGCTAAACTGTGAGTATACGATAGAGTAATCAGACCCACGGTGATGTATGCCAGCGAAATCAACAAGAAGAAAAGAAAGTAAAGATCCGGGATAGAAAGGTCCTCAGAAAAATTATCGGAGGAATACAGATGGCAGAGAATATTTGGAGAACACAAAAAAATAAATAAATAATGAGCACGCCTGAAAAATCAACAACACACATACGAACCCAAAGAGCTAGATGGCTTGGTGGCATTATACGAATACCAGAGAACCGAAATGTTAAAACAGTACTGAAGGAGGGAGAAATGGGAAAAAAAGAAGTGGACATCCAAAGAAGGCGATCTTTTCGAGAAGGGTTTTTCTCTTGATTTTGTTGTTTATAACATTTCCGACTAGAGAACCAAGATATGCAAATTTTTGAACAGCTTCTACAGTTTATCGTTTTATAATTCAGTTCTACACCAATCTTTTTGAGTATTTTCGTCAAGTATACTGTAGTCGAATAGATAGGCACGCACAAGTAACATACTCACACGACTCAGAGCATGACGCCATAAGAGAGATCAGGCTATCTGTCGTCATTGCATACTTTGTTATGTAGGCTTACCTCTAGGGCTCTTGAATATATGCTGCATTTCAATAATTTTAATGATGACATATGACAATATTCTAATTAAGTGTATTCTAACAGTAGGTAGGTCGTATCTATATTTGTATGTAAAAAATTTGGCAGGAATAATATTTTAATTTATACTATTGACATTTAATCAAGAAAGGAGACAAAGAAGACCCCAACAATTCTAGAGGTATAAATCTACTGAACACCGCACTTAAGCTAACCACAAATGTCCTAACCAACAAAATCAATAAACTAACAACTTTATCGGATGAACAACAAGGATTCAGATCCGGAAGATCCTGCGTATACACCGTATTTGTACTGAGACAAATCACAGAAAAGGCCATTGAGTACAATAAACCAGCATATCTATGTTTTATAGACCTGACAAAGGCTTTTGATCGCATCCAAGTCGAAGAGGTCTTACATTTACTGTATAGAAGTAACATACCAATCGATATTATACAAACCATCGAAAACATCTACTTTCATAATCGAATACAGGCAAAGATAAATGGAAAACTAACGCAGTTTATACCAGTACAAAGCGGAGTCAGACAAGGTGACTCGTTAAGCCCACTGCTCTTTAATATAATAATGGACGAAATAATAGAAGCAGTACGTAAAGGTCATGGTTATAGAATGGGGAACAAAGAAATCCAAATATAATATTATGCAGACGACGCCGCATTAATCGCCGAGACAGAAGACGATCTCCAAAGATTAACATACATCTTCAATATAACAGCCAAGAAATACAATATGATAATATCAGCAGAAAAAACTAAACGTATGACAACATCTAAACACCCACTACACTACGATGTAAAATCGAAATTGATGGGAAAATAATAAAGCAGGAAGCAAGGTTTAGATATCTGGGAATATATAACTAGTTACGGAGATGTTGAAGAGGAAATACGACAACTAAACTTAAAAGCAAGTAAAACGGCGGGATCTCTTAATGCCACAATCTGGAAGAACAAACACCTAAGACAAGACACAAAAGCAAGAATCTGTAAAACAGCAATTAGACCTATATTGACATACACGGTGGAGACAAGACCTGACACATCTAAAACGAGACGACTACTAGAAACAACAGAGATGAAAATACTTTCTACGAATATCAGGGAAAAGCCTGTTGGATAGGGAGAGAAGCGAAAACATAAGAAGATCATGCAATGTAGAAGACATAAATTAATGAGTGACAAAACGGAAGCAGGAGTGGAACAAAAACATTAGTAGAATGGCAGAGGATAGGATAGTACGAATAGCGCGAGATAAATCACCAAATGGACGAAGAAGTATTGGCAGACCAAGAGAAAAAGATGGTGCGATAACTTAAACAATTTAGGAGGTTAATATTGAAGAAGAAACAGGCTTTAAAGCCTACATACAAGAAGGAAGAAGAAGACATTTACGCTCTTGATTAAGGAGTTTGCCGGCTATAGAGCCCTCCATTATTAACACATCATATATAGCGAGGAAGATATTTATATTAAAATCTTTATTATAATCTCTATGTTTACAAATAATAGATTAAGTAAGGCTATCAGATTGAGGTGCGTTGAATGTTATATTTGGTCGCAACTACTATATGGGTAGAAGCTTGGACTCTGAAAGCCCAATCCGTAAAAAAATTGGAGGCATTCGAAATGGGGTTATATAGGCGTATTCTGAAAATTTCTTGGACTGCAAAAGTCTCAAACGAAGAAGTGTTAAGACGAATTGGACATAACAGAAAGCTTATGAACACAATTAAAATAATAAAAACATCGTATCTGGGCCACGTACTTCGGAACGATAAATACTCTCTGCTACACGCCATCGTGCAAGGAAGAGTAGAGGAAAGAAAAGGCTTGGGAAGAAAGAAGAAATCTTGACTGAGGATTATCAGAGGTTGGACTAACCTTAGTGTTGAACAGATATTTTACCTTGCAAAAGATAGGAAAGCGTTTAAAGAGGTGATCGCCAACCTCCGTTAGAATACGCACGACGCAATAAGAAGAAGAATCTTCATTGGGACAGTCGATACAAGTCCACCAAAACAATTAATAAAATTTGGTTGAATGTTATAGAAGTAAATTTTTTCCGGCCGCCCTGTATATCAAACTGAGATTCGTGAACCGCTCTTATCATTAAAGTATAAAACGATTTTAAAATAAAGAAAAGCAACTCTTTAATCTTTATTACTTTTCGATTCCACCGATTACAAAAACCACCTCGTCTTTAAATTTCTTCCAAACCGATTATTTGGCCTTTAGCTAAGTTTTGGCTAAAGACATCGGTAGCGGTCACATGTTACTTATTAGAAATAAGTATAAAGGGACGATCAGCCCTTTATTAAGCACGGTGCCGTAATAAATCATCTCTTAATATTTCCAAGGCAGATCTCGCACTCTATTATTAACTGGGAATTTGATTTTTAACCAATTATTATGTGTTTTGTTTTGAGAAATGTCTTGGAATACTGTGATTTTGATGCATCGACTAAATGAATTAATAATTGAACAAATTGTACTACCCCTTTATCCTATGTAATTAAAATAATAGTTTTATTAGTTTCAAGATAGATAATATCTAAATAAAAAATATTTTATTAAAAAAAATCCTTTGTAAAAGGTATAAAAACTTTTATTAAAATCCGTTTAAGGGCTACATCACAACAGAATGTTTTCGATTTTCTTACAAAATCATCATCAGTATTAAAATAAACACGTTGAATGCTAGCTAAGCCACCAAAGAAATACTCGGTGGCGAGCAACGGCTCGCCACGATCGTTTCTTTATCCACGTAGCTAGAAGAGACCCAACGACTTCACACCCGCAGCTCCAAAATTCACATCTGTAGCTTTTGGAATTATTATTTTTGGTTATTATTCTACATGTTTCATTTAACGCCGTGGTGACTTGTTGGGCGTGTCGAGATCTACCCCAGACGGGAAGAGCATATTCCCCTGTTGAGAAATATAAGACTTCAGCTGTTGACTTTAAGACCTGGGGGTTTGCACCCCACATGCTCCGTATGATGGTAACCAACGTTCTGAAAGGACATGGTACATGAAGAAGAAGAATGCTCCCTACAAGATTACGGAGAAGGTTGTTTTTCGTAGAAACCTTTTGTCTTGTGCCCCGACAGTGGAATTTATACGTTAGTGACCGGTCTAGTATCACTCCAAGATATTTGGGCCTATCAGTATGTTCCAAAAAAATGTGAAGATTATCGAATAATAAGCCTTATGAGCCATTTCCTGAAAACTTTTTTAAAAATTATACATAAAAGGATATATAAAAAGTGTGAAGAACATATTATGACAAACACACAATTCGGTTTCAGGGATGCATTGGGTACTCGACAGGCACTTTTTGCAATACAAGTTCTCTTTCAAAGATGTAGAGACGTGAATTGTGATATATATATGTGTGTTTTGTTGATTACCAGAAAGGGTTCGATAGAATAAAACATGACGAACTGATGAAAATTATTATGAACCTAGCGCTAACGGACATAGACGAGGGAATACTTATAAACGGAGAACGATTGAACAACATAAGATACGCTGATGATACTGTCATTTTTGCAGACAGTCTTGAAGGTCTGCAGATACTTGTCTCCAGGGTGGCAGAAGTAAGTAGCAGGTTTGGGCTTGATTTTAACATAAAAAAAACCAAATACATGGTTATAAGCAAAAATAGGATACCACCTGGTCAATTACTAGTTAACCAACAACCTGTAACAAAAATCACCAAATTTTGTTATTTGGGTGCAAACTTAAATGAACAGTGGGACCAATCTACGGAAATTAAGATAAGGATCGAGAAGGCAAGATCAGCTTTCGTCAAAATGAAAAAAATCTTTAACAGCCACGATATAAAATTGGAAATAAAAGTTCGTTTACTAAAATACTACGTATTCTCCTTTCTTTTATATGGCGTGGAGTCATGGACCTTAACTGAAGCATCACTGAAGAGACTCGAAGCGTTTGAGATGTGGTGCTATAGACGCATGTTGAGGATTTCCTGGATAGACAGAGTTACCAACGAAGAAGTTCTACATAGAATGGGTAAAGAGCGCGAACTAGTCGTAACCATAAAACGTCGCAAACTGGAATACCTGGGCCATATAATGCGCAATGAATAACGATATGACCTACTTCGGACCATACTTTAAGGTAAAGTGTATGGGAAAAGAGGTCCAGGACGAAGAAGAATATCCTGGCTGCATAACCTGCGAAAATGGTTTAACTTAACCACTACCGGACTTTTCAGGGCAGCAGTCAACAAAGCCAGAATAGCCATGTTAGTGTCCAACATCCGTAACGGATAGGCACCATAAGAAGAAGAAGTATGTCCCAAGCGTTGTCCCTCCCAAGAAACATTCAGTTTTACTTGCGCCAGATGGTTGTTGAGATGGAATGCACATGCTTGGATTTTAGTAGATTTGGCTTTAATGAGTTTTGTTTGTAGTAAGTTGACATCATGTTTAAAGCCTCTTCCATTTTCGCACTCTACTTGTGTGAGTGTTTTCCCCTTTACGGCGATACCAAGGTCGTCAGCGTAAACAAAACTCTCAGTCTGGGGGTGCATTGGTTGGTCGTTGGTGTAGATGTTAAATAGGGACAGCGCTAGAGCGCTTCCTTGAGGTAGGCCATTTTTTTGGGTTCTCTATCTGCTCTTCTTACCATTTAGCACAGCAAAGAAAACGCAACAGCAGTGACACACTAGTAGGCGGGAAAAGTTCGCGCACTATTACTGCGCAGATCGTCGGCCATTTTGTGCGTAGTACCAGACAATGTAGAAAATCGACAGTGTTGCCGATTTGTACATAATTATCAGATTTACTCAACTTTTATGACATTCATATTTTTTAACATAATTTTATACGTATGACTGTGGGAATTATGTCAATAATTGGGACATAACACAAAATATTGACGATGAATGGCGATTGTATTGTTAATCTTTTGCATAAATTCCAGAAATTATTCAAAAAGAATCTCTTACGGGTAATAAAGTTGGTGACATCGGCAACACTGATAAACCAACACATCACATCACCACTGAGATGTACTACGCGAAAAATGGCGACCTTGTACTTTTCAACTTCAAAGGCGGCATCAGGGAGTGTCCTTGCTGGTTTCGTTTATTATGCTGTGACGTAGAAGCGTCTATTATATAACAGTGATCTAATGATATTTACCAGTTCATAGTCAATCACAGTGTTATAGACCTTAGTTAGCAAGGTTCTGTGGTTTATCGTATCATAGGCCGCTGTGAGGTCTATCAAGGCCACTCCCACTATCTCTCTCTGCTCATAAAATTGAAACCACAAGATAAAGGCTTTGTACCGAGGTATATGCAACAAAGTATATACAGAGAGTTACGGATCTCCAAGTTTCTAGGTAGCACAAGATTGATCGCATGAATTGGTATTACCATTACTGCAATTAATATTACCATTACTGCAGCCACTTAACAACAGAAGATTGCGAAGATTATAGATCTTCGCTGAAACTGAGGTGAAACCGCTGGGTGATGTACCTCATAACGCCATTTTAGTGTACAATACTACATTGATATAAGTTATTGTACTTGTTATCAAATTAACTCATAGAATATGTAAATGCTTACAAAAAAAAATGAATTGGTGCCTTCAACACTGAAAACTGAAACATTGGAAATTGGCTAAAATAATGTGTTCTTTTCAAAAGAAATTAGGAATTGTGTAAAAATCAGATTACCGATTAATTCGTGACCGACAATTTGTATTATCAAACAAATAATAGAAAAGTCTATTGAATATGGAAAACCAGCATACATGTGCTTTGTAGATTTAAAAAGTGCTTTTGACGAGGTGCGGCGAAATGACATCTTACATTTATTACAAACTAAACAAATAGACCATTAGATAATAAGGATAATAATTAATGAAATTAATAAGAACAACAAGACCAGAGTTATAGTGTCAACAGAAGAAACAGAATACATATAATTAAAAGGAGGAATCCGCCAAAGAGACTCACT
Source organism: Diabrotica virgifera virgifera (assembly GCF_917563875.1). NCBI lineage: Eukaryota > Metazoa > Arthropoda > Insecta > Coleoptera > Chrysomelidae > Diabrotica > Diabrotica virgifera. Next base: position 9,658,774 of record NC_065452.1, on the reverse strand, counting down.
CAGCCCATTGTTATTCAATACGGTGATGAATCAAATAATTCACGAAGTAAGAAAACGACATGGATACCACATGGGAGCGCATAAAATCACGATAGTATGCTATGCCGATGATGCAGTACTAATTGCTGATAACGAGGATGACTTACAAAGGCAGCTCTATACCTTCAATATCACAGCAAGGAAACTAAATATGAGAATATTAGTAGAAAAAGCTATATGCATAGTGATCAGTAATGAGCCGCATAGATGCGAACTTGAAATAGACTGCAAAATTGTAGAACAAATAATGAAATTCGATTATCTCGGAGTAAAGATCACTAGTGACAGGAATATAAGAACAGAGACCACAAGGCAAGCAGCAAAAGCAGCAAGAGTAAGTGGTTGCCTCCGAGAAACCATATGGACAAACAAATATCTGACCACGGAAAGCAAAATGAAAGTATACAAGACAACAGTAGCAACTTGCTAGCAGTGTAGGAAAAATAAAAAGAACGGTGGTACTGTAATCTATGTTAGAAAACACTTTAAAATTCGAAGCTATTAACTGCGACAGTTTTAATATTGAACAAACATCTGAATTTTGTGGAATTTTTCTTCAAGATATTAACACTGTTGTATTGGTAGTGTACAGATCTAGTAAATGTGACGATTTTAAGTCCTTTTCAAAAATTTTGAAAATCTATTGGATCACATTATGAGGCCAAATTTGAATACAATAGTTTTGGGAGATTTTAATATCAATTTTAAAGGGAAAACGGCAAACATTAGTGAATTGACTTCTATAACATCATCTTTTGGTATAAAACAAACAATTTTTGACTATCCTCGAGTTACTACTACATCTGCCACTTGTATAGACAATATTATGACAAATTTTGAAGGAAATCAGTTTCGAACAAATGTCCTTGAAACTTGTTTTTCAGACCATCGCGGACAGTATATTAGTATAATCAAAACATCAAATAAATTAAAATCAAGTGTTTGCACTAGAGCCTTTACACAGGAAGGTATTTTAAAAATAAGAAACTTTTTATCAGTGTTAGACTGGGACATTTTTAATAGTGATTTTGATGTAGATTACTTAGCAACGTTTTTAATAGATAATTATAATCATGCAGTATCCCAATATTTTCCACTAAAACATTGGTTATTAAAAATAAAAATGTCCTGTAGATTGGTTCAATGACAACTTAAAAAATATGAGAAATTATCTGACCTCTTATAAAATACGTGCTGATTCTAGTAAAAATCCAATACATTACAATGAATATAAAAATTACAAAAATCATTATAATGCCGAGTTGAAAAACGCGAAAAAGATGGCTTATGATAAACTAATATTAACTTCGAAGAATAGATCCAAGACGTGTTGGAAGATAATTAACTATGAGCGTAACAAAACCAATAGTTCACATAATATAACAACCAATATATCTTGTGACACTTTCAATAACTTTTTTGTTGAAATTGCCGAGAACATTATAAAAACCCTCCCTAATAAATCAGATGACATAATTTTGAACTATCAAAACTTCCCAGCTCCATCGAGTTCGTTTTTTCTATCGCCAACTACTCAACAAGAAGTATCAGAGGTTATAAATTCATTAAAAAATTCAAATTGTTTGGATACAAATGAGCTAAACGCTTCTGTTATAAAAAATACTTATGAAATAATTACTGAACCTTTAACACATCTCATTAATAACATTTTTGTAATCGGGATATTTTCAACTAGATTGTTCTAACCAAACTTGTTCTACTCCAAAATTGTTCCTATTTTTAAAAAGTGCGATCGTGATCTTGTAGACAATTATAGACCAATTTCTATCATTTCCATATTCAGTAAAATAATAGAAAAAATTCTGAAGCAACGCCTAATATCGTACTTTGAAACCAATAATTTTTTTACCAGTTCACAATATGGGTTTAGAAAGGATCGTTCCACAACTCATGCACTCTTAGATGTGATGAGTGGCATAGTGGATGGCTTGGCATAACCAAACTGCCGTAACGTTGTGTGATCTTTCAAAGGCCTTCGACTGTGTTTCTCATGATATCCTACTAAAAAAACTACTTTTACGGTATCAGAGGTACTCCTCTAGAACTAATTACATCGTATCTAAGTGATAGATACCAAGCAGTCAGATACGGAAATTGTCTCTCTGAATTTAAGCATGTTAAGCATGGAGTTCCACAAGGTTCTGTTTTGGACCCTCTATTATTTATTATATATGTTAATGACTTGCCCAATTTTATGGCTACATGTAAAACAGTATTATTTGCAGACGACACTACTTTTACTTTTTCTGACAGAAATCGTTCTCTTTTAGAAACCACTTCTACGAATGTAAATTCAAATGCTCAATCATGGTTCGCAGCAAATAAGCTTAAACTAAATGACAACAAAACTCAAAATTTATTCGTTTCATCTAATCCATTCGATGCTCGTGTGGAAAAAATACTGTAAAATTGCTGGGCATGACAATTGACAACACACTGACTTGGTATAACCGTATTGACCATTTCAAAGGTAAACTTTCAAGTACTTTATTTTTACTTAGACAACTAAAACTTGTTACAAGTGTTGATACCTTAAGAACAATTTACTTTTCTCTTTTCCATTCGTTTTTTTCCTACGGGGTTATTTTGTGGGGAAACTCTTGCAATGCACTCGCAATATTTAAATTGCAAAAAAAGCAATTAGAATAATTGCAAAAGTTGGTTACTTGGAATCTTGCAAACCATTATTTTTATTAAACATAAAATAATGCCCTTGCCAGCACTATGGCTATACAATGTCCTCGTAGAAACACACAAAACAGCAGATACTTTAATTAAACAGTCTGACTTGCATAATTACAGCACAAGAGGTGCCAATAATATCAGAACAGTCAAATATCGTTTGAGTAAATCACAAAAAAACTCTATTGACTTTAACATATTATATAATGTCCTACCTACGGGTTTTAAAAACCTAAGGCAAGCCGCACACCAACGAAACATGAAACGAAAAACATAAAACATGAAACGTAAAACACGTTTCATAAAAATTAAACACGGCTAAACAAATCTTGAAGTCCGCCTACCAATGAAACGAGTTTGATTCATGCTCATAACACATTTTTATTTTCGGAAAGTTTCATAAATGGCCGGACGTCTATTTGTTTAGCAGTGTCTTATTTCCATGAAACGTGATTTACGTTTCATGTTTCTTTGATGTGCGGCCTGTCTTACAATCAATAAATTTAAAGTCATTCTGAAAAAATATCTTCTGAGATTTGCTTTTTACTCTGTTAGTGAATATTTTGATCAGTTTAAAGCAGTATCATGGACATGAATATTACTCACTATGTTTTCCGATGTCTCATTTTGTGAATGTGCGTGAATGTATTTGTATTTCTATATATGTTATTTGTATATACACATTATCTTATATATCTTATATATTTTATATATATCAAATTGACTTGCTACAATTCAAATTTTTTTTTTGTAAACGTAGTCAATAAATTTTTAAATCTTTGAATCAGTAAGACCAATCCTAAAATATGCAGCGGAGACAAGGACCGATACAAGAAAGACGAAACAACAAAACAACAATATCGAAATGAAAGTATTAAGATCAATAGCTGGCATATCATTAAGAGAAAGACAAAGCAACATAAGTATACGCGAACAATGCAAAATTCAAAATATTAACAGGTGGATAAAAACAAGAAAAAAAACTGAAACGAACATGTAAACTGAATGGAACCAAATAGATTAGCGAACATCTGTAAAAACAACAAGCCGTATAGCAGAAGACCCGTTGGAAGGCCGGAGAAAAGATGAAAAGACTATGTACAGTCAACAACAACTGAAACAGAATAAGAGGCAGACAAATAGGAGTAATTCTAGTCGCCCTAAGAAGAAGAAGAAGCTTTAAAGAAGAATTAGAGCTAGCCGGAATTATTTACAAAATACCGCACAGATAGTACAAGATGCTTTTGAAGAATGGTACTTACAACTTACCACAACTAAATGTTGACGACTTGATTAGGAGCATGTACATGAAAATTGAACCTTGCATTAGGGCTAAGGTGGTAATACTGACTACTAAAAAAACATACATAATAAATAAAAACAATTCATTACAGTAGAACCCCGAAAATCCGAACTAATGGGGGGGGGGGCAACCTGTTCGGATTCCGAAAAGTTCGGATTATCCGAAGGTTAGCCTAGTTCAAAGCTTTCATTGTCGTTGATTTTGAGTCGTAAAAACGTTCTCGCAAGAGTGTGGACAATATTTTTGGACTCAAGTTGACTATCAGAGAACCGAAGTCAGTTTATGTTTAACCTTTATAAGCACTATATATTAGAGTACGTATTTATTTTTAAGAAATTTTAAATGTCAAAGTCCTATTAATCCTACATTGTTCAACTTTGTGGTTTTATTCTGTATAATAAGCATATTTTTAAGTTATTGTCTTAAATTTTTTAATTTTTTTCAATTTATGTTGGTTTGGATTTGACGAACGTTCGGATTAGCGGGGTTCGGATTTGCGGGGTTCTACTGTATTTATAAAACAATTATTCCATTTACATAAATTCTTTTATTCTCCCAACTTTCCCAACTCTAACTATACAGGGTGTCTGCGTAACTTTGCACCATATGGGAAACTTTTTAATATCAATTTTACGAAAAAAAGTCATTCTTTATAAAGTGCTCTGCATAGTCTAAAACCTAAGGTGCAATAATCAGATATCAAATTTTGTCAACAGTATACGAGGTATGTAAAAAATATTAATTTCGCTCAAGAGCAAACTACCTTTATATTTCAAAATATCAAAAATGAAAAGTTATTTGTAATTAAAAACCATATTCAAATATGCAATAACAGCCATCTACGAGAAAAAAAATTTCTGAGATTTTCCTAAATTACTGATTCCGAACATCATTTTTATTTATTAGACCTGTAATAACTCTTTTATTAATAATTTTAGGAAAAAAAGGTATTCTTCATAAAAATCTGTGCATGGTCTAAACCTCAAGATGCAACCATCAGTAGTTATCCAAGTTTGTTAATTTTATACGAGGTGTATCAAATAATATGAATTTAGAAAGAATTCTTTCTATATTCTTTCTAAATTCATATTATTTGACACACCTCGTATAAAATTAACAAACTTGGAAAACTGATGGTTTTATCTTGAGGTTTAGACCATGCACAGATTTTTATGAAGAATAAGTTTTTTTCCTAAAATTATTAATAAAAGAGTTATTACATGTCTAATAAATAAATATGATGTTCGGAATCGGTAATTTAGGAAAATCTCAGAAATTTTTTTTTCACGTAGAAGGCTGTTATTGCATATTTGAATATGGTTTTTAATTACAAATAACTTCTCATAATAAAATTTTTTGATATTTTGAAGTATAAAGATAGTTTGCTCTTGAGCGAAATTAATATTTTTTGACATACCTCGTATACTGTTGACAAAATTTGATATCTGATGATTGCATCTTAGGTTTTAGACTATGCAGAGCACTTTATAAAGAATGACTTTTTTTCGTAAAATTGATATTAAAAAAGTTTCCCATATGGTGCAAAGTTACGCAGACACCCTGTACAAACAAAAGTAGGATCAGTTCGTTCTCATTAGGTTGGATAGCATTTAATAAATTACTCTATAAATGTATGTAGTAGAAGAAGAAGAATGTAGGTATCCGCGGTGTTATATAATAACGTCCAATAATTGTCCTTTTGCGATTCTAAAATACAGTTTCAACTCTATATAATTACGGTATTCTATAAAAAATACTAAGTAGATATGTTGTTTTCGATTTACTTTTCTTGCCGATGTAGAACCGTAGTGGGACCATCCCTATAACCTTCAGATTGTAATTTACGGTGCTCTGCTCTTATAATCTCGATATAATCTAAACATGGGTATATGCAATGCGGCGTCGATTCGCGACTGTCATCGTCATATTACACTTTCACTGGTTCACACGGTGCCAATTGCTTATGGCTTCGACTTGGCAGTCCGATGTCCATATCTATGTGCCCAGATGCATTGCCCATGACGAGCACTGTTGCCAATTTCATTTCATTTTTATGTATTTTGTGAAGTTCCATCAGTATAATTTCTGATTAAATTTTTTAGTAATATGGATAGATTTAAACAAGGTGCCTCTACACACCGCCTCACTAATATATTTACTCATTTACACTACGTTTAGATACTCCTCTTTAGTATACAAGTGCTATTTCAACTATGTAGGTAGAGACATAAATTGCGATATTTGTGCATGCTTCATTGATTACCATAAAGCGTGCGATACGATAAAGCACGACAAGCTGATGGAGATATTAACCAATATTGGAATAAACACCTATGATCTAAGAATGATTAGCAATCTTCACTAGAATCAACATCGTCTATCCGCACAGATGCAGGAGAATCCGACGATATCAAAATCAAACGTGGGGTCCATGAGGGATGTATATTATCACCACAACTGTTCGATATATACTCTGAGAAAATCTTTCAAGAAGCAGTGGATGATGTTGAAGCCGGAATTCGAATTAACGGAGAATGTATCAATAACATAAGCGTAAGATAGATACACGACAGGGTGGTATTCGCTGACAGTTTTGAAGCCCTCTAGGAGTTAATGAATAGAATCACAGAGATATGGACTTTCACTAAACATTAAGAAAACGAAATGTATGATGATCTCTAAGAAGGAACAGCAATTTGGACGAATCGATGTGAAGTGTCAACAAATAGAAAGAGTAAAAACATATACCTACCTTGGTACGAACGTCAATGATTATTGGGACTATTCGTCCACAGAAATCAAATGTAGGATAGAGAACACAAGATCTGCATTTCAAAAAGTGGCTAAGCTCTTCAAATGTCATGAGTTATCAATACCCATAAAAATCTTTTTATATCTTTCTGTTATATCTTTCTTATACTGTTATGCGGTGCTGAGTCGTGGACTCTCACTGACGCCACCTGCAAGAAAATTGAGCCTTTCGAAATGTGGATTTATCGTCGAATCCTGAAGATATCTTATACCGACCAAGTTACTAATCAGGGTGTTTTATTAAGAATACACAAAGAAAAAGAGCTGTTAACCACAATAAAAACAGCCAAAATCCAGTACCTCGATCAGATCATGAGGAACAGCAAGATATATGGACTGCTGTAACTAATCTTACAGTGAAAAGTAGAAGAAAAACGATGACTAGGAAGGCGAAAGATTTCCTGACTGAAAAATCTACGTACGTGGTTCAGCACAACAACCACAAATCTTTTCAGAGCAGCAGTGTGCAACGTACAGATTGCCATAATGGTAGGCAACATCCGAAACGGATAGACACTAAAAAAACAAGAAGAAGAAGACATTCCATTACATTTACTGACAGAAACAACATCAGTAAATAAATCCAACCATGAATTCTTGCAGTGCTCTGTGATTTTATATACAGGGTGCGCCAAACCTCTGGTTTCTTTGATTACGGCTAAAATATGGGAGATACAAAAAAATGTTTTTAACAAAATTAATGTATATCGAAGCTATCTATAATTTAAAATTACTTTCGATTATACAGGGTGAGTCAGAACGACGGTACGAACCAAAGTTTTGTTTTTTTAAATGGAACACCCTATATATTAAATCATTTTTGAATATATTTTTTAAAAATATTAAGAATTTATATAAGGTATTATAGGCCTAAAGTTAACAATTTTCGAAATATTTAGACTTTTATTGAGAAAAATGGTAATATTCAAAGGGCTGTGAATTAGGGTTTCAAGGTAATAAAAATTTAACTGACATGTCAAAGTTTTTTTAGTATACTGCTATTTTTAACTAAATTAACATATTTGACATATAGCCATAAAATGTACAGTGTGATCACTATTTGCAAATCCAAAATTTTCTTATTTTTTTTTAAATGGGACACCCTGTATATTAGTATTGCCTTTTGTAGTAAATATTACAACCTTTCTTTTGGTATCAGGTTGTATGTACATTGCATGTTTGGTTTTGTAAATATTTAAAAAAGAACTATAGATTTTACGTTTCGCGGATATTTTATATTTGCGATAATTATAATTTAATTTTTTTGCAAAAAGAAGTTATAATCTGATTTTAGAAACATACACTAAAATATCAAAGATGAAAATAAAAACGTAATTAAAGATTAAAACAAAGCGTATGCAAGTGCAACTTAATTGAATTTAATAACTTTAAAATTATGTTACAAAACTAGTAAGTAATTAATAGTTACAGTTATTAGGCCAGTGATCATCTGTGTTAGCGAAATGTAAACTCCCTCAAGCACTGATTAAAATCAACTGATAATATTTGAAGACTAAACTGGCTTGATCATATAGAAATAATTCCGGATAATCGAGGTGTAAATGTAATCCAGATATGTAAATCCCAAGGAAAAAGAACAAGATGAATATCTTGTAAAGCATGGATGGACGATGTAGAGGGCGACCTTAAAGCCATGTATTAGGCAGAGGAGAAGGAAAGTAGCCGACAGGGCAGAATGGAAGAATATTTTTCAGCAAGTCAAAAAGCACAAAGGGTTGTAGCACGAAGAGAAGAAGAATAAGTTTCTCGTAAATTATGTTTTGTCTCCCTCTTTTGCATTTTCGGTTGGAGTTAGATTGCTTGTTTTTTAGTCCAATGTAGGTCAGTCTTACCTACTCATACACTTTTTAAATCTGTCTCATTAAGTCTTAGATTTATGGCTAATTAGAAAAGCTGTTCCATTATGAATGTGTTTTGCTCGGAATAAGTTTTGCTGATACTACTAATGACTGCAATTCTTTTATAGTTTTCAGGTTGTTTTCAAGGTATGTAAACAGGTTTACTGTAAAGAGGCCGAAATCATTAGACCGAAAGCAGTAGACCGAACTCATTAGACCGAAAAGTACTTTACCGAAACCCCACTAGACCGACCAGTAGGAGACCGAAAAGCAGGAGACCGAAAAGCATTAGGTACATAATACAGGGTGATCAAACAGGATTGTAATCTGAGCAAGGGTAACATCAACCTCCCTTCACCCTTTATCGAAGCTTATAACAGGCAGCACAAAGTACTGGCGAATTAAGAGGTTGTTTTTTGTTTTTTGTTTTTATTTGTTTTTGGTTTATTTTTTATTTATTATGTACAATACTAAAAATTAAATACTAAAAATAGCTTATAGATTGTCTTTTTGGTTTGTTTTTTTCTTTATTTTTTGTTTTTATTTGTTTTTGATGAAAATTATTTCATATCAGACTGTATACAGAATAACAATTTACACAGTCTGTATATAAAATAATACAAAAAAAAAAAAATAAAAAAACAAATAGACATATAGAATATAATATAAATAAACAGATATACAAAATCTTAGCATAATTTACTGCAATCTTTTTTAATTTATGTACCATTTCGGTCTAATGCTGTTCGGTCTAGTGAGGTTTCGGTAAAGTATTTTTCGGTCCAATGAGTTAGATCTACTGCTTTCGGTCTAACTGTCGTGTACCATGTAAACAAACCTTGTTACTTTTTCCAATCCGAATTTTATTCTAGAAGCAGTTTCAAACTAAGGCTTTCACTAAGGCGTACAGTAGACATGACAGCGTTTAACGCCGCGTTTTACCTGGTAAAACCCCTCAGTTAACGTTTTGTTAACAAAACAAAACAGGTAAAACGCGGCGTTAAGCGCCCTAATGTGTACGGGCCCTTAACCTTGGTTTCCTTTCGCCTACTTCATTCTGGTCGTTAATGTTAGCTTATTTCCGTGTGACTCATTTTCCAATTTTTTATTTATTTATTAGATTTTTAAAGTTTTTGTTGTCTTATTATTTTCTTACGAAAAGGATAGGTATAGAAAAGTATATAGATATACATAAATCATGTGTAAGACCAATAATGACGAGCGATAGAAACGAGAGCTAATACAGCAGATACAAAAATAATACTTCAAACGTCAGGTATGAGAACCTTGAGATGAATTGCTGGGAAAATATCAAGAGACAAAATACCAAACAGCAAAATAAGAGGTCTCTGTAATTCGAAAGACCGAGTTGACGGAAATAGAACTAGCATATTTTACGAGTGAGAGACTAGTCCAAACAGCAATTAAGACCAGTTGTCTTCTATAGTTATAGTCCAACATTTAAGACCAGTATGTCTTTTATAGTCCAACATTTAAGACCAGTATGCACCAGACCACCAGGAAGTCCATTTACAAGATGGCGAGATAGTTGGCAGTCAATGTCATAAATACGACTACAGCCTTACGGCAGAACAAGAACAGGCCTAGGCCTAACCAGAAGAAGGAAAAAGAACTTATTTATCATTTGACCACTTTTCACTTATATAAATTTCAAGATGTATTTCATATATATTGGAAGGGGTAAATTTTTGTTCTTTGGTATTTTCATAACTCTGGTTTTATGTCGACATCAATATTGACTTAAATAGCATTCAATAAATTTTTATTATATATTATACAGTGCGTCCATAAAGTAACGCATAAATTCATTATTTCGTAAACCGGCGATATTAAGGAAACATCCCGAAACCGGTCGATTTTTATTTTTAAATTACGATTTTTTGGCATATATATCATACTAGAGACGTCATCCATCTAGGCGTGATGACGTAATCGATGATTTTTTTAAATGGGAACAGGGATCATGTGATAGCTCATTTGAAAGGGTATTCAATTCTCTATTCACTAATATAAACATTAACATATTTATTTATACAATGTGTTAAAAAAAACAGTTTTTTAATTAAAATAATTGAGACAAGAAGAAGAATGTATGTAACTTATTTAATTTAAAATACGTTTTACTGTTGTCAGAAAACAGGAAAAAAAATGTTTATTTGACAAATAAATATTGTTTTTCGCTTAAATTCAATGTTAAAGCTGCCAACCACCTGTCTCTTGGCAGTTTGAACATTTCGTTTAAACGAAAATCAATGTTTATTGGTCAAATAAATTTTTTTTCTCTTTACTGACAGTAGTAAAATGCATTTTAAATTAAAATAAATTACATATATTCTACTTTTTGTCTCACTTATTTTAATTAAAAAAATGTTTTTTGAACACCCTGTATAAATAATTATGTTAATGTTTATATTATTGGATAGAGAATTGAATAATCTTTCAAATTAGCTATCACATGACCCCTGTTCCCATTTAAAAAATCATCGATTACGTCATCACGCCCAGATGGATGACGTCACTAGTATGATATACAGGGTGTCCAGAAACTCTACCGACAAACGAATACAGGAGATTCCTCAAATAATTTTATGACAATTTAACCCAATTCACCTAGTCCGAAAATGCTTCCTAAGGGAGCTAGAGCTCTTTGAAGATGGCGCCATGTAATTAGTTTTTCTTAAATACCTCCAGAACGCCTCCATTTAGAAAAACGAAAATTGGTATATTTATTTACTTTCCTGAAATGAATCGATTCCATCCATTGCGAATTTCTAGTACCGGTCATAGGCGTACCTTTTGGGTAGGGCAACGGTCATTTTATTGCATAACTTTTTTGTCTTCAACTTTTAAGCATTTTTGATAATGGATTATTAAATTGTGAGGTGTTCTAGTACTAAAAGGTACTCTTACTTTAAGTCGATAGGATACACCGTTTTCTAGAAAAATCTATTTGAAAGTTTTGGGAATTTGAAAAAAAAAGTTAAAAAAATTTAAAAAAAAACCGATGTATTTTACCAACTTAAAGCAATAGTAACTTTTAGTACTCGAATATCTCATAATTGAATAATCTCGTGTCAAAAATACTTAAAAATTAAAGACAATAAAGGTATGCTATAAAATAACTGTTGACCTACCCAAAACGGACGCCTATGACCGGTACTACAAATTCGTCATTAATGAAATCGATTAATCTCTGGAATATAAATAAATGTACCAGTTTTCATCTTTCTAAATAGTTTTTTTTTAATCTTTTTTTTTTAAATTCAAGGAACGAAAAATTTTCAAATAAATTTTTCTAGAAAACGGCGTGTCTTATCGACTTAAACTAAGAGCACCTTTTAGTACTAGAATAACTCACAATTAAACAATTCAGAGTCAAAAATGCTTAAAAATTAAAGACAAAAAGTTAGGCGATAAAATAACCGTTGCCCTATCCAAAACGGACGCCTATGACCTGTACTAGAAATTAGCAATTGATGGAATCGATTCATTTCTGGAAAGTATTCATTTCTGGAAGCCTTCTGGAGGTATTTAAGAAAAACTAATTACATGACGCCATCTTCAAAGAGCTCTAGCTCCCTTAGAAAGCATTTTCGGACTAGGTGAATTGGGTTAAATTATCTTAAAATTATCTGAGGAATCTCCTGTCTTCGTTTGTCGGTAGAATTTCTGGACACCCTGTATATGTTAAAAAATCGTAATTTAAAAATAAAAATCGACCTGTTTCAGGATTTTTTCCTTAAAATCGCCGGTTTACGAAATAACGAATTTATGCGTTACTTTATGGACGCACTGTATAGAGTTATCGTAATAAGCATAAAGCAGTAGCTATAAACTTAGTTTTAATGAGTTATTACACATACATATATTATCAATTTCTGTGATAATAAAAATTAGATATGCGATCAAAGATTTTGCAATCGAAGCTGCAGGTTCATCTACTTCAAAAGCGATAACCCTGACAACACAGATTCAGATTTTATGTAACACGCCACCATAGAACTGGTGCATTATCATCCGTAGCAAAATATAATACAGGGAAAAGCCCAAGGTGCCTGAGACATATATATCATTATAAATAGCAACGGTTACTGATTCTAAATATGGCATTTTGTGCTTTGGTATATTAAAGAATTGGTTATAGAATGCTTTAATGCTGAAGGTGTTTTGTATAGATAGTATTCTGCAAGTTTGAAGTGAGAAATTGATAAGAGACAGTATTTACGTAATTTTATAATATTGTAATACATTTACTTTTAACACGAAGACTGTCTTTATGGATACATTCACTAGATATTTATTTTTTTATTTAATGTAAATATTATTCACAGATACTATACTACAAATTATACATATTATACACTACTCCAAGAAATTAACGCACCACCTAAAAAATTGGTCATTTTTGATGTCTTGAATTTCCTAAACCTGTTGTCCGATTTAAGTGATTTTTTAATATGTTATAGCCTTATTCTTTAGCAATATGGCTGTGATAACATTGTTGCTAGGCAGGTATATTGTAACTGTATACCGAATGTACCAATCAAACTGTGTTTTTTTTCTCAAAGTTCACCACACCCTGTGGAATATTCTAGCATTTAAAAAATACTCAAATTAGAACCCAACTATAGCCTCAGGTTTTATTAACATCTGATTCTTTGATTTATTCGCTTATGTTGGATAGTAAAAATGTTGGAGAGGAAAAAAGGAATCATGCATGAATTACAGAGGAATCTTACTAATCAACACTACGTATAAAATATTGGCTTTGATATTATTAAAAAGATTAGTACCATACGCCGAAGAAATAATTGGTGACTACCAGTGTGGTTTCAGGCCGGGCAGATCGACTGTTGATCAAATATTTACAAAAAGAGAAATGCTTGAAAAGTATTGGGAATATAATCAGGACGTTCATCAGATCTTTATAGACTTCAAACAGGCTTATGATTCAATTAATCGTGCAACATTATGAAAGGCAATGATCGAGCTCGGCGTACCAAAGAAACTAGCTACGGTAACACAAATGTGTGTAAGTAACTCCTTTGCACAAGTTAGAATAGGGGGAAAAATATCAAATGCTTTCTGCGTAAATTCTGGACTAAGACAGGTAGATCCGTTGTCCCCATTGTTGTTTAACCTGGCCTTAGAATATGTCATGCGAAAAATGTGTCCAAAACTCAAACCAGATATAACTGCTCGGGGAGCAAAAATCATGCTCACCTTTGCCGATGACGTAGACGCAGTAGCACAATCAACATTAGAAATTAAGGATATTTTCTCGAGCTTTGAAGAAGCTGCATTAAACATCGGTCTAAAAATAAATGACGACAAAACAAAATACATGGTCGTCTCAAAACAAGAACGACGGCGAATAAGGCAAAATATTACTATAAACGATCATAACTTCGAAGTGGTAAAAGAATTTAAATATCTAGGAGCAACAATCACAAATGACAACAAATTAGAGCGAGAAGTTGAAACGCGAATAATGGCAGAAAACAGATCTTTCTTTGCAATGAAACATCTAATGAAGTCAAAACTTCTTTCACGAGGTACAAAAATCCAGATATATAAGACCATAATACGGCCAGCAGTCGCGTATGGAAGCGAAACATGGACACTAACAAAAAGAGAAGTAAAAAAATTGCTGGTGTGGGAACGTAAAATCCTTCGAATGATATATGGCCCTTGTAGAGACAGCGTGACAAACGAATGGAGGCGCAGATACAATAACGAGCTAGAGTCTCTATTCGGAAAAGAAAATCTAGTCAGGATATATAAAGGCTAATAGACTCAGATGGGCAGGGCATATGATACGCAGTAACGACAATCGCCTTATTATAAACAATGTGTTCTGGGAAAGGCCAGATGGAAGAAGGTCTGTAGGGCGGCCTAGAAAAAGGTGGAAAGATGCAGTCAAAGAAGATCTGGAGAAAATTGGAGGTGGACAATGGGAATTAGTGGCACAGGACCGACAAACATGGAAGGCAATAGTAAACGCGGCAAAGATTCACGAAGAGTTGTAGCGCCATTGATGATGGTGATGTGGCATTAAATGGTCAGTTCTTGCAACAAAAAGAAGATGCAAAATATCTGGAAATGAAACTGGACCCAGAATTAACTTAGAGGACACCTATAAATATTTGCCAAGAGAAAAAAAAAAGAATGTGTGTGTACTTTGTACGCACGTAAGAAGTTATACCTACTTCTATTATATGATTATATGATTATAAACGAAATTAATATACTTTTTATTTATATTTTATTTAAATATTAAATTAATTTATACTTACTACTTCTCAAACATTTTTATTAAAACAGTGCCAAAAATTAAAATAATAAAAACTAAAACACACACAAACACATTAAAAATGCCACAAATGATTTCTGAACATTAATTGTCGGAAAATTTTTTAACTAAATACGTATTTTCTGAAAATAAAATTATATAATAAATATACTTACAATCATAAAATGTATAAAAAAAAATAAAAAAATAAAAGTTTCTATTGGGATTCGAACCAACTTACCACGCGGCTGGTATTTGCGTTGTATTGGGATTCACTCGCATTAAAACTTCTCCACAGAGACAGCTTGTCATTATGTGCGAAGATCGTCTAACTAAACAGATTAACCTTTTGACATTTTTAACTTATGTAAATCAAATTATTTTGATTTTGAATTGAAATGATTTAGAATTGAAAAAATACAACAAAACATAGAGTAAGAAAACAATATATTAGGTGAATATTGATAGAAATTTTGACGGTAATCAAATTATGTAAATAAAAGTATTACATACTACTTATGTATTTTGGTAGGTTCAAGGTAGGTATCGGAGCCCGTATAACGACTAATAAATTTCGCAATCACTTGCGTCGTGCAAAGTGGCTATGTTCAAATATCATAACAAAATTTGATCAACTATTTATAAAACACTTACCAGTGAAAGATTCTTTAGCTTTGAATAAGCGAGATCTGCGGCACTCATTAGTCACAGTTTGATGAGCTTTCACATTGGCATGCAACAATCATCTCTTCTATGTAAATAAGTCCAAAAATATAATATGAAAACTATTTAAAAAGGCATTAACTAACTTTTTGTTTGTTGTTTCTCTTCCTACAAATTTTAAAACGCAATAAGCATACATTATAACCAAACCACAGTCCCACAGCTGCCATATTGGATAATTTTTGTCATGTCATTTGAACATCCAATCAGAACAAAGTTATAATGCGCATGCGCCCGGTCGCTAGGTTTTACCATATAAAATTTCACCGTCATTACGCCCGTAAAGAAGTATAACTTCAAAAAAACTGGGCTTAAAACTCAGCAAATTCTACTGGATGTTAGGTCGTAAATCACAATTAACAGTTACCTATAAATAGCTAATTTACATAGTCGTCCTTAAACCGAGATGGAGCTATGGAATTCATTTGTGGGGAACAGCACCCCATTCAAATATCGAAATCCTACAAAGATTCCGGTCCAAAGTACTTAGGATTATCTTAAACGCTCCATGGTATGTAACTAACAGTGTTATTGCTCGTGATCTTAAAATGAAATATGTCGAAGAAATATTCGAAGGTTATCTTGCAGTAGGTATAATATATGAAATCTTCTATGTTAGACGAGGCAACGAAGCATTAACCTAGGAATTTTGTGCAGTAAGATGAATCGTCATGCAACTTTTTGCATTCGATTCGAGAAAGTGTCAGGCAATTTTGTGAACTAAATTGATCTCCGGCAAAAATTTTTGTGCATGAGAAAAAGCATCTTTAAATTGCATCTCGAAGAGATGGAAAATAAAAAATTTAGGACTCAGGAAATATTGATGGAAATGAGTTCAATTTTTATACTTAAGGGGTTTTGGAGGTCACTGAACACGAATTTCATGTTCGTCAGGTTGGTCAAGTCAGAACGAATCAGATGGTTGAGACATGTAGAGAGAATGGCAGTTAATAGAATACCTAAAATAGTTATGACCAGAAAACTAATCTGTCCCAAAATAAGAGGAAGAACCAAAACGAGGTGGATTAATAAAATGGAGGAAGACCTGAAACACATGAAGGTGGTGTACTGGAAAAGAAAAGCATAAACTAGAAGTGAATGGAGAAATATTAGAGAGATATTGCAAATTTAACACAGCCTACGTTGCGCTATTTACACCGCGCTATGTTGACAGAATTGACATTTCTCAGACGTTTCATAAATGCAGATATTGCTTAACATTTTGGTTGCGGTATTTTACGGCTCGATTAAGATTAGTTGTTGTTTATCTAATTTGTACTCAACATCCAGAATTTAATTTAGATGGAAGAAAGGTTTGTATTTTCTTCCAAATATCGAGCAAGAGAAACAAATGATCCTTGAATCCTTGATCCTCTTCATGTTTTCCTGATCTAACGTAAAATTTTCTGGAGAAGTCAATGGATTTTGACATAAAACTTGTTTTAATAAACACAAATCGTCATCAGACGTAAATCTACTTTGCTACTGTCTGAGGTACCCATTTTAGCAAATTATTACGAATAAATTTGGTTTAAATGAAAGGTAAACAACAAACATAACCTGAAAACAAAATAGCGCAACGAATACCGCACAGCGTAACGACTCCCCTAATAACGGCAGGCCGTATTTCCAATAACGCAGCGTAAGCTAGATATCACATCTGCGCATGCTCTACTGTCAAAATAACGCGTGTTGTAATACAGCAAGTGCAAAAAAGACTCAGCAATATCTCTCTATTGTTCATCAGGTCCTTTAGAGCAGCGGTTCTCAAACTTTTTTAGTCGCGGCACCCTTGTAGGGCTAAAAATATTTCGAGGCACACCAACCCTTGAAGCGATTTGGGAAGCGACAAAAAATGAAAAAAAAAATACAATTCTGAGGCTCATTTGATTTCAATATAAACTTTATTTCAGATCAATAAAATACAGTACATTTGATATTCAAATATCCTTACTTAATATGATGAATTAACTCAAAATTAAAAGAAGCAGTAACAATCCTGGCAAAAGAAGCACGGAAAAGAGGTCTAGAAATTAACGAAGGAAAAACAAAATATCTACTCTGCTCTAGAAGAGAAGATAACAGGATGAGAGAAATCAAAATAGAAAACTACACTTTTGTGAGTCCAACAATTTAAATATTTGGCAGTAATAGTGAATGGCCAAAACAAGAGAAGTGAAGAAGTAACGGAACGAATACAGAATACTAGCAAGCAACAAAACATACTGGAGATATCATAGGCTTATGACGGACAAGAGTTTATCCAGAAATACCAAACTGAAAATACACAAAGTTGCAATCAGACCAGTAGTTACGTACGCAGCTGAGACAATGTGCCTCACGGAAAAAGATGAAGAAAAATTAAGAATATTCGAAAGAAAAATCCTCAGACGGATTATTGGCCCGATAAGAATGGACAACGGAGAAATGAGAAGAAGAATGAACCATGAACTAGGAGACACAATGAAGGGAGAAGATATAGTTAGATTTATTAAAGCACAGAGGCTGAGATGGCTGGGACACATAGAGAGAAGGAAAAACGACCTACTGATTAAGAAGATCACCAGATGGAAACAAGAAATTGAAAGACCAAGGGGAAGACCCAGAGAGAGATGGGAGGACCAGGTCATGAGAGATATCAAAATCCTAAAAGTGAGAAACAGGAGAAAACTATGCACACATCGAAATGAGTGAAAGAAAATTGCAACGAAAGCCAAGTCATATAACAAACTTTGACAACATACGAGTGGAATGCGGAGTGATTCACCGCAATAAGCGAATCAGATAGCTCTAAGTAAGAGTAGCAAACATTCCACCCGGAATGAAAAGCCCTGATGATGATGAATGTGATGAATGAAACTGTTTCGATGATGTTTTCATTATATCCTTTATAATTATGGGAGTCTTTTTAAGTTTGACCCTCAAATCCCTTGGTGCTTGAAGTTTGCTTCTGTATTTTTTGTTTTTAATGTAAGCATATGCGGAGAAAGAAGACTCACAGAAATAAGTCGATGTGAAACACACATGTTTTTTCACTGCAACCTTGCCAACAACATTATTTTCTGAATATACCTGCATCCAGAACTCTTGGCTTCCTTCACAGTATTTGAGTTTGAAACTGCTATCTTCGCTAATCTCAAGTAGATTTTGAAAAACTTCATTTTGTCATTCCGACAGGTTTATTTTTTGGATCACACGAAAACGGGTCTATCATCCAGCTTTATAAGTCATCTGAGCAATAACAATTTCAAAGAAGTTCGTTTGAGTATTGATTTCATTTGTTATATCAAATTCCTGTAATCGAGAGAAAGTAGAAATAGTCATCATGTTTCGATTGGACAGTGGCGCAGCGGTCAGTTATTCGACTTTTCTTAAATGTTCCATGTCACCCTTGGCAAATGCTTGAGGCACCCCAGGGTGCCGCGTCACCCACTTTGAGAACCTCTGCTTTAGAGTACTTCAGAATTTTGTATAAACTTAAGTTTGAACTTTTTTAAAATAATTGTAATTACATAGCTAATCTTATGACTTTTATGTTTTATAAAAATGCCCTAGGCCTGTTGTGTGTATAAATAAATTAAAATAAATATCAAATTGTCTTATTTTTGTGTGGAAATGAAAAATGTATGGAGTTATTAGCAAAACATTTCGAGTCACACTTGTGTGAAAGTAAATAATGTATCTCGCACTCAAAAACTGATAAAACCGTCATAGCCGAGGCATTTGTCAACATTCCTCAATAAAGATAAATCCAAAAGCATCTGACAATTTTGAGCCAAAGATGCCGTAGCTCGCGATGAAAAATGTCACTGATGTATTAGGATATACGCAAAAAGCAGAGTGTTGCATACTTTGGTGGCATAGTTTAATTTGCAACTCGGTAGCTTGGATGCCGACAAAGAGGCGACTGTGGATATTAATTAACCAGCTAGTACTGCCGGTTACTGATTTGTCTGTTGCAAAAACTGCCTGCTGGTAATTCACAATAAAATCGAGGATAATGTCCCCTGCCTCATCTTGAGATGTCACATAACTACTATCTATTCGCTGTACCGTTACTGCAATCCCAGTTATTAAATTTAGATCGAAATATTTTTATACCTGTGATAAATATCTGATTTTACTACAAGAAGTACGATATTTATAATTTGCTGCAAGAATTCTCAAAAGATAGGACATTTAATACAACGTCCTTTACTTAAGATTTTTTATATAAAAATATCGCATTAGAAATTTTAAATTTGAAATCACATTCCCTGAGTCCATTAATTCCTTAACCGTCTTTTTCTTTTTACTATTTCTTCTTCAAAAAATAGTTGACGCCATCAATCTCTTTCTTTTTTATTAGTTAATATTCGTTTTATTCTAAGTAGTCCAGAAAGCCACTGCGCATCCGCTAGGAAAAATATTCTGATTCGGATTTTTTGCACAATCTTACTCAAAAAGGACTCCTTTTAACAAATTTGCATGTTGCCAGGACCAAAAGGTGGTCAAAAATTTTTTAAACGTTTTTTTTTGTTTTTTTCCTAAAATTATTTTTTTTGCACAAAAAAAGTTTTTTTAGGTTTTTTGGATCATTCCAAACAGAAAAGGTCTTTAGTGACTTTTCTCTAAAAATGCTAGTTTTTGACATATCATTCATCATCATCATCATCATACAACCTCTTCTGTCCACTGCTGGACATAGGTCTCTCCCATTCTTCGCCACTCTTCACGGTTCTGTGCTTCTTGTTGCCATTTCTTGGATATTCGTTTAATGTCGTCCATCCAGCGTGTTGGTGGTCGTCCTCTGCTGCGTTTGTCTTCTCTTGGGCGCCAGTCAATTAGTTTTCTGGTCCATCGTGAGTCTTTCAGTCGCGCTATGTGACATATAAGCGACTAAAAATTGAAAATTTGCGAAATCGGCCATTTTTAACCCTCAAAAACTATGTGAAAATCTGAAAATTTGAACGTTACGAAGGTAGGTAGATATTCTATAAACATCGATTGATGAAATCCCGAAGAGTTTTTTGCAATACAATATTCAAAACTCCTTTATTTTTTAATTGCTAATCAAGCGTGCGCGACACTATTTTCCACCGACAGTATGGTGCAAATGAAAGGAATAAATTCGTTATTTCGTAAACCGGCGACTTTAAGGAAAAATCCCGAAACAGGTCGATTTTATTTTTAAGTTATGATATTGTGGCATATATGGTATACTAGTGACGTCATCCATCTGGACGTGATGACGTAATCGATGATTTTTTTAAATGAGAATAGGGGTCGTGTGCTAGCTCATTTGAAAGGTTCTTCAATTCTCTATTCAGTAATATAAACATTTACATAATTATTTATACAGGGTGTCCAAAAAAATGTTATTAAATTAAATTATTTGAAAAAAAAAGAAGTAGAAGGACACCCTGTATAAATAATTATGTAAATGATTACATTACTGAATAGAGAATTGAAGAACCTTTCAAATGAGCTACCACATGGCCCCTATTTTCACTATCGTCTCGATAACGTCACTAGTATACCATATATATGCCACAATATCATAACTTAAAAATAAAAATCGACCTGTTTCGGGATTTTTCCTTAAAGTCGCCGGTTTACGAAATAACGAATTTATTCCTTTCATTTGCACCATATTGTCGGTGGAAAATAGTGTCGCGCATGCTTGATTAGCAATTAAAAAACAAAGGAGTTTTGAATATTGTATTGCAAAAAACTCTTCGGGATTTCATCAATCGATGTTTAAAGAATATCTTGGCAACATTCAAATTTTCAGTTTTTCACATAGTTTTTGAGGGTTAAAAATGGCTGATTTCGCAATTTTTCAATTTTTAATCGCTTATATGTCAAAAACTATCATTTTTAGAGAAAAATCACTAAAGACCTTTTTTGTTTGGGATGATCCAAAAACCTAAAAAAACTTTTTTCCATGCAAAATAGGAAGAAAACAAAAAAAACGTTTAAAAAATTTTTGACCACCTTTTGGTCCTGGCAACATGCAAATTTGTTAAAAGGAGTCCTTTCTGAGTAAGATTGTGCAAAAAATCCGAATCAGAATATTTTTCCTAGCGGATGCGCAGTGGCTTTCTGGACTAAAGACAGCTAATTTAATCATATACATATTACTGTTCTATGCTTCTGTCCTACACTTTATTTGTTTTTTTTATTAACTCTTAGAGAGATCTGCAATCTGCCTACTAGGCAATAAGCGTGTTTTTTGACAATGAAGCTGATGAAACGTAGAGTATCAATTCAATGAATAATCTCTTTTAAATATATCTAAACCTAAGTTAAACATTGTTGGTACGAATTTATAAACATTTGTCTTAAAATCTAAACTAAAATCTGTGTGATGTAGATCACATCACAACAAAAAATCCCTTTTCTACAAATATTATCACCTAAGGATCAACAGGCAGAGTCAATTTTTAAATCTACTGTACAGCGTCTAGGTTTATGGTAGACTTATCTTTCAAAAATGAAGTTATCCTGGATTTAGGAAATACCTATTCTCAGTCATTTCGCAGGTTTTTACTTCTCGAAAATCGCCTTATCAAAAATCCTGATCTTTACTCATCATATTATTCAGAATTCATGAAAGAGTATCTAGACACAAATCATGTCTTTGGTTTTATCTAATTCGGAAAAACCTATGTATCTTATCATGTTACTGGCCGCACCATTGTGTCTTAACACCAGAGAGCGTATCCACAAAATTGCGTATTGTTTCAGACTGTTCAGCGAAAGGTCCTAAAAAGATTTCTCTCAATGACACCTTATCAGGGCCTAAACTCCAAAAGGACATTGTTTCTTTATTGCTTAGTTTTCAATTAAATTCAATCGCTTATATTACAGACATCAAAACAATGTTCAGGCAAGTTTTAGTTAATCCTGTACATCATCATTTTCAAAAGATTGAATAAGTTTTGTTATTGAAGCTATACTTCTTCAGGCGCGACGGGAGTGAAATTTAATATGCGCGAATTCATCAAAAATCTTGTTCCCAACAAATATTATATATTAGTTTTTATTTTTATGAGGACATAGACAAAAGCAAGTTTATAATTATTGTAGTAACTTTTTAAATAGTTTTTAAAAGCAACAGGTACGTACTTAATTGTAAATGTTTCAGTATTGTAATAAAAAATTACATACGTACTTACCTATTTGGAAAATGTATGTACCTATCTAGTAGGTAATGCTTTGATTTACATAATTTGATTACCAGCACAATTTCTACCATTCTTCATCTAATATACCTATTGTTTTCTTACTATATGTTTTGTTGTATTTTAATATTTTAATACCCTTTGTGAACACACACACACACACACAAATCAAACTAAAACGTTCAGTTAGCCTAGCTTCCCCCATGACAAGTACGTGTAAGTGGTTAAGTCGGGTGGCGGGTGTATGTAAGTGGATTTCAACTCTAAGCACACGGGTTCGAATCCCAATGCAAGTTTTTATTTTTTTATACATTTTATGATTGTGAATATATTTGTTATATATTTTTTTTCAGAAATTGGGTACTTAGTTAAAATTTTTGCCAATAATTATTGTTCAGAAATAATTTCTTTGTGGCATTTTTCGATGTGTTTGTGTGTGTTTTATTCTTTTATTTGTTTAATTTTTGGTATTGTTTTAGTTTTAATAAAAATGTTTGGAAAGTAGTAAGTATTAAACTTAGTTTAATATTTAAATAAAATATAAATAAACTGTTTAAAGTACATATATTAATTTCGTTGGAATCATATAATAGAAGTATAACTTCTTACGTGTGTACAAAGTACACACATATTCTTTTTTATATATATTATATTATATGATTTTTTAATGAATTTGCCAGAAAACGAGGTAAACGGTAGGTACCTTGGGTACCAGGTACTCTGTAGATCACTTCCGATGTCATATTCGTCGTCGGCGACCCAAAAACCCCCTGAGTAATGATTTTTGGCTAATTTTTTAATGAATTTGCCGAAAAATCCATAAAAAGTAGGTACCCTGGGCACCAGGTATCCCGGACATCGCTTCTGATGTCATATTCGTCGATAGCGATCCCAAAAACCCCAGCGTAATTATTTTTGCTTAATTTTTTAATAATTTGTTTGCCGAAAACTCCACAAGAGACCTAAACAGTAGGTATCCTGGGCACCAGGTACTCCAAAAATCACTTCCGATGTTATATTCGTCGTTAGCAGCCCCAAAAACCGCCGAGTAATGATTTTTGACTAATTTTTTAATGAATTTTAATGACGAGGTAAACAGTAGGTACCCTTGGCACCAGATACTCCGGAGATCCCCCAAAAACCCCCGAGTAACAAAATTGAACTTATTTCCGCCGATAATTGACGAGTTCTGAATATTTTTTTTATTGTCTGTTTGAGATGCACTTTAGGAATGCATTTTGTGTATGCGGTTTTTCAATATTATATCATGGCTCCGGTTCACGAAGTTTCCTGGCGCATTCACGAATCGAATGCAAAAAGAATTGTTAAGATTCGTCTTGTCCTTATTTTTCGGAGGTTCAGTGCTTTATTGCTTCGACTGTATCAATAATATGCTACAGTGGCGGCTCGTGATTTTTACCATAGGGGAGGCTATACCTAACTCTAAAATATCTACACAAATTACACTAGCAAAAAAATCCGCCTAAAAATCTAATTTAAGAGCTAATTTTTGGACCAATTTTATTTACATTTTATAATATCATCATAATTTATAATTTAATAATATCATATCATTTTCAAAATAGTTGTCAAATTGTAAAAGTGTATTACCAAAGTTTGTGTGGTTATTTTGTTAACAATTCTATCTCTATAAGTAGATATGCATATCAAAATAAATACAGATTTCAACTTTTGCAGTCCATATAGGTTGCAGGTTCGCAGTTTTTAAGATACTCAACTGAATTGTTTTAATTCTAAAAGCGGCCTACTGCGAATCCAAAAACACGGTAAATTACCGACATATTGCTTTGCATTACAGATATAGGAAAAAGTTATTTGAACAAGTTGTTCCAAATATTATTCTAACCACACATACCAAATTTCATCACAAAATTCGCACTTTTAGTTTTTTCATTATTTGTAGTCAAGATCCTAAAATTGCAGAGGAAGCTGCTGGCCGATCAGCCGCCCTTGCCCAATCTCCGGGCAGCGCGTGCGTTAAACTAAACTGCGCGTCATAGAAAACGGGCATCCTAAAAAATGGGTCATTTTTGATGTCGCGTATCTCCTAAACCTGTTGTCCGATTTAAATGATTTTTTGAATATGTTATAGCCCTATTCTTTGTCAATATCTTTGTAATAATATTTTTGCAAAACAGGTAAATTTTCATTGTATACCGGGTGTACGAATCAAACTGTGTTTTTTTCTCAAAGGTCGCAACACCCTGTGGATTATTCTAGCATTTATAAAATACTGAAATTAAAATTCAACTATAGCCTCAGGCTTTCGTAACATTCTGTTTTTTGATTCATTCGCTTATGTTGGATAATACAAAAGTTATGTACTTTAACAACTAGCCATGTTCTTCATCACTACAGGGTGTTATAAGTCTAAAGTGTTTTAGGGACTAAATAAGTTCGACAAACTTTAAGGGGTTAAAAAATTGCATTAAAAATAATGACAGTTTGCTTTATAATCATATATCCGCAAAAGCTTCGTTTCCGAGATACGGGATGTTAAATTTTTTCTTACAAACTGATGATTTATTTATTGCTTTAAAACCGGTTGAGATATGCAATTGAAATTTGGTAGGTTTTAAGAGATGGTTATTGCGCATTTTTTGACATTCAACTAAGAATTTTATATTCACTATTGGAGCGCATACGGGTAATATGACCGATCATATTATTCGTATGTACGCCAATGGTGAATAAAAAATTCTTAATTGTATATCAAAAAATTTTAAAAATTACGTTTTAAAACCCACCAAATTTCATTTGCATATCTCAACCGGTTTTAGGGCAATAAATAAATCGTCAGTTTTTAAGAAAAAATTCAACATCCTGTATGTCGGAAACGAAGCATTTGCGGACATATGTTTATAAAGCAACCGGTCATTATGTTTTCATGCAGAATTACCCCTTAAATTTTGTCGTACTTCTTTAGAAACACCCTGTACTGATAAAGAGCATACCTAGTTGTTAAAGTACATAACTTTTGTATTATCCATCATAAATGAATGAATCAAAAAACAGAATGTTAAGAAAATCTGAGGCTATAGTTGGGTTTTAATTTCAGTATTTTATAAATGCTAGAATATGCCACAGGGTGTTGCGAACTTTGAGAAAAAGCACAGTTAGATTCGTACACCCGCTATATAATGAAAATTTACCTGTTTTGCAAAAATATTAATACAGTGATATTGACAAAGAATAGGGCTATAACATATTCAAAAAACCACTTAAATCGGACAACAGGTTTAGGAGATACGCGACATCAAAAATGACCCATTTTTTAGGGTGCCCGTTTTCTATGACGCGCAGTATATAATATAAATGCAGCTCTAAGGCTACGGCTACACGGGCGAGAAATTGACGCTAGCAGTAGCAGTAAAATGAACTTAAGGTTCCGCGGAACGGAATAGGAATAGCCGAACTGTACCGACTACAGGACTTGTGCGTAGTCGGTTCAGTTCGGCTACTCCCATTCCGTTCCGCGGAACCTTAAGTTCATTTTACTGCTACTGCTAGCGTCAATTTCTCGCCCGTGGAGCCGTAGCCTAAGGAGACCGGGTCTCCGTAAACGCTTCTGGGCTGCGCGGAGCATTAGCAAGTGAGATTTTCCAGCCAGCAGCCTCTGCTCCAGTTTTAGGATCCTAACTACAAATAATGAAAAAACTAAAAGTGCGAATTTTGTCATGAAATTTGGTATGTGGGGTTAGAACATTATTTGGAACAACTTGTTCAAATAACTTTTTTCGATATCTCTAACGCGAAGTAAAATAGCAAAGTAAACAAAGCAATGTAGCATGTGTAAAAAATTTAAGGGGAGGCTAAGCCTCCCTTGCCTCCTCTGACCAGCCGCCACTGCTATGCTAGCTTACTATCAATATACTAGCTTAACTCAGGTGGTGCAGTCTTTCCCCGTCGACACTTATCCCTTGATCTCAATATACAGTTTTATAATCACTTTCTAGGACAGTAGCTATAAAAAGCTTTGGCGATAGTGTGTCACCCTGTCTAACACCTCTTTGAATTTTTATTTCCTTACTGTTTTCGCGTAACTTTAATAAATTTTTGTCGCATAGATACCTTTTTATTAAATAATCATAAATCGCATATAAAAAATCATTCTATTAATCAAACTAATATTTCTAGACATACGAGTATTATCATTTTTATACAATTATTTGTAACTTCAGCATAAAAAACATTAAATTTTGATCACATTCATTTTTAAACCATTAATATGCAAACGATTCATAAACCTATTCACGTCGGTTAATTCCTGTTTCTATTAAACTGAATATTTGTAAATGATCTTAGCAACTAAACATGTAATAATTAGAACTAATTAGGAGTGAGAAAAAAAGCAATATTACTATGAGCGACAAAGCCAGTTAAAGCCAAGAACAAAAGAAAATTACTACTCCTTCAACTTTTGAATAATATTCAAACCCGTGTTTGTGACGGTGTTGAAATTATACCACAAAAAAGCAATAAATCTATTACAAAATATCAATTTAAATTTGATCTTCGACCGTCCGATTCTATGAAGATAATTATATAGCCAACAATACGCAATTGTCGTCTTCGGACCTGATATAACCTTCAAAAAATCAACCTCATTATCTCTAGTGTTCAGCTACGGATTAAGAATAAATATGTACCTATATTCGGAAATAGGCTCGGAAACTCTCCCTAAAATAACTTCTTCGGAAATTAGACATGCCTTACTGCAAATGAAGAATAAAAAAGCTCCTGGCGAGGATCATATAACGTCTGAAATGTTAAAAATGGGTGGCAACACCGTTGTAGAGGTTGTGGAAGTCTTGCTGAATAGGTGTCTAATAGAGAAAAGAATACCCAATCTGTGGGAAAACGCCGAAATAATACTTTTACACAAGAAAGGAGACACTTATAATATTGAAAACTACAGGCCTATAAGTTTGTTGTCACATTTATACAAATTGCTAACAAGAATAATAACCAACCGCATAACACAAAAACTTGATTTATATCAACCGGTTGAACAGGCGGGATTTCGAAAAGGGTTTGGTACTAACGATCACTTACAAATCATCAGAACACTGGTAGAAAAAACCACAGAATATAATGTACCCTTACATATGGCATTTATTGACTTTCACAAGGCTTTCGATAGTATTGAAACCTGGTCTTTTTGTCAGCCCTAAGGGATGCTCGAATAGACTCACGGTACACTACACTAATTAAAAACATTTACGAACAGGCCACATTCCACATCAAAATCAATGAAGACCAAAAAACCGAAAAAATACGCCTTGGTAAAGGTATTAGACAAGGTGATACTATTTCACCAAAAACTTTTTACCTTAGCATTGGAAAATGTATTCAAACAGCTCGACTGGGAGGAAAAAGGTCTAAACATTGATGGTGTACGTTTGAGTCATTTGAGGTTTGCGGACGACATAGTATTATTCAGTACAGATATCAAGGAACTGGAGCAAATGATGAAGAAACTAAACCAGCAGTCAAATAAAATAATGAGTAATGTACAAACTAATCTTGTTATTGACAACGTCAGTCTTGAAAATGTAGACCACTATATATATATATATATATATATATATATATATATATATATATATATATATATATATATATATATATATATATATATATATATATATATATATATATATATATATATCTTGGACATACCATTAAAATCGGCAAATAAAACCAAATAGCCGAAATAAAAAGACGCATACAATTGTCTTGGGTAGCTTTCGGCAAGTTAAGCTTTATCTTGAAGAATAGAGATATAAAAATGTGTCTAAAACGTAGAGTTTATGACAAATGTATCTTGTCTGTAACTACATATGGACTGGAGACCAAGGCCTTTACAAAGAAAACCTTAGAGCAGCTCAGTACAACCCAAAGAGCGATGGAGAGGGCCATGCTAGGGATTATTTTGAGAGACAAAATTCGAAATATCGACATTCGTGAAAGAACAAAGATTACTGACGTCGCAGAACGTATAGCAAGGCTCAAGTGGCAATGGGTCGGACATGTTGCCCGAGATAATCCCAAAAAATGGACACAGAGACTAATAAACTGGAGACCAAGAGAGAACAGGCGAGGAGTAGGCAGACCGCAGAAGAGGTGGGCAGATGATATCAAACAAGTCGCGGGCAAACTGTGGGTGAGAAATACCAAGAGTAGAAATCGATGGAAGCAAATGGAAGAGGCCTATGTCCAGCAGTGGACAAACACACGCTGAAGAAGAAGAAGAAGATGTACCTATATGGTATTGAAATGTTAAGAAAAATGGATAAGCAATTCTCACTTGGTAAATTACTCAAGGTAGAGTTTTTTTCACTTTCAAATATTTATTAAAAGTAGGTATTTATTAGATTTTTGGAAGCTAGATTCTTGCTGTTTTGTAGCTTACTCCTTAGGCTGGGTTTAGGGAATTTTTTCCAATATATCGAAAACTATTCTTGCGACAGGAACATCTTAAAAAAATTATAGTGAAATTTGTGCACCCCAAAAATTTTTATGGCGGTTTTGTTCCCTGAAACCCCCCCAAACTTTGTGTACGTTCCTATTAAATTATTATTGTGGTACCATTAGTTAAACACAACGTTTCTAAAACTTTTTTGCCTTTTAGTACTTTTTCGATAAGCTAGTGTTTATCGAGATATTATGAATATTAATTTGTC
Organism: Diabrotica virgifera virgifera; assembly: GCF_917563875.1. NCBI lineage: Eukaryota > Metazoa > Arthropoda > Insecta > Coleoptera > Chrysomelidae > Diabrotica > Diabrotica virgifera. The sequence goes on along the minus strand of NC_065452.1, from coordinate 9,629,150 downwards.
GAAACCACCATATATTTGTATGTGGCTAAGTACGATTATTTAGACCTGTTAATAATCTGAAAATTTATTTATAATTTACATTTTTAGGTGTATTTTGAAAAAGAAGCTACATTTCGATAAAAGGTGACTTATGAAAAAAAGACTAGGAGGCAAAAGTTTTAAAAACACTGTGTTTAACTAATGGTACCTCAATAATAGTTTAATTGTAACGTACACAAAAATATTTAGGCGGTTTAAAGAAACAAAACCCCTATAAAATTTTTATGCAAACATATTAAAAAAGAAGCTGCATCTCGATAAAAACTGGCTTATCGAAAAAATACTAAGAGGCAAAAAAGTTTTTTAAATACATTGTGTTTAACCACTGGTAACACAAAAATTGGGTATACAAAGTTTGGGGGAAGTTAAGGGAACAAAACCCCATACAATTTTTATGGGGTGCACAAATTTCGTCGTTATTTTTTTAGGATGTTCCTGCCATAAGAATGCCACATATCCATTTCCACAAAAAAATCTCTTACTGTTTCCGATATATTGAAAAAAATCGATTTTCATTTTGTAACTTCAAAGAGCTGTAATTTTTTTTATCGCCAACCGTCACTAAAGTCATTCATTATTGTACTCATTTGACGCCATTTGCGGCAGTAAAGTAACACTTTATTGTACCGAAAGAAGAATTTTACTTTACCTGCCGCGATTAATCAAATTAACTGGGATTGAATGTAAGCGGTCGATGGCAGTAATCGATTTTATTTATTTGAGTGAACTTAAAATTTATTTGCAGGATGCACATCAACCAAACTGTTTAGAGCAGCAGCATCTAAGATCAGAATAGCCATGATGATTGCCAACTTCCGTCGCGGAGATGGCACGTGAAGAAGAAGAAGAAGAAGAAAATTTAATTACTTTAATTATTGAAAATATTGTACACAATTTATTTATTATTAATTAAATTTATGCCAAAAAGTGAAATTCTGTAGTATTTTGCAATTATATTCATATAAAATTAACCAAAATTTTACCGATTTAGTAATTATTCAATATTGATAACTATCTATCGATTAAAAATCGAAAGCGACATGCAGAACTCACCTGTAATCACTGTCATATTTAAAAAATTTAAATTGAAAATTGTATTTATTGTAATAAAAGTGTTAAAACGAATATCAAGTTATAGTGCAGTAGTGCTGCTTTGGAAATGGAAGAAATTACATGAACGCCACCTGAAATACGCAAGAAATCGTTAGAGGCAGTTTCAGAGCTTCTCCCAGCAAAATCCATCGAAAAATACAATAGGCAATATGACATATTTGAAGCATGGCGTGAAAAAAATTGTATTACAAAAAATGATAGTGAAAGTGTTTTACTAGCATATTTTTCTTAATTGCCTAAAGAATATTCTCCATCGACTATGTGGTCCTATTATTCAATGTTAAAGGCAACTTTGACCACAAATAAAGACATAGATATAAGCAATTATAAAAAACTTACAGCTTTTTTGAAACAAAAAGGAAGGAATTACATTCCCAAAAAATCAAAAACCATGCCGCAAGAAGAAGTGCGAAATTTCTTATTAAATGCACCTGATAACGATTATTTTTAATGATGAAGGTAATTCAACAAAAATAAAATTACTATTACATATTATATTGTACGTAAAGTTCTTTTTTATATCCTTGAATCTACCATGGTTTATGTATAATGTCTTTTCATTTGATGTCAATTATTTTCTTTACATTTTGTACTTGCCTATTTGTTCTTTTTATACCTAATATCGGCCGTGTCCAGCAAGTGGTTGCGTAGGCTAGCGGTATGTATATCTAGTTACGGACGTGTCAGTACTTGGTTCGAATCCCCCGTAAGGAAAACTTTTTTATTTAATATTAATGGTTATTGACATACTTAGACTATTATAAGGCCTAAGTACACACACTCTTTTTTCATTAGAAGGATATAATTAAGTAAGTGTTAATGTTTTTTATGATTGGCAATAAAATTTTGTATGCACCACGTCAGTAAAGACTCTTTATCGAACTCGTCTGTTATTCGCCTCGCTCGCTAACGCTCGCTCTGCTCATAATATCAGACTCGTTCGATAAAGAGTAACTTTACTGACTTGGTACATAAATAACCAGGGGCGGCCCGTCGGGGTAGGCAAGGTAGGCGCTGCCTAACCTCTTCAAATGTACAATACAATAATAAATTATTTATTAATGTAAATTACTTATTTCAAAATTGTAATTTATAAATTTTGACACAATGCGTAAATATCTAAAATAAAAAAGCTACTTTTTAATTTATCTTCGAAGTTGTAATTATTGTACGCTCCTCTTAGTAGTACTACTGACTTCTATTATGGCACTACCCATGGCACTACCCTATGGTCAGGCACTTTAATATCCGCCTAACCTAAAGAACAGAACAGAATGATATGCGTCTCTCATTCTTACGCTAAGCACAGCACTGTTAACTGTGGCTTGTCTACTACTGTCTAGTCCTAGTGGACGAGAATTTCCGGGAACTTTTTGGGGCTAGGTTAGGCTACATTTGTTTGCGCCTTCGGTAATGGTTGTCCCTAGCTGCTTTTCGGGATAGCCAATTGTATGTTTTAGGATCCTGACTACAAAAACTGAAAAAACTAAAAGAGCGAATTTTGTCATGAAATTTCGCACGTGGAGTTAGAATAATATTTGGAACAACTTTTCCAAATAACTTTTTCCGATATCTCTAACGCGAAGCAAAATATCGAAAATTCGCCCTATTTGTAGGTTCGCAGTAGATAGCGTTTAAAATTTAAATTTGAGTTGACTATGACTATCTTAAAAAAATGTGAACCATCACACTTGCTTGACTGCAAAATTTTAAATCTGTATTTATTTTGATAGCCTCAATATAGGGGTGGCTTCATCTTAAATGCGACGCACTGTTGTGTGTATATACATAGGTATACGAGTATATCATATGTAGAGTATAGTAGAGTATAGAGTATAAAGGTATATGTGTCGCCTACCCGCATACTGAGCTCACGAGCCGCCACTGTAAATAACTATTATGTGCACATTTGTACTAAGGTAAGCTAGGTTCAATCGAACTATTTTTGGTCTCAGACTATGTGATTTAGTTTATGACCTGCATTTTTATTAGACCCTGTATATTCCATGGGTTTATATTGTTATTTATATGTAAACAAGGTGGCCTATTTAAAAAATCATATCTAAAATTACAGCTCAACAGGAGAGGATATTATTTTCAGTGATTTCAGTGTGACCACTTTGCTTGCTGTTTGCAAATTACTAGTGAAGATTTGATTTTGTAAGGAGCTGCCAGTTACAAATAAATAAAGTATAATGTCTTCCAATAGTTCAAGAAATGTGTTAGAAATCAGTGGTTTATATGTATTCGTCTGAGGACAGAAATAAAATCAAATTTATAATTATAGTGACTTTTTAAATAGTTTTGAAAAGCCGCAGGTACGTAATTCTAAATGTTTCAGTTGTATTCCAATAAAAAATTATCTTCATACCTATCTATTTGGAAAATGTAAAAAAAAATAATGTAGTTACCTATTAGTAGGCAATGCTTTAATTTACATAATCTGATTACGAACAAACTTTCTACAAATCTTCATCTAATATATCGTTTTCTTACTCTATATTTTGTTGTATTTTAATTCGACAAAAATTAAACTAATAATTTGATTCATATAAATAAACAAAATGTCAAAAAGTTTATGGTGTAAACGTTTAGGTTGTGTATATTCCCACATGACGTATACGCGAATGTGGTGTAGTGGGAAATCGCTCTAACTCTCGTACGGTGCGGTAGACGTGAAGTGGGTTCAAGCCCCAAGAAAGTTGTTATTTTTTTTATTTTTTTTATAGATTTTATGATTGTAAGTATATTATTATATAATTTTGTTCAGAAAATACGTATTTAATTAAAATTTTTGGCAACAATTATTGTTCAGAAATCATTTGTGGCATTTTTCAATGTGTTTGTGTGTTTTATTCTTTTATTTTTTTAATTTTTGGTATTGTTTTAATAAAAATTTTTGGAAAGTAGTAGAGAAACTGTTTAAAGTATATTGATTTCGTTGAAATCATATAATAGAAGTATAACTACTTACGTGCGTACAAAGTACACACACATTCTTTTTTGGATTCCCTTTCATCATTAAATGAATCAGTATTACGACTAATAATAATGAAACCTTAGTCCACCTCTGAAAAAATGATTTATGAAAAAATATGGTATTGTGACACTCTCCGACACATTAAGTACATCCTTTAAAAAAATTCCCATCTCTTCAGATATCTCGTAATTTTTTTTAACTGATTGACAGCCGAAGGCTGCCAGATATTTTTATAAAATCGTGATTTTGTAGATTTTATCTGACAAATTAAAATAATTCATATTGAGGAGGAGGTAAAAAACGTTAGAATAATGTCTGCTATTACTATGAACGGTGTTCATTTACGAGGAAACAATAGTACAATAAAACTCGTACACAAACTAATTACCATGTTTCTTTTGGTAACTATTTTATTATCCCAGCTTGCAGTTCAATTACGATGTGGAATGATACCTTGTACCAATTATCTGTATTGCATAAAGCCAATGGTCCAATAAACTAAGGTCAATCAAGGTATTTGTTCGTGAATATTCTTTAGTTATCTAAAGGTAAAGGTCCATTATATTAAGATAATTAAAGCCCCATGTTTATTAAATATTAAAATAGCATTATGTTGTAATTATGTACAGTGCGCGTCTGTAGTCCTCCGCCAAGATATTTTGTAAACTTTAAAATTTAAATTTTTTAAGTACAGTGGAACCCCGATAAGTCGGCCCCCGATAAACCGGAAGTCCGGCTAACCCGGACCGATTTTCATCAAATAAACATTTTGATTTTCAGTACATATTTTGTATTTTGACAATGACACCCGTTCTGGGCGTCGAAATGTTAACAAAATTATTTTTTCAATTTAATTGTGGCTTATTTCCCATCAAAATAGTTAATTATCAGATAAACATTTCAACAATAAAAATGTATGTATGTAATATAATATTTGAGAGATAATGTGTATTTGTGTAATTTGAACTATACGATAGTAAAAATGATTCATGGCACAAGCCGGCAGGAACAACAGGCACCTGTCTGTAGTATTCCTTTATTTTTTATTTCAAACTGTGTTAGCATTGTTTAAGAAAGACTATTTAAAATAGTTATTTATGATATAAGTGTTAAAAGTACACGTTTAAGGCACGCATGTGAAAGTTTGCAGAATGAGCGATAGCGAGTTCTGCAATTCACATGAGTGCCTTAAAAATGTACTTTTTAACACGCATATCTTACAATATTTTTTCTACAAACGTAAATACAGGACAATATCTACAAAACTTTTACTTGAACTTGACTGACATTCCATTTTTATATTTTTTTGACATTACATCAAAATTGCCTATACGGTCAATACGAATTGCAGTGCCATAAAATTTTTAAAGCACTAGTGTCTTAAAGTAGCATTTTTAACGCTCGTATGGAGTGCTAAAAAGTGCATTTTTAACACGGTTGTAGAAAAAATTCTTTTTTAATCAATGGTCTTAGTTTTCACTGTTCTTAATACATAATAACAAAACATCGTTCCGATTGTGGCTGTATGAATACAGTATTGTATTGTTCGCTTCCGTTTGCTTAGGTTTGTGTTTGCGTGTTTTTAGTAATTTAGATGTGTAGGTACTGTGCATATTTATATATATTTCATGTTATTTCAATTCTAACGGAGTTTACCTGTAAGTATACCGTATTTTATTAATTTTTACCATATTCTCCTTCTAACCCGGATTTTCGATAACCCGGATCGGCCGCGGTCCCGATTAATCCGAGTTATCGAGCTTCCACTGTAATTGAACTAAGGTACATGTTTATAGCTCTTAGGAAATAAATGCCGTAATCTGACGTTTAGTGACGTGGTGATGACGTTTCAGTGTATAGCCAATGAGAATGGCTAATATAGTTCATACAAAACCCTTATTTTAGTGCGTCATAGTTTATTAAATTCGTTCTAACGCATTTAGTTTGAGGTGACAGAAAATACATATTATTACACATAGAACTTCGAAAAATATGTATTTGTTGACGGGTATTTGCATATTAAAACAACTTATGCTTGATGTATAATTGGTTGGCGATTACAATACTTTAAATATATATCTAATCAATGATGCGAATAAAGATAATTTGACACAAAAGTAATCGATCGTGACAGTACTTTCACAATATCAACGAGAAAAAGGAAAAATGCGATTCTAGGGTAGTATTCTTAAATGACGTAAATATAAATATTTTATGTTATTGGTAGGTATATTCGGATATTGTATAGTGAAATTTGATTTTATATTTATTTATTTTTCAATATAATATTTTAAATATTAATATTCCGGCAAATACATAGTTATATAAATATGCTGTAAATTACTATCTACTGTTCCTTAAAATTAAGAGCTTACCCTATAGTGTCTCTTATTTAAACTAACAAGATAGTGCACTATTCTAATATGCTCTGGTTTTCAGTATCACTCAAACCGAACTAGTTCAAAAAATTTTGTCCTCTGTATTCTTGTAGTTTGCCTGATATTAGTGTTGCCCAAATGCAAGACCAAGACGAGACTTAGACAGTCTTGGTCTTGGTCTTGCAACAGTACACCTGGTCTTGGTCTTGGTCTTGGTCTTGGTATTGCGCTCCAGGTGTTGGTCTTGGTCTTGGTCTTGCAGCAAGAGTCTTGCAAGTCTCGCAGTTGCCCATTACATATCTTAGAACAACGTAACTGAGTAGTTAAATTTTAAGCTTGAATTATTTATTCGTTAACAATATTGCTGTAATAATATTGTTGCTAGAAGGTAAATTGTCGTTGTATTTATAGGTAGCGGATACCGTACCGGTACCAATGAGTGTACCAATCAAACTGTGTTTTTCTCTCAAAGTTCGCATCATTCTGTGGAATATTCTAGCCTTTATAAAATACTGAAATTAAAACCCTACTACAGTCTGATATTTTCTTAACATTCTGCTTTTTTTATTCATTCGCGTGGATAACAACAAAGTTAGGTATTATAATAATTAGCCATGTTTTTCATCAACACAGGCTGTTTTGAAATAATTATAGCACATTTTAAGGGGTAATTCTAAACAAACCGGTTACGCGTAGGTATGCGCGCCATTGGTGAATATTAAAATCTTAATTGTATGTTAAAAATGCTTAATAACTACCTGTTAAAACCTATCAAATTTCATTCGCATATCTCAACCGGTTTTAGAGCAATAAATATATCGTCAGTTTATAAGAACAATTTTAACATCCCCTATTTCGGAAACGAAGCATTTGCGAACATACGTTTAAAAGCAAACTGTCATTACTTTTTCGTGCAGAGTAATTACCCCTTAAAGTTTGCCAGCCTTATTTTTTAAAAACACCCTGTATTGATGAAAAACATGGCTAGCTAAAAAAGTATGTAATACCTAACTTTTTATTCTCCAACATATAAGCGAATGAATCAAAAAACAAAATGTTAAGAAAATATGAGGCTATAGTTGGGTTTTAATTTTAATATTTTATAAGCTAGAATATTCCACTACTTCATTTCTTGGAGTAGTGTATATCACCAAACACAAAGAGTAACAAAAGAACACTCGATTGATAAAACAAATGACCAATTTAATTTAACTACAGAAAAAACTGCTATAAATATGCTTTTGTCTTGCATACATTTCACTGTAAATAATATTTCTTTGTTCAATGCCTCAGCAGACAGTATCTCGTTATTAATACTTTTAAGTATTAGCCGCATTCTTTCAGCAAATTTTGTCTAATAACTGAATGAGGTCATTGCACAATCAACAGAAAAAATATACATAATAGTCTTACTATTCTATATACCGATAAGATGTAATAGGTATATTTGTTATCAGCTACATATTTATTTTTAACGACATTATCGGCATCGCAAGGTCGTAACGCAAGAATATTAATTTATGAATAAAGGCCTATTCTCAAAACCTGGACAATTAATTTCAGAGCGAAGATGGGAAAGAATGTAAAAATATTTTATTTTTGCATTGTAATAATGATCTCCGAGTACGTGTCAAATGTGTCAAGTGTTATTTTAATAGATATTTTTATTCGCTATGTATGTTTGTGGTATTGTTCGTAATGTGCATAAGTCAAATTTTCCAAATTTTTGTTAAACATTTTTTTACCTCTCATAGAGTATCTAAGAATATACCCGAACTAATATACCCTCTAAAACGACCCTCAGTTCTAACTGCAAGACGCAAGAGTCTTGCAGGCTTAGTCTTGTTCTTGCTCAAATCTTGCACGGTATGTCTTGGTCTTGGTCTTACTCAAATTAGGCGGTCTTGGTCTTGGTCTTGGTCTTGCAAAAACGCAAGAACAAGACCAAGACTGCAAGACCAAGACCGATTTTGGGCAACACTACCTGATACTATTGAAGAGCTGGAATACGTCAATATTATCATGCCTGTGAAGTCATTGCTCATGACTTTCTGCCATCTTCTTGAAGATTATATTCACAGCTTCCATTCCTAGGTCCTTTTTTAGGAAACTCTTTGCCACCTACCAATGATCATATACCATGTTTCTCAGTATTTTGTTTTGGAATCTTTGTATTATTGTTATATTGCTTGGTCGAGACACTCCCATGGTGGGCATCCATAAGTTCAAACAGGTCTCAATATTTGTTGGTAAAGTAACAGCTTATTATGGTTCGACAGAGTGGAGTTTCTTCCAACAAGTCAATACATTTTTTATACCTTATTTTAGTTCTTACCTTTTTTCTGGACGTGAACCTTCCAGGTTAGTTTGGCATCTGATGTTATACCTACCTAAATACTTAGCACTATCTGCATATGTATATGGTACTTGGATATTGTTGATTATAAATGGTAATTGTATTTTTTTGGTTGATAAGATTGTGACATGCACAGATTTAGCTTTATTCAGCCTGATTCTCCATTTTTGTGTCTATTTATGGAGTTGGTTAACTGTATTTGGACCTTGTTGGTCGTTTCTTCACTAGTCGTCCTTACTGCTTGTGCTTGGATAGCTGTATCATCAGATAAGGTAACAAATGCGTTGTTTTTCAGTACAGGTGCATCACACGTGTATAGTAGGTATAGGACCGGACTTAACATACTGCCTTGTGGAACACCTGTTCTAATTTCTTTCTACGTCTGAAAAACAGTATTTCTGCTTACTTCTGAAATGCGGTTAATTTATATACGACTTTAAAAGTTATGAGTATGTAGCACTATTTGGGAAAAAACTTTTTTAATTTATACAATAAACCTGCATGTCATACTTTATCGAAAACCTGTGCAGCATCAAGGAAAATAGTTGAACAGACTTTCTTTTCTTCTAGCCATCTTCCGATAATATTTGTGATTCTGTGCACCTGGTCTGGTAGATCGTTGAGTGCTTATTCCTAAAACCGAATTGATGTGTCGAAATGAGATATTTTGCTTCAATACAGTTAGCGGATGAAGATATACACACAACCAAACTTACATGGAATCATCTGATATTTCTTATTATTTCAAATAAATTTAAAAAAACCAACATATCAAGTCAAACAATATATTTTTATATTTATTAAGCGCAACAGGCCTTGGGCTAAAATGGGCTAAAATGTTTACATTACAAACTAGGGCTAAAATGTTTACATTTCTGATTACATAAATAATATAATAAATAACTTAATATAACTTACATAACTTATAAAACTTATACATTTTATTTAATTACACTTCAGTCTTTTTATACACTCCTTCACCACCTCTCTCCATCTCCTCCTGTCCAATGCTAGTTCTTTCCATCTCTCAAAGTTACTTTTCTTCAAATCTTCATATACACTGTCCTTCCATCTTTTCCTTGGCCTGCCTTTCCTCGTCTTTTGTATTGGTCTTCGTGAGAGTATCATTTTTGGCATTCGTTTACTTTCCATTCTCTCGATGTGCCCCAAGTATCGTGTTCTCTGTGCTTTGATCGTCGTCGTGATCGTTGGCTCTTGATATAGTTCTTCCAATTCTTTATTGGTTCTTCTTCTCCACTGACCTTCTATTTTCACACCTCCATATATTGCTCTTTGCATTTTTCTCTCCCATCTTTCTAAAAGGTCTGTTTCTGTTGAGCACCCATGTTTCGCATGCGTATGTTACTGTAGGTCTGATAACAGTCTTATAAATTCTTATTTTTGTTTTTCTTCATACATATTTGGATTTCAATAATGTGCGTAATGCTCCATATTTTTTATTTCCTTTAGTTATTCTTGCCTTTATCTCCCCTTCTTCATGACCATTTTCATCTATTTTGGCTCCCAGGTAAATAATTTCTTTGGCTCTTTTGAACGAGTATGTTTTTTCTCCATCTATTTGTACTATGATGTTATTCTCTTTTTCTTTTTGGATCTCTTTCTTTCTTTTCTTTCTTTCTTTCTTTCCAAGCTATTTCGTTTGTTGTGTTTTCCATCGTCATCTTTATCATCCTGACAATTTTACTTGGTATCCCCAATTCTTTCATCAGTTCGTACATCTGCTGTCTATTTACTGTGTCGTAAGCCTGCTTAAAGTCTATGAACAAAGCATATAGTACTGTTTTATGTTCGTAACAGCTAGTCTGTATTTCTTTTAAGGCAAATATTTGGTCAGTCTTTGATCTGTTGTTTCTAAAACCTGCCTGGTATTCTCCCAGTATTTTTTCCGAATATTGACTTTTTCTTATACTTTGTGCCAAGATTTTGTAAACTATTTCTAATAGTGCGATGCCTCTGTAGTTTTCGCATAGCATTCTATCACCTTTTTTATGTATAGGGCATATCCTTGCTATGGTCCACTCTTCTGGCATTTTTTCTACTTCCCAGATTCTTTTTATCAGGTCATATATCTCTCTCTCTAATCTTTCCCCTCCTGATTTTATCATTTCGGCCGATATTTCTGTTATTCTTGGGCTTTTGTTATTTTTCAAGCTCTTTATTTCGTTCTTTATTTCTTGTTCTGTGGGTATTTCTATTGCTATCTGATCATCTTCACTTTCATGGTTTGTTTCCTTTTGTACTTCGCTCTTATTTAGTAGTTATGTGAAATAGTTTTGCCAGATTTTCATTATTTCCAACCCATATATGGGTTGTTTTTTGATATCCTCTTTCCATTTTTTTTGCTTCCTGGTAAAATCATCTTATTTCTTTTTTTTTGAAATTTGTCTTCTATTTCTTTCAGTTTGTTCTCGTTGTATTTTCTCTTTTTGCTTCTACATTTTCTTTTCATAATTTTTCTCCAAATCAAACAACACTTGTTTTAAAACAATTTAATCCCAAATACATACAAATTAAAGCAAAGAATAAGTCTGGAAATAACAAATTGAAACTACTTGTTTTAAGGTAAATAGCATGAAACATTTCAATGTAAAACGAATAATGTTTAAATTGTTTTTATTTATTTATGTTTTTTTAGTAGTCAGTGTAAACCACCCCTGAACCGTATGCCAGCTTCAATTTGCCTGAGCATGATCCTAATCAGATTTTCAACATTTTGTTGTAGTTCCATTCCTCAAGAGCAGCTTGTACTGACCGTGCAGTATTTTGTGGATGATCCCGGCGAGCTCTAATTTTTTTAAGCATATCCCACAAATGCTCTATAGGGTTAAGGTCGAGTGGGAAGCAGGCCACTACAGAACAGTGATATCTTCTGCTTCAAGAAAATATGTAGTCACTCTGCTGGTGTATTAAGGTGTATCATGCATAAAAATGAAATTTTCTTCCATTTTTCCTCTTCTGAACCTAACTATAGGTTCTAGAACCAAATTAACAAAACCTGCGAGCTGCTAAAGCTGGTTGGACATACAGAGTGAGCCAAAGAAAAGAGTCCAACTCGATATTTGGCAGTATTTATTAGATTTTAAGGAAATAACGAAACATGTTGATTTTTGATCTAAGGGGTACACATTTTTACGGTACATACATCTGTCATTTGTCAACCTCCTCCCTTCCACTTTCCCCACCCCTTATTTTTAAATAGGGAATAGGGGTTGTGTGCTAACTTATTTGAAATGTTATTCAATTATCTTCTTCTTGTAGTTTCATGGCCTCCACCTCTTAAGTACTTGGCCAGTCCTCGTTATTCAATTATCTATTCAGTAATATAAAAATGAACATAATTATTTATACTTACAAGAAAAAAAAATTTTAATTAAATTAATTGACACAAAAAAATGTATATAATTTATTTAATTCAAAATACATTCTACTGCTGTCATAAAACAGAAAAAAATATTTTTGAAGATATCCTTCTTTAGCGGCGAATCGATTGAGGGTAAAATTTGATTGATCCCCGCGCATGCGCACACCGACAGTATGGTATTAGTTGTTATACGGGCTCTGATTGGGTGTTGAAATTTTGAAATGATCTGTCAATAATTGTTCAATATGGAGGTTATCGGTAAACAAAAATATTGTATAATATTAGTTTTTATTGATGTGTGGACAGAAATAAAATCAAATTTATAATTATAGCGACTTTTTAAATAGTTTTGAAAAGCCGCAGGTACGTAATTCTAAATGTTTCAGTTGGAAATACCTAATAGTTTCAATACCTATCTATTTGGAAAATTTAAACAAAATAATGTAGTTACCTATTACATAGTAGGCAATGCTTTAATTTACATAATCTGATTACGAACAATCTGTCTACAAATCTTCATCTCATGTATCGTTTTCTTACCCTATATTTTGTTGTATTTTATTTCGACAAAAATCAAACTAATAATTTTATTAAATTCATATAAATTTATGTTGTAAACGTTAAGTTTGTGTATATTCCCACATGACGTATACGAGAGTTTGGTTTAGTTTGAAATGCCGTCAACTTTCGTACGGCGCGGTAGACGTGAAGTGGGTTCAAGTCCCAAGCAAGTTATTATTTTTTTATTTTTTTTTATAGATTTTATGATTGTAAGTATATTATTATATAATTTTTGAAGATATTCTTCTTTTTTGAAAGTGGTAGCTAAGAAAGTTAGTTTGATTTTTAAATAAAATAAGTACAAATAACCTTTTAAGTATATTTAGTTCGTTTAAATTACCTATTATATAATAGAAGAATATCTTCTTACGTGCGTACAAAGTACACACACATTCTTTTTTCTTGATAAATAAACATGGCTTTTTGCTTAATTTCAATGTTCAAGCTGCCACCCATCTGCCTCTTGGTAGGTTGATTATTGAATTTAAGCAACAAACAATGTTTATAAATCAAATAAACTTTTTTTCTGTTTTCTGTCAGCAGTATAATGTATTTTGAGTAAAATAAATTACATACATTCTTCTTTTTGCATCAGTTAATTTAATTCAAAATAATTTTTCTCGGGCACCCTGTATAAATAATTATGTCAATGTTAATATTACTGTATAGATAATTGAATAATCTTTCAAATGAGCTGGCACACGATCCCTATTCCGTATTTAAAAATAAGGGGTGGGGATGTGGAAGGGAGGGGGTTGACAAATGACAGATGTGTGTGCCGTAAAAATGTGTCCCCTTAGATCAAAAATCGACCTGTTTCGTCATTTCTTTAAAATCTAATAAATATTGCCAAATATCGAGGTGGACTCTTTTCTTTGGCCCACTCTGTATATTAATTGGGTTTTTTACCGATCATTATGCCTCCCCAGAACATGACACTTCCTACTTAATATTTGTGAACAGATCTTGCGAACATACGAACATACACGAATTCGTCGGTCATCTGATTTTACAAAAATTCTGGGTTCGTCTGAAAATAGCAAATTTTTAGAATTTACAATGTTCCAGTTTTGGTGTTGAAGACACCAATTTAGACGATCAATCTTGTGCTGTCTTGATAACTTGAGAATCCGTGACTGTCTCCTGCTGTAAAGTCCTATACACACGAACTAATTTTTATCGTTTTCACTGAAACGCTTACAACTGTAGCCAGGGCCGCCGAGAAGGATAAACGGGCCCCGGTAAAAAGTGAAGGGCGGGCCCCCGGTAAAAGTGAAGGGCGGGCCCCCGGCAAAAAGTGAAGAGCGAAAAAAATTGTTTAATTTTTATAGAAATAAAATTATTAATAATAATATACATTTCAAATATAAATTTGATTAAATTTTGATTATATTTATAATAGTGAAAATATTTATAATACTGGTGCTTGTCGAATTTTCTAATTGGCAAAAAGTCTCTAATTTTCGAAAAATTGCATGATTTTGCCAAATCATTCTCAATTCACAAACTTGATAGGCAGCTAACCGATCCTGTTTAATTGTAGCTATCATTGCCTCATAGCATTTTTTATGCGAAAAAGAAAACTAAAGATCTTTATGCTTCTGCGACTGTCACCGGTAATGTGCAAAATATTCTTAACACAATAACGATTCAAATTTGAGATGTTTAATTTTATTAAGCAAATGTATTGGAGAAAATTGAGATTCACCAATATTATCCTTGTACATATTATATCCCTCTCAAATGAAAAAAATCATTTATCACTTCTTCACTGATGTATTCTTTATAAAACTCGCGCAATACATATATCAATTTTTTTCTTAATATTGTCGTCATCTTTATATCGTAATATCCATAAAATATTAAACAGCGAATGAATTTTATTTTCCGCATTAAATCTTCTGGCTGTTGCTTATTATATGACAATATTAAAAAATATTTCCCAGCGAAATATTGCGTCGGGCTCAAAATTTTTAGTCGCATCACTACTAACTAGGCCCAGGCAAATTATCAAAATATCTCATAGGCTTTTTGCGCCCTTTTTCTTTATTTTATGTAAATTCTGGATTTATTCCATAATTGCCGGTAGCTAATTCAGATTTTCAATATACACTCACCGGCAGAGAAAACGGGCACCCCAAAAAATGGGTCATTTTTAATGTCTTGTATTTCCTAAACCTGATGTCCGATTTAAGTAATTTTTTTAATATGTTATAACCTTATTCTTTATCAATATCGCTGTAATAATATTGTTGCTAGACAGGTACATTGTCATTGTATACAGGGTGTACGAATCAAACTGTGTTTTTTTCTCAAACTTTGGAACACCCTGTGGAATGTTATACTATAAAATACTGAAATTATAACCAAACTATAGCCTCAGGTTTTCTTAACATTCTGTTTTTTGATTCATTCGCTTATGTTGGATAATAAAAAAGTTAAGCACTTTAACAACTACCCCTGTTTTTCGTTAATACAGGGTGTTTTTAAATAAGTACGGCAAACTTTAAGGGGTAATTCTGCATGATAAAATAATGACAGTTTGCTTTATAAACGTATGCCCGTAAATGCTTCGTTTCCGAGATAGGGGGTGTTGAAATTGTTCTTACAAACTGACGATTTATTTATTTCTCTAAAAACGGTTTGTGATATGCAAATGACATTTGGTAAATTTTAAGAGGTAGTTATTGCGCATTTTTAAACGCTTTTATTTAGTTCAATAGATTGCGTCAAATCTTTGGATGTTAATTTGACTACTTTTCTTCCATGCAAATGAATGAAAATTTGCAGACATATGCATTCGCGGGAACAATACACGAATAGACAACAAAAAATTTTTGTTTATGTTTATTAATTGTTTAAATAAAAAAAAAACGATTTTAATGGAAAAAGGCTTAAATTCTCTTGTTTTTTACAATGTAGAAACTTGAAACTTTTACGGATTGTAGGTAATGATATAACCTATACATAATTTCACTTTTTACGTTAATTGTTTACGTTATGCTTCATAAATAAACAATAAAGTTTTAAATTTTGAAAACTCATATATTTGTTTATACAGTACGATGCAAATGAAAAGAATAAATTCGTTATTTCGTAAAAAGGCGACTTTAAGGAAAAATTCTGAAAGGGGTTGATTTTTATTTTTAAATAACGATATTTTGGCATTTATATCATACTAGTGACGTCATCGATCTGGGCGCGATGACGTAATGGATGATTTTTTTAAATGAGAATAGGAGACATGCGATAGCTCATTTGAAAGGTCATTCAATTCTTTATTCAGTAATATAAAAATTTATATAATTATTTGTACAGGGTGTCCAAAAATAATTTTTTAATTAAATTATTTGACAAAAAAGAAGGATGTATGTAATTTATTTAACCTAGAATACATTTTACAGTTGCCCGTAAACAGAAAAAAATGTGTATTTCAGAAATAAACATTGCTTTTTGATTAAATTAAATATTCAAGCCAGCTCCCGCCAGCCACCTGCCTCTTGGAAGTTTTAACATTCAATTTAAGCGAAAAGCACTGATTATTTGTGATATAAACATTTTTGTCTGGTTTCTGACAGCAGTAAAATGTATTTTAATTTAAATTTAATAAGTTACACACATTCTTCTTTTTTTTTTAACGCTTTTCTTTAGTTCAATAGTTTGTGTCAAATCTTTAGACGTTAATTTGACTGCCTTTTCTTCAATGCAAATGAATGAAAATTTGCAGACATATGCATTCGCGGGAACAATACACGAATAGTCAATAAAAGTTATTTTTTATGTTTATTAATTGTTTAAATAAAAATAAACGATTTTAATGGAAAATGCTTAAATTCTCTTGTTTTTTACAATGTAGAAATTTAAAACTTTTACGGATTGTAGCTAATGATATGAACTATACATAATTTCACTTTTTACGTTAATTGTTTACGTTGTGCTTCATAAATAAACAATAAAGTTTCAAATTTTGAACGCTTATAACGAAATATTGAACGATAATATATTTGTTTATATAAAAATCGGCACTTATTCGTGTCAAATTTCAATACAATATGAAACAGAACCTCACCCAAAACTCGAATTCAAAAAATTCGTGTTTTTATCGTAGTCTTAGAAAAACCACCGGTAGAGACGTTTTGTGCTACAATTAACATTAGAATTATTCGTTTTGGCGTATTAATTAAACGCTTTTCTTTAGTTCAATCGTTTGGGTCAAATATTTGGACGTTGATTTTACTGCGTTTTCTTTAATGCAAATGACTAAAAATTTGCAGACATATGCATTCGCGGGAACAATACACGAATAGTCAATAATTTTTTTATGTTTGTTAATTGTTTAAATATAAAAACGATTTTACCAGAAAATGATTAAATTCTCTTGTTATTTACAATGTAGAAACTTGAAACTTTTACAGATTGTAGCTAATTATATGAGCTATACATAATTTCACTTTTTACGTTAATTGTTTAAGTTATGTTTCATAAATAAACAATAGAGTTTCAAATTTTTTACCGATTCCGACTACTTTTCATGTTTGTTCATCATATGTTTTATACATATTTTAATAAACATGACGATATATTTTAATGTTTGAAAAGTGTAAGACTAAAAAGTAAAAAATAAAAAAATATGAAAAAAAAATTTTTTAGGAAACGCTTTTCTTTAGTTCCGAGTGACTAAAATTAAAAATATTAAAAAATCAACTAAAAAGCAAAAAATAAAAAAAATTAAAAAAATCCAACACATTCGTCAAAGAAAAGCGTGGGGCGAAAACCGTTTATTCGATGAAAACGGGCCACGCGTTTCTTTGACGAATGTGTTGGATTTTTTCAATTTTTTTTTATTTTTTGCTTTTTAGTTGATTTTTTAATATTTTTAATTTTAGTCACTCGGAACTAAAGAAAAGCGTTTCCTAAAAATTTTTTTTTCATCTTTTTTTATTTGGCATACAATTAAGAATTTTATATTCACCATTGGCGTGCATACGGGTATAAATATTTTAGATATATCCCGTATGCACGCCAATGGTGAATATAATTGTATGCCAATTGTATCTCAATTGTATGCCAAAAAATGCGCAATAACTAGCTCTTAAAATCTACCAAATTTCATTTGCATATCACAAACCGTTTTAGAACAATAAATAAATCGTCAGTTTGTAAGAACAATTTCAACACCCCCTATCTCAGAAACGAAGTATTTGCGGGCATAAGTTTATAAAGCAAACTTTCATTATTTTTTCATGCAGAATTACCACTTAAAGCTTGCCGTACTTATTGAAAAACACCCTGTATTGACGAAAAACAGGGGTAGTTGTTAAAGTGCCTAACTTTTTTATTATCCAACATAAGCGAATGAATAAAAAAACAGAATGTTAAGAAAATCTGTGGCTATAGTTGGGTTTTAATTTTAATATTTTATAAAAGCTAGAACATTCCACAGGGTGTTCCAAAGTTTGACAAAAAAACACAGTTTGATTCGTACACCCTGTATACAATGACGATGTACCTGTCTAGCAACAATATTATTACAGCGATATTGATAAAGAATAAGGCTATAACATATTAAAAAAATTACTTAAATGGGACATCAGATTTAGGAAATACAAGACATTAAAAATGACCCATTTTTTGGGGTGTCCGTTTTCTCTGCCGGTGAGTGTAGATTCTTCTGATTTTTTGTAAATATTCTAGAAGCCCTGATATATTTTTAATCTCCATATCTATACCATCTGACTGCTCTGTAGTATTTGACTCATGTGATTTATTGCTGTTAAAATTTTAAACACAATCGATTAAATGTCATAATATTAAATACAGCCGAGTATTATCTAATTAAACGCATTATGGACATAAAGTGAAGAGCAAAAAAAAACGGGAAAAATTACGTCTTTGGTCTGGTCGACGCCGGGCCCCTTACATCGCCGGGCCCCGGTAAAATGAACCGGCTGTACCGTCCTCTCGGCGGCCCTGACTGTAGCTTCCAAAAGCTGCTTTTGGAGTTGTAGATGAGAAATTGTTGGGTTTCTTCTACCTGATGAAACTATCGTGGCGAGCCGTTGTTACTTTTTGGCGACTTTGTCTTTGTCTATTTGCAAGCTTTCCTAACTTCTGATACCTAACATAAGTTTTTGACACAACGCTCTGTGTCACACTTACCACTGAAGCTATGCTTCTCCGAGACATTCCTTTATCCAAAAGACCAATAATATTTCCCTTTTGTATGTCCGATAACCCCACATAGGGCATATTTTTTTTATGCGTAAAAGTTAGTTTATTTATTTTCGATCAATTTACAACTAGATCAAATAATCTCTTAACGTCCAGAGCTGTGTTATCTAATTATTTTATGGGTTTGTTTATTTTCAATAAAAACCTTTATACTTCGCAACAATAACAAGTTTTTTCAAAAGAAATAAATATTGGTTTGAAATACATGGTGATTCCATATAAGTTTGGTTGTGATAAACTCTTTAGCACCCTTAATCTTCTGTTTCTCTCAACAACCGTTGTAATCTTTTTGTTGTAAGGTATATGGTCTTAATATCTAATAATCCCTAATATCTTTATTATTTAAGTCGTTTTGTCTCTTGACTGATTTTTCCTCCGTATATTTCCTGCGGTTTGTATTGCACATTTTTCTGCGTTGTTAATAGACTTAATTGAGTTATCGTTTATAATTTTGACATCCATATGGACTATGTTTGTGGTTTCCAGGCGTATAAGAACTTCTACTTAGAAGATCATGCTGTTTTCGATTGGATTCCATCTTGTTGAGTGTGCTTTTATTATCATTTGTCATTGTTTCGATGATAATGCTTCAAACCGAAGACGAGTTAAAAATTCTCGAAGTTAGTTTCCAGAAAACAACAAAGTGCATGGTTATGTCAAACGATTCGCCGAGTGCTAATTGCCTGTAGAGGGATAAGTGAAAGAACAGATTAGTGATGTTGATAAAGTAACTATTCGTTACAAAGTACTCGATACTTACGAATACCAAAAGTAACGATTACTATACAGAGAGGCAAATCGTTACTTTGATTACTCTGATTACTCCGTTACTCCGTACAAATCGCATCAGAGCGAGTAACGACTATGTGTCTACTTTGATTACTTTGACTACTCTGATTACTTCGTACCAATCGTATCAGAGCGAGTAACGACTATTGTATCTACTTTCACTACTTTGATTACTCTGATTACTTCGTACCAATCGTATCAGAGCGAGTAACGACTATTGTATGTACAACCAGTACACTTGATTACTTTCTACCAATGCAATCGTATCCTAGAGAGTAACGGACGGGACCGGTATTTTACGAGTGTTATCGAATATCGTTATTGGTATGAAGCGTTTTAAGGGTGTGAGGGTGAGGAGAAAATAGAAGATGAAACAGATGTAGGTCGAGGTATAATGGTATACGTAAAATATGTAATGTATGTCATTAACAAAGATCGAATGCGAGAACCCTATATTTTTATCTAGATCTATATCTACACCTATACAAAATACCTATAACTGAGAACCTACTGAGAAATACCTTGTACCTTCTGAGAAATACGATTCCCGATATGATTACCGGTACTCAAATACAAAAGTAACAAAAGTAATCATAGTAATTAAAGTAACGAATACTGTAAATGATTACTTTATACAAAAGTAACGATTTGTAACGAATACTCGAAAGTAACTATAATCAACATCACTAGAACAGATGTCGAGGTTGAAATACCTCGTCACCAATATATCAAGCCACAAAAAGCTTGAAACAAAAGCAGAACACGTGAATATAGTAAACAGTAGAGCGGGATGTTTAAACGATACGCTAAGAATAGAGAGAATTCGGGAAATCACAAAAATGAAAATTTTTTGAAGAATTGATTAAAAACTATTTGGAGAGCCAGAAGCCTAGACATCCTACGTTGATGTAAAATATAAAATATTAATGTATGGTTATGTCGATCTGTGGAACCACCACAAAAACACTGGAACGATAATTTACTTAAAGCACATTGAAAAGTAGGCTACATGAAAGAAGAAGAAAAAGTTAAAAATAGTTAATAACTTAATATTAAACGTTAAATAGTAGTTCTATTAATTCATTAGATTTACTCGTTATACCTTTTTATTCTCTAACTATTCACCTATTTTTTTGTCGATTTCTCGAATTATCTTATCATGTCATTTATAGTTTTATTAAAATTATTTTGAAGCTAAGTTTAATTGTATTGGTCTATTATTGATTTTTGTTGCATCATCCTCAATATAGGTATGACATACCTAATTCGTCGAAGAAAAAATCCAGTTACAACCAGCGACATGTATTCCGATTAGCAAAGTCACGAATTTTATTAATATTTTATCATAATTGTACGTTGTAAGACAATTATCGCTTCTATAACAATAATACGAATATACAGGGTGTCCCGGAAAATAGTGCGTTCCTTTAAGGTATGGAGAGAATACACAATTTGGAACAAAAAAGTCCTATACCATTTTTTTCTAAAGTTAACCGTTTCCAAAAAAAAGTTAACATTGTTTTCCATATACCTGTATTTTAATGTTTGGAAATTTTAATAAACTGGCAACATCGTACGCACTACGGAATAATAACATAATAAGAACTCGTTTGTGATTGTGATTAACAGTATTTAAAATAATCCAACCTAATAGTAGGTAATACTTATGTATTTACGATTTGTTTACTAAAATTATTTTCTTTTGAAATGTAGTGAAATACCTATTGCATAATTTTAAACGAATTACACATCTTTTAACTGAACTAGTATTATGTATTTAGTAAGGTTTAAATGGGTTGAATGCTGAGTATTGCTGAGGGCTTTAACTGAATTACATAGTTTTAATAGTTTACAGTGGAACATAAATACACAAGATAATGTCTCAGTAATTTGTTTACTTGTGAACTGAAATAACTAAGTTGTACTTACTTGAAAATAATTATTACACCGAATAGATGTTTCAAGTAACCTTTCACAAACACCATTCATAGGTAATAACATAATAGGTAATACACTCACTATTCGAAAACATTTTCGGCATTGACACTAAACAGGATTCTTTAAAACTATCTGTTTACTAGCTATGTATCTTCTATCTATTTACATGGGACTGTCTATGCTTAAATTTGCGTACCGCACATAGTTGTCAGATTTAAATTTACATACCAAAATACATTTTAATTTTTTGGTCAAACGGTTGCATTTAGAAAAAAATGTTATAAGAGTTTTTTGTTCTAAATGGTGCCTTCTACCTATACCTTTAAGGAACGCACTATTTTTCGGGACACCCTGTATAATAATAAAATGGTTTTCTTAAAATTTGTATTTAACATCGTCTACGACTGTGTCATCTAACAATGTCATCTGCTTTATGGAGATAAAAAAATCGCCAATTTAAAAGAACCATAATATAACGTTTGGTTAATAGTCCAGACAAATAAGGATTTTCTCAGGACACTCAAAGATCCAGGTATCTGACCACTTTTTTAGTTATTGCAGACCTATAGGAAGAAAACCTACCTGTTTCCTGCCTAGAGTTCGATATTTGTTAATAACTTTTACTAAATTTAACTTAAAATTTTAGGAATTCACCTAAAGTTGAGTATTTTGGTACTTAACAAACCCTCAAAATTTGAGACCGATCCATTAATTAGTTTAAAAGTTATTCTATTTGTTTATTCCAGAGACCTTTATTTTGCAATAACACAAGACAGAAAATAATAAACATTGGGCAATTCTGAGTAAGCAAAATGAAAGTAAAAACTGATAGTATCAAATTGCATTAAAAAAGATAAAGAAATTAATTAATATAATCAAAAATCCTAATGACAAATTTTTGAAATTTTGTAGTTTAT